>NC_045501.1:360000-1075000 GCF_009650955.1 Corvus moneduloides | reverse complement strand
CCTCTGATCCATCATGCCTCGGGAATTTTCGGGATCTCCGGTGCTTCCCTGCTGCTCCTTCCCCCGCTGTGCGTGTGGCTCCCAGCATGGAGGGGCTGGAGGGGAGCCGCGGTTTTGGGTGGAATCAGTGGGATTTCGAGGCCTCTTATCCGTAAGTGTGACCTGCAGGAGGTGACTCTGGTGGCACCCGGCCAGCACAGGAGCAGCTCTGCCACCCCAGGCACGTCACTGCTCGGGATCCGTCCGTCCTGGAGGAGGGACTGGAGGAATGGAGGAATTCTCTTCTCCCCTCAGGGGGAAGAGAAGCTGAGAGCGCCTCTGCTCCAGCCCTGCTGCTCCCGATGGGATTTTCTCTCTTTTCTGGGCTTTTCGGGTCAGAGATTTCACCCGAGGGCAGCGATTCCAGCACGAGGCCTTCTCCTTGTGGCACTGGGAATTCCGGAAATCCCAGTGGGGGCCGGGCCCTGACTCCTTGCCTGGAGAGATTCCCTCTCCACACTCCAGGAACTCTCACCGAGGTCAGGACGGACATAAATCCGGGCAGGATGATCCACGGCTGCTCCCAGTCCCAGCTTGATGGATGAGCCCAAGCCAGCAGGAATGAGGTCCCCAGGCCTCAGGGCAATGGGGTTGTCCCAAAAAACATCCCCAGGCCTTTGGAACCAAGTTCTTTGGGTGAAATCGGGGTGTGAACACCCTCAGGGCAGCCCATGGAGGTGTCAGAGGTGTCACTGCTGCTTTCCCACCTGGAATTTTGTGTGGTTTTACTTTCAGGGAGAGCTCTGTGCATCCCAAAAAAAAGTGTCCAAGTGCTTTTTTGGGCTTTTTCTGCTTTCCTCAGCCTGGTGGGGGATCCCGACTGGACAATCCCTGCAGGAATTGCCCAGACAGAGCAGAGGCCACGCTGAATTTCCTGGGGGAGTTTGTGATTCACCAATTCCCAGGACGCAGCTCCAGTTCCTGGGAGACGGATCCATGCAGTGCCCTCCCACCGGCACTGGCACTGCCTCAGCCAGACCAGGGTCTCTCCCACCTCCCCTGCCCCCTGCCCCATGCCTGAGGGTGATTCCCAGTGAGGAGAGATGGATTCAGCCTGGAAAAGGCCCCGGGGCTGCCCCAGAGCTCTGGAGTGCCCTGGGCTGTGGCATCGCGGGGGGACAGAGGCAGAGATCCCAAATCTCTGGGGTCTCCTCTCCACAATTCCAGCTCCTCCCCGATTCACGGGTGGGCAGCAGGGTCCCCTCCCTTCCCCTCCTCCGGTCTGACACCCCAGAGTGAGGTGGGAAGAACAATAGTGAAGAATTGAGAATACAACCCAAAATGTGACTCACTGGGAACTGGGAACTCTCTGGGGCCAAACTGGGGCTGCAGAGCTCCCGGGGCTGCCCTGATTTTCCCTCTCCTCCCTCTCCCACCCCGCCAGGGAGCTGGAAATTGGATGGGAAAGGCAGCCAAGGCCCCTGGAGCATCCCGGTCTCTGCCCTGGGCACCCCGAGCCTCGCTCGCCGCTCCCCACAGGTGCCCTGGGTGGCCCTGGCAGTGTCCCCGGCCGTGTCCCCTCCCGAGGTGACCCTGAGTGCCACACCCGCCCTGCCCTTCCCCAGGGCGCCGGCGTGGCGTGGGCGGGTGCCAGGAGGGGGGAGAGGGACCGGGGGGGTTTCAAAGTTCGCCCTTTCCCACCCCTTTGTCCCTTTCCTTATTGCAGGGGCGCGGCCGGGGAGGAGGGTGAGGAGGAAGGAGAGGGGAGGGAGGGAGGCAAGGAGGCAGCGAGGGGGGGGGGGGACACTCTGGAGTCTCCCCATTCCCTCTCCGGGATGCAGCCGGTGCTGGGGGGCTCCAGGGATTCCAGGGGCTCCAGGGGTTCCAGGGGCTCCAGGGATTCCGGAGACTCGAGGGGCTCCAAGGATTCCAGAGGTTCTGGGGGGCTCTAAGGACTCCGGGAATTCCGGGGATTCCAGGTGCTCCAGGGGCTCCAGGGATTCCAGGGGCTCCAGGGATTCCGGAGACTCGAGGGGCTCCAAGGATTCCAGAGGTTCTGGGGGGCTCTAAGGACTCCGGGAATTCCGGGGATTCCAGGGGCTCCAGGGGCTCCAAGGACTCCAGGGATCTGGGGGGCTCTGGGGACTCCGGAAATTCCGGGGGCTCCAGGTGTTCCAGAGGCTCCAGGTGATTCCGGGAGCTCCGGGCTCCTGCCCAGTTTTCCCCGTTCAATGGTAACCCAACCCCAAATCCAGGTGTTTATTCCCAACCCCAATCCAAGTGTTTATTCCCAACCCCAAATCCAGGTGTTTATTCCCTGGCAGCTCGCTGGCGCCCCATTCCCGGCCCTCGGCACCGTGCGGCCGATGCCGAATCCGTTCGGTTTGGGGAATAAAGGCGTCGCTGCGGATCCTGGAAAGGTTTCTTGCCAGGACGGTGGGGAAACGGTGCCAGGACGAGAGACGGAGCTGTTTGTTCACAGCCAGACTCCATCGGGCCCCGCGCGTGGGGACAATGCCGGGGTTGTCGCTTCCCGAGCCGGACCGGGCGCTTCTCATTCCTCTTCCCAGGGCCACAATCCCGTCCTTTTCCAAAGGGCCTTTCCACAGGGAAAGCATCCCCCCGAGCCCGGCGTTCCCAGCGGGTTTTGCTCCCCTCATTCCCATCCCCATGAAGGGAGGATTTTGGGTTCCCGTCCCGGTCCCGCTGGGTTTTTGGGGGGTTCTGGGACCTTTTTGGAGTCAAAATCCCGCAGGTTTCACACCTGGACCGGGAGCCGGGGTAGGGATGGCAGAAGGAATTCCTGTGGATTCAGGAAAGAGCTGATTTAGGGCTGAAGGAATCACGTCTGAATTATTCATGTCTGAATAATTGATGCGGCTGCAGGTGAATTCAAATGGAGCCGGTCCCGCCTAATGAATAAATCCAAGGAATCAGAGGCGGTCGAGACCCAGGAATTCCATGCCCATAAAGGATCAAGGATTTCATATTCCCCGCTTTTAACGCCCTCCTGCTGAACCAGGACCCGGCCGGGCAGCGAGGACCTTGCAGGGCTGAAATCTCCCGTCAATCCCAACATCGACGCCCCGAGCCTGTTCCACTCGTTTCCCCTAAAAATCCCTGGAAATTCCTGCTGTTCTCCCTCTGCCGCCGCCACGGCCTCGGGGCATTTGTGGGGCGAACCAGCCAGAACGATCAGCGTGGCCAGAACTCGGCAGATTCTTATTTTCTGTATTTTTTGAGGGGGTGCCCGCTCGATTCTGAGCATTCCGGGGCCCCGAGTTCCTCTCCCTGCGCTTGCTGTTTTCATCCCGGTGCCTCCCGCGGGGGGAAAACCACGGGGAAATATTAACGAAACCCCTCCAATCATAATTAAAACCCAACACCCCTCTGCGAGCTGCACCGCGAGGTTTTAATAAATTCTATTAAGTGTTGGAATAAATATCAACCTAATCATTGATTGGTTATTGTTAATACTGGTGCAGTAATAACTCTGTTAATAAAACTAGTATCAGTGCATTGTATTTATTATAATAGGAAGAATTAACAAAATATCATCCCGAGGATCTTTTTAATTGATATCTGCTTATGGATATGTCCCAAAAAGTTGTGGGAAGGCGTCGTCAGCGTCACAAATTCTGGACGCCTCTTGCGAATAAAACCACAAATTTACCTTTTCTCTGGTGCAGAGGTAGGAAAAGTTTATTGCCATCCTCGCCTTCAGTTCAGTCTGCGCCAAACCGCCAAAAAAACCCCTCAAAACCCCACAAAAAACCCCCAAACCCAACAACAAACCCACCTCCAACCCCACTAAAAAGCACTGAGAAAACACCGCAAAAAAAGGAGAAATAATTATAAAATTATAAATTTTTAAGCTTTTTTTTTCTTTTCCTGCACTCATTCCCTGTGTTTCCCGAATTCCCCTAAATCCCAAGGTTTTCCCTCCCTCCTTCTCTGGGATAATCCAGCTTTTTTATCCATCCCGGGAAAACGGGGGCGGTTTGTCCTCTCTCGCTTTGCCGTCACCGACTTTGGGGCTCCCCGGGGAACCCGCAGCCCCCGTCGGGCTTTGGGGGTGAATTTCCCCCCCCAGAATTCCCAATTCCCGGCAGGAAAGGTGCGCTGGGAGGTGGGAAAGGTGCGCTTTTATCTCGCTCCTTCCTCCCTCCCCGGCTCCCAACAGGATCCAGCTCCCGCCTCGAGCGCAACCGCTCGGTTTTGTGTTAATTATCCCATTAATTAGAATTAAACCAACGCAAAGTGCCCCCAAAAGTGCCCCCCAAAGGTGCCAATGTCGCCACGGATTTCAGGTTTTTCGGGAACAAAGCCGGCGCCACCTCCACGCGTAAATTCTGGATTATTTCGCTTTCGTTTTCTTCTCTGTTTTTCTTCTTCTTCCCGACAAATTTATCCCGGGGGGGTCCTTGGGATCCCGGCGGGGAACGGGATCCGCTTGGAAAACCTCCAAATTTCCCTCCTGGAGTCACTTCTGGGATGGAACAACGCAGCTTCCAGCCGCCTCTCCCATCCTTTCCACATCCCGGTTTCCAGGCGGTCGCTGCCACCTTCGCGTTCTCCACCAAGGAGAATCCATCCCCTCCTCCCCCCCCCCCGCCCTTTAATTATCCGGATTAAACAACCCGGATGTGAAAAATTAAAGATTCCAGCGCGGTCAGAAATTAAAAATTAAATCACTGCCTTTGGAGCAGTTATCTATAAACCGCTTTTTTCCTCCCCCTTGGAATTTCTTTCTGCGTCCAGGTTATTTTTCCTTATTCCCACCCTGAGGCATCTCCCCGTGCTGTCGTGCCAGGTGGTTTTGTGCTGTTTGGGGCTCACTGATCACGATTTCCACTCCAAAACAATTCCGCTTTCGGGCAGCTCTGATTGGTTTTAGCTCGTTAAAAATCCGGATATTGAAACTCCCAGCTCCCAGATTTTTTCTGGGATTTTTTCCTGGCCGCAGAGCCCCACACCTGAGCAGCTCCCCACCTCTCCTGGGAATTTTGCTGCTCTCAAACCACATTTTCCTCCTCATTTTAGCCCAATTCTTGCCGCTGATCCAGGCACGATTTCAGGTAAGATTCCCAAAGCATAATTTCAGCTCAAATAAATTCTCGAGGCCACATCAAAAAGCCCTTCCGAGCTCATCTTCAGCCATTCCCGGTGGGAAAAGTCCTCGCAGCGCTGCCCAGAGCGGTGTCCTCGGAGCCGAAGCAGATCCTGGCACACCCACACCGCACCTGGCTGCCCATTCCCAAAATAATCCGAATTTTTCAACGCCCGTGCCCACATTTCATCCCAGCGGGAGAGGCAGCGCTGCCTCCTCACCACATCAGAGCTTCCCAACCGCTTCCCAAATCCCGGCGCTGTTCCCCGTCATTCCCAACAACCTCCGGCTCCTCCCGGAGCCTTTGAGGAGTGCCAGGGCCATAAAATCCTGGTGCGAGCGATGTTCCCACCCTGGGATTTAATGGGATCGCGTTTTCCTGCGCCCAGAGCTGCTCTGTTGGACTCGGCGTGTGACCCCGCCGCCGGTGGCTTCACGTTTTTCGTTATTTCATTCATTTTTTTCCTCAGTTTTTCCTTAATTTCCCCTAATTTTCCTTAATTTTCCTCCATTTAAAATTCATTTTCCATTAATTTTCCGTTTATTTTCCTCCGTTCTCTTTCATTTTTCCTTCATTTTCCCTCCATTTCCCTCCATTTTTCCTTCATTTTTCCTTCATTTTTTCTTCATTTCCCTTCCTTTTTCCTTCTTTTTCCTTCATTTTTCCTTCATTTTTTTCTTCATTTCCCTTCCTTTTTCCTTCATTTTCCTTCATTTTTCCTTCATTTTTTCTTTATTTCCCTTTTTTCTTCATTTTCCTTCATTTTCCTTCATTTCCCCTCATTTCCCTTCATTTTTCCTTCATTTTCCATTCCTTCCCCCCTCAGTTATTTTTTCCCAGGAAAAAGATGAAGAAGCGACTATTTCCCCCTCCTGGATCTCTTTGCCTGAATTCCTCCTTTTTCCACTCAGACATTTCACTCAGGCCACAAAATTCGGTTTCTTTTCTCGAAGAAAATGCGGTTTTATCGCCGATATCCTAAAGAAAACCCCTCTTTTCTCCCCCTCATGCCCATATTTGCTGGGTTAAACCACCCAGGACTCCACACGAGGGCTCTCCCGGCCCTGCTGCGAGGGAGGAAATCCAGAAGAATTCCAGCGGGAAGGAGCCGGAGCCCTCCAGCAGCGCCATCCCCGCCTGGAACATCCATCCCCAGAGCACACAGCTCCCGAAATCCCAAAAGCCGCGTTCCCAAAGGCGGCCCGAGCCTCGCCAGCTGCGCAGGGGCGCTGGGACCGGCGCATTCCCGATCCCCGCGGACGCGATTCCAGCGCTTCGGCTCCGGAGCCGCGGCCAGGAGCTGCTTTTGCTCGGAGCCACGCTGGGAACGGCTCAGAGCTCTCCAAATCCCATTTTCCGCTCCCCAAATCCCATTTTCCGCTCCCCAAATCCCATTTTCCGCTCCCCAAATCCCATTTCCACTCCCCAGAGCTCTGCCCCGAGCCTGGCCGAGCTCGTGCTGCTCCCGGCCCGGGCAGAGCGTCATTAAAATGCTGCTAATTGGGGGCCGTTTGGAGCGGTGACCTCGTGGCATGAATTCATTTACTCATCTCTTCATCTGTCCATCCATTTATTCATCTCTTTATTCATTTATTCATCTATTTATCCATTTATTCATCTCTTTATCCATTTATTAATCTATTTATTCATTTATTTATCCATGCATTCATTTATTAATCTCTTTATCCATTTATTCATCTCTTTATTAATTTATTCATTTATTTATCCATTTATTCATCTATGCATTAATTTATTAATCTCTTTATCCATTTATTCATCTCTTTATCCATTTATGAATCTATTTATCCATTTATTCATCTATTTATTCATTTATTCATCTATTTATCCATTTATTCATCTATTCATCTATTTATCTATTTATCAATTTATTCATCTATTTATCCATTTATTAATTTATCCATTTTTTAATCTATTAACCAATTTTTCATCTATTTATCTATTTATTCGTCTCTTTATCTATTTCTTAATCTCTTTATCCATTTAATAATCTATTTATCAATTTAGTAATATATTATCCTTTTTTCATCTCTTTATCAATTTTCATCTATTTATTAATTTGTTAATCTATTTATTCATTTACTCATTCTATTTATTCATTTATTCATCTATCCATTTATGAATCTATTTATGCATTTTTTCATCTATTTATAATTTTTTCATCAATTTATTAATTTATTAATCCATTTATGAATTTATTAACCATTAATTCCTTTATTCATCTATTTATCCATTTATCAATCCATTTATTAATCCATTTGCTAATTTATTAATCAATGTATTAATTTACTCATTCTATTTATCCATTTATTCATTCTATTTATTAATTTATTCATTAATTATTCGATCAATTAATGGATTTTAAATCACACTCCCCACCCTGGCGCTGCTCAAACCCAGGGGCTGCCAGCACCCCACACCGCCCCCACCTCGATTTTTCTGGCTCCTTCCTAAAATATCCCAAATCCTTCATCCTGCCCCACCTGGATTTGGGAATTTTGGGATCCAGGCTGGAAATTCCTGCGGTTTCCGGGGTGCAGAACCCCCCCTGCAGCAACACGGGGGTGCAAAATGGGATTGAAGGGATTTATTTGTGCCTGAAAATGGCAAAAAATGGGATGGAAGGGGTTTGTTTGTACCTGAAATTGGGAAAATGGGATGGAAGGGGTTTGTTTGTACTGGAAAATGGGATGGAAGGGGTTTGTTTGTACCTGAAATTGGGAAAATGGGATGGAAGGGGTTTGTTTGTACCTGAAATTGGGAAAATGGGATGGAAGGGGTTTGTTTGTACTGGAAAATGGGAAAATGGGATGGAAGGGTTCTGTTTATACTGGAAAATGGGAAAATGGGATGGAAGGGGTTTGTTTGTACCTGAAATTGGGAAAATGGGATGGAAGGGTTCTGTTTGTACTGGAAAATGGGAAAATGGGATGGAAGGGGTTTGTTTGTACTGGAAAATGGGAAAATGGGATGGAAGGGTTTTGTTTGTACTGGAAAATGGGAAAATGGGATGGAGGGGGTTTGTTTGTACTGGAAAATGGGAAAATGGGATGGAGAGGGTTTGTTTGTACCTGAAATTGGGAAAATGGGATCCAAGGGTTTTCTCTGCACCTGGAATCGGGAGCAATTCCCGCTCCTGCTGTTCTTCTGGCGCACCGGTGACCCACGAGCTCGGGGCCTGAACACCCCCAGGATAACAGGAACTGGGATTTTAGGGCTCAGAAGGGATCAGGATGAACCCCAGCACCTTCCCCACAAAGAAACCCCTTTTCCCCTGGTTTTCTCACGACTCCTCTTTCCCAGCTCGCATCCCCAAGGAATTAAAAATGACAAAACAACTTCATCTTCCTGCTGGAAGTTTGATTCCCGCTGGGAAGCGCCGGGAATTCGGCACCACAGGGAAGGGACCCCAGGACCAACCAAACGTCTTCCGGCCAAGGTCTGAGCCCAACCTCGGCTGAGGGGCAGCCCCAAATCCTCATTTTCCTTTGGATGAACTCCGGGATGGAATAACGGAGGGGACGAGGGCAGAGCCTCTGCTGGGTGACACCGACCCCGTTTTGTGGCGCTGGAAAAACAACCCCGAGCCCGGCACCCTCCGGACCCCGCTCGGTGACCCCGAGGTGGGGCTGGGGCTGCTCCTGGGATGGAAACGTGATGGAAAATCAGATCGGAGGTGACTTCTGGGAGCAGAACCTGATGGAAAATGAGCCCTGAGGCGACTCCTGGGATGGAAATCCAATGGAAAATGAGCTCTGAGGAGGATCCTGGGATGGAAATGTGATGGAAAATGAGATCCGAGGTGGATCCTGGGAGCAGAACCTGATGGAAAATGAGATGGGAGGAGGATCCTGGGATGGAAACCCGATGGAAAATGAGATCCGAGGTGGATCCTGGGATGGAAACCCGATGGAAAATGAGATCCGAGGTGGATCCTGGGATGGAAATCCAATGGAAAATGAGATGGGAGGAGGATCCTGGGATGGAAATCCGATGGAAAATCAACTCTGAGGGGGATCCTGGGATGGAAACCCGATGGAAAATGAGATCCGAGGTGGCTCCTGGGATGGAAACCTGATGGAAAATCAGATTGGAGGTGACTCCTGGGAGCAGAACCCGATGGAAAATCAGATTGGAGGAGGATCCTGGGATGGAAACCCGATGGAAAATCAGCTCTGAGGAGGATCCTGGGATGGAAACCCGATGGAAAATGAGCTCTGAGGCGGCTCCTGGGAGCAGAACCCGATGGAAAATGAGCTCAGGCACGGAGCAGTTTCTCCTTCCAGCGGGGTTGAAGCCCGGCTGCTTCCCCTGTCCTTACACAAGAAGGCGCCGTGGTCGTTCTCCATCGTGATTTTAAGGAGCTCTGTTCCCATTTGGGCACTGAGGGCATTAATCTGACTTTTCAGAAGTATTAACAGCCAGAAACGGGAGGAATTGCCAAAAAATTGGAAGGAATGGCCAAAAATTGGAAGGAATGGCCAAAAATTGGAAGGAATGGCCAAAAATTAGAAGGAATGGCCAAAAATTGGAAGGAATGGCCAAAAATTGGAAGGAATGGCCAGAAACTGGAAGGAATTGACGGAAATTGGAAGGAATTGCCCCAAAAAATTGAAGGAATTTCCAAAATTGGAAGGCATTTCCAAAATTGGAAGGCATTGCCAGATTACCAATAATTACCAAATTAATGCTGAGATTTCGGGCTGGAATTGATCCAGGCCAGCTCAGATTCCGGAGTTTGGGATATTTCAGGTGGAGATGCTCACGGATTGCCAATTCCCAGGGAATTAAATTCAAGGCATTTCACATCCAGCTTCTCCTCGTGCTGCAAACCCCAATCCCGAGATCAATTCCATCGTTTCGGTGGCATTTCCAGCACCCTCCATGCTCCTGAAGCCACCTCACAGAAACCCCAAACCAGATTTTTTGGAAGAGACTGAAATCCTGGGATGGAACAAATCCCAAATTGCCTCCCCCAGGTGCTGTTCAGCTTGGGAAACATCCTAAAAAATCCTCATTTCTGGCAGGAGATTTGTCCTGTGCTGCCTCCCGAGGCTCAGATCGACGGCGGCACCTCCTTGTCAAGGCTTTTCCTGGCAAATATAAAATCCCTGGAGTTCATCCATCACTCCTGAGGCCGCTTCCATGCCCGGGATGTTCCCGATGAATCATCTCCCACAGGAGCAAATCGATTCAGCAGTGCCCGATCCTTCACCCCTGAACGGCTTTAGAATGAAAATCAGGGATTTGGGGTGTTTTTTACCTCGGGATAACAAATGGAGGACGCAGCGCTGAGTCAGAGGAGAAAATCGGAATTATCTCCAGCTCTCCTGGGCACAAAGACCTGGAAAGGCACAAATTCCAAAGCCTGGAATTGGAGAAGGAATCCAGGTTTTAAAGGCCTGGGATTAGGAAAGGAATGAAGGTTTTGAGGGCCTGGAATGAAGAAAGAAATCCAGGATTTAGGAGCCTGGAATTAGGGAAGAAATTGATGGTTTTGAGGCCTGGGATTAGAAAAGGAATTGAGGTTTTGGAGGCCGGGGATGAGGAAAGGAATTAAGGTTTTGGAGGCCGGGGATGAGGAAAGGAATTGAGGTTTTGGAGGCCGGGGATGAGGAAAGGAATTGAGGTTTTGGAGGCCGGGGATGAGGAAAGGAATTGAGGTTTTGGAGGCCGGGGATGAAGAAAGACATCCAGGATTTAGAAACCTGGAATTAGGGAAGAAATGGATGTTTTGGAAGCCTGGGATTAGGAAAGGAATTGAGGTTTTGGAGGCCTGGGATGAGGAAAGGAATGAAGGTTTTGGAGGCCTGGAATGAAGAAAGAAATCCAGGATTTAGGAGCCTGGAATTAGGGAAGAAATTGATGGTTTTGAGGCCTGGGATTAGAAAAGGAATTGAGGTTTTGGAGGCCGGGGATGAGGAAAGGAATTGAGGTTTTGGAGGCCTGGGATTAGGAAAGGAATTGAGGTTTTGGCGGCCGGGGATGAGGAAAGGAATTGAGGTTTTGGCGGCCTGGGATTAGGAAAGGAATGAAGGTTTTGGAGGCCGGGGATGAGAAATCCGAGGGGTTTTTCCCTCCTGCCCTGGCCCTGGGATCTCCTGGACGAGGATTTGGAGCCCTTCCCGAGGGATCCCTCCCCCTCCTGCCCCAAGCCCTTTGGGATTTCTTTGGGCTCCCGTGGTTTATTGGGAGCTGTGCTGGATTTCCAGGCACGCAGAGGGGGAGCCCGGTCAGGGGCGCCCCGAGCTGGATCCCTGAGCTCAGAGGCGACGGAAATTCCAGAATTTGGGGTTCACCAAGCCACAAATCTTTATTTAAACTGGGGGAAAACCCCTCGGTTTTTATCCGCCCTGTCCCTGGTAAAATGTTGGGTTTTTAGAGATTTGGGAATCGCGGCTGGGACTGAGCCCGTCCCAGCCCCGGGAGCAGCGAGAGAGGAGCTGGAATTTGAGCCACGTCCCGCCCCTTCCAGCCCTAAAAGTGCCACCGAGGGGGAGCCGGGAGCAGCATTCCCGCTTTCCCGGAGATTCGCTGGAGTCTGTCCCCCTCTGCCGGCCGAGAACGCCCGAGAGCCAAAACATTCGCAGGGAAAAAAGTGGGGAGAGAGAGGCTGGGAAATAAAAATGAAAACAAAAATGAAAATGAAAATGAAAATAAAATTTAAAAAAAAAGTAAAAATAAAAAAAAAAAAAATTAAAATTAAAATTAAAATTAAAATTAAAATTAAAAATAAATAAAAATAAAAATAAAAAATAATAAATAAATAAAAATAAAAATAATAAATAAAAAATAAAAATAAAAACAAAAATAGAAATAGAAATAGAAATAGAAATAGAAATAGAAATAAAAATAAATAAATAAAAATAAAAATTAAAAAAAATAAAAACAAAGTAAATATAAAAATAAAAATAAAAACAAAAATAAAGTAAAAATAGAAATAGAAATAGAAATAAAAATAAAAATAAAAATAAAAATAAAAATAAAAATAAAAGTAAAGTAAAAAAAAAGAAAATGAAAATGAAAGTGAAAAAATGCAATAAAGATCATAAAACCAATAAAAATCATAAAACAATAACGTCAATAATAAAGAAAATTCAAATAAAAATAAAAAAATAAAAATAAAATTATAAATAAAAATAATATCAATAACAATAAAATTAATATGAATGAGAATAATAAAAAGAACGAAAAATAACAGAGATAAAAATAAGAATAAAAGTGAGAATAAAAATAATAAAAAATTAATAAGAACAAAAATAAATGATAATAATGATGATAATGATGATAATAATGATATATTAATAATAATAAATATCAGTTCACACCAGATTGTGTTCCAGGATCAACCGGATTTATCCGGGTGTTCCCAACAATTGGGGCTGGGATTTGCCATCCGGGATAATCCAATCCCTGGATTTTTAACACGGGCAGCTGGCACAGAACGGCTTTGGCCTAGAAAATCCAGATTTTAATAAAACCATCTCTGATGTGCGCCCGAAATCGCAGCCCCGCCGCTCCAGGCAGGGATTAAAAGCAAACAGGATCCCGGAAAAGGGTGAAAGTCCAGGAATTTCCGTGGCAAACGCGGATTTGGGCGGAGCTGGGGCGACGCCGCCGCTCAGTCTCTGCTCTGATCCTCGATACAATTTTCATTTTGATTTCATTTGCGTCCTGCTCAGGCCGAGGAGCCTCAATCGTTCCAACCTCACTGACCGAGAACGCTCCAAATCCATGGAAAAAGGGTTTAAAGGAGGAGCTGGGAATGGTTAAGGTCGGAAAAGACCTTTGAGGTCACCGCGTCCCTCATTCCAAGGCCAGCCCTGACCTCGGCCCATCCAGAGGGGCTTCAAGTCCCTCCGGGAATGGGAATTCCATCGCCTTCCCAGTGCTGGGATCAGGGATCATCCCAGCTGCTGGATCTGCGGGCAGAAAACTCCAGGAGAATGGCAGAGGAAAAGCTTGGAGTAGGAAAAAAATGGGAAAAATTGGGTGGGAATAAAGATAACAAACGCTGTGAAAAAGTGGAATTGTTGTGTCCTGGTGATCCAAGATTACCTGGAAAACTCCGGGAATGGGAACATCTCCTTAGAGATCCTTAGAGGGAGGAAAAGCAGAGTTTAATTAGGAATGGGAGGAATTTGATCTCCGGGCAAGAACGGAAACGAGCCCCGCGGAGAACAAACTCCCCCAGAGGCGCTTCCTTCCTGATTTTCCTTCCTGATTTTCCTTCCTGATTTTCCTTCCTGATTTTCCTTCCCGATTTTCCTTCCTGATTTTCCTTCCCCATTTTCCTTCCCCATTTTCCTTCCCCATTTTCCTTCCCCATTTTCCTTCCCCATTTTCCTTCCCCATTTTCCTTCCCCATTTTCCTTCCCCATTTTCCTTCCTGATTTTCCTTCCTGATTTTCCTTCCCCATTTTCCTTCCTGATTTTCCTTCCCGATTTTCCTTCCCCATTTTCCTTCCTGATTTTCCTTCCCGATTTTCCTTCCTGATTTTCCTTCCCCATTTTCCTTCCCCATTTTCCTTCCCCATTTTCCTTCCTGATTTTCCTTCCCGATTTTCCTTCCCGATTTTCCTTCCTGATTTTCCTTCCCGATTTTCCTTCCTGATTTTCCTTCCTGATTTTCCTTCCCCATTTTCCTTCCCCATTTTCCTTCCTCATTTTCCTTCCCCATTTTCCTTCCCCATTTTCCTTCCTCATTTTCCTTCCCCATTTTCCTTCCCCATTTTCCTTCCCGATTTTCCTTCCCGATTTTCCTTCCTGATTTTCCTTCCTGATTTTCCTTCCCCATTTTCCTTCCCCATTTTCCTTCCCCATTTTCCTTCCTGATTTTCCTTCCCGATTTTCCTTCCCCATTTTCCTTCCTGATTTTCCTTCCCCATTTTCCTTCCTGATTTTCCTTCCCGATTTTCCTTCCCCATTTTCCTTTCTGATTTTCCTTCCCCATTTTCCTTCCTGATTTTCCTTCCCCATTTTCCTTCCCCATTTTCCTTCCTGATTTTCCTTCCTGATTTTCCTTCCCCATTTTCCTTCCCCATTTTCCTTCCCCATTTTCCTTCCCCATTTTCCTTCCCCATTTTCCTTTCTGATTTTCCTTCCCCATTTTCCTTCCCCATTTTCCTTCCCCATTTTCCTTCCTGATTTTCCTTCCCGATCTTCGCTTGCTTGAGCTCCTTCATTTCTCCAGCAGCAAAACCCAAAGCGAGCTGGGAAAAGCTCCGGGAGAGATCTGGAGGCTCAGCCAAGCGTGGGAGGATGCTCAGGGAGAAAAGCCCCGATCCCGATCCCTCCGGGAACACCTTGGGAATGTCCCGGGATTTTTCCAGCAGAATGAACTCCGCTCTGGATAATGGGATAATCTGGGAATATTCTGCTTTTTTTCCTCCCTGTGTATTTTTTTCCAAGCAGAATTAACTCAGCTCTGGATAACGGGATAATTTGGGATTATTCCTGGTTTTTCTTTCCCACATCTTTTGTTGCCGGCGGAATTAACTCAGCTCTCATAAATGGAATAATTTGGGAATATTCTGCTTTTCCCCTTCCCACGTCTTTTTTCCCCGGCAGAATTAACTCAGCTCTGGAGAATGGGATATTTGGGAATATTCTGCTTTTTTCCCTTCCCATATATTTTTTCCAAGCAGAATTAACTCAGCTCTGGAGAATGGGATAATTTGGGAATATTCCTGGTTTTCCTTTCCCATATCTTTTTTCCTGGCGGGATTAACTCCGCTCTCATCAATGGAATCATTCCTCAGCTCGGGGCAGAATAAATAAATGAACTCGGGGTTGCAGAGGGACCAGAGCTCCTCCCTCCCCCCCCGCCCCATCCCGGTCAATCTGCGGAGTTTCTTAATTAAGCACGGGAGATTTAATGGCTCGGAGGCGCCCGGCCCGATCCCATTACTCGGAAGAACCCAATAAATGAGGCTCAACAGTTTCCATTCCGCTCCGGCTCAATCTCATCAGCGCCACAATTCCGGGAATCAGCATTTTCCGGGGGGGATGAGCCCCCTGCCCGGGCAGCTCCCGCTCTCCAGCCAATTATCAGCTGAGTTAATTCCCGGCTGGAATGATCCCCCAACCTTCCCAGCCCTCAGCTCCTTCCAGAAGAAAGAAAATGAATTCTTTTTGCATTTAGCACCAGTTTTTGGGGTTTTTTTTCCCTTCTGAAATTCATTTTTCTCGTAAACATCTTTTTATTTTCATTATTTTTTTTTTCCCCTACGGTAAAGCTTCATGGAAAACAGCACCAGAATGATACAAGGTTAATTAATTCTTTCTATCCGGAGGGAATTCTTCCCTGGAGGGTGGGGAGGCGCTGGGATGGAATTCCCAGGGAATCTGGGGCTGCCCCTGGATCCCTGGAAGGGCCCAAGGCCGGGCTGGACGGTGCTTGGAGCAGCCTGGGATGGTGGGAGTTGTCCCTGGATGGGATTTAAGGTCCCTTCCCACCCAAACCCTCCTGGAATTCCAGAACTTTCCAGATCCAGGCATCGCTGCTCCTCTTTTAAAGACAGACAAATGGATTCAGGAGGGGATTTTGGGGAGAAATTCCTCCCTGGGAGGGTGGGGAGCGGCAGGGATGGAATTCCCGGGGAATCTGGGGCTGCCCCATCCCTGGGAGTGTCCCAGGACTCGTTGGATCACCCTGGGATGGTGGGAAGTGTCCCTGGGGCTGGAATATTCCAAGGTTTGGCCGCTTTGGAGCTAGAACTGATTTTTGGAACATTTATTTCCACCAACGGCAGGAAGGGAGCCTGGGCCCGGCCCTGCCCCTCTCCCGCTCCAGCAAATCCCAGTTCCCACTTTCTTTTCCTCCTTTGCCTGTCCTGCCTTCCGTCTCTCCTCGTTTTTCCAGACATTCCATCCTTTCCTTGGAACATCCCCTAAAAACCCCGCAGGGAGCTCGGCTCGGAGCCCACCCAGCCCCGCGTGCCCACAAGAAACCCAAGGAAAAGCAAATGTTGCGCCTCGAATGATCCAAAATCCAAACAAGCAGGGAGCTCATTAAGATCTCATCTCAAACTCCGTTAGGAATTACAACGTCCGTCAAAAACGCTTTGGGGAGAAAATTGTTCGGAATAGGACAAGGGAAAATCATCTTTTACGTGCTCGGCTGCTGCTGAGGGATGAAATTTCCCCGTCCCATCCATCCATCCCGAGATCCCTGAATTCCTGTCAAGGTGAAAACCTCCGGAGCCGTTTGGGAGCGGAATAAGCTGGGAAAGGATCATTTTTCTCCTGCCGGCAGTGATGGATCTGCAGGGAATGACCGGGAAATTCCATTTACGGCTCACCCCGGGGCAAGGCTGAAGGAGCTGCTGGAGCCCCGGCTGGGTGACAGAGCAGTAAAACTTGGGAAAAGGGATTATCCTTGGAATTCAGAGGTGGCAGAGCAGCTCCTGGCTGGGTTTGATGTCCCTCTTGGATGTGGGGATGGGAAGAGCCCAGTTTAGGGATAAAAAGCTCAATTTATGGATAAAAATCCTGGTTTTTTCTCAGCAATTGGGCCTCACGTTGTCCTGACTCTGAGGAGGGAAGCGGGATCAATGGACACAACAGGAATTAGGGAATGTTAGCATTACAGCATCCTTTTAATGGAGATTTTCTAGGCTGGTGTCCAAGGAATTCCTGGAAGTGTCGCTCGGTGCTCTGGGCTGGGGATTGGGCACAGGTTGATAATCCCGGAGTGCTTTTCCAACCTCAGCAATCCCGGGATTCTGGGATTGGCCTGGTTTAGGGGATCCTCTGGCCAACCCCTCATAAATTCTACCAAAACCTCCGATTTCTCTCCATCCCAGGATCTTCCCAGCATGAACAGCTCCACTGATATTCCCGAGGATTCCTGGACTACAGCCCTGGACGCTGCTTTGTTTGGGTTGGGAACGGAGCCATCGGCAGCGGTTCTTGCTCCCCTCCCGGGGCACGGCTCCAGCAGATCCTGGCAGGAGCTCACAGAGGCGAAACTTGGACTTCTTGCCTGGCTCCAGCCATTCCCGGGGAAATCTGGGAAGCGGGACAAGCTTGCACTCGAGGAAGATTAAACATCGGGGGCGGCGGATCCCCGCGAGGAGCAAATGTTACAACAACAGGGGCCGCAGCGGGGCCCGAAAAGGCTCTGATGGAGCCTGAGCCTAACCCTGAGCCTAACCCTGACCCTGACCCTGACCCTGACCCTGGGGGCGCCCGCAGCTGCCGCATCCACGCGGGAATTCCGGGAGCCGCTGCCAAACCCTGCGGAAAACAAAACGGAGCGGCCACCGAGGCTCTTGTTTTCCGTCAGTTCCAGGGATGAGGGTGAAACAACGCTGCGGGAATGAAACTTTGGGGTGGGCGAATGTCAATGTGGGAGTTCTGCAGTGGGGTTGGGGTGGGAATGAGGGAGGAAATGTTGGATGGGAGGGTGGGGAGAAGCTGGGATGGAATTCCCGGAGGAGCTGCGGCTGCCCCACGCCTGGAAGTGTCCAAGGCCAGGTTGGGCAGGGCTGGGAGCGCGCTGGGATGGTGGGAGGTGTCCCTGGATGGAGCTGGATGGGATTTCGGGTCCTTCCCGCCCAACCCATGGAATTCCGCGACTGCACCACGATTGTTTCGGCCTCTCCACCCAAGACACGACGCAAACTCCGCCCCGGGGCCCCGTCCCTGATCCAGGAGGGAATTCCGCATCCCAGGAGCCCAAGTGCAGCCCCAGCCCGGCTCCCGGGGCTCCTTTTCCCGAGGTTTTTCCCTGGATTTGTCACCCGGGACCGGCACGGACCCAACGCGGCCGGACCGGGACGGCCGGCGCCACGCCCCCTCATTAGCATACTGCCTTCTGATTGGGTAAAGCAAAGGGAAGTGTTGCTATGGCAACCCAGGATGCGCCGGGGGATGGGGCGTGGCCTTTTCCCACTCCACAGCCAATCACAGAGCGCTTATTTGAATATTCATGAGCGGCAGGGTAATAAGGGGGGGCTGTTCCCCGCCCAGGGATTTTGGGGGTTCCGGGCAGGATTTTGGGGTTTTTTTTCATGTCAGGATTTGGGGGTTTCTGGCAGGATTTTGGTTTTTTTCATGGCAGGATTTTGGGTTTTTTTCATGGCAGAATTTTGGGGGGTTCTGGCAGGATTTTGGGGTTTTTTCATGGCAAGATTTGGGGTTTCCTGGCAGGATTTTGGGTTTTTTTTTTCATGGGAGGATTTGGGGGTTTCTGGCAGGATTTTGGGGTTTTTTCATGGCAGGATTTGGGGTTTCCCGGCAGGATTTTTTTTTTTTTTTTAATGGGAGGATTTCGGGGCTTCCTGGCAGGATTTTGGGGTTTTTTCCTGGCAGGATTTGGGGGTTTTCCCAAATTATTAAATTCATATTAAATAAGAGAGAAGGGACGTCCTGAAGGGGTTAAAACCTCTGTGCTGCCTAAAAAAACCCTTAAAAATAAAATAAAATAATATAATATAAAATAAAATAAGATAAAATAGTATAAAATAATATAAAATAAAATACAATAAAAGTAAAAAATAAAAAATAAAAAAAATAAAATACGAAATACAAAATACAATAAAATACAATAAGATACAATATGTTACGATACGATACGATAAAATAAAATAAAATAAAATAAAATATTAGAACGTCTCTTTTTCCTGTAAGGATCCAGCCCCTCTTCCCAACCTCCCCCAGGTTTGGGATCAGCCTTTTCCTAACAAAGCCGGGTTTAGGGACGGGTTGTCAGCCCCTAATGGCTCCATTAGGGCTGGCCTGGGTTCAGACAAACGGCTCCAACCCGGCCATAATTCCCAGGAATTCACATCCCATATGTGCCCCTCAGCTGTGCGGCAGAACGCGGGCGGCAGCTGCTCCCCAAAAATATTACAAATATTGTTAAAAGAAAACGGAATTAAATTCAGCGTACGGCAGAGGGAACGGGGAGTTTTTCTAGAAAAACCCCAAATTTAGGGCAAAACCCGTTGGGAATCTCCAGGCCGGGCGAGCGTTTGGCTTTTCCCATTGTCCCTGCCCGCGTCAGGTGGCGTTTGGACGCCGCAGTCCCGGCATTCCCACGGGAATGCCGCTCATCAAAGCGCCGCCGATATTCCCGGCTCGTTCCAGATGCTGCGGAGCCGCAGGGCTGGAATTACCGGCTGGAATTAGCGGCTCCTCCCGGAGCAGCTGCTCCCTCCCGCTGGAGAATTCCCCACGGATTCCGGCCTCAAGCGCAGCGTGAGGAGCCCCGCCAGGTTTTCCAGGCTGGGAAAACCTCAGGAAAGGTTAAACCCCCTCCCGAGCCTGGAGTGAATCCATCCCTTCTGGCTCCATCCTTTTTTCCCCATCCCAGCTTTTCCCAAAAATTAAAGTTCAGCCTGGGAAAGGGGAAAAAAGGGATTTTGCCACAAATTTACCACGCGTTTTTGGCCGAATTCCTTCGTGTCTGTGTAAAACAGGAGCGATTTTTAATCAGGAAAAGATTCCCGTGGGGAACAACTCCCGTGGGAGCTGTGAGGGTGCGATGGGAACGGGATTTAACGGGATCCATTCGGGATCTGTGGGGCCATTCCCAGGATTTCTTTCCCAGCGAGTGGGATGGGCTCGAGCGGGGCTGTGCCGGTCCTGCCGTAATTCCATAAAATCCTTTATCCCATGGGCGAGCGAGCTCCAGGCCCTTCCCAGGAATCTTTGGGGACGCGATCCCAGCGGATTTTGGGGGATGAGGAAAGGGGGGAATTCGTAACAACCCAGCTCCGGTGAAGAACACAAAGCTTGGATCGGGGCGAGGACTCAAAATCGCCCTGGATTGGCTGGGGAACTCCAAAAAATTCCTCTTGGGAAGCCCTCCCTGCCTTCCAGCAGCGCTCCAGGCGGGATGCAAACCCCACGAAACCCCTGCGGTGACGGGGATTTATCCCGCAGCCCCAGCTGGAAGCGGTGACACATCCCGGGAGCATCCCTGGCTCTGCCATTCCCGCCTGGAATTGTCGCTCTCCAGCCCGGACGGCCCAGGCCGTTCCCACCCCGCAGCTGCTTCCGCAGCCGCCAACTGTTCCCAATCCCCCGGCCCCATTCCCAGATGTTTTTCCCGGCCCTATCCCACCAATCCCGGCCGCCCGGCACATGCGGGAAGCGCGGCGGCTCCAGAGGGGGAATTGTGATGGAAATGAGGGAGGGGATGAGCCGGGGCTGCCCGGATTTACGGCGCTCCCGGGGATCCCATTAAAACCCCGGGCGAGGCGTGATTTATGGGATATCCCGGGATCCCATTCTCCCCCGTAGTGCTGGGAATAAATGAGGAAGAGGATGGAAAGCATTCCTGGTGGGATGAGGGAGGGGGGGAGAGGCTTTTAGGGGGAGCAACTGCGGGGACTCCGGGATTGATCCCTTCCCAAACCAGTTCAAGGTTCGCTTCTTCCCGCGGGGTTTAATCTGGGACAAAGAGGAGGAGAAACGCTTGGATTTGGGATCGGGATGGATTTGGGACCTTAAATCCCATCCAGGGACATTTCCCACCATGCCGGGCTGCTCCAACCTGGCCTGGGATGCTCGCAGGGATGGGAGCAGCCCCAGATTCCTTGGGAATTCCATCCCAGCGCCTCCCCTTTTGGGGTTTTGCATCCCCAAATCCCACCTCACCCCACCCTGTGGCAGTGGGAATCCGTTCCCTGTGTCCTGCCACTAAACACGACCAGGAGAGGACTCGGAGGACCCCTCCAGCTCTGAATATTCCATTTTCCCCCCCAAAAAACGACACAAATTCCCCAGGATTTGCCTCTCAAAACGTGAAATCCTCCCTTTGGAGCCATCCCTAAGGAATTCATCCTCATCCTCCCCAGGAATCGGGGTAGGAACGGGGTCAAACTCCTGGAAATCTCCCGGAAAATTTATTTCCAATAAACCCCAATGGAACGCTGGCCCCGCTCCAGAATGTAACTCCAGCTGATTATCAGCCGCTCCAGCTGCTCCTGGCTGGATCCATAAAAAAAAACAGGGAGAGAAGATTGGAAAAGCCTTTTCCCATTCCAAAAGCAGCGTCAGTAACGCCGGGAACCGCCGGCAAAACAAAAACCTCGCCCGGGAAATGGATGAAGGGATTTGGGTTTCGGGGCTGAATCAATCCCTGGAGCTCTGGGAGTTTGGGATCGGGGTCGTTCTCCCAGGGAAAAAAAATGTTCCTGGAAATGGTGGAAAAAAGCAGCGGAAAAAAAAAAAAATCTCATTTTCAGTGGGATTTGTTGTGGTCTGACCCCCTCTGCCGGTGAGGAGGCAGGAAAAAGGAGGGAAAAGCTCAGGGAATGGGAAAAGGATGGGAAAAGCTCAGGGAATGGGAAAAGGATGTGGAAAATCTTAGGGAAAAGTGGGAAAAGGATGGGGAAAGCTCAGGGAAAGGTGGGAAAAGGATGGGGAAACTTCAGGGAAAAGGATGGGGAAACCTCAGGGAAAAGTGGGAAAAAGACGTGGAAACCTCAGGGAAAGTGGGAAAAGGATGGGGAAACTTCAGGGAATGGGAAAAGGATGGGAAAAGCTCAGGGAATGGGAAAAGGATGTGGAAAATCTTAGGGAAAAGTGGGAAAAGGATGGGGAAAATCTTAGGGAAAGTGTGGAAAGGATGGGGAAAGCTCAGGGAAAGGTGGGAAAAGGATGGGGAAACTTCAGGGAAAAGGATGGGGAAACCTCAGGGAAAAGTGGGAAAAAGACGTGGAAAAGCTCAGGGAAAGTGGGAAAAGGATGGGGAAAAAACCTCAGGGAATGGGAAAAGGATGGGAAAAGCTCAGGGAAAGTGGGAAAAGGATGGGGAAACTTCAGGGAAAGTGGGAAAAGGATGGAGAAATCTCAAGGGAATGGGAAAAGGATGTGGAAAACCTCAGGGAAAGTGGGAAAAGGATGGGGAAAATCTTAGGGAATGGGAAAAGGATGGGGAAATCTCAAGGGAATGGGAAAAGGATGTGGAAAACCTCAGGGAAAAGTGGGAAAAGGATGGGGAAACTTCAGGGAAAGGGGGAAAAGGATGGGGAAAATCTTAGGGAAAAGGATGGGAAAATCTCAAGGGATGGGGGAAAAGAACGTGGAAAACTTTAGGGGGAAAAAAGCGTTTTCCTGAAAAACAGAGGGATAAACGAGGCTGGTTGGGATTAATTTGGGTGTTCAGGGGTGGAAATCGGGCTGGGGACGAGCCAGGGACGCACGGGAGGAACAAATCACCGTAAAACACGGACACAGGAAACGTTTAATTGCAAATATTCCATCATTCCAAGGAGGTTTCCAGCTCCTTTTCCTGGTCTAGGCAGAAAAAATCGCGGCTGTGCTGGATGATCCTAAAGGTTTTTGCCAACCCTAAAAACTTCCAGGGTTCCGTTGTTGTGGGACAAGGAATAACGGGATTTATCCAGAATAACGGGATTTATCCCTCTTTATTCTCCGAGCTTTGGGATTTTTGGCTTCCTGATCCATTATCCCAAATTTTCCTCTGCCCTTCATCACCGATTCCCAAGGGAATGTCCCAGGGACACCCCTTTGAAGGCTAAAATTATTCAGAATTTAAATATTTTTGTAATAAACACACACACAAAAAAACCCCCAAATAGTTCCCAGAGGAGCCCAAGAATTCCAGGCTTTTTCCAGGATGAACAGACTCCAACATCATTTCCAGAGGTTATTTTCCATGGATTTTTTTTCAGTTTTATTTTGAGGTTATTTTCTGTTCAGTCTCGTTGGATAAAGCTCCTCAGTATCACACCCCTCCAGGCAGAAGAACTCTGATAAAAACCTTATTTTTAACCCTAAATATTCCTTACATCTCCATACAAACTCCAGGATTTTTTATGGCTTCGGATCCTCAGCAGGAAAATCCAGGATGAATTTTCACCCAGCTGTGTTTGCATGGAAAAAAACAAACCCCACACCCCCCAAAAAAAGAGCTTTTAAGCAGGAATTGAAAATCCTGAAGGAAAATAAAAATATTCATTGGATAAGCTGCTATCCCAAGGCACTTAAGGCTGAAAATTCCAGGGATTTGGGGTTGGGATCAGGCTCTTCTTGGGCAATCCATGAGGTTTAGGGGCATCAAAATGACCCAAATTCAGGATTTGATTTCAGCAAGGATCCCCAGGGGTTTTTTATCCTCAGCTCCTGCTTCCCTGTGGGCTCTGGGAATATCCCTGGGCAGGAATTCCAGGTTTTCCTCATCCTGGAATGCTGAGGGAATGATTTTCACCCTAAAACCAGCCCTAACCTTTGAGATCTCCAAGAGAAATCCCATCTCCTTGGGGTTTTTTTTAACATACAAAAGTTTGCTTTGGCGATTTTGGAAGTGTCTGTAATTAATTCTGCATTCCAGGAGTGGAACAGGATCCCGGAAAATCCCGGAAAAGGCTCCTGCTCTTTGCTCAGCCCTCAGAGATGAAAGAGAAAGCCATGAAAATCGGGGGTTTTCAGGCTAAAAATGGAAATTCCTGCGCCACACCCCATCCCTTGGACCCCGATTAATTAGCAGAGGAAAATCCCCCAATTTTAGGAGTTTCAGCTCTTTCAACAAGGCCTAAAACCCCCCAATTTTAGGATTTTTAGCTCTTTTAATGAGGACTAAAAGCCCCCACTTTTAGGAGTTTTAGCTCTTTTAACAAGGACTAAAAATCCCCAATTTTATAATTTTTAAATAGTTTAACAAGGCCTAAAACCCCCAAATTTTAGGACTTTTAGCTCTTTCAACAAGGACATAAAATTCCTTCAAGGCAAGGTTTGGGTTCAGGACGGGGATTTTTCTGTCGACCCTTTTTATTTGGGGGGGGTGGGGGGCAAAACCTCCGAATCAGCAGCAGGGGCTGGGTGATTTGGGGTGATTTTGGGGCAGAAAAGGAGGAATTGAGGGTTATTCCAGGCTGTGGCAGAAGATGTGGTCGCGGAACACCTGCGGGGAGGCCCCGTCGAAGCTCTCGCTGCAGATGGGGCACTCCAGGAGGTGGCTCTGGATGTGCTCCTCCAAGTCCCCCATGGGGAAATCCTCGGGAAAAACCTCCTCACATATGGGGCACTTCCTGAGGGAAGGCTGAAATCCCAAAAAACCAGAGCAGAGATGGAAAAGAAGGGGGGAAAAAGGGGGGGAAAAGAAAGGGGGAAAGAAAGGGGGAAAGGAAGGGGGAAAGGAAAGGAAAGGAAAGGAAAGGAAAGGAAAGGAAAGGAAAGGAAAGGAAAGGAAAGGAAAGGAAAGGAAAGGAAAGGAAAGGAAAGGAAAGGAAAGGAAAGGAAAGGAAAGGAAAGGAAAGGAAAGGAAAGGAAAGGAAAGGAAAGGAAAGGAAAGGAAAGGAAAGGAAAGGAAAGGAAAGGAAAGGAAAGGAAAGGAAAGGAAAGGAAAGGAAAGGAAAGGAAAGGAAAGGAAAGGAAAGGAAAGGAAAGGAAAGGAAAGGAAAGGAAAGGAAAGGAAAGGAAAGGAAAGGAAAGGAAAGGAAAGGAAAGGAAAGGAAAGGAAAGGAAAGGAAAGGAAAGGAAAGGAAAGGAAAGGAAAGGAAAGGAAAGGAAAGGAAAGGAAAGGAAAGGAAAGGAAAGGAAAGGAAAGGAAAGGAAAGGAAAGGAAAGGAAAGGAAAGGAAAGGAAAGGAAAGGAAAGGAAAGGAAAGGAAAGGAAAGGAAAGGAAAGGAAAGGAAAGGAAAGGAAAGGAAAGGAAAGGAAAGGAAAGGAAAGGAAAGGAAAGGAAAGGAAAGGAAAGGAAAGGAAAGGAAAGGAAAGGAAAGGAAAGGAAAGGAAAGGAAAGGAAAGGAAAGGAAAGGAAAGGAAAGGAAAGGAAAGGAAAGGAAAGGAAAGGAAAGGAAAGGAAAGGAAAGGAAAGGAAAGGAAGAAAAAGGGAAAACAAAGGGAAAAAAAGGAAAAAAGGGAAAAAAGAAAAAAAGGGGAAAAAAGAATAAAAAAAGAGGAAAAAAGAGAAAAAAGGAAAAGAAAAGGAAAAAAGGTGAAAAAAGGGAAAACAAAGTGAAAAAGGAAAAAAAGAGGAAAAAGAGGGAAAAGAGGGAAAAGAGGGAAAAAGAGTGAAAAAAGGAAAAAAAAGAAAAAAGAAAAAAAGAAAAAAGGGAAAAAAAGGAAGAAAAGGAAAAAAGGAAGACAAGGGGAAAAAAGAATAAAAAAAGGATAAAAAAGGGAGCAAAAGGAAAAAAAAGGAAAAAAAGGGGGAAAAGGGGGAAAAAAGGAAAAACAAAGAAAAAAGGGAAAAAAGGGAAAAGAGGAAAAAAGGAAAAAAAAGAGGGAAAAGAAGGGGAAAAAAGGGAAAAAAGAAAAAAAAAGGAAAAAAGAGGAAAAAATAGGAAAAAAGAGGAAATAAGCCAAAAAAAGGCAAAAAAAAAAAAAAGGAAAAAAAATGCAAGAAGAAGGAGGAAAATTAAAGAAAGGCAAAAAATCAGAAAAAAAGAACGAAACCCCACAAAAATGACCAAAAAAAGCAAAAAGCAAAGAGCAGAAAAGCAAAATAAAGGAGCAGAAAAGCAAAATAAAGAGCAAAAAAAGCAAAATAAAGAGTAAAAAAGCAAAATAGAGTAAAAAAACAACCCCAAACTCCCCCATTCCTGCCCCCAAAGCCCCAATTCCTGTTCCCAGACCCCAATTCCTGTCCCCAGACCCCAATTCCTGCCTGGAATTCCTTTACTCACCTCAGCTCCCGCCCCTAGTTTTCCTCCTGCAGCTGGAAGAAGGAAAAAAAATCCATTTTAGCCCCAGCAAAATGCAGAATAAAATCATTGGTGATTTTTGGAACACGGGAATGTGGCCGTGGAGCTGAAGCTCGGCATTTAGGACTCTGGAAATGGGATAAAATCCACAAACGAGCTGATCCCAGCTGGATAAATCGGCGAAAATTTGTCTCTTTTGGCAGAAAATCCTCCCTTAATCGCCGTTTTTAACACCTGGCAGCGTTTTGGAGCTGCCGAAGCCTCCTCACGCTCACGGAGGTGCTGTAAAAATGGGATTTTTTCCCCAATTTGCTGCCCCGGATTTGTGATTTCGGGACAGAATTCCAAGGAATCTCACCAGAGTAGGGATTGCCGAAGAGGAGCTCTCCTTCCGCAGGAGCTGGGCTTGGAGCTGCCGAGGGAGCAGAGCCGGGAGAAATCCTCTGGAGCCGGGAGAGCTCCCTCCGGAGCACCTCGTTCTCATCCTGGAGATCCTGCAGGGCCCAGGGGATTCCCAGGGGATTCCCAGGGGAAAGAAAAAAAAAATCACATTTGGATGGAACTTTGAGCCCCTTCGTGGGAATCTGAACTGCTCTGGATTTGCAGGGAGCTCGGCCCTGCTCCGGCTGGAAAAATCAGGGAGGGAGGAGGGATGGGATGAGGGGGAATGGGTTCAGACTGCTCGAGGGTGGGATCAGGTGGGATTTTGGGGTGGAATTCCAAACTGTGAGGGTGGGGAGGGGCTGGGATGAAATTCCCACAGAAGCCGGGATCCCTGGAAGTGTCCCAGGCCAGGCTGGAGATCGTGGGAGGTGTCCCTGGGTGGGATTTAAGGTCCTTCCAACCCCAACATTCCATAATTCCTTATCCCTGGGAGGTGCCTGCAGCTCCCTGGCCCTGCTGGTGCCCATCCAGGCACAATTTGGGAGCTTTTTGGACAAAGGATTCATGGAATTGCCCCCAGGCCGAGGGCTCGGAGCCCTGCTGCCCTCAGGGAGAGCCAGGCCCAGTTCCCACCTGGTTTTCCTTCTTCGCTCCAGCTTTTTCCTCCTGCAGGGCCTGGATCCGACCCTGCTGCTCCCTCAGCTGCTCCAGCACATCCTGGGTCTGTTTCTGTGGGAAGAAAGGTTTGGGAAATAAATCCTGGGGAAAGGGAAATCCTGGGGAAAGGGAAATCATGGAAAAGGCCTCGGCCTTTCCTCCTGCAGGGCCTCGATCCGACCCTGCTGCTCCCTCAGCTGCTCCAGCACATCCCGGGGCTGGTTCTGTGGGAAGAAAGGTTTGGGAAATAAATCCTGGGTAAAAGGAAGTCATGGAAAAGGGAAGTCATGGAAAAGGGAAATCATGGAAAAGGGAAATCCTGGGAAAAGGGAAATCATGGAAAAGGCCTCAGCCTTTCCTCCTGCAGGGCCTGGATCCAACCCTGCTGCTCCCTCAGCTGCTCCAGCACATCCCGGGGCTGGTTCTGTGGGAAGAAAGGTCCGGGAAATCCTGGGAAAAGGGAAATCCTGGGAAAAGGGAGAATAAAAGGATAACCCCATGCTCGCTGCCTTTATTCCCCATAAATAAAAGGGAAAAGGGAAAAGGGAAAAGGAAAAGGGAAGAGGGAAGAGGGAAGAGGGAAAACGGGAAAAGGGAAAAGGGAAAAGGAAAAGGGAAGAGGGAAGAGGGAAAACGGGAAAAGGGAAGAGGGAAGAAGGAAGAGGGAAGAGGGAAAAGGGAAAAGGGAAGGGCAGTAGCCTGGACAGATTTTGGGTAATTTATTTTCCCCTAAACCCAATTCCTGAAACAATTTTGCTCAGAGGCAACAATTCTGCACCAAAGGCACTGCCCAGGATCCCTGAATTCCCCGGGGTTCCCTTCATCCCCGAGCTGACCCCACAGGGATCAGGACAGAAGCTGAATTTATGGAGAGGTTCCTTCCCAAAGCGAGCCCCGGGCGAGGCGTTTGCATCTAAACTCAGAGTGCCTGTGCCCAGAGCCACCATGGAGATCTCTCCTTTCCTAAAATTCCTGAGATTTTCCAAGGATTGAGCCGGATCTGGAGCTGTTCCCGGCCTCAGCCCCTGCAGGGAAGGCTTTACCTGGTGCTGAGCCGAGGTTTGGAGCAGCTCCTGATTTTCTCCCTTTAAACTCTGCAGCTGCTTCGTCTTGTCCTGCTCCGCTCGAGAGAGATTTTCCACTTCTTTCTCATAATCCGACACTTTGGACTGGGGAAAAAGGAGATTATTCCACCATCTGAAGAGATTCCTGAGTTTTATGAGGAGATTTTAAGGCTGGGAGCTCAGAGAACAAAGGGAAAAACCAGAGGATCCACAGCCGGATGGGTTTTCCCATCGTTCTGTGTCTCCAAAATCTCAAACCAAACCATTTTCCGTCTCCTTTCTCCCCTCCCAGCTCCCAGTTTGGTTTCATCCCAGAGCTGGAGATAATTTTAGGATGTTTTTCCAAACAGAAGTGGGGGGTTTTTTTGCCGGGATCCTTGGCAGGATCTTGGTTTGGGTCACTTCAGGGGAGTTTTTTAGGGAATAAAATCCTCCGAGTTTCTCTTGGAAATTCAGATTTCTGGAGCTTCAACCCCATCAAAAGTCGGCATTTTCCTAAAGAACTCAAAAAATCCAAACCAAACCCCTCATTCCCTTGCTGGAGACCCCTCAGGAGGGGGAGGGGTCTCCAGGAAGGGACCGGAATTCCATTGGAATTCCCAGGAAAGCAGGGAATCCCGCTTGCTACCTGCAGCTGATCCAGGTGCTCCAGGGCTGCCCTCAGCCTCCCTTCCAGGCGCTCCTTGTCGGAATTCAGTCCCTGGATCTGCTCCTTGAGCCTGCCCAGGACAGACCAGAACACACCCAGGGTTTTTAGGGATGGGAATTCCAGCCCTGGGGGCGAATTCCCGTGGAATTCCCGGCGCTCACCGCTGCAGCTCCGCCTCCCTGCAGCCCCCCTGCTCCTTCAGGGCCCGGTTTTCGGATTTCAGGGAATTCAGCTCCAGCTCCAGCCTCTCCGTGCTGCTCCTCAGGGATTCCAAAGCCTCCTGCAGCTCCTGGGAACCAGAAGGGGCCCCAAACAACAAATCCTGCTCTGCTCCGGGGCTGCAAAACCCCCAAAAATCCCGCCCCAAAATCCCTCCTTTCCACCCTGTTTCAATCCTGTGGAACCCTGGGAAAACCTCAAGGAGGAAAATCGGAATTCCAGTGGGAGTTTTGGCCCAAGGATTCACAAATCGGGGATTTTGGAACCTTTCCTGCACCTGCAGCTGCCTCTTTCCAGCGCTTACTGCTGATCACGGTGGAGGTGTGGGATGGGTTGGGAAAGGATTAAAGAGGTAAAATGGGGAGAAACCTCTGGAATTCCCTGCGGGAAGCACCCAGGGAAGTCAGACCTGCCTCAGTCCCTCTTCACCGTTCAGCTTCTGCCTTAAAATATTCATTTTGGGGTTGCCTGCGTTTCAGAAACATGAATTTTTGGGGCTATCTGTGTCTTAATCCATGAGTTTTGGGGTTACCTGTGTTTAAAAATGTGAATTTTTGAGCTACCTGTAACTAAAACCAGGAATTTTGGGGTTACCTGTGTTTAAAACATGAATTTTCTGATTCCCTGTGTCTAAAACCCATGAATTTTTGGGTTACCTTCACCTTTCAGCCTCAAAGCTTCTGCCTTAAAATATTCTGAATTTTGGGTTATCTGTGTTTTAAACCAGGAATTTTGGGGCTACCTGTGTCTTAAAATATCAATTTTGGGGTTACCTGTGTCTTAAAAATGTGAATTTTGGAGTTACCTGTGTTTTTAAACCAGGAATTTTGGGTTGCCTGTGTTTAAAAACATGAATTTTGGGGTTCCTTGTGTTTAAAAACTTGGATTTTGGGGTTACCTGTGTCTTAGAATATCATTTTGGGGTTACCTGTGTTTTAAACCAGGAATGTTGGGGTTCCCTGTGTTTTAAAACATCAATTTTGGGGTTACCTGTGTTTAAAACTGGGAATTTTGGGGTTCCCTGTGTTTTAAAACATCAATTTTGGGGTTACATGTGTTTTAAACCATGAATTTTGGGGTTACCTGTGTTTTAAACCAGGAATTTTGGGGTTCCCTGTGTTCTAAGCCATGAATTTTGGGGCTACCTGTGTTTAAAACTGGGAATTTTGGGGTTCACTGTGTTTTAAACCATGAATTTTGGAGTTCCCTGTGTTTAAAAACTTGAATTTTGGGGTTCCTTGTGTTTAAAAACTTGAATTTTGGGGTTACCTGTGTCTTAGAATATCAATTTTGGCGTTACCTGTATTTAAAACCAGGAATTTTGGGGTTACCTGTGTTTAAAACTGTGAATTTTGGAGTTCCCTGTGTTTAAAGACATGAATTTTGGGGTTCCTTCTGTTTAAAAACTTGAATTTTGGGGTTACCTGTGTCTTAGAATATAAATTTTGGGGTTCCCTGTGTTTTAAACCAGGAATTTTGGGGTTCCCTGTGTTAAAAACCAGGAATTTTGGGGTTACATGTGTTTTAAAACATCAATTTTGAGGCTACCTGTGTTTAAAACTGGGAATTTGGGGGTTCCCTGTGTTTTAAACCAGGAATTTTGGGGCTACCTGTGTTTAAAACTGGGCATTTTGGGGTTCCCTGTGTTCTAAGCCATGAATTTTGGGGCTACCTGTGTTTAAAACTGGGCATTTTGGGGTTCCCTGTGTTTTAAACCAGGAATTTTGGGGCTACCTGTGTTTAAAACTGGGCATTTTGGGGTTCCCTGTGTTTTAAACCAGGAATTTTGGGGCTACTTGTGTTTAAAACTGGGCATTTTGGGGTTCCCTGTGTTCTAAGCCATGAATTTTGGGGCTACTTGTGTTTAAAACTGGGCATTTTGGGGTTCCCTGTGTTCTAAGCCATGAATTTTGGGGCTACCTGTGTTTAAAACTGGGCATTTTGGGGTTCCCTGTGTTTTAAACCAGGAATTTTGGGGCTACCTGTGTTTAAAACTGGGCATTTTGGGGTTCCCTGTGTTTTAAACCAGGAATTTTGGGGCTACCTGTGTTTAAAACTGGGCATTTTGGGGTTCCCTGTGTTCTAAGCCATGAATTTTGGGGCTACTTGTGTTTAAAACTGGGCATTTTGGGGTTCCCTGTGTTTTAAACCATGAATTTTGGGGCTACTTGTGTTTAAAACTGGGCATTTTGGGGTTCACTGTGTTTTAAACCATCAACTTTCGGGTTACCCGCGTCTTCAAAATACTCATTTTTGCCCTTGCCGGCGCCTAAAAACGTGCATTTTTGAGTTGCCTGTGCCCTAACCCAGGAATTTTGGGGTTCCCTCCGTTGGAAACGCAGGAATTTGGGGCTCCCCCGCGTTTCCCGGCGCGCTCCGGGCTCACCCGGGCGCTTCGGAGCTCTCCCTGCAGCTGCAGGTTCCTCTGGCGCAGCTCGGCGCAGCTCCCCCGCAGCTCCTCGTTCTCCCCGCGCAGCTTCTGGTTCTGCAGCTCGACCTCCTCCACCTCCCCCTGCCAGGGACACAACCCCACAGCGATCCCAGAGCGCCCCAAACATCCCGGGAAACTTCTGGGGACGGGGCGGCCGCGGATTCCCCGGGAATTCCAGCCCAACCCTGCCCGGGAAGGATTTCTCCTCAAATGCTTCCCCCCTCCCCGTTGTCACGTCCAGCCCTTGTCCCTCGTGCTCTCGGTGCCACCCGTTCCCACCAAAAGGCCCGAAATTCCCCAAAATGCGGAGGGTTAAACGCACGGGGAGCTGAGGATTCCGAGTGGGAAAAGGGCAGGAAGAGAAAGAAAAGGGTCATGGACAGAATCCAAGCGGAGCTGCAGGCCATGGGATCACTCCCTGTGAGCAGGGAAAAAGTGGGGAAAAGCAGGGGGAAGTGGGGAAAAGCAGGGGAAATGGGAAAAGCAGGGGAAATGGGGAAAAATGGGGAAAAAAAGCAGGGGGAAATGGGGAAAAATGGGGAAAAAGCAGGGGGAAATGGGGAAAAATGGGGAAAAAAAGCAGGGGGAAATGGGGAAAAATGGGGAAAAAGCAGGGGGAAATGGGGAAAAATGGGAAAAAAAAGGAGGGGGAAAATGGGGAAAAGAGCAGGGGGAAATGGGGAAAAACAGGGGAATGGGAAAAGCAGGGGAAATGGGAAAAGCAGGGGAAATGGGGAAAAATGGGGAAAAAAAGCAGGGGGAAATGGGGAAAAAAGCAGGGGGAAATGGGGAAAAAAGCAGGGAGAAATGAGGAAAAACAGGGGAAATGGGAAAAGCAGGGGGAAATGAGGAAAAACAGGGGAAATGGGAAAAGCAGGGGGAAATGGGGAAAAACAGGGGAAATGGGGGAAAATGGGGAAAAAAAGCAGGGGGAAATGGGGGAAAATGGGGAAAAAATGGGGAAATGGGGAGAAGAGCAGGAGAAGAGCAGGGAAAAACGGGAAAAGGGGGGAAAAAGCAGGGAAAAGCAGGGCGAAATGGGAAAAGCAGGGGGAAATGGGAAAAGCGGGGGAAATGGGGGAAAACGGGGAAAAAGAGCAGGGGGAAATGGGGAAAAAAGGAAAAAAGCAGGGGAAATGGGGAAAAAAGCAGGGGGAAATGGGGAAAAACAGGGGAAATGGGGAAAAAAGGGAAAAAAGCAGGGGGAAATGGGGAAAAAGCAGGGGGAAATGGGGAAAAGGGGAAAAAAAGCAGGGGAAGAGCAGGGAAAAATGGGGAAAGTGGGGGGAAAGCAGGGAAAAAGGGAAAAAAGCAGGGGGAAATGGGGAAAAATGGGGAAAAAGCAGGGGGAAATGGGAAAAGCAGGGGAAATGGGGAAAAACGGAAAAAAAGCAGGGGGAAATGGGGGAAAAAGCAGGGGGAAATCGGGAAAAATGGGGAAAAAGCAGGGGGAAATGGGAAAAAAGGGGGAAAAAAGCAGGGGAAGAGCAGGGAAAAATAGGGAAAGTGGGGAAATAGGGGAAACAGGGAAAACAACGGGGGAAATGGGGAAAAAGGGGGGAAAGTGGGGAAAAAAGGGCAAAAACGGGAAGAGCAGGGAAAAATAGGGAAAAGTGAGGAAAAAGTAGGGAAAACAGGGAAAAAAGCAGGGGGAAGTGGGGAAAAAGGGAAAAAAGCAGGGGAAGAGCAGGAAAAAATAGGGAAAAGTGGGGAAAAAGCAGAGAAAAGCAGGGGGAAACAGGGAAAAAGCAGGGGGAAATGGAAAAATGGGAAAAAGCAGGAAAAAACAGAGAAAAGCAGGAAAAAAGCAGGGAAAAAGAAGGGAAAAACGGGGTAGAAACAGGGAAAAACAGGGAAAAGGAGCGGAAAAAGGAGGGGAAAACATGGAAACTGAGGGAAAAGCAGGGAAAAGGGGACACCAGCCTGGGTGGTGACCACCAGGATGTCATCGTCAGCCTCCGGGCGGAACTGGAAGGGGACGCTGGCCCCCCTGACCGCCCCGTCCTGGTCCACGTAGCAGAACTGGTAATGCTCATCGTCCTTGGGCAGGTAGTAGGCTGGGGACACAGGGACAGCCTCGTTAGGCACTGCTGCTAATTAGCAAAGTGGCTTAATTAGAGGCCCGAAAGCGAGGGGCGCAGGGAACGCCACGTCCCGGCTCGGCGCCGTTCCTGCCCCGCCGGGAATCCCTCGTGCCAGGGGGGCAACGCAGCTCTGCACGCTCAGGAGGGAGGGTTGGAGACCCAGAGGGGCATCAGGGTCCCAAAATCCCCGATTTCTGAACGTCAGGGTCCCAAAATCCCTGATTTCTGAACGTCAGGGTCCCAAAATCCCCGATTTCTGAACGTCAGGGTCCCAAAATCCCTGATTTCTGAATGTCAGGGTCCCAAAATCCCCAATTTCTGCATGTCAGGGTCCCAAAATCCCCAATTTCTGAACGTCAGGGTCCCAAAATCCCCGATTTCTGAATGTCAGGGTCCCAAAATCCCCAATTTCTGCATGTCAGGGTCCAAAAAATCCCCGATTTCTGAATGTCAGGGTCCCAAAATCCCCAATTTCTGAACGTCAGGGTCCCAAAATCCCCAATTTCTGAACGTCAGGGTCCCAAAATCCCCAATTTCTGCATGTCAGGGTCCCAAAATCCCCAATTTCTGCATGTCAGGGTCCCAAAATCCCCAATTTCTGAATGTCAGGGTCCCAAAATCCCCGATTTCTGAATGTCAGGGTCCCAAAAATCCCTGATTTCTGCATGTCAGGGTCCAAAAAATCCCCGATTTCTGAATGTCAGGGTCCCAAAATCCCCGATTTCTGAATGTCAGGGTCCCAAAAATCAGGGATTTCTGAATGTCAGGGTCCCAAAAATCCTTGATTTTGGAATGTCAGGGTGCAAAAATCCCTGATTTCTGCATGTCAGGGTCCCAAAATCCCTGATTTCTGAATGACAGGGTCCAAAAATCCCCGATTTCTGAATGACAGGGTCCAAAAATCCCCGATTTCTGAACGTTAGGGTCCCAAAATCCTCAATTTCTGCATGTCAGGGTCCCAAAATCCCCGATTTCTGAACGTCAGGGTCCCAAAATCCCCGATTTCTGCATGTCAGGGTCCCAAAATCCCTGATTTCTGAATGTCAGGGTCCCAAAATCCCCAATTTCTGCATGTCAGGGTCCCAAAATCCCCAATTTCTGCATGTCAGGGTCCCAAAATCCCTGATTTCTGAACGTCAGGGTCCCAAAAATCCCCGATTTCTGAACGTCAGGGTCCCAAAATCCCCGATTTCTGCATGTCAGGGTCCCAAAATCTCCGATTTCTGAACGTCAGGGTCCCAAAATCCCCAATTTCTGCATGTCAGGGTCCCAAAATCCCTGATTTCTGAACGTCAGGGTCCCAAAAATCCCCGATTTCTGAACGTCAGGGTCCCAAAATCCCCGATTTCTGAACATCAGGGTCCCAAAATCCCCGATTTCTGAATGTCAGGGTCCCAAAAATCCCTGATTTCTGCATGTCAGGGTCCAAAAAATCCCCAATTTCTGAATGTCAGGGTCCCAAAATCCCCGATTTCTGAACATCAGGGTCCCAAAATCCCCGATTTCTGAATGTCAGGGTCCCAAAAATCCCTGATTTCTGCATGTCAGGGTCCAAAAAATCCCCGATTTCTGAATGTCAGGGTCCCAAAATCCCCAATTTCTGAACGTCAGGGTCCCAAAAATCCCCGATTTCTGAATGTCAAGGTCCCAAAAATCCCTGATTTCTGCATGTCAGGGTCCAAAAAATCCCCGATTTCTGAATGTCAGGGTCCCAAAATCCCCGATTTCTGAACATCAGGGTCCAAAAAATCCCCAATTTCTGAATGTCAGGGTCCCAAAATCCCCGATTTCTGAATGTCAGGGTCCCAAAATCCCCAATTTCTGAACATCAGGGTCCCAAAACCCCCGATTTCTGAATGTCAGGGTCCCAAAAATCCCTGATTTCTGCATGTCAGGGTCCAAAAAATCCCCGATTTCTGAATGTCAGGGTCCCAAAATCCCTGATTTCTGCATGTCAGGGTCCAAAAAATCCCCGATTTCTGAATGTCAGGGTCCCAAAATCCCTGATTTCTGAACATCAGGGTCCAAAAAATCCCCGATTTCTGAACGTCAGGGTCCCAAAAATCCCCGATTTCTGAACGTCAGGGTCCAAAAAATCCCCGATTTCTGAATGTCAGGGTCCCAAAATCCCCGATTTCTGAACATCAGGGTCCAAAAAATCCCCGATTTCTGAATGTCAGGGTCCCAAAATCCCCGATTTCTGAACATCAGGGTCCAAAAAATCCCCGATTTCTGAATGTCAGGGTCCCAAAATCCCCAATTTCTGAACATCAGGGTCCCAAAATCCCCGATTTCTGAACATCAGGGTCCCAAAATCCCCGATTTCTGAATGTCAGGGTCCCAAAAATCCCCGATTTCTGAACGTCAGGGTCCCAAAATCCCCGATTTCTGCATGTCAGGGTCCCAAAATCCCTGATTTCTGAATGTCAGGGTCCCAAAATCCCCAATTTCTGAATGTCAGGGTCCCAAAAATTCGGATTGAATTTCAGGTCCAAAAGTCCCTGAGAGGATTCATAATTCCTCAGGGGATTCCCTGAGGGAATTCCCTGATTTATGAATTTCAGGTCCAAAAAACCCCCCAATTCCTGAATTTCGGGCTCGAAAATCCCCGATTTCTGAATTCCACACGCGAAAATCCCTGACTGACGCATTTCAAGTCCAAAACTCCCCAAATCACAACTTTCAGATCCCAAAACCCCCAATCTATGAGACTTTTACATCCAAAACTCCCCGACGGATGAACTCCAGGTCCAAACCCGCCCCATTTCCGACGGGATTCGGGACGAACCTCCCCCAGCCGCGCGGGAATTCCGGAATTCCCTGCGGGATCCCCGCTCCCAGCTGCTCCCAGCTCACCTTTGAAGTGGATCTGCTGCTCTGTGGTGCCAGCAGCGGGCACAGGAGCCCACAGGAAGGTGAAATATTCCCGGGTCGTTTTCCAGCCCACCTGCAAAAGCAAAATCCTCCCGTGGGCATCCCACAGCTCGTCCCATGGGAACGAGCCTTCATTCCCACAAACTCAGGGGGTTTTTTTTGGGCTGATATCCTCATTTTTCAGGGTCGTGGTGTGGGCTTGGAAGGGGAGTAGTGGGATCATGGGATGGGGAGGATTGAAATCCCCTCCCATGTCACACTTTGGGACAGCTCCCGCTCTCCCAGGCTGCTCCAAGCGCTGGCCTGGGACACTTGCTCAGGGTGTTGGATGATTTTTTGGATCCCAAAATCCCTGGTTTAGGAATTCCAGACCCCAAAATCCCTGACTTATGAAGGTCAGATCCCAAAATTCACACGTACGAATTTCAGGCCCAAAAATCCCTGGTTTATGAATGCGAGATCCCAAAATCCCTGATTTACGGATTTCAGGCCCAAAAATCCCCCGTTTATGAATGCCAGATCCCAAAATCCCTGATTTACGGATTTCAGGCCCAAAAATCCCCGGTTTATGAATGCCAGATCCCAAAATCCCTGATTGATGAATTTCAGGCCCAAAAATCCCCCATTTATGATTGCCAGATCCCAAAATCCCTGATTTACGGATTTCAGGCCCAAAAATCCCCGGTTTATGAATGCCAGATCCCAAAATCCCTGATTTACGGATTTCAGGCCCTAAAAGGATTAAAGAGGTAAAATGGGGAGAAACCTCTGGAATTCCCTGCGGGAAGCACCCCGGGAAGTCAGACCTGCCTCAGTCCCTCTTCACCGTTCAGCTTCTGCCTTAAAATATTCATTTTGGGGTTGCCTGCGTTTCAGAAACATGAATTTTTGGGGCTATCTGTGTCTTAATCCATGAGTTTTGGGGTTACCTGCGTTAAAAATGTGAATTTTTGAGCTACCTGTAACTAAAACCAGGAATTTTGGGGTTACCTGTGTTTAAAACATGAATTTTTTGATTCCCTGTGTCTAAAACCCATGAATTTTTGGGTTACCTTCACCTTTCAGCCTCAAAGCTTCTGCCTTAAAATATTCATGAATTTTGGGGCTATCTGTGTCTTAAAGTATCAATTTTGGGGTTACCCGTGTTTTTAAAACATCAATTTTGGGGTTACCTGTGTCTTAAAAATGTGAATTTTTGAGTTACCTGTGTTTTAAACCAGGAATTTTGGGGTTCCCTCTGTTTAAAAATGTGAATTTTGGGGTTACCTGTGTTTTTAAAACATGAATTTTGGGGTTACCTGTGTTTAAAAATGTGAATTTTGGGGTTACCTGTGTCTTAAAAATGTGAATTTGGGGGTTACCTGTGTTTTTAAAACGTGAATTTTGGGGTTACCTCTGTTCAAAAATGTGAATTTTTGAGTTACCTGTATTTTAAACCAGGAATGTTGGGGTTACCTGTGTCTTAAAATATCAATTTTGGGGTTACCTGTGTTTTTAAAACATGAATTTTGGGGTTCCCTGTGTCTTAAAATAGAAATTTTGGGGTTATCTGTGTTTAAAAATGTGAATTTTGGGGTTACCTGTGCTTAAAAATGTGAATTTTGGAGTTACCTGTGTTTTAAACCAGGAATATTGGGGTTCCCTCTGTTTAAAAATGTGAATTTTGGGGTTACCTGTGTTTTTAAAACATGAATTTTGGGGTTACCTGTGTCTTAAAATAGAAATTTTGGGGTTACCTGTGTTTTTAAAATATCAATTTTGGGGTTACCTGTGTTTAAAAATGTGAATTTTTGAGTTACCTGTGTTTTAAACCAGGAATGTTGGGGTTACCTCTGTTTAAAAATGTGAATTTTGGGGTTACCTGTGATATTAAAACATGAATTTTGGGGTTACCTGTGTCTTAAAATAGAAATTTTGGGGTTACGTGTGTTTAAAAATGTGAATTTTGGGGTTACCTGTGTCTTAAAAATGTGAATTTTGGAGTTACCTGTGTTTTAAACCAGGAATTTTGGGGTTACCTCTGTTTAAAAATGTGAATTTGGGGGTTACCTGTGTTTTTAAAACGTGAATTTTGGGGTTACCTCTGTTTAAAAATGTGAATTTTTGAGTTACCTGTATTTTAAACCAGGAATGTTGGGGTTACCTGTGTCTTAAAATATCAATTTTGGGGTTACCTGTGTTTTTAAAATATCAATTTTGGGGTTACCTGTGTTTAAAAATGTGAGTTTTGGGGTTACCTGTGTCTTAAAATAGAAATTTTGGGGTTACCTCTGTTTAAAAATGTGAATTTTGGGGTTACCTGTGTTTTTAAAACGTGAATTTTGGGGTTCCCTGTGTCTTAAACCAGGAATTTCAGGAGATCAGACCTAGCTCAGCCCCTCTTCACCTTCCTACCCTGACAAATCCCCGCTGGGCTCCACAGCAAAGCCGTTCCATCCTTACCCACGGAAGGAACAACCCAAGCACCGCCTCTCCCCGCCCTTCCAAAGTCCCAGCCCTGCGTTCCTGGCCCGGTTTTTTCCCGGGATTTTCCTACCTGGAAGATCCCCACCCAGTCCTTCCCGCGGGGGACGATGCCGGGGCTGAGGCTGTAGTGACAGGTCACGTCCGTCCCGGGCACGTAGAACTTCTCCACGTTGGTGAAAAGCACCTGGGAGAAGTGGCAGCGCTCCAGGAGCACGCAGGAGGTGGGAGGCTCCTCGGGGGAATCCTCCATGCTGGAATTCTGCAGGGAGGAAGGGACAGGGGTGAAGCGCTGCTGGGTCCGTGGGACCCAATCCAAAACCCCTCTGGACAGGCGGAGGTTTCAGGGGCTGCCCTGCTGTCCCCCCGCCACTCTGGGGACACCCTGGCAGGTCCTCTGAGGGGTCCGCTTGGATTTTCCGCTCTCAAATCCATGGGATTATAGCACGGAATGGCCTGAGCTGGGAGGGATCCACAGGGATCACCCAGCGCAGCTCCTGATGCTTCAGGACACCCCAAAATCCCACCCTGTGCATCCCTGGGAGCGTTGTGCAAACCCTCCTGGAGCTCTGGCAGCCTCGGGAATGAGACCATTCCCTGGGGAGCTGGTCCAGTGCTTATTCCACCCTCTGGATGAAGAACTTTCCCCTAAAATCCAACCTAAATCCACCCTGACGCGGCTCCAGCCGCTCCCTCAGGCCCCAGGTCAGCTCCAACCCAGAAGTTTTCCATGGAAATGAACTCCCCGGGACCCTTTCTTGGCGTCACGCAGGAAGCGCCCGCATTCTGCGCCCGAAAATCGGGCAGGAGCGTGGATTGGGACTGCCAGGATGGGCTTGGAAAGGAAAAGGTACCCAGAGCTGGGAAATGCTCGTGATCCTGAGGGAAACGAACCCAGCTCCGCCTTGGGCCGCGCCGCTCCCAGCCCCGGTCACGGGACGATCCCGGTGTTCACCGGCGCTCACAGTCCAGCCCCTCCCTGACGATTCCTGGGCTTTTTCCTTCTTTTTCCCCGTTTTCCTCATTATCCCGGCGCGTCCCGGGGATGCAGGAAAACGCCGGGATTCCTCCTTCCCAAGCGAGACCACCTTCCAGCCGCGGCGGACAGCAGGACACGGGGGTGTCCCGGTGTGTCCCCGCTAATCCCGGGATCCCGATGGAGCCTGGGGACAGCAGGACACGGGGGTGTCCCGGTGTGTCCCCGCTGATCCCGGGATCCCGATGGAGCCTGGGGACAGCAGGACACGGGGGTGTCCCGGTGTGTCCCCGCTAATCCCGGGATCTCGATGGAGCCTGGGGACAGCAGGACACGGGGGTGTCCCGGTGTGTCCCCGCTGATCCCGGGATCCCGATGGAGCCTGGGGACAGCAGGACACGGGGGTGTCCCGGTGTGTCCCCGCTGATCCCGGGATCCCGGAGGAGCCTGGGCAGCGATGCCGGGACGCTCCCCCGCCCCCGGCCCGGGCACAGCGGGAACCGAAAGTGAAAGTGTCGCAGTCCCCTCCGGCGGGGCAGCCCCGGGCACCCCCCGGGACAGCGGGCCCCGGGATGGGGACACCGGAGCCCGACCCCCTCCTGCCCCCCGCACTCACCGAGGGCCGGCCTGGAGGCTCCGGGGCTGCGGGAGCGGCGGAAGACCGGGAATAGGCGGAGCCCCCCCCAGCCCCCGCCCGGGATGCCCGGCCCGGCCCCACCCCTGGGCGGGCCCGGCGCTGCTGGGACTCGTAGTTCGGGGAGAGGCACCGGGACATCCCCGGGACCGGGACACGGACCGGGACATCCCCAGACTGGGCACTTCCATCACCTGTCATGGAATCATGGAATGGTTTGGGTGGGAAGGGAACTTAAATCCCATCCCATTCCCGCCCCTGCCATGGGCAGGGACACCTCCCACTGTCCCAGGCTGCTCCAAGCCCCAATGTCCAGCCTGGCCTTGGGCACTGCCATGGGCAGGGACAGCCACAGCTGCTCTGGGAATTCCATCCCAGGCCTCCCCCACCTTCCCAACACCCAATCTAAACTTCCCCTCTTTCAATTTGTACGCATTACTCTGTGTCTTGTCCCTAAATCTCCTGCTGAAGGGTCCCTGTCCTATTCCCTGGAGCCCCTTCGGTGCTGTGAGGTCTCCGCACCTCCTTCCCTGGTCCCGCAGAGCCTTCCCTGGTGCCACCTCCCTGCTCCACCGGCGCCATCCCAGAGCACGAGGCACCGGATCGCGTCCAGGCGGTGCTGGAGTATCCAGGGAGGGACACTCCACGCCCCCTCTGGTCTCTGTTCAGGGCTCGGGCACTGCCCCAAGGAAGTTTTTCCTCCTGTCCAGGTGGAACTTCCCGGGCATCAGTTCCCGCCCGCTCCTCTGGTGCCACTGCTGGGCCACATGGAGCAGAGCCTGCTCCAGCCTCTTCACACGCACCCTTTCGCTATTTCAGCCTCCTCTTCTGGAGGCTGGGCAGTCCCGCTTCCCTCAGCCAGGGCGCGGCTCCAGCCCCGTCTCCCGTTGGATTTTCCATCATCCCAGCCCCACCCTGGATCCCGCCCCGCCCGCGGGATTGACAGCTGCCTCACCCAATCAGCGACCGCCGAGCGCCCACAACCCACCAATCACCACCCGCTTTCCCACCCCGCCCTCCCACCGTCTTCCCGCCGTCCCCGGATGCCGGGGGGCCGGGCATTCGCCGGGGCTCGGCCAATGAGACGCGCGGAGGCGGGCGCGCGGAAGCGGCGGCAGCCAATGGGGACGGCGGGCGCGGGCGCGCGCGCGCGGCGGCAGCCAATGGGCGCGGAGGACGCCGGGGGGGACACGGCCAAGGTGACGCTCCCCACAGAGCCGCCGCCGCCGCCGCCCCGAGCGGACCCCGCGCAGGTGCGACCCGCGCCCGGCCCGGCCCCGCGGCCGCCGCCCCCCGCCGCAGCCTCCCGGGCTCCCGGGGACAGCCGCGGGCCCGGCCGCTGCTCGCTGGGGTCGTGCCCTTCGCTGCCAGGCGGGCGGTGGGGCCTGCGCTGCCCTCGGCGCTTTGTGAGAGCGCCGGTGTGGCGGGAGGAGCAGCGCTGGGGCTGCCCGGGGAAGGCACCGAGCGGCGATTAACGGGAGAGGGAGGGCGCGGAGCCGTGCGGGGCAGGGCTGAGGGGACGGCGGGGAACACGGAGGGGACGGGGGGCAAAGCCTTGGGGTCAACCGGGGACACGGTGGGGGCAAAACCGGGGGGACACGGTGGGGTCAGAGCCTCGGGGACAGCCGGGGACGCGGTGGGGTCAGTGGGACAAAGCCGTGGGGACGCAGAGCCGTGGTGGGGTCAAAGCCTTGGGTACAGAGAGGGGACACAGAGCCGCGGTGGGAACACAGCCCTGGGGACCGTGGTGGGTACAGCAGATGGACCTGTGAGGTCAGATGTGGGTCTGACCCCAGGGGGGGCTGACTGCGGACAATAACGCCAGGAATCCCAATGGCTTTTGTTTATTTTGCTCTTTCTTTGTTTTAGATCCAGCAAAATGCAGGCTCCCGTGGCGCTTCTCGGCTCCCCAGTGCTGGTAGGTGGCCGTCCCTCGGGGGGGAGGGATGATTCCCGGTGGGAATATGGGATTTCTCAGCGGTGCCTGGTGCCAAACACCTTCCTGGGCACCCCCAGCTGAGCTGGGATCCTGGGGGTTCGTTTAGCCTGGATTTAAGGAAGAAGGGAAACAAGGTGACCTCTGGTGACACCATGTGAGTGGATGGGAGTGAGCTGCAGGCCCAAGGGCTGCTCCCAGCAGAAACTCACTGATTTCCACAGAGTTACTCAGGAATCCCTTCCTTTCGAGGAGGAAAATGTATGGAAATGTGGTAATAATTGAATTCCTGGGGCTGGAACTGCTCATGGACTTGATCCAAGTGGCTGAAATAGAAATACCCCCTGTTGATACGCCTTTATTTATCAGTCTTGTGTCACAGCTGAGATGTTTTCAGGGGATTTTAATGCTCCATAAAACAGCTGTGTTTTCCTGAGGGCTACTGCAGGTACATGCAGGTGTAGGAACGCTGATCTCTGCTCCCTGCAAGGACCCAGGGAGTGCCTGGAGGGATTTAGGTTGGGTTTTAGGGAAAAGTGCTTCATCCAGAGGGTGGTGGGGTACTGGAACAGCTCCCGGGCAACGATCACAGCCCCACAGAGCTGCGGGAATGTTCAACCGGGGTGGGATTGGGGACGATCCTTGTGCATCCCTGGACATTCCCTGCTCCTACAACCCCCTGACCTGTCCGTGTTTCCTGCAGTTCCGATGCTGCTCCAGGGCTCTGGCCAGGCCCGTGTCCGTGTCTGTTTTCGGCAGACCTGAGCCTCAGACCGCACAGGTGAGACTCGGGAGCGGGATTCCGTTCGATTCTCGGGATCGCCGCCGCCCCTTCCCATGCGGGTCCCTGAGGTGTCCCCGCCCTGTCCCCGCAGGCAGCGGCCGTGCCCTCCCCGCAGCTGCTGCGCCGGCACTTCCAGAGCAGCGCCGTGTCCCGGGACATCGACACGGCCGCCAAGTTCATCGGGGCCGGAGCCGCCACCGTGGGCGTGGCGGGGTCGGGAGCGGGGATCGGCACCGTCTTCGGCAGCCTCATCATCGGCTACGCCAGGTCAGGGGGGATCCCGCCCGGGGTGGAGTTTTTCCCTGGGATTTGTGGCCAGCTCTGCCTGTGGAGGGTGGTTTTAAGTGGAGCAGCCCTTGGGGTATAAAAGGGGACCCTAAAAATGGTCCGTTCTTCTATGAAACGAGTGCGTTCTGTTAAAATGATGCCTTGTTCTATTAAGATGATCCGTTCTATTAAAATATTCTGTTATTCTCTTAAAAGAATCCATCCTCTTTAAATGACCCGCTGTTCTCTTAAAAATAATCCACTCCCTTAAAATAATGATTGTATTTAAAAAAATCCCTGATTCTCTTAACATAATCCATTCTGTTAAAATAATTGTTTCATTAGGAGAATCCATTCTTCTCTTAAAATAATTCATTACTCTGTTAAAATAATCCACTAATCTACTAAAACAATCCATTATTCTCTTACATGAATCCATTATTCTGTTAAAAGTTCCTCGATTCTTTGAATCCACCTCCTGATTCATTCCAAGCTTCCCTCCGGAGCTCTGCTGCCTCTGCAAGGAGCAGAGCATCTTGGAATTGCAGCTCGGTCCCACCAGCTGCCAGATAAACTCAGGCCTTAACATCCCTAAAAACAGGGGAAAACCCTGGATATCCCATTCCAGCTGCTCCCTGCACACCCGCTGATCTGTGCTCCCAGCCCCGGGAATCCCGCCTGGTTTGGGGCATCCCCTGCTTTGATTCCCTGTGTTCTCTGTTTTTCTGGATTCAGGAATCCATCCCTGAAGCAGCAGCTCTTCTCCTACGCCATCCTGGGCTTCGCCCTGTCCGAGGCCATGGGGCTCTTCTGTTTGATGGTGGCATTCCTGATCCTCTTTGCCATGTGACAGCTGCGGCCTCCCGGAGCTCCCCGCCGCGCCCTCGGGGCGTCCTCCAGCACAGCCCTCCAGCCTGACCATTAAACAAAGGGTTTCTCTAAAGAAATCGCAGCTTTGGGGGGTTTTTTCCTGCCTTTCTTTTTCGCCTTCTTGGTCCTGGGTTGGTGGAAGGGTGGGAAATGCCAGCTGTGGGATGGGGAGTGGGAATGGGGAGGGAAACTTAACTCAAAGCTACAGAAATCGCCCCAAAGCTGGGCCCTGGGAGAGCAAAGCTCCATGAGAGGAGGTTGGGGTTGGATAATAGGGAGAAATTCCTCCCTGTGAGGGGCTGGGATGGGATTCCCAGGGAAGCTGTGGCTGCCCCTGGATCCCTGGAAGTGTCCGGGTTGGAACAGCCTGGGATGGTGGGAGGTCCCCTGCTCATGGCAGGGGTGGGAGTGGGTGGGATTTAAGTTCCCTTCCCACCCAAACCATTCCGGGATTTCATAGCAGGGTGTTGGCAGGACGGAATTCCCAGGAAGTGCCCCCGTTATGGGAATTCTCACCACGGAGGTCTCAAGGTCACGCTGTCCGTGTCCCTCCTCAAAGCCAAATTCCCACAAAACCCCACGGCTCAGGGGCTTTTTATCCTCCACCTCTTCCATGCCTCATCCCCTTAAAAGCCTGGAGTAGACCAGGGAGGAGAAATTCACAAATCCCACCTGAATCCCGGGATTTGGGGTGAGGCAGCCGCACCTTTAAGGAAGGGCAGCCCTGAGGGATCTTGGCTCATTACCTGCTTTGGGTAATTAAATTAATGCAGCCACTGCTTGTGCCCAAAGGCTCTGGCAGTGGCTGTGACCTTCCCGGGGCTGGGAGCACATTCCTGGGAATGGGAATGGGACACAGGGATGGATGGCTCTGCTTGGAATTCCCGTGAAGGGAAGGGGGTGAGGAGAACCTGGCTCAAAAATCTCCCAAGATTTGGCGAAATTTGGCTGTGAGAGCAGAAGGAATTCGGGGGACACTCGCTGAACTGGAGAGGGAGAATTCCCTGGATTCCGGGCGGGATGGTGTGAACCGAAACCGGGGGCTTTGGGAATCTTGGCGGGTGTCCGAGAGAACAACACTGTTACCCGGGGTGAGGAGTTACAGTTACCCTCCCCGACTGCTGGGAAACTGGAAAAGGAGCTCCTCGTATCCCTGGAAAGCAAGAGCGACCTTGGAGCTGGAGCTGCGGATGGCACCGAGTGCCTCAGGCAGGGCTGGGGCTGTTGTAGGGTTGGGATGGTCCTGGGAGAGCCCAGGAAGAGCTCCGGGGTCCCTGGGAGCACCAGGAATGTTCCTTTTTTCCCTCTCACACCTCTCTGATCCGGCTGTTTTCCATCCTGAGGGTGCTGGGCATGGGAACCCCCTGGGTGCTGCCTGATCCCAGTGCCGGGATCAAAACCGGGATCAAACCCGGGATCAACCCCTTCCCTGTGTCCCCAGCACCCTGAGCCCCGTCTGGCACTTCCCTGAAGGGTCGCAGCCTCTTCTCCCAACAAACAGGATGACAGGAAACAGCCTCAAGTTGTGCCAGAAAATGTTTAGGTTGGGATTTTTGGGAAAAAATTCCCCGCTGGAAGGGGGTCCAACCCTGGCACAGCTTGCCCAGGGCCGTGATGGAGGCCCCGTCCCTGGTGGGTTTGAAATCCCTGTGGATGTGGCACCTGGGGACGTGGGTGAGCGAGGCCACGGCAGCGGTTGGATTGGATCATCTCAGAACCAGCGAATATCCCGGGTGGGAAAGGATCCAGCCGGGATCATCCAGTCCAACCCCGGCCCTGCACAAAATCCCCCCCTGGGCCTCCCTGAGGGCGTTGTCCAAACTCTCCTTGAGCTCCGGCAGCCTCGGGCCCGTGGCGAGTGCCGATCCCAGAGGTCTTCCCCACCCTTTTTTGTCCGCTGTTCTTTAAACGCCCTCTTTCCCCAAAAATCCCCAAAAATCCCGAACTCCCCTTTTTCCCTCCGGCCCGCCAGACCTCCTCCACACCAGGGGGCGCTGTCGCAGCTTCCACTCTCCCTTACCGCCAAGGCGCCTCTGCGGAAGAGCCGCTCCGCCACACACTCTATGGTGCCCGGGGGCGGGGAGCGTGGGCGGCGCGGGGCCGCTCTGGCCGCGCGCCTCGGTGGTGCGGAGTCCCGGAAGCGGCGCGGGCCGAGGCCGCAATGGCGGAGAGCCCGGCGGCCGAGGACGCGGCCCCGGCCCCGGCCGCGGTGCTGGCGGCGGGCGGCGGCAGCGCCTCCCCCAGCGCCGCCGGAGCCGCGGGGACCCCCGGCGTCTTCATCCCCGCCGAGCTCTGGGCGGCGGCGGGCTTCGGCGCGGCCGCGGCGCCCGGCACCGGCGTGGCCCCCGGGAGCGGCGGCGCCCCGATGGCGGCGGCGGCGGCGGGGGCCGCGCTCCTCACGCACTCCGCCTTCTGGGACCCCACGGTCAGCGGCGACTGGGACAGCGAGCGGCCCAGCCCGGCCTGCCTGCTGCGGATCAAACGGTGAGCGGAGCCGCCGGTACCGGCACCGCGGGGCCCGGGCCTGGGCCGCCCTGCCCCGGGCACGGAGCGAGGCCGGAGCGCGGCGGGGGCGTTCGGCTCGGCCCCGCCGGCCGGTAACGGGCCCTGGGCCGCACCGACCCTCGGCAGCCGCGATGGGGACCTGGGGACGGGCCCGGGGACAGCGCCCGGGCCCTGCCGGTGCCCCGAGATCCTCCTGGGGACAGCCCCCGGTCCCTCCCCGTGCCCCGGGATCCTCCTGGGGACAGCGCCCGGTCCCTCCCCGTGCCCCGGGATCCTCCTGGGGACAGCGCCCGGTCCCTCCCCGTGCCCCGGGATCCTCCTGGGCACAGCCCCCGGTCCCTGCCCGTGTCCCGGGTCTCTCCTGGGCACAGCCCCCGGTCCCTCCCCGTGTCCCGGGTCTCTCCTGAGCACAGCCCCCGGTCCCCACCATGCCCTGGAATCCCGGAATCCCGGGCAGGTTTGGGTTGGAAGGGGCCTTGGGCAGGGACACCTTCCTCTATCGCAGGTTGTTCCAAGCCCTGTCCAGAACCGCCTGGAATTCCCGGCCTGGGATGTCCCTGCCCAGCTGTTTGGGTGGGGATGGGTGTCACAGCTGCCCCCCCCGGGGTCCCCCTGGGCCACCCCCGGGCTGTCTCCCAGCAGAATTCCTTGGTGCTAATCCCGCCCTCGGCGTCGCTGGCAGCCCCCCGTTCAATCTGGGATTGGATCCGGCTCCTCAGCCCCACGATGACCAAATTAAGATATTTCTACCCAAAGCTGCCCACATTCCCCCTCTTTCCTGGCAGTGCCCACCCGTGTGGCCGCCCTGAGCTTTCCAGGATCCCCTTTGGGATGAGGGATCAGCTCGGGCGCTCCCAGCGCTGGCTCTGATTCACCAAGTCCCTCTCCCTTGGAGCAGGAATTTCTGCCTGCCAGGCTCCTGCTCATCTCGGGAGCTTGGATAATGTCTCCCAGAGGTGGCATCAGGTTTTTGGGAAGTTTCCAGCCCGGAGCTCCCCACGGCAGGGAAGGGAGAGGCTTCTCCTGCTGCTCTCCCCTTGAAGCCTCCCCGAGCTCTGGCCGCTTCCCAAAGGGGAAGAGAGGTGGAGTGGGAAGCTCTGACTGTGGGAGAAAGGGTTGGGAGGATGGAATTTAATGGTTTATCCGTGATCTGTGTGGAGTTGGAGGGGATTTGTTGGGTTTTGGTTCGTTTGCTCCGAGTTCTTGGAGAACAAGGTTGTTGGGATGAGGTTTGGGAGGGGAAGAAGCTCCCTGGGAGCTCTGGAATCCGTGCCCTGATCCTTTAACTCCAAATTCATCGGAGCAAAACATTGCCGGGAGCGGTTGAGTCACGGCTTGGGGAGAATAAATGACTCAGGGGAGAAAGGGCTCCTGGAAATATCCGGGTGTGAGGAGGGAAAACTTCGGCAGGGAGAGGTGAAATCCCAAACCTCACCTGAGAGAAGTTGGGGACGAGTTCCCGAGGGGAATTCACGGTGGGGATTTCATTTGATTTTGATTCGGGGTGCTGGAGGTGGCAGAATCCCAGCTGTGAGCTCATCCAGGTGTGCTCGGTGCCTCTGGAATGCCTCGCCTGTGTTTTGGGGATCAATTAAAGGAGCTCCTCCAAAAACCACTCGGAGCCAGCACAAAACCTCCCAAATCCCAGTTTAAAAGTCTGTCCCTTTGCAGCCCTGCAGGGATTTGTCCCCCGGGCCCATCCCAGGGCGATCCCAGCTGATTCCTGTTCCCTTTTCCAGGGATATCATGTCTATTTACAAGGAGCCACCCCCAGGAATGTTCGTTGTGCCTGATCCCCACGACATGACCAAGGTAAGGAAGGTTTGGAGCTTCCTCCTCCTCCTCCCTGCGGGGCTCTCCGCGGTTTTTGGGATGGTTTCCCAGCTGGAATGTTCCCTTAGTGTCCTGGCAGAAGTCGGGATGAGGGAGCAGCAAGGCTCCGGCTTTCCTGGGGGTGTTGGGATGGGGTTAAATGGAAGAGCCCCTTGCAGGGCCTGGAGGGGCTCCAGGAGAGCTGGAGAGGGACTGGGGACAGGGGATGGAGGGACAGGAGCCAGGGAATGGCTTCAAACTGGAATAGGGCAGGGCTGGATGGGATACTGAGGAGGAATTCCTGGCTGTGGCTGCCCCTGGATCCCTGGAAGTGTCCAAGGCCAGGCTGGAGCCACCTGGGATAGCGGGAGGTGGCCCTGGATGGAGCTGGATGGGATTTAACGTCCCTTCCATCCCAGAGCATTCCAAGATCCCGTGTTTGGGAGTGTGGGACAGGAGGGGGACACAGCGGGCGAGGGGAGGTGGGAGGGCACAGCAGCGGCTGTACATTCCCGGGAAGAGGCTCTGAGGAGGATTTGGGAATGCTGGTCAGGGACAGAGAGACAGCTGGGATGTGGAGTGCTCAGGAGGGGTGGAATGTGGGATTTGGATTGGACAGGAGGGATGGAATGTGAGATCTGGAGGAGACAGGGGGGATGGAATATGGGATGTGGAGGGGACAGGAGGGATGCAGAGCTGGGATGTGGAGCGCTCAGCAAGGATGGAATGTGGGATCTGGAGTGGTCAGCAGGGATGCAGGGCTGGGATCGGGAGCGCAGGGCAGGGATTGGGAGTGCAGGGCTGGGATTGGGAGTGCAGGGCTGGGATTGGGAGCACAGGGCTGGGATTGGGAGTGCAGGGCTGGGATTGGGAGCACAGGGCTGGGATCTGGAGCACTCAGCAGGGATGCAGGGCTGGGATTAGGAGTGCGGGGCTGGGATCGGGGGCAGGCACTCAGGAGGGATGGAGTGTGGGATCAGGGGCGCTCAGGAGGGATGGGATGCGGGATCGGGAGCGCTCAGGAGGGATGGAATGTGGGATCGGGAACACTCAGCAGGGATGGAGTGTGGGATCAGGAGCGCTCAGGAGGGATGGAATGTGGGATCAGGAGCGCTCAGCAGGGATGGAATGCGGGATCTGGAGCCCAGGGCTGGGATCTGGAGCGCTCAGGAGGGATGGAATGTGGGATCTGGAGCGCTCAGCAGGGATGGAATGCGGGATCTGGAGCCCAGGGCTGGGATTGGGGGCACTCAGGAGGGATGGAGTGTGGGATCGGGGGCACTCAGGAGGGATGGAGTGTGGGATCTGGAGCGCTCAGGAGGGATGGAGTGTGGGATCAGGAGCCCAGGGCTGGGATCGGGAGCGCTCAGCAGGGATGGAAGGTGGGATGTGGAGCGCTCAGCAGGGATGGGATGTGGGATCTGGAGCGCTCAGCAGGGATGGGATGTGGGATCAGGAGCGCTCAGCAGGGATGGGATGTGGGATCTGGAGCGCTCAGCAGGGATGGAATGTGGGATCAGGAGCGCTCAGGAGGGATGGAAGGTGGGATCAGGAGCGCTCAGGAGGGATGGAGTGTGGGATCTGGAGCGCTCAGCAGGGATGGGATGTGGGATCAGGAGCGCTCAGGAGGGATGGAGTGTGGGATCTGGAGCGCTCAGCAGGGATGGAGTGTGGGATCTGGAGCGCTCAGCAGGGATGGAGTGCGGGATCTGGAGCGCTCAGGAGGGATGGAGTGCGGGATCTGGAGCGCTCAGGAGGGATGGAGTGTGGGATTGGGGGCACTCAGGAGGGATGGAGTGCGGGATCGGGAGCGCTCAGGAGGGATGGAGTGCGGGATCGGGAGCCCAGGGCGAGCCGGCCGCCGCTGTTTCGCAGATCCACGCGCTGATCACCGGCCCCTTCGACACCCCCTACGAGGGCGGCTTCTTCCTGTTCCTGTTCCGCTGCCCCCCGGATTACCCCATCCACCCGCCCCGCGTCAAGCTGATGACCACGGGCAACAACACCGTGAGGTTCAACCCCAACTTCTACCGCAACGGGAAGGTTTGCCTGAGCATCCTGGGGTAAGGGCGGCTCTGCTCCCGGGAACGCGCCACGACACGGCTCGAGCCGTGCCAGGGGAAGTTTGGGCGAAACATCAGGAAAAAATTCCTCGCTGATGGAGTGGTTGGGCGCTGGAATCGTCTGCACGGGGTTGGGCAGAGCCTGGAGGTGGCACTCGGGGCCGGGGTTTGGTTGGTGAGGAGGGGTTGGGTCGTGGGGTGGGCTGGGTGGTCTACAAGGGGCTTTTCCAACCTCGCTGGTTCCTGGGATTCCGTGATTCTGGGATTCCATGGTTCTGGGGTTCCATGGTTCTGGAGTCATGGAAACATCAGGAAAGAATTCTTCACGGAAGGAGGGCTTGGGCACTGGAGTTTGTGCCCAGGGAGGGCTGCAATCCCTTTCCTGTGCATTCCCTCAGATCCAGCTGTGGTCCCACAGGAGTTTTGGGCTCTGCTGTTGGAGGGATGATGCTCCCCGGGCCACCATTCATTCATTAATTCATTAATTAATTGCTGGTTTTGTGCTCTCCTGCCCCAGCACGTGGACAGGCCCTGCCTGGAGCCCGGCCCAGAGCATCTCCTCGGTCCTTATCTCCATCCAGTCCCTGATGACCGAGAACCCTTATCACAACGAGCCGGGCTTCGAGCAGGTGAGAGCCTCAGCCTCCCTCCACACCTCGCTCCTGGGGCAGATCCCAGCCTGGGACTGGGATCACTGGGCTCTTTCCCAGCTCCTGGGGTAGATCCCAGTCTGGGATTGGGATCACTGGGCTCTTTCCCAGCTCCTGGGGCAGATCCCAGCCTGGGACGTGGGATCACTGGGCTCTTTCCCAGCTCTCTCTGCCTCTGGCACAGCTGGGATCTGGAGTGGACAGCAGGGATGGAATCTGGGATGTGGAATGGACAGGAGGGATGGGATGTGGGATCAGGAGCGCTCAGCAGGGATGGGATGTGGGATCTGGAATGCTCAGCAGGGATGGAAGGTGGGATCAGGAGCGCTCAGCAGGGATGGGATGTGGGATCTGGAGTGCTCAGCAGGGATGGGATGTGGGATCAGGAGCGCTCAGCAGGGATGGGATGTGGGATCTGGAGCGCTCAGCAGGGATGGGATGTGGGATCTGGAGTGCTCAGCAGGGATGGGATGTGGGATCTGGAGTGCTCAGCAGGGATGGAAGGTGGGATCTGGAGCGCTCAGCAGGGATGGAAGGTGGGATCTGGAGCGCTCAGCAGGGATGGAAGGTGGGATCTGGAGTGCTCAGCAGGGATGGAAGGTGGGATCAGGAGTGCTCAGCAGAGATGGGATGTGGGATCTGGAGCGCTCAGCAGGGATGGAAGGTGGGATCTGGAGCGCTCAGCAGGGATGGAAGGTGGGATCTGGAGCGCTCAGCAGGGATGGGATGTGGGATCTGGAGTGCTCAGCAGGGATGGAAGGTGGGATCTGGAGCGCTCAGCAGGGATGGAAGCTGGGATCTGCCCCCACCATCCCCAATGGTTTTCCAGGAGCGGCACCCCGGGGACAGCAAGAACTACAACGAGTGCATCCGGCACGAGACCATCCGCGTGGCCGTGTGTGACATGCTCGAGGGGAAGTGTCCCTGTCCCGAGCCCCTCCGGTAGGGATGGGCAGGGCCTGGGGGGACGGGGGGCAGCAGCAGCACCCATTTTCCAGCTGTTTTTCCCCAAATGCTGGGGCTTGCTCGGCTCCGTGGGGGCGGATCCCGGGAGCTGCACCGGGCTGGGGGGGGGGGTGTGGCACCGAGCTCCGCCTGGATTTGGGAACCAACGGGCCTCGTGTGCCAGGGAAAATCCCAATTCCTGGAGGGAAGATCCCCCTCAGATCCGGGCTCTGTCCCCTCCCTGCAGCCCTGTGGGGACAGCCAGGCTGTCCCGTGGCTGGCGACGGGGCCGCTGTGACCGTTTGCCCTCTCCGCCTGTCCCAGGGGCGTCATGGAGAAATCCTTCATGGAATACTACGACTTCTACGAGGGGGTGTGCAAAGAGAGGCTGTACCTGCAGGGCCAGACCATGCAGGTGAGTGCTGGCCCCAAGACACGGCCGCAGGGAAAGGTCTGGGAGAGGTTTTGGGTCAGGATCTGTGCTTGGAGACAGATGTGCAGCACATCTGCACCTGGGTCGTGCCGTGGAATCCGTATCCCGGCTTGGATCAGCCGTGGAGCCGGGAGGTTCTGGTGGGTAATCCACAGGGAATGCACTCAGGATCTTCTCCAGGCTCAGCTTTACAAAGCCTGGAGCTGAGACTCTCTCCAGGGGCTTCTCCCAGCCCTGGAACTGGGCTTGGTTTCACCTGGATTCGGTGGCAGGCAGGAAGGGGGAATGGAAGGAGATTTCCAGGGGGAATTCAAGGATGGGATCCACAGCTCCAGGGGGAATTTAAGGACCCTCTCCAGGGGGAATTGAAGGAGATTTCCAGGGGGAATTCAAGGATGGGATCCACAGCTCCAGGGGGAATTTAAGGACCCTCTCCAGGGGGAATTGAAGGAGATTTCCAGGGGGAATTCAAGGATGGGATCCACAGCTCCAGGGGGAATTTAAGGACCCTCTCCAGGGGGAATTTAAGGAGTTTCTCCAGGGCGAATTCAAGGATGGGATCCACAGCTCCAGGGGGAATTTAAGGACCCTCTCCAGGGGGAATTTAAGGAGTTTCTCCAGGGGGAATTCAAGGATGGGATCCACGGCTCCAGGAGGAATTTAAGTTTTTCCAGGGGGAATTCAAGGATGGGATCCACAGCTCCAGTGGGAATTTAAGGAGTTTTTCCAGGGGGAATTCAAGGATGGGATTCACGGCTCCAGGGGGAATTTAAGGACCCTCTTCAGGGGGAATTTAGGGATGGGATCCACGGCTCCAGGAGGAATTTAAGGACCCTCTTCAGGGGGAATTTAAGGAGTTTCTCCAGGGGGAATTTAAGGATGGGATCCACAGCTCCAGGAGGAATTTAAGGATGGGATCCACAGCTCCAGTGGGAATTTAAGGAGTTTTTCCAGCAGGAATTCAAGGATGGGATCCACAGCTCCAGGGGGAATTTAAGGACCCTCTCCAGGGGGAATTTAAGGACGGGATCCACCCCAGGATGGGACTTAACCCTGGGAATTTTTCCCGTTTCACCCCATCACCACTCCCCGCATCACGAGGCTCATCCCCGGTGTTGTTTTTCCCAGGATCCTTTCGGGGAAAAGCGAGGCCACTTCGACTACCAGGCGCTGCTGCTGCGCCTGCAGGGGATCCGGCAGCGGCTGCAGGACAAGCACCAGCAGGAGAGCGCCGAGATGGACTCGGAGAGCAGCTCCTCGGAGCCAGAGACGGACACTCAGGGCTGCTCCAAAGCCTGAGGGAGCTCCAGCGGCGTCTGTGCCCGGCCCAGGGCCCCGGAGACTCCACCAAAGCCAGGCCAGGGCAGGGAAAGCTGCGGGCATGCTCCTGCTTCCCTCCCTCCCTCCTCCACTGCTCCGCTGGATGGCGAGGAGAACTCCCGAGAGAATTCCCCAGGGGAAAATGGGAAAAATCCGAGCTTGGGACAGGCTCCTCTTGGACAAAGGTACTTCCTGGCATGTGGCATCAGGTCATTATTTTTTTTGGAGAACACCTACACTGGTTGGGGTTTTTTTTGGGTTTTTTTTTGTTTTTTTTTTTTGGTTTTCCAGGTTTTTTTTCCTCCATTTGATTAAAGAATGAGCTCTAGACTGCAAATCCTCGAGAGCTTTTCTGTTCCTAGGCAGGGAGGGAGCCCTTCCCCGGAGCCGTGGGAGTGCTTGGATGAGTCCAGGGTGTGTCCAGGTGAAATCTGGGAGAGCTGGAGCCTCCCCGATGTCTTTTTCTAGGCAGACCAAAGATAAAAGAGCACTGCTGGCATTCGGGCTCCCTCCCCAAAGCTTCCCTCGAGCCCTGGGGCACTTTGGAGACTTCGGGTGTGGAAAGAGGGAACTGCAGGAATCCGTGGATCCATCCTGGAGGTTTGGGAAAGGGAAGATGAGGAGGGGGGCACTTTAGCAGATGGCTTTGTGTATTGTTTCTGTCAGGTCTTGGTTTGGATGTAGCGTTTGAGGAGGATTTTTTTCTTCTGCTGGAGCCGTTTTTCCTCACCTGGAATTCTCTGCTCCCCCCTTGGAGTCAGTGTCACCTTTCCTTTCCCTCCCTCCCTGCTGCCACCCCGGACAATTCCCAATTCCCAAGGGGATTTCTGGAGTCGTGAGGGACAAATTCCTTTGCCAAACGTTGTAAAATCCCACATTTCTGGGGAGCATTTGGACTGTTTCGAGCAGGGTTTGTCCCGTGAGTGACGGTCACCCCTGGGAGAGGCGGCTGTGCCGTCCCCCAGGCGGGAAATTCCACATTTCCCAGGGAGCTGAGCCCGGGAGGATGGATTGGAGCAGAGTTTGGTTAATTAAGAGCTTCGTTACCTTTATTTCTCCTCCCATCCCAGCAGTTTTTTCGGGAGCTTTGACGGAAAGCCGAGCACCAGGTTGCACATTCCGCCCTCTCCCGGTTTCCTCCCCACCAGTTTGGCCCCAGTTCAGATTCCAGCTGGTGCTGGGAGAACTTCCCGGGCCGGGATCCTCGTCCTGAGGGCAGCAGGGCCGGGAGGAGCAGAAACCCCCTTGGGATGATTTGGGATTCCCCTCAGCCCTGCCAGGACTGGGCACAAAGGTGGAAAATTCAGGGATTCCGGTGTGGCTGAACAAGTTGGGGTTTTTCTTCCCCCTTTATCCGAGTCCCCCGGGGCCGCTTTGGATTTAACCCTTGAGGGGAGGCTCTGCCACACCGGGAAGGTGAAGGAATTCGGGATCAGCTTGGGAAGAGGCGCCACCTCCTCACTTTTTGTCACCTTTTGTCACCTTTTGTCACCCGAGCAGCGCCGGGGCGGGGCTGGCGCCGTCCCGGCCCCGGGGGCGGCGCCTGTGGAGCTTTTCCGGCATCCCAGGAACGGAAAATGCCTGGAAAATACCTGGAAAATGCTTGGAAAATGCTTGGAAAATGCCTTATCCCGGCTCTGCTCCCCCAGCTCAGCTCGTAGGGAGCGTCTGTCCCTCGTGGCCCCGTCCCCAGTGACAATCCTCGAGCCACTGCTGTAGGCAGAGATGTTTTAGCAGAACCAGATTTTTAGACTTAAATGGAGTTGAAAAAACAAACAAATATATGCACAAGAGTCACTCGGAGATCTTTGTTTGTATCTATTGTACATAAGATTCTTTGTTTTGTTTTAGTTTGGGTTTGGTTTTTTTTTTTTCCTTTTTTTTTTGGTTTTTTTTTTTCCTTTTTTTGGTTTTTTTTTTTTTTTTTTGGAATAAAGTTTTGTTTTGGCAGAACGGAGCCTGTGCTGTTCCTTAGTGGGAATCCTCCTGGAATAACAACTTCAGAGGTGCTACAGAGCAGTTTTCCCACTGCTGGGAGGCAAAATTCCAGAGCCAAAGTCCCATTTCCCAGGGCAAATCCCACCTGCATCCTCTGAGACTCCGCTCCCTTTGCTCATTTTCCAGCAGCAGCAGCAGCATTTCCACCCGAACCCAGGGAGTGAATCCAGCAGGGATGGATCCAGGGCAACCTCCCAAGCTCAATCATTTTTGTACAAAACTCTTTATTTCCAGTCCCGCTGTCCCGGTGCTTCCGGGCCTTGGAGGAGCCTCCCGAGGATTCCAGCCGGAATTCCAGTCATGGAATCGCCTCCGTGGCTTCCTCAGGAGTGATTTCCTGGGAGCAGAGCTCCGTGAAGAGGGCGGGCAGCCAGTACTGGGGCTCTCCTGGGGCCTGCGTGTCCAGCCAGGCCATCCCTTCCTTCAGCAGGTGCTCCTGGAAACCAGCAGGGAACTGGGAATGAGCTGGGAGTGGAACTGGGAATGAGCTGGGAATGATCCGAGGAGCTGCTCCCGACAAAGCCTGACCCCACAGTGACCCCACTGTTATTCCAGGGAAGGGAACTCGGGCTGATGGTGATGATTTTTAGGACAAGAGGGAACGGATTTGAAGCGCCAGAGGGGAGGACTGGATGGGATTTTGGGAATAAATCTTTCCCTGTGAGGGTGGGGAGGGGCTGGGATGGAATTCCCAGGGAATCTGTGGCTGCCCCATCCCTGGGAGTGCCCCAGGCCAGGCTGGAGCAGCCTGGGATCGTGGGAGGTGTCCCCAGGGTGGGATTTAAGGTCCCTCCAACCCCAACCATCCCAGGGAATTTTCAGGGAAATGAGTGAAACCCAAGGAATCTCTGCAGCTCTGGAATTCTGCCTTCCCCAGTGCCTGTTTACACCGAGCGTGCTCTGCCTTGGGACTGGGACATTCCCGCTCCCATCCCCAATTTCCCATTCCCATCCCCATTCCCAGTTTCCCAATTTCCCATTCCCAATTTCCCAATTTCCCATTCCCAATTTCCCAATTTCCCACTCCCAATTTCCCATCCCCATTCCCAGTTCCCCATTCCCAGTTCCCCATCCCCATTCCCAGTTCCTCATCCCCATTCCCAGTTCCCCATTCCCAGTTCCCCATCCCCATTCCTGGTTCCCCATTCCCAGTTCCCCGTTCCCATTCCCGGTTCCCATTCCCCATTCCCGGTTCTCATTCCCAGTTCCTCTTTCCCATTCCCGGTTCTCATTCCCAGTTCCTCTTTCCCATTCCCGGTTCCCCATTCTCGGTTCCCCATTCCTGGTTCCCATTCCCGGTTTCCCATTCCCAGTTCCCATTCTCCATTCCCGGTTCTCATTCCCAGTTCCTCATTCCCATTCCCGGTTCTCATTCCCAGTTCCCAATCCCCATTCCCATTCCCACTCACCAGCACCTGCCTCGCTCTCTCCGTCTCCCACCTGAGGCTGGCCCGGATCTCGCTGACCGTCACAAACCCCTTTTTCTGGGAAAAGAAGAGGGAAAATCCCCTCAGGACTCCAGGCCATGGGGACAGTTCGCTCTCATCCCACTTCGGTCCGATCCCAGCTTTTTATGGAAGCTGCAAATTCCGGCTGATTTTTATCCCGAGTTAAATCCACGCTCCGGCAGCGCGGGCACAGCCTCTCCCACGGGCCCGATCCCACCCCGATTCCCCATCCTGGAAGCACCAATTCCTCCTTCCCAGCCCTTTTCCAGGAGAAATCCGCACCTCTGCCAGCTGCAGGACAACGGTGTGATCCATGTTCAGCTCCGCCGGCACCGACTGCACCAGGAACGTTCCCCCCACCGGGATGAGCCCGAATCCGTTCCCCAGCACCTTCAGCTTCTTGATGGCCCTGAGCAAATCATCCCTGGGGAGGGGCAGAGGCACTCAGAGCTTCCCGAGTTCCAGCTCCTGGGAATCAGGAAGAGCCCCTGGGAGCCCCTGCGCTGGGAAGAGCTGGGAATGGTTTTTAGAAGGGAATCTGGGACTGGGATTTTTGGCATCTGGACACAACGGATGAACTTGAAGGTTCAGCCCCAAAAATGGGGGTTTTGTCCTAAAAATCTGCTTCTCTTGGGACCTTTATCCGCCTGTTCCCCACAGCTCCAGTGGGAAAAATCCTCCCGGCGCTGGATTTTTAGGGAAAAGGTTGTCTCCAGCTCCAGGCAACGATCCCTGAGGATCCCAGAGCAAACCAGCAGCAGGAATTGTGCATCAAGCAGGGCTGGCTCCAGCGCTACAAAATTCGGAGCCTCCCAATGAATCCCCCCTTTTCCTGCCCTGAATTCCGTGGGATTCCCGCTTCCTGGCACATTCCCGGCCACTCACTGGCTGACGTCCTGGGCAAACTTCCCTCTTCCCTTCAGCACCTGCTGCTGGAGCTCCTCCAGGGTTATCAGGCCTGGGAATGAGAGGGAGTTGGGAATTTATTCCCGGGCCAGGGCTCCTCCGGCGGCTGTTCCCTGATCCCAGAAGTGGCACGAGCCCCCAAATCCCTTCCCAGCGCAGTGACGCCTTTTCCCGCGGATTTATGGGATTCGGGTTCCCCTGGCTCTGCTGGAGCCCATCCCTGGCGTGAAGAAAATCCACTCTCCGTGAATCCCAACCCTCTGGAGATCACTGGGATCCCTCGGACCCGATCCCACTGGCCGGCTCCACCAGGGACCGGCATTCCTTGGGATTGATCCCTGCTCCTCGCCGGGATCCCGGCGTGGATCTGCGCTCCCCGAACGGGGCAGAACCGGGCATTTCCAAACCAACAAACAAAACCAGGCCTGGGTGGGGCAGCAGAGACAGAATCAGTGCCAGTAAGGGATCCCAGCGGGAACATCCCATGGGATGCAGCGCCTTTCCCACAGGGAAGGCTGGGAATGCCCGGGCCGGATCCTCACCTCCGTTGCGGTGCTTCAGAGCCAGGCACACCTCGATGATCTGCACCCCCAGCTCGTAGTAGAAGTCTCCAACCCCCAACATCTCCGACCAGAACCCTTTGCCAGCTGGGAAGGGAGAGGGAAAAGGGCTTGGAGCGCTGGGAAAAATCCTTCCCGGAGCAGCTCCCGCGCACAAACCTCGCCGGAGCGCTCGGATTTGGGGTTTCCCCCCGTTCTCCCCCCACCCTTCAAGCAAAGAGGGATCGTCCCGGCAATTCCCAAGGAAGAGGAGCAGCTCCAGGAGAGCTTCCAGCAGCTCCAGCTGGGAAGAGCGGGAGGAATCCTTCGGCCCCGAGCCCGCTCCTCCTCACACGCCAGGGGATCCACGCCGATGGTCGCGCACATGTCCTGGAACTGCACCCGGAATTCCGGGTTTTTCCGGATCTCCTGCTTGTGTTTGCTGGCAAACTCCTCCAGGTTGGTCCGGAACATGTCCAGCTGCTTGGACATCTGCGGGGAATCCGGGGGAAAGCCGGGATCAGAGCATGGACAGGACGGGGCAGTGGTGATGGAAAAGGCTCTGGGTGGGGATGGGGAAGGGAAGGGGACCCAGAGCCCGGCCCCATCCCAGGGGGAATCCCCACCTGGGCCAGCTGATCCTCGGCCAGCACCGTCCCTCGCTCCTTGTACTTGGCCTGCGGGAGGAAACCGGGATGAGGGCGGCAGGAAGGGCAGGAGAATCCCGAACCCACCGTCCCCATGAGGGACCTGCCGGTCCTGACCCCCTCCCACGGCACCAGGGGAGCCTGGACGTTCCCTCAGCCGAGATTTCGGGGCTCTGATCCCATTCCCACAGCACCGACGGACCCTGGCAGTTCCCTTGATGCCATGAAGAGTTTTGCCTTTTCTTTTATACCCCTGTTATACTTTTTTTACAATTTCCGTATTCCCAGCGCTTTTTGCCCCCATTCTTGGCCTTGTTTGTCAAGCTCAGAGACTCAGCATTTGAGAAGCTCCGTAGCCGGGGATCAGTGTGCCCCAGAGCCCAAGGTGCTCTCCAGAACACATTCTGTAAACCGAGATAGAACCATCCAGGGGAAGGTTCCTTGGGGAGGGGGGCTCACCTGAGCCTCTCATTAGGGAATCTTTGCTAGATCTGCTAATTAGTAACACCTAGAATGTTCTACCCAATGTTGGGGGGGAGAAGAGATATAGAGACACAGAGACACAGAGAGAGGGACACAGAGACAGACTCGGTGGGTGCATCTCGATGCACATGACCTGGACGTGTGCACCTAAAGATCCTTAAAAATAAATCCCAAGGTAAAATCCCTTTTCCCCTTCTAACCGTGTATGACTCTTGATTTTAAGACCAAGAAAAGGCATCACCCTCCCCCCAAACTGGGGCTCCGGGCAGCTCCCCTCACCCCAAACTCGGGGTCCTGACCCCCCTCCCACGGCACCAGGGGCTGAGATTTCGGGGCTCTGATCCCATTCCCACGGCACCGATGGACCCTGGCAGTTCCCTCCCCCCAAACTGGGGGTCCCGGCAGCTCCCCTCACCCCAAACTCGGGGTCCTGACCCCCTTCCCACGGTACCAAGGGACCCCCACCCCAAACTGGGGGTCCCGGCAGCTCCCCTCACCCCCAGGCCGCGGCTCGGAGCCCCCTCCCGCAGCCCCAATGGGCCCCGGCGGCTCCCCCCACCCCAAACCGGGGCTCCCGGCAGCTCCCCTCACCCCAAACTCGGGGTCCTGACCCCCTTCCCACGGTATCAAGGGACTCCCACCCCAAACCGGGGCTCCCGGCAGCTCCCCTCACCCCAAACTCGGGGCCCTGACCCCCTTCCCACGGTACCAAGGGACCCCCACCCCAAACGGAGCACCCTGAGACCGCCCCCCAGTACTGACTGACACCCCCGCGCCGCTCCCCGGCCGCTCCCCGGCGCCCAGGGCGGCTCCCCGGCCCCTCGGCAGCCGTGTGCCCGCGGCCCGGTGCCGCTGTCCGGCCGTACCTCGGTCAGTTTCCTCCTGGCGATGGCCCCCGCGCCCACCCCCCGCCGGTGCATCCCGGAACCGGCCCCGCCGCCGCCGCCTGACGTCACCGCACCGGCGGGGTGACGTCATCGAACGGCGCCGCGCGCGGAGGGGGCGGGGCCGCGGCTCCCCCTCAGGGCTCCCCCCCCCCCCCCCCATTGACTGAGGGATGGCGGCAGCGGTGGTGGGGAGCGGGGGGTTCTGAGGGGATAAAGGGGGTTCTGAGGGGATAAAAAGGGGTTCTGAGGGGATAAAGGGGTTCTGAGGGGATAAAGGGGTGTTCTGAGGGGATAAAGGAGGGTTCTGAGAGGATAAAGGGGGTTCTGAGGGGATAAAGGGGGTTCTGAGGGGATAAAAGGGGTTCTGAGGGGATAAAGGGGGGTTCTGAGGGGATAAAGGGGAGCTGCGAGGGGATAAAGAGGGGTTCTGAGGGGATAAAGGGGGTTCTGAGAGGATAAGGGGGGTTCTGAGGGGATAAAGGGGGGTTCTGAGAGGATAAAAGGGGTTCTGAGAGGATAAGGGGGGTTCTGAGGGGATAAGGGGGGTTCTGAGGGGATAAAGGGGGGTTCTGAGAGGATAAAAGGGGTTCTGAGAGGATAAGGGGGGTTCTGAGGGGATAAAGGGGGGTTCTGAGAGGATAAAGGGGGTTCTGAGGGGATAAAAGGGGTTCTGAGGGGATAAAGGGGGTTCTGAGGGGATAAAAGGGGTTCTGAGGGGATAAAGGGGAGCTGCGAGGGGATAAAGAGGGGTTATGAGGGGATAAAGGGGGTTCTGAGAGGATAAGGGGGGTTATGAGGGGATAAAGGGGGTTCTGAGGGGATAAAGGGGGTTCTGAGGGGATAAAGGGGTTCTGAGGGGATAAAGGGGGTTCTGAGGGGATAAAAGGGGTTCTGAGGGGATAAAAAGGGGTTCTGAGGGGATAAAGGGGTTCTGAGGGGATAAAAGGGGTTCTGAGGGGATAAAAAGGGGTTCTGAGGGGATAAAGGGGGTTCTGAGGGGATAAAGGGGGGTTCTGAGGGGATAAAAGGGGTTCTGAGGGGATAAAGGGGGGTTCTGAGGGGATAAAGGGGAGCTGCGAGGGGATAAAGAGGGGTTATGAGGGGATAAAGGGGGTTCTGAGAGGATAAGGGGGGTTCTGAGGGGATAAAAGGGGTTCTGAGGGGATAAAGGGGGTTCTGAGGGGATAAAGGGGTGTTCTGAGGGGATAAAGGAGGGTTCTGAGAGGATAAAGGGGGGTTCTGAGGGGATAAAAGGGGTTCTGAGGGGATAAAGGGGGTTCTGAGGGGATAAAAGGGGTTCTGAGGGGATAAAGGGGAGCTGCGAGGGGATAAAGAGGGGTTATGAGGGGATAAAGGGGGTTCTGAGGGGATAAAGGGGGGTTCTGAGGGGATAAAGGGGGGTTCTGAGGGGATAAAGGGGGGTTCTGAGGGGATAAAAGGGGGTTCTGAGAGGATAAGGGGGGTTCTGAGGGGATAAAGGGGGGTTCTGAGGGGATAAAGGGGGGTTCTGGGGGGATAAAAAGGGGTTCTGAGGGGATAAAGGGGGGTTCTGAGGGGATAAAGGGGGGTTCTGGGGGGATAAAAAGGGGTTCTGAGGGGATAAAGGGGGGTTCTGAGGGGATAAAGGGGGGTTCTGGGGGGATAAAAAGGGGTTCTGGGGGGATAAAGGGGGGTTCTGAGAGGATAAGGGGGGTTTTGAGGGGATAAAGGGGGGTTCTGAGAGGATAAAGGGGGGTTCTGAGAGGATAAGGGGGGTTCTGAGGGGATAAAGGGGGTTCTGAGGGGATAAAGGGGGTTCTGAGGGGATAAAAAGGGGTTATGAGGGGATAAAGGGGGTTCTGAGAGGATAAGGGGGGTTCTGAGGGGATAAAGGGGGGTTCTGAGGGGATAAAAGGGGTTCTGAGGGGATAAAGGGGGTTCTGAGGGGATAAAGGGGGTTCTGAGGGGATAAAAGGGGTTCTGAGGGGATAAAGGGGGTTCTGAGGGGATAAAGGGGGTTCTGAGGGGATAAAGGGGGTTCTGAGGAGATAAAAGGGGTTCTGAGGGGATAAAGGGGGGTTCTGAGGGGATAAAAGGGGTTCTGAGGGGATAAAAGGGGTTCTGAGGGGATAAAGGGGGGTTCTGAGAGGATAAAGGGGGTTCTGAGGGGATAAAGGGGGTTCTGAGGGGATAAAAGGGGTTCTGAGGGGATAAAAGGGGTTCTGAGGGGATAAAGGGGGTTCTGAGGGGATAAAGGGGGGTTCTGAGGGGATAAAGGGGGGTTCTGAGGGGATAAAAGGGGTTCTGAGGGGATAAAAGGGGTTCTGAGGGGATAAAGGGGGGTTCTGAGAGGATAAAGGGGGGTTCTGAGGGGATAAAGGGGGGTTCTGAGGGGATAAAAGGGGTTCTGAGGGGATAAAAGGGGTTCTGAGGGGATAAAGGGGGTTCTGAGGGGATAAAGGGGGGTTCTGAGGGGATAAAGGGGGGTTCTGAGGGGATAAAAGGGGTTCTGAGGGGATAAAGGGGGTTCTGAGAGGATAAAAGGGGGTTCTGAGAGGATAAAAGGGGTTCTGAGGAGATAAAAGGGGGTTCTGAGAGGATAAAAGGGGTTCTGAGGGGATAAAGGGGGGTTCTGAGGGGGTAAAAAGGGGTTCTGAGAGGATAAAAGGGGTTCTGAGGGGATAAAGGGGGTTCTGAGGGGATAAAAAGGGGTTCTGAGGGGATAAAAGGGGGTTCTGAGGAGATAAAGGGGAGCTGCGAGGGGATAAAGAGGGGTTCTGAGGGGATAAAGGGGGTTCTGAGAGGATAAAGGGGGGTTCTGGGGGGATAAAGGGGGTTCTGAGGGGATAAAGGGGGGTTCTGAGGGGATAAAGGGGGTTCTGGAGAGATAAAAGGGGGTTCTGAGGGGATAAGGGGGGTTCTGAGTAGTCAGGGGGGCTCTGAGGGGATAAAAGGGGCTCTGAGGGGTCCAGGGGGGTTCTGAGGGAATCAAGTGGAGCTCGGGGAGGTTCTGAGGGGCTCAGAGGGGCCCTGAGGAGATCAAAGGGGGCTGTGAGGGGTCCGAGGGGGCTGTGAGGGGGGCTCTGAAGGGTCTGAGGGACTCTGAGGAGACCGAGGGGGCTCTGGGTGGTTTTGGGGGGCTCTGAGGGGCTCTGGGTGGTTTTGGGGGGCTCAGAGGGCTCTGGGTGGTTTCGGGGGGCTCAGAGGGGCTCTGGGTGGTTTTGGGGGGCTCAGAGGGGCTCTGGGTGGTTTCGGGGGGCTCTGAGGGGCTCTGGGTGGTTTCGGGGGGCTCAGAGGGGCTCTGGGTGGTTTCGGGGGCTCAGAGGGGCTCTGGGTGGTTTCGGGGGGCTCAGAGGGGCTCTGGGTGGTTTCGGGGGGCTCTGAGGGCTCTGGGTGGTTTTGGGGGGCTCAGAGGGGCTCTGGGTGGTTTTGGGGGGCTCAGAGGGGCTCTGGGTGGTTTCGGGGGGCTCTGAGGGGCTCAGAGGGTGGGGAAGGGCCAGGATGGAATTCCCGGAGCTGCCCCTGGATCCCTGGAATGTCCCAGGCCGGGCTGGAGCAGCCCGGGACAGTGGGAGGTGTCCCTGGATGGGCTCTAGAATCCCTTCCAGCCCATTCCACCATCCCAGGCCGTTTATTTGGGAATTCAGCCATGTTTAAAACCCCTTCCCCACATCAGCTTCCTCCAAAGCTCGTTTCAGCTTCGAATTAAAACTCTCTTTATTTCACGAGGAGAACGCTCCAGGGGCGTGGTGTGACCGGGGAAAATCATCCTCCTCCTCCTCCTCCTCCTCCTCTTCCTCCTCCTCTTCCTCCTCCTGCCGTGTCCGTGGGATGAGCAGGGAATTCCCAGGAGAGTCCTGGAGCTACGCCATCCTGGCAGGGCAGAAGTGGGAAAGAAAAGCAGAAATTCCTATCAATCCCTGGGGAATTGCCCTTAAAAATGGGATTTTATCCCTGTAGGAGATGGGACATCGTTTATTCCCTCCTGATTCCGGAGGCTTTGGGGATTTTGGCTCGGTTTTATCCCAGGAGCTGCAGGTTTTCCATTAAAAAGGAGGGAAAAGGCTTCTCCATCCCCCCTGCTCCGGGCAGGAATGGCTGGGAATTCGCCCTCTCCCGCTTTTGTTGTGGGAATGGCCTGAAATAAACTTGGAAAACCGCTCAAATCCCAGAATCCTGGGACGGTTTGGGTTGGAAAACCTTAAATCCCACCCAGTTCCACTCCCTGGCCTTGGAGACCTCCAGGGATGGGGCAGCCGCAGCTTCTCCGGGAATGTGATCCCAAAGAAGCCCTAAATTTGGGGGGATTTCTGGGATGCCGGGGACTCACGTGGCCCTGCAGAGCTCACTCGACATCAGCCATGCCACAAACTCCTGCTCCAGGAATTCCCTCAGGCCCTCGGAGCCTTCCAGAGCTGGAAAACTGGGAAAAGAATCCACAGAAAGGGAGAAGGGTGGGGAAAATCCCTGTGTTTGCCACCCCCTTCTCCCAGTCCCGAGTTCCCGGGGAGTTTTGTTGGGTTTCAGTGTCCCCCACTGGGATAAAGACCCCAAAAGCTTTCATCTCCTGGGGCAATGGGGGAATTCCTTGGATTTTGGCAATCCTGGGCTGGGATATTTTGAGGGCTTGGCCTCAAAATCCTCCTGGAACCACAAATCCGCTCCTTTCCCCCAGCCCAGACCCTCATGTTGGAACCTATTTTGGTGCAGAAGCTGCAAAACCCAACAAATACCCCCCAAATTCCATTAAAACCCCCCCAAACCAGCCCAAAGTCCATAAAAAAACCCCAAATCCCCCAAATTCCATAAAGAAAACCCCAAATCCCCCAAATTCCATTAAAACCCCCCCAAACCAGCCCAAATTCCATAAAAAAAACCCCAAATCCCCGAAATTCCATAAAAAAACCCCCAAATCCCCCAAATTCCATTAAAACCCCCCCAAACCAGCCCAAATTCCATAAAAAAAACCCCAAATCCCCGAAATTCCATAAAAAAACCCCCAAATCCCCCAAATTCCATTAAAAAACCCAAATCCCCCAAATTCCATAAAAAAACCCAACAAATACCCCCAAATTCCATTTTAAAAAGCCCAACCAGCCCAAATTCCATAAAAAACCCCAAAAATCCCCCAAATTCTGTAAAAAACACCCCAAAATACCCAAAATTCTGTAAAAACCCAACAAATACCCCCAATTCCATAAAAAACCCCAAATAGCCCAAATTCTGTAAAAAACACAACAAATACCCCCCAATTCCATAAAAACCCCAAAATAGCCCAAATTCTGTAAAAAACCCCAACAAATACCCCCCAACTCCATTAAAAAAAACCCCAAAATAGCCCAAATTCTGTACAAAACCTAACAAATTCCCCCAAATCCCACAAAAACCCCAACAAATCCCCCCAAATTCTATAAAAAAAACAACAAATCCCCCCCAAATTCTTTTAAAAACCCCCCAAACTCTGTACAAATCCCCCCAAATCCCCGTTCTGGGTGATGATCCCAGAACTCCCTGTGGTTAAAATTCCCGTTTGTTTCCCCCCACAGGACACTCGGGATTGGCCCTGGAAAAGTTTGGACACATTTTAAGTGATTTCCCCTCCTTTTCCCCCCGGTTCCAACAGTCGGGAGCAGCCAGCCGTGAGTTTTCCTAAAATCCCTTCACTCTGAAAACCAAAACGAACCCTCAGCCCTTTCCTGGGGGGTTTTTCCCAATCCACACCGGTTTTTCCTTGGGATTTGGGGTTAATTTGCTTTTTTTTGGGGGGGGGTTGGGAACATTTGGGGGCATGAACTGGGCTCAGGTCCCTGGATCGCCCTCATTTCCTGGGATTGGGATCTTTGGGAGGTGATTTCATCCCCAAACCTCCCCCCGCAGGGTGCTCACACCCTTTCATAACGCCACAGACAGCGTTTCATCACCACGTGGCATCATTAAGGTGATTACATCTTAAAAGTCTCTTCAGGTGATTAAAGCTTAAAAAAACAATTCAAATCTGTTCCCTCCCAGCGTTCAGGAACAAACTGGGAAATTCCTCCTGGATCTCCCGCCTTGTTCCACGCTTAAAGGAGGAATTTTTCCTGCTAAAACCAAGGAGAAAGGCAAAAAAAAAAAAAAAAATCATTTCTTTGACTTTGAAATGGAAGCCTGAACCAGCTTCGTTTGGCCTTTCGGTTTGGGGTTTGGTTCTTTTTTTTACCCCCTGAGGTTGATTTGCTCAAATCCAAACATTTTGGGGGAATTTCATCTCGTTTTCCAAAGGTTTTTCTTTCCAGGGGGTTTTTGGCCTCTCCATCCTGGTAATTTTGGGGTTTTGGAGGAGGCTCCAGCCCCGGCCAAAATCCCAGCTCTGACCTTATAAAAAAAAGCTTTGATAAACCCTTATCAAAAGGTTTGATCAGCCTGTCCCGATATTTGCACAAATTCCCAAATAATCCCCCTTTCCCCCCCCCCCCTTTCCCGTTCATATTCCGTCAGAAATTCCCAAATGAAAAAGGAGTTGTTGTTGGTTTTTTTATTCTTTGCTCTTTTCCTCGCTCACGACACAAAATCCCAGTCCCTGAAATTTTCCCTTTCACATCCAAACCCTCTCGTTTTCCAACGTTTTTTCCTCAAAATTTCCTCCGGCAATTTAAACACTTGGAGACCAAATTCTCTAAAAAACCCCAACAAATCCCCCAAATTCTCTAAAAAAAACCCCAACAAATCCCCCAAATTCTCTAAAAAAACCCCAACAAATCCCCCAAATTCTCTAAAAAACTTCAAAACCCCCCAAATTCTCTAAAAAAACGCCAAGTCCCCCGGATTCTCTAAAAAACCCCAATAAATCCCCCAAATTCTGTAAAAAAAACCCCAAAATTACCCCAAACTCTGTAAAAAAACCCCAACAAATCCCCCAAATTCTCTAAAAAAACCCAAAATCCCCCAAATCCTCTACAAACCCAACAAATCCCCTCGTCCCTGCATCCCGACTTTCTACCCCCGACCTCACCTCTGGTTTTCCTTGTTTTTCCAAAGCCAGGCCAGGAAATCTTTGGCTCCTTGAGCTCCCAAATCCAACTTTTCCCCATCCACCTCCGCTTTTTGGGGCTCGGCCTCCCTCTTGAACGGCTCCACGACGTTGCTGGAAAAGGAAAACCGGGAATAAAAAACCAAAAACCCTCCCAACTCATCCCAAAAAGCCACGAGAGGGTGCCAGAAGGTCGCTTTTCCACAAATCCCTTTCCACAAATCCCGGCTCCCTCCCGCTCCATCCCCGGCGCTTTGGGGCGCGGAGGGAGGGATGAGAAACTTCCACGCTTTGGGAAAAGACAAAAAAAAAAAAAAACAACCCAAAACCCCGCGGCGCTGCGAGGAAAACGCCCGAGCTGCTGGGAGCTTGGGAATGCCGGGATTTGGGAATTCCGGGCGCTCACTCGCTTTTCTTCTCCCTCCTGGCCAGCAGCCACTCCACGAAGTTCTTCTTGAGCACGTGGTCCATGGTCCGGCTGTAGTCGCTGGCCAGGGTGGCCTCGGAGTAGCGCCGCTGGACTGGTCTGGAACTGGGAATGGCCAGGCTGCCACTGGGACGGGAAAAGCGGGACACGGTGAGTGCCGATCCCACCGGGACACGGATCCCACCGGGACACGGTGAGTGCCGATCCCACCGGGACACGGATCCCACCGAGATTTGGTCACTCCCGATCCCACCGGGGTTTGGCCGCTCCCGATCCCACCGGGATTTGGCCGCTCCCGATCCCACCGGGATTTGGTCACTCCCGATCCCACCGGGGTTTGGCCGCTCCCGATCCCACCGGGGTTTGGCCGCTCCCGATCCCACCGGGATTTGGCCGCTCCCGATCCCACCGAGATTTGGCCGCTCCCGATCCCACCGGGATTTGGCCGCTCCCCATCCCACCGGGAGCACCCCCTGGAGCTGGGCTGTCCTGCGGTGCCCAGCCCGGTCCCAGCTCTCCCAGAGGTTTTTGGGGACCGGGCTCGTTCCAGCGCTGGGAAAAGGCTGGTGAATCCCTCATCCCTTTTTTAGTTCTTTTGGGGGTTTTTTGGCTGCTCCGGGGTTTTGCTGCCGGGCTGGAATTGTTTTCCCGGTTTATTTGGCACCATCCCTGCTCCCAAGGAAACCTTTCCCGGTGTCCCCGGGAGGCTCGGAGGGAGCGGCAGGGGACAAACGACCTCGGGACCTGAATCCCCAAAGGATTCCAGGGCTGATCCTTGCCTGGGATTGCAGCAGCTCCTGCTGCTCCGCCGCCGATTGTTTGGGATTTTGGGGAAGTTTTCCCGCAGGAGTCACGGGAGGAGAGGGCGAAGTCCTCATCCCAGCCCTGATTTATGGATCCGCTCGTGTTTCCAGGAGCTTCCAAGCCCCGGCTGCCCTCCGGCCCCACTCCTGGAGAGCTCATTCCTTGTTCCCAGACAAGCCCCTGACCCTGCGCGATCCCAGCGCGTTCCTGCTCACCCCGAGCCGTGGGATTTTAGGGAAAACATGGGAGCGCCTGGCTCTGGCTCGGGATTTGGGTTTGATCTCCCGTTATCAGCCGCTGTTATCAGCCGCTCATCGCTGTTCCCTGCCTGGCTCCGGGCCGGGATCTCCCCGGGCCTCGTGTTGTGTTCTCACCTCCTCACCCGCGGTGCCAATGGAAAGATTCCATGGAATCCGCCTCTGGAGGGGCGGGGAAGGGCTCCGAACACGGCGGGAGCTTCCCGAACACTCACCCCGGGATGTTCTCCTCCATGCACACCGCGCCCAGCGAGGCGAGCAGCAGCGGCAGCGCCCGCAAGGATCTCAGGGGCATTTTCCCGGATGGATTCTCCCTTGGGATAATCGGGATCTCCAGCGCCTGGAACACGCAGGGTTATCGGGATGTGAATCCAGGGGGATCGGGCACGCGGCTGGCAGTGCGTTCCCTCAATCCCTTCTCCACTCCACGGACCCTCTCCCGCCCTTCCCAAGCAAATCCTTCCCTCGATCCCAAAGCTCCTTCCCACCTTTCTCCTGCCGTGCTTCCCAAACTTTGATCGGCACCACCAAATTCCCGGCGGGAATGGCTTTTTGGCTTTTCCCCACCCTCACGGAGCTCTCAGGCTCCATGCAAGCCCCAGCCTGGGAATGGGAATGTCCTGTTGGAGCAGGGAATTCCGCAGGACAGATCCCAAAAATAATGAAAACCCCAATTCTCCCTCGTTTTCCTGCGCAGGGATTTGCCCAATCCCAAATCCTCTGCAGGAACAGTTCCCTTCCAAAACCCCACACCTACAAAGCGACACAGAATTCCTGGGTTTTCCTGGAATTTCTTACCTCGCACTGCAGAGCTCCCAGTGGATTCCCGGCGCTTCTGGAGCCCCGGAGCCCCTCAGGGGTGTTTTTATCCCTGCCCGATCGCAGTTCCAGAGGGTAAACAGGAAATCCAGCCCTGAGCTGGAGCAATTCCAGCCCTTTTAGGGCCGCTCCGTGCGCTCCATTGCCCCCCGGAGCCGGGAAATCGCCTCTGGAAAATATTGACATTAATGGCAATTAAACATTTCTGCATCGCCTCTCCGGGGGGATTCACGGAGCCGCTTCCAGTCGTAATTCCATGGAAAAACCGTCCTGAATTCCCATTTTTTGCCATGGAAAGGCCCCAACCTGCTCCTTCTGTTCCTGCAATCTTTGGATCCCGTTGCTTTTGGTTCTGACATCATCAAATCCAGGGATCTGCCAGCCCCGATTCCGGTATTTCTTCCCGAAAAAGGTGCTCTCCAAGAGAAAACTCGGGATGGAGAGGGGCAGATCCTGGTTTGGGATTGTCCAATCTGGTTTTGGGATCGCCAGATCCTCCTTGGGATTGCCACCAGGGATCCCAGCACATCTAGGATTCCTGGTGTTTACTGCAGCTCTGCTCCCATCATTCCCACAGGGATTGGTGCCCAGGGCTCGCTGTGATCCCGGAGCTCATTCCCATCCCGAGCATCCCGAATTCCAGGAGGTTATCCCAGTCCCAGCCCGGCTGTTCCCATTCCCGCACTCCCGGCTGGAGCAGGGATCTGTGGATGCGTCGAATCCTCGAGGTTTGTGCCGGCCCCACCGCTCCAGGGATTTCTGAGGGGAAAACCTGGGAATTCCATCTGGCAGGGCTGAGCAGGGAGCAATTCCCGGGTGGAATTGTGGCAATACCGGGAAAGGAGCGTTGGGGGTTTTGGTGTGGGACAGGGATCCGGGAATATCCAACCCCAGCAGAACTTGGATCCCAACAATCCCGAAATCCAGCGAGAAGACTCCGTGTCTCCTCCTGACATTTCCCCATTTCCCACTTTTTCCCTAAGAAGGGTTTTTTGTCTCTTTTGGGACAGGAGATCTGCTCCAAGCCCTGCTCCTGCTCCGGGAGCTGGGAGCGACCCCGATCCCTGCTCCATGGTTACCCCATTCCCAAGCCAGCCCTGGCACCGGGATTTTCCCGATAAGGCGAGGGGCGTTATCGGGCTCATTAAGGCTCTCAGGGACTAATTACCCTTCCCAGAACCACTTAACCGCCATTCCCTGATCCCGGGTCGTGCCAGAGGCTCCCGCAGCTCTCCGGCCCGGGAATATTGGCCCTGCCATAAATGAGCAGCCCCCGGTGAGCCCCGTTCCCGCTCCCGGCGCGGTTGCCGATGGAAAACGGGGAATATTTATCCCGATATCTTTATGGTGTGTGCGCTGCGGGCACTTCCCGCCCGCCCGGCTCCCGGATCCGCTCGCTCCAGGTGCAATTCCATTTGTTTTCCTCTCCTTAAGGGCCTCTGCGGGGTGGGAAGTTAATCGGGTGAGAGGAATATCCAGCATTAAACGCCGGCCCGGCGTTCCCGGTTATCCCAGGGCAGCTGCTCCCGGGGCTGCCCTTGGAAAAGCAGCAGCATTCCCAGATTTCCCGGCATATCTGGGACAAAGAGGCCCAGAAAGGTGGGATTGGCTCCCAAGGCAAGGCTCTGTGGGATTCCAGCGCTGGGAATGTCGCTGTGGGAATTCTGGAGGTGCTGCCGCTCTGTTCCCCCCGGGAAAACCAGGAATTATCCCAAATCATGATCCAAACCTCCCGGGAGAGGTTTTTTTTCCCTGAAGGGAAAATTCCAGATTTGTTTTGAGGTTCTGATCTGCCCTTTTCACTCCCAACCATCCCGAGGGCCTTTCAAGGCTCCAGAGGTTCCTACCCCAGGAATTCTGGAGCCGAAGGCTCGGAGCCTTCCCGGTTTCCAGCCCTTTGGGGAGGGAAAATCCCACAGCCACTGAAACTGGGAAGCGGGAAACCCGAGGAACAGGGAATTCTCCTTCCTGCTGGTTTCTCCTTTCCCGGATCCCTGTTGTTCTCCTGGCAGTGGGAATCCGTGGGGAAGTCACTGCCAGCACGAAAACCCCACAGGAGCACCTGGGGAGATTTCTTTGGATCATCCCTATAAATATCCCCAAATTCCAACTTCCAGATCCATGCTGCTTCCAGAGGTTGGGAGATGATCCAGGCTGGCTCGAGCATCAAAATTCCTGGTGCTTTACCTCGGGACAGCTGTTTTATGGGGAAAAATATCCCTTATTCCCACCGGGAGCAGAGATGGAGCCAGAACTCCCCAGCCACAGCCGCAGGGAATGAGCGATCCCGGCAATCCCAAGGATTTCCCAGCGGGACAGGGATCTCCCATTCCCGAGGGGCCGGCTCAGTATCCCGCAATGATTTCCATCTCCTGCCCTCCCAGCGCCCCTTTCCCGGCGGCTCCGGGGGGTTCCGGGCGAGGTTTGGGATTGGGAAGTGACCTCGGTGTTTTGGGAGCGACCCCAAACAGGGAAGGGCTTCCGTCCTCCCGGGATCCTGTTCTGGGCAGCAGGAACCAGGGAAAACTCGGAACGGGAGGCTGAGCCTCGCCTCAGCTCCAGGGATTGGGGAAACAGAGGCGGGAAAATGGGAGAATCCCGAGGGATTCCAGCACCAGCTCGGAATCCCCCGAATTCATCCTTGGGGGAGCCCGGATCTGCTGGAAAAATCCATGGATTTGAGACCGAGGGAATCTGGGACAACCCCCCCAGGCCGGCTTGGGAAGCGAGGTCAGGGGGAGTTCAGCTGTGCCAGGATCCATCCCACAGAGAATTCCCAACTCCTGGAGTTCAGCTCTGCCAGGATCCATCCCACAGAGAATTCCCAACTCCCAGAGTTCAGCTCTGCCAGGATCCATCCCATAGAGAATTCCCAACTCCTGGAGTTCAGCTCTGCCAGGATCCATCCCACAGAGAATTCCCAAATCTCGGAGATCAGCCCCAGCTGGATCCATCCCACAGAGAATTCCCAACTCCCAGAGTTCAGCTCTGCCAGGATCCATCCCACAGAGAATTCCCAACTCCTGGAGTTCAGCTCTGCCAGGATCCATCCCACAGAGAATTCCCAAATCTCGGAGATCAGCCCCAGCTGGATCCATCCCACAGAGAATTCCCAACTCCCGGAGTTCAGCTCTGCCAGGATCCATCCCACAGAGAATTCCCAAATCTCGGAGTTCAGCCCCAGCTGGATCCATCCCACAGAGAATTCCCAACTCCCAGAGTTCAGCTCTGCCAGGATCCATCCCACAGAGAATTCCCAAATCTCGGAGTTCAGCTCTGCCAGGATCCATCCCACAGAGAATTCCCAACTTTGAGGGAAAGAATTCCCAGTAAAAGGGATTTTCCCAACACCGGCCGTGCTGATCGGGAATTCCCTCTCCTCACTTTTAGAGTTTATCCCTTTCCAAGGAAAATGAGGGAAAACCCCTCCCAAAAAAGGGAACAATTCCCATGGTGGGGGGGAAATTGAAATGATCCAAGGTGGCTTTTTTTGGTCAGAATTCGAGGATTTCTCTGGGACTTCCCAAATTTCCAGTGGGGAATTGGTGTCCCAGGAAATCTGGGAAGCAGCTCCAGACCCAGAGCCCAAGGAATGGGGATGAGAGGAAGCCAGAGGTGGTTTGGTTGTGGTTTTTCCCTTGGGAAGAGATCCCAGGATTTTTTTTAGGACTGGGATTTTTCAGGATGGGGCTGCTTGGGAAGGCAAGGCTGCTTTTTATGGGAAGCACCAAAATTTTTGGGAAGGGGCAGATCCTGGAGGAAATTCCAGGTTTGATGGGGAAGGAGCAGATCCTGGAGGAAATTCCAGGTTCAACCATTCCCATCCTCCTGAATTCCCAATCCCGAGGGATCGGAGGGCTCTTCCCACCCCTGAGCCAGAGCTCCGGAATTCCAGTGCTGGGATAACGCTCCAAACACCCAGAGATTCCCAAGGATCCCTTCCCAACCTTAATTTTGTTTTAAGGAAAAATTTGTCCTTCCGAGGAATTCTGCTCCCGGAATTTATTCCTGTTTTTCCCTCCTTTATGGGCTTTGGATTTTCCCAAACACTCCCAGCCCTTTTTTCTCACCTCACAATTCATAAAGATTTTTTTAAACTTCCCAAAAATGAAGATTTTTTTTTTTTCTCCCCCCAGGAAAAGTTTCTGGGATTTCTTCGATATTGCCCAAAATAAAGACTGGAATTAAAAAACAATTAGACCCCAAAAAATCCAATGAAAGAGAGACTGAAATGATAAGGGCAGGAAAGATAATAAAAAATGAGAAATAAATGTTAAATATATAAATAAATTAGAAATAAATGATGGGGGAAAAAAAAGAACAAAATCTGCTCCTTTTCACACCAAATCTGCCTTAAAAATAATTTCAATTTTAGACTTTTTGTTTTGCCTGAAATCCACAAGGCTTCAGCAGGATGCAGGAATTCCACGGGTTTGGATCAAATCCCCGTTTTTGGGGCAAATCTCAGCTGCTTTTTTCAGCCCCAAATTCCTCCCTTCAGGAATTCCCCCCAGCTCCAAAGCGGCACCAAAACCTCTCCGGAGCTGGGGAGAAATTGGAAAAATTCCTACCTCATTCCCAGATTTCAATCCTTAAAAAAAAAACCCATCCCAACTTCTGCTCCAAATCAGCTTTTCCTGGGATAAATCGGAAGCAGCTCGGTTCTGGGGGGAGGATGGGGCAGCAAAATTCACGAATACCCCGAAATTTAACTCAAAATCCACCCCAAAATTTCACTTCCCGGGGGGGTTTTGAAACCAAAACCTGAGCGAGGAAAATCCCGGGGCAGCAGGAAAGGCCCGGGGGGGTCTCCCAGCGCCAGACTTGTTGCTCAGCCTGGAATTGCCTCTGGAATTCCGCTGCAGAGGCTGGAAATCCTCGGGATCAGCCGGGGCTGGGGAGGGGGGAGCGTTTCCCTCTCGGGGTGGGGATTTTGGGGTGGGGGCAGCGCTGCCCTGCCTGCTTCCATCCCCGCCGCTCGCATTCCCGGAATTCCTGGCATCTGGAATGCTGCGCGAGGGGAAGGAGGGTGGCTGATGACAGCCCTGCTGCTCTCCGATCCCGAGCGAAGATTTCCCTCTTTGTTTGGGGGGGGGGTTTTCCCCCCTTTTTTGCGGTTTTTTCCCTTCATTTCTCAGGGCTCTGCTCCTTCTGCTGCGAACCAATCCCAACCCCAACCCCAGATTCCTGCCAGGAATCAGGGATGGATCCCGAGCTGCAAACGGATCATTTATTCCCCCTCTGCTCTTGGGGGGGTCCCTGCTGGGTTTTCCACCCGGGAAAAGCTCAGAATTCCCTTTTCGGGCAGGGAATTTCCTCCCCCTCCCCCGCGATCCCATCGCTGCCTTCTCCTCACCTGCGCCTCTGGAGCTGGGATCGCACCCTGGAATTGCCCGGGACCGGCGCACGGAGCTCCCGCAAAGGCTGGGATGCGTTTGGTGCTCCACGAGTGGGAGCGATGGGATCCCGAATTTCCCCGAATTACCCCAAAAACCCCGGGGTAACCTCCTGGATCGGCTGCGGGAGGGAAAGCTGGAGGTTTTTCCCTTTAAATAACCATTTCCCAGGATTTTTATCGTTCCTTTTGATGAGTTTTTGATGAGTTTTCCAAGTCCTGGGGGGGCGCGTGTGCAGCTCTTTCTTGAGGTGTAAAAAGGCACTTTCGGGTGTCCCGGGTGGCACCAAATTTATTTATTTATTGAGCCCCGAATTCCACGCGTGGCTCTTCCTCAGCCGGGGGAGGAGGGGGGAAATAAAATAAAATAAAATAAAATAAAATAAAACCAGGAATAAATATGGAGATAATAATAGAAGGAGTGGCCCTGGAACCCAGCACGTCCCACCTGGGCAGCACCGAGGGACCCCCAAACCCAGCGGGGACCCCCCGGATTTTGGGGCGGTGGGCGCAGAGCCGCGCGGGGAACGCGCCCGGAGCCGCGGGACCCCAGCCCATCCCTCCGCGGGCAAAACGCGGCTCTTGGGGAATTTTTAAACATTTTTAGGATTTTTTTTTTCCCGCGGCCGGCGGAAGGCGGAGTGAGGGGGGGGGGGGGGGGGGGGCTGAGCGGAGCCGCGGGCGGGAGCGAGTTCTGCTCGTTAAGAGTTTTCCTCGTTAAGAGTTTCCCTCGTTAAGAGTTAATTGCGGCGCGGAGGGGCCGCTCCGTGCCTCTACTTGCAGCGGAGGGCGAGGGAAGGAGGAGGAGGAGGAGGGAGGGAGGGAGGGAGGAGCGGGGGAGCCGCGGCCGCCCCCGGAGCCCCCGGCCCAGCCCCGGTGCCCCCGGTGCCCCCGGGGCTCCGCGCCCGCCCCGCCGGGGCCGGGGAAGGCGGGGGGCGGCCCGAGGGGGGGTGGGCTCGCTGCTATTTTCAACCCAGCTCCGGACTAAAAATAAAAAGTCTCCCGAAAAGGCAGCGGGGAGAGATGGAGGGAGAGAGGGAGGGATGGGGGGGGGGGGGGTCGCAGCTCTGCCCCCACCCCGCGTCCTGCCCGTCGGGAGGGTCCCTCCGCCCGCGCGGGGCCCTTTTGTGCCGGGAGCAGCCCCCGGCCCCTCCGCCCCTCCCCCGGGGGCTGCACATGAGGGGATTAAAACAATGCGGGGCCAATCCCCCTCCCCAGCCCGGGGGGGGTCCCGGCAGCCCCGGGGGAGGGGGCGCGGGTGGGGCCGAGCCCGGCGCGACCCCCCCCCCCCCCCCCCACCCCAAGCCCCGGCGCCAGGGACCTCCCGGCGCCTTTGATGCCGAAGTTTTTTACACCCAGAAAAATCCCATTGAGGCACCGGGGGAAGGGTGGGGGAGGGGCGCGGTGGGGGAGGGGCGCGGTGGGGGCGGGGGGGCTGCAGCAGATGGGAAAGTGCCCCCGACGGGCCCGGGGTGGGGGGGGGGGGGGCTGGGAATGGAGGGTGGGGGGGGGGATCCCGGCGTTGGGAACGGGGTGGGGGGAAGGATGCGCCCCCCGCCCGCGGAGGGAAATGCCGGAGTATTTAAATTCAATTAAAATAAATAAATAAGTGGCGGCCGCCCCCTCCCCCCCGCGGCCCCTCCCCCCGGGGGGCCGGGCCCTCCCGCATCACCACGTGGCTTCCTCCCGCAAACATTTTCACTCCTTTTTCCAGGTCGGTTTTATTTAGAGGCGGTGCCCCGGCTGCCCAGAGGCGTCCGGTGACACTCGAGTGCCACTCGGGCCGACTTGGGGGCCCCGCAGCCGCCGGCGCCACCGCCCTGCCCGCCGGGGCCGCCCCCTCCTCTTCTTCCTCCTCCTCCTCCTCCTCCTCCTCCTCCTCCTCCTCCAGCGGCCGCCGCCCCCTCCCCAACGGCACAAAAATCCGCTCGGAAAAAAAAAAAAAAAAAAAGAAAAAAAAAAGAAAAAAAAAAAAGAAAAAAAAAAGAGAGAAAAAAAAAAAAGGCAAAAAAGCCGGGAAAAGCGAGGGGGGCGAAGCGGAGCCGCCCAGCCCAGCCCCCGGCCCGGCGCAGCGCGGCCGGAGCTCGACGGGCGCTCGGCGGAGCCCCCCGGAGCCGCACCATGAACAAGCTCTACATCGGGAACCTGCCCGAGGGCGTCACCGCGGCCGAGCTGGAGAAAGTCTTCACCGAGCACCAGATCTCCTTCAGCGGCCAGTTCCTCGTCAAGTCCGGCTATGCCTTTGTGGACTGCCCCGACGAGCAGTGGGCCATGAAAGCCATCGAAACTTTCTCGGGTGAGCCGCGGGAGGAGCCCCCCCCCGATCCCTCCCGACCCCTGGATCCCTCCTGACCCCCTGGATCCCTCCCGACCCCTGGATCCCTCCCGACCCCCTGGATCCCTCCCGACCCCTGGATCCCTCCTGACCCCCTGGATCCCTCCCGACCCCCTCAATCCCTCGCCCCCTTCAACCCCTCCCGACCCCCTTCGCCCTCCTTCCGTCCTTCTCAACACCTCCCGACCCCTCAATCCCTCCCGTTCCCCTCAGTCCCTCCTGAACCCCTGGATCCTTCCCGACCCCCTCCCGTTCCCCTCGATCCCTCCCGTTCCCCTCGATCCCTCCCGCTCCCTTCTCCCTCCCCTACAAACCGCGGGGTCCCCGTCGGGGCCGAGCCGTGGCCCCGCTTTTTGTCCCTTCCCCGGGAGCCCCGGCGGGCGATGGGGGCACAAAGCGACCCCGGGCCCCGCGTGGGTCCCCCCGGCAGCGGCAGCGCCGGCGGGCTCGGGGGCTTTTGGGCACCGCGGGACTTTGGCCATTTTGATTCGAGCCGGGGTTCCTGGGGCGTGTGGTGTGTGCGGGAGCGCGAGGTCGCCATGCTGCGAGCAGCCACAGAGGAAAGCTCTGGGAAGGGGGAATTTGGGAGAATGTTGGGAATTGGGAGGTTTTTGAAGGGGTTTTTTTGGCCCCTTCTCCATCTCCCCCCCCCACCCCGGGCTCCTCCAGCCGCGCTCTGCCCGTCTTCTTCTTCCTCTTCTTCCTCACTGCCCCCAAAAATAAATGAAATTAAGAATCGTGGAATCAGCCAGCAGCGAGGAGAGCCCGCTCCATTTTCCAAGAGAAATCCATTCCTGCCGTGGAGTCCCGATTTTGGAGCCTTTTGGTGGGAAAGGGGGAGGGAATCTGCCCCAAGGACTTTTCCTGGAGGGCTGAAAGAAAGGGGGGAATTCGCCAAATCCACCCAAAAGTCCCAAATCCCATCCCTCGTTCCCTTCCAGGCTGAAGTGAGGAATTAAATATTCCTAAGGAACGTTGTCCAGAGCCACCACTCCCACTTGGAGCCAGGCTCGCATTTCATAAAAATCCACTTGTGAAGGAGCCGGGGGATGGATTTGGTGGAATTTGGGGGAATTTGGGGAGGTTTCCCGGCATGATTCCTGTTTATCCCAAGCTTTTCCTGCCCACTCGTCCCGGAGTTTCAAACCCAGGCACATTTTTGTTTTTAGGAAAAGTGGAGCTTCACGGGAAGCAGCTCGAGATCGAACACTCGGTCCCCAAAAAGCAAAGGTAACGACAGCGTTTTAATTGATTTTTAATTGTTATCACCGTAATTATTGATTTCTGTTGGGGGGGGGGGGTGTAAAAAATACGAGAGAAAAGAGGCAAAAATTTACACCTAAAACGTGTAAAACACAGAGGTGTCAGTGCTTTGGGCTCGGGTTCGTCCCCAGCGAGGCGAGTTTAATTAATTCTTTCAACATTTCATGAATTCATTTAAATTTTTTTTGGCAAAGAAAACTTCCTCGGCCAGTTTTTTATTAAAAAAAAAAAAAAAAAAAAAAAGAGGGAAAGAAAGAAATAATAAAAAAGGTGAAATAAATAATTCTCCACCCGGCGGCCCAGGGTGATGGATGCCTTTGGCTTGGGATTTTCAAACTTGTGGCACTGGAAGAATTTCCCGGCTCCTCTTGGCTCCTGGGCTGGGAAATGGGGGAGATCCTTTGGTCTGGAGGAAGTCAAAATTTCAAAAATTAATTAAAAAAAAAAAAAATTGCTTCAAACCAAGTGAATTTTGCTGGGGATGGATGGCGAGAAAGGAATAAAAACCCCACGCGGCCGGGCAGGGATTTAAAGCCTGGCTGAATTCCTTGGGGTTTGGGGTGAAAAGCGCCGTTTTTGGGCTTTCCGTGGGCTTTCCTTCTCCCGCCGCCGTGCCCAGCCCATCCCATCTCCATCTTCCTTGGCCCTTTGTTGTTCCCGGCTGGAGCTGGGAGAGCTCTGGAAAAGCCTCCCCGCGCTCCGGCCCCGCCAGAATTCCCGAAAATCCTTCCTGGATTTCGGGTTTTCCCCCCAGAAATTCCCCCCCCCCCCCTCCTTTCCCTTTTCCCTCCCGAACTCCAGGAATCCCCGATCCCAAAGAGTCCACGTTGGACCCAAATCCATCGCCACGTGACGGGAGGCGCCTTTTCCAAAGGGGAAAGAGGGAGGGGACGACGCCAACTCTTCCCATCCCAAAACTTCCCCAAATCCCTCCTTTCCCGACCTTTTCCATCCCTTTTCTGCCCCGTTTTGGGATCGCCCCCTTTGGCCTCGCCTCAAACTTCGCGAGGAGCGCGGCGGGGGCTGATCCCAACGGGCTGATCCCAAATCCAGCCCGGAATTCCTCCGAGCTTTTTCCCCGTCCGGATTCCCCGATTTTCGTGGGATAATCATAATTTTTATTCATTTCCCCCCCCTCCCCTCCCCCGGCGCCTCGCGATCGATGATTTTTGTTCCCGCGCCTCGCCGCGGCTTCGGCATCCAGGGATCGGGGGAGGGGGGAGGATGCTGGGATGGAATTCCATGAAAAGTAACAAAATATCCCTTCAAAAAACCAGGAAAAGCTCTTTTTTTATTTATTCCCCCCCTCCCCCCTCTTTGGGTAATCAATAATTTGGGGAGGGAGGAGCGGATTTCTCCCCCCTTTGCCCCACGCGGAATTCCCTGGAAATGGGAATATTCCTCCGGGTTTTGGGGTTTCAGGGAGGGCTGGGGAACGGGGGAACTTTTACAATATTTTGGGATTGGGATCGGTTTTGCTCCCGGGTGTCCCTAAAAACGCCGTGCCTTGGATTGGGCGCTAAAATCCCATTTTGGGGTTTTTTTTGGGGTTAAAATGAACACCCCGCGCCCCCCCACTCCGGGGCTGCTCTTAAAGGGCCAGCGCCGCTTTTCCCACTTTTCCCTCCGGGGGCGTTTTGAGGGAATTTTGGGGGATTTCGGGAGCGTCCCGGGCGCACTTTTGGGATGCGTTTGGTGCTTCTGGGTGGGCAAGAGGCGATTTTGGGGCCGCTGCCCCGAGCTGGGCAAGCTCGGGTGCTGCAAAGGGGATTTCTGGGGGGGATTTGGGGGATTTGGGATCCCCCCAATCCCGGGAAGAGGCAGCGGCTCCCTCAAGGGAGGGGTTTGGGGTTTTTGGGGGGGGTTTGGATTGGGTTTTTTTTTTTTTAATCTTTCTCTCCTTTCTCGTTTTCCAGCCTGGATTTTCCAGCTGGGACGCGCGGGGAGCAGGAAATGGTTAAGGGAGGCAGGATCGGGTGGGTCGGAGGCTCCGAGAGCAGAAATCCTCCCCTTTCCCCTCCCCCAAAACAGGAGATGCTTTTTTTTTTCCTTCTTCTTTCCCCCCCTTTTTTTATCCCTTTAAAAATGTGGGAAAACGAGTCAGGAGCGGCGCTGCCCTTCCCGGTTCGTTCATTAAAACAAAACCTGCAAAAAAACCCCCAAAAGTTGGGTTTTTCTTTAGGTTGAAGTGGAAAAAAGCGTTAAAAAACCCTTAATTTGGGTGCTCTGAATGAATTCGTGCCTTCAAATTCCAAGGAATTCTTTCCTGCTGCTTTATTCCCCCTTTTTTAAAACCTCTCCTAAATTCAGCAGAAAAAAATAATTAAAAAAAAAAAATCAACCTAAAATGGGTTAAAATGGCACCAAAAAAGGGATTTGGGGTGAGTGGCTCCCAGAGGAATAAATTGATTTATTGTGGATTAATTCCTGGGAATCTTCAAATTATTTTGGCGAGCAGCAGGAATTGTTTCAGTGGGATCGCTCGGAAATGTTAAATCAGGAAAAATATTGCTAAAAATGGGGTTTTCTCAGCAAAAAGGAGCTTTCAGGTGAATTTGGGGTCGTTCCCAGAGTTTTGTTGCTGTTGGGGAGCTGCTGCTTCTTGGATTTTGTTCGATGGGAAAACTTGGGATTTGCATCCCGAAAAATCTTCCAAATCCTCCTCGTCTGAGTCGCCAGAAAAGTTTGAAAAAGCAAAAATTCTTGAGAGGAAAAGAAGTTGAAATTCTGGGATTTTGGTTGGGATTTAGGGATTGGGGTCGGATTTGGGATGGGGGAAAAAATGGGAATGGGATGGGGGTTTCCAGCCCCTCACGGGGTTGTGCTCTGGGTGTGGATTGGAGTTGTAATTAAATTATTATTATTATTATTATTAATTGCTGTGGTGGCAGCAAAGCTCAGCGCAGAGCAGGGAAATGCTGGAAAAAGCCTCAAATTCAGCTTTTTTTCCTTGGATTTCCCTTCAAATCTGATGTTTCCCACCGGAAAAATCCCGATTTTACCCAGGGAAATCCCTGGAATTAATTGTTCCTAACGAAAAATGCTGAATTCAGGTTGAGGGCGAGTGGGGCTCCTTTGTTTTGCCACTTTTCAGCTCAAAATTTGGGGTTTTTTTTCCCTCTGGTGAGGGTTGGATATGCTGGAAAATAAACCCAAAAATGGGCTGAAACAACCCAAAAATGGGCAAAACCAACCCAAAAATGAAATAAAACAACCCAAAAATGGGCTGAAACAAACAAAAATGAACTAAAATGACCCAAAAATGAGCTAACCCAAAAATGGGCAAAACCAACCCAAAAGTGAACAAAAACAACCCAAAAATGGCTGAAACAACCCAAAAATGAAACAAAACAATGCAAAAGTGAACTAAAGCCACCCAAAAATGAAATAAAACAACCCAAAAATGGACTAAACCCAAAAATGGGCTGAAACAACCCAAAAATGGGCAAAAACGACCCAAAAATGAACTAAAATGACTCAAAAATGAACCCCAAAATGAAATAAACCCCAAAATGGGCTGAAACAACCCAAAAATGAAAAAAAAACCAAAAATGGGCAAAAATGAACCCAAAGATGAACTAAAATGACCCAAAAATGAAATAAAACAACCCAAAAATGGACTAAAACCACCCAAGAGTGAAATAAACCCAAAAATGAAATAAAACAACCCAAAAGTGAACTAAAGCAACCCAAAAGTGAAATAAACCCAAAAATGAACTAAAATGACCCAAAAGTGAACTAAAACGACCCAAAAATGGCTGAAGCAACCTAAAAATGAAATAAACCCCAAAATGAGCTGAAACAAACCCAAAAACGAGCTAAAACAACCCAAAAATGAAATAAACCCCAAAATGGGCTGAAACAACCCAAAAGTGAAATAAACCCCCAAATGGGCTGAAACAACCCAGAAATGAACTAAAACAACCCAAAAGTGAAATAAAACAACCCAAAAATGAAATAAACCCAGAAATGAACCAAAACAACCCAGAAGTGAAATGAACCAACCCAAAAATGAATTAAACCGACCCAAAAATGAACTAAACAACCCAAAAGTGAAATAAACCCAAAAATGAAATAAAACAACCCAAAAATGAGCTAAAACAACCCAAAAATGAAATAAACCAAAAAATGAAATAAAACAACCCAAAAGTGAAATGAACCAACCCAAAAATGAGCTAAACCAACCCAAAAATGAACTAAATAACCCAAAAGTGAAATAAACCCAAAAATGTACTAAAATGACCCAAAAGTGAACTAAAACAACCCAAAAATGGCTGAAACAACCCAAAAATGAAATAAACCCCAAAATGAGCTAAAACAACCCCAAAATGAACTAAACCAACCCAAAAATGAACTAAACCAACCCAAAAGTGAAATAAACCCAAAAATGAGCTAAACCAACCCAAAAATGAGCTAAACCAACCCAAAAACGGGCTCAGGGACGTGGATCCTTCTTTCCACGCCCCAGAAAAGCTCCGATGGGTTTTGGGCTGGAATCCCTAAATCCGATCCTTTTCGCTTCCGGCCAGGCTGGGCTGGAGAACGGGAAATTCCGGGGGAAAAAGAGGAATTTAAGGCAAATTTCTCCTTTTTTCTGCCCGGGAGCTTCCGGCTGCTCCCGGTTTTGCACCTCCGGGGACGGAAATAATTTGGGAATTCCGAGGTTTTGATGATTTTCAGCCCCAAAAAAAGAGAAAAAATTGAACGAATGGTGAAGGATTTTTCCATAAATTTCATTCCTGAGGGTGAAAAGGGAGAGAATTCCATGAAATTTGGGATAGCGGGGAGAGGAAAAGGAAGTTGGGAATGGGCAAAAGTGAGGAAAATTCCTTTATTTCCCCTCTTCCTGCGTGGGAAATGTGGGGGAAATGTCCCAAAAAAGGGAGATTTCGGTGAAAACTTGGGAATTGTGAAGCCACGGAGGAGGGATTTGGAGGATCTGGAGTCGGAGAAGGAGAAATGATGGGATTTTGGGAATTTCGGTGGGAATTGCAGGGGTTGAGCCGGGGTTTCCAATGGAATTTGGGTCGAAATTTGGGTTCAAGCTCAGGCAAAGAAGCCCAGGCTGAGGGAAAGGGGGAAAGTTCCTCTCTTTGGGAATTGGGACTTTTAGGGATTTAAATAAAAAATTCCCAAAATATAAAAGGAGATTCCTGCCCCTTCCAGCCCAAATTCCCGGCGGCGTTAAAGTTTTCCAGGCATTTTGGGAGGGGTTTTGGGGAGAATCCAGGTTGGATGAGGGACCCCAGCTCCTTTTCCTGACTTTTTTTGGGGCTTTTCCCGCTGCTTTTCCAGGGTTGCTGGGTTTGGGAGCGGGAGGTGCCTCGGATCCAGGTGGGATTTGGGATTTTTCCGCCTCTTTTAAACCATCCCACTGGTTTTTATGGAGAAAAGGGGCAAAACTGGACGGAATTTCCCTAAATTTGGGAGCTGCCGCTTCCCAAAAAAATGAGGAGGTGAAACCTGAAAATTCCAAGTTTTTGTTGGAGAAGAAGCTCTTTGGAGGTTTGAGGAACTTTTCCAAGGGCTCTGTTTGGGGTTTCTTTGCTCCACAGGGAATTTTGGGAAAAGTTTTAGGGGAAAATTCCCATTTTTACCCAAACCGAAGGAATTTCAAAGCTTAAACTGGGATGTGAATTCCCAAATCCGCCATTCCGGGTGGATCTGGGGGTGGGAAGCTGCCAAACTGGGGGCTACTGGGAAGCAACTGGGATGAGGAAATTCCAGGGTTTCCCCATCCTCAGAGTCCCTGAGCACCTGGGAATTCTCATCCTGCCCCGCTGGAAGTGTGGGACGAATCCAGGAGGCTCCAGAGTGGGAGCAGAAATCTCTTCCCAGAAAAGCCTAAAAAATCTGGGAAAACGGGAGAAAATTCCCTCAGGGATGGGGCTGAGCTGCTGCCCCTTCCCGGATTCCGGGCTGGATTTGGATGGGAAGTGCCTGCAGCAGCTCGGGAATTGTCTCCTCCCCAGGAATGGGGGGGTTTTTTGGGGATGAAAACCCAAATTTGAGGAAAGGAGAATCCTGATCCCGATCCCGATCCCGGGGGTGAGCGGGGTTATCCCGGCGGCATTCCCAGGAAACGTGGGAATCCTTCAGGGAATTCTGCCTGGAAATCCTTGCTGGGGGTTGCTTCCAGGTTATCCTGGGGCTTTTGGGGCCGGGAGGTTTTCCTGGTTCCTGCAGGAATCCCGGGATACAGCGGGAAGTTTGGGAAGTTTCACTCCGTGGGTTTCCCTGGGAATTGCTGGGAAAGGGAATTTCAGGGGTTGTTTTGGGCTCCTTTCCCCGAAACCCTGGCGTGTTTCCATGGAAAAGCCTCGGGAGCAGGAGCTGATCCCACTCTGGTTCCGCTCCAGCCTCCGGAAAATTGTCCCGGCTTGGAATCGACGGATTTAACACAAAAATCGGGATTTACATGGAAAACTGCTGGATTTTTCCTTCTGGAAAGGGGCTTGGGAAGGTTGGGATCCTGCAGCCGTTTGTGGCTCATTCCCATCAGGAACAGCGCGTTCCTCGTGTCCCGTTCCCACCAGGAATTCCCTGGCTCGTGTCCCATTCCCATCAGGAACAGCCCATTCCTCGTGTCCCATTCCCGTTGGGAACAGGGAATTCCTCGTGTCCCGTTCCCATCGGGAACAACCCATTCCTCGTGTCCCATTCCCACTGGGAATTCCCTGGCTCGTGTCCCATTCCCATCAGGAGCAGCCCATTCCTCGTGTCCCATTCCCGTTGGGAACAGGGAATTCCTCGTGTCCCGTTCCCATCGGGAACAGCCCATTCCTTGTGTCCCATTCCCACTGGGAATTCCCTGGCTCGTGTCCCATTCCCATCAGGAACAGCCCATTCCTCGTGTCCCATTCCCGTTGGGAACAGGGAATTCCTCGTGTCCCGTTCCCACAGGGAATTCCTTGGCTTGGGTCCCCTTCCCTGGGCTTGGTTTTGTTCTGGGATCATCCCAAGAGATTCCAGCCGAGCTTTGGATCCCGGAGCCTTTTCCAAGGGGAGATCTTGGGCTATCCAGGTGTGTTGGGAAGAGCTTTGGGAATCCTCCATCCTCCATCCCCCATCCCGGGCCGATCCCGCTCTGCCACCGTTCCCCGGAGGAACTTCCCTGCAGGAGCTGGGAATCTGTGAAAGCCGAGGGGCAGGGGGAGTTCCTTGGGAATGTGGCTGCAAGTGAGGGGGCAGGAGCTGGGAATGGGATGGGAGCGACCCCGGAGCGGGAACATCCCGGCTCTGGGTGGGGGGAGCAGAATTCCTGCCTGGAAAAGAAAAAAGAGAGGAACTGAAGCGACCGAAAGGAATCCGACCGTGGGAAGCGTCGGATGCGTCGGGAATGGTTCGGGTGCTTTGTTGGGACGGACGCTCCGGAGCGGAGCTGGAATTCCAAACTTTCCCTGGCTACCGGAACGCTCCGGAGCAAACCCGGCCGGGAAAACGCCCCCGGACCCGCGGGGAGAGCTCCGGGCGTGGGCTTAGGGATGAGGCAGCGGGATGGGCTCGGGATGGGCTCCAGGCAGGGAAGCGCCAGGAGCTGGCCGGGATCCACGGAGCCCGGTGGGATCCATCCCGCGCGATCCTCGCCGGGGCTTTTCCGTGGGCAAACAGTGCCGGAGATTCCCGGGCAACGGATTGGGGCAGAAAAAACGGGAAGTTTGGGCCCCCCCACCACGGTTCCGGGGTTCTTCCAAGGTTCAGGGAGATCCCGAGGGAGCGGCTCCCGGGATCAGAGAATGGAGGAGAGGGGAATTGGGAACAGAATTCCAAAAGAAAAAGGGAACAGAATTCCCACAGAACGGCTCCCAGGGCCGGGTTCTCCCCCCCCAGTCGGAGCCGGGTTTTTCCAGCTGGGATTGGAGCGGAATCAAAGCTCCGTGTTCCCATCAGTGCCCGGCTCCGAGCGCTCCTGGAAAACCCAGACTGTCGGGATGTCCTCGGATTCCCGCAGGTTTGGGATCCACCTGTTCCCACAGGGAAATTCCGGCTCTTCCCGGCCCCCCCAGCTCCTGCTCCGTCACCCCACGGTGCCGAGGGGGCGGATCCAAAGGAATTCCTGACTTTTCCCTCCTCGGTGCGTTGGGAAATGTTGTGTTCGGTGCCGAAAGATTTTCCGAACGTTGGGAATTCCGGGATTTTGTGTGGATGAGGGGCAGAGCAGAGCAGAGAGAGGCTCCGATCTCCATCCCAGCTCCACGTTTTTCCTGGAATTTCACCAGCAAAACTCCAGCTTTGCCTTGATTCCTGCAGGATTCCAGAGCTGTGGGATCAGCCCTGGCTGTGCAGGGAGCTCCCTGCCATTCCATAATCCTAATTAATCCATCCTAATTAATCCATCCTAATTAATCTGTCCTAATTAAACAATCCCAATAATTCCTGACTGGAGGGTTCCCAAACTCCTGGAGCCTTCACCTGCCGGGAGTTGGGGAAAAGGGCTGGAATTGGGGATTTTCCCTTTTATCCAGGGCTGTCAATCCTTATCCTAAACATTCCTTGGGATTCATGGATCGCATCCAGGCCGGAGCCCCCGGGCGGCTCCTGCTCCCTCCCGCAGGCGCAGTGCCAGCGAGCACAGCTACCGATGGTGCGATGGATGATTGACAGCTGTCAATCACCCGGATAATGAGGCTCAATTAGCCAGGAATTCCAGCATTTTGGGAGCCGCCCAGGAACTGGAGCAGACGGACGGGATTTGGGATCCCTGGGCGAGGCAATTCCTGGAGGGAGGCAGCAACTGGGATCCGCTTTTGGGATTTTCTCTGCTCCGGCTGCTCCCGAAACGTGGAACGTTCCTGGTGGCGGGAGCCGAAATCCCGGTGCTTATCCAGGGATCGGGGATGGAGCGGGAAATCCCGGCGCTGTGGGGTGATCTGGGAAGCGCTCTGGGATCCGAGCTGGGCTGAGCAGCTGCTCCGGGAGAAGCTTTGCCTTTAAACCTCCTGGTTTTTGGGATTTTCACCGACGGCCGCGGGATGTTTTCCTGAATGTTCATGGTCCAGCCAGAACCGGCTCTGGGGTCTGTTTGGGAGCTGGAATTTGGGATTTTCCTGCAGGAATGGGAATCTCTCAGCGAGGGGGGACCTGGGGAACCCCCCGGGCTCAGCTTTGGGGCAGGCTGGGAGCACCGGGAAGAGCCTCCCACTCCGTCGGCAAACTGCAGTGGGAAGAGCACGGAAAACAGCCGGGCTTGCCCAGACTCATCCCGAACTCATCCCGAACTCATCCCGAACTCATCCCGAACTCATCCCAAACTCATCCCGATCTCACCCCGAACTCATCTCAAACTCATCCCGAACTCATCCCAAACTCATCCCAAACTCATCCCGAACTCATCCCAAACTCATCCCGATCTCACCCCGAACTCATCTCAAACTCATCCCGAACTCATCCCGAACTCACCCCGAACTCACCCCGAACTCATCCCAAACTCATCCTGAACTTATCCCAAACTCATCCCGAACTCATCCCAAACTCATCCCGAACTCATCCCGAACTCATCCCAAACTCATCCCGATCTCATCCTGAACTCATCCCAAACTCATCCTGATCTCATCCTGAACTCATCCCGATCTCATCCCAAACTCATCCCAAACTCATCCCGAACTCATCCCCAGCTCATCCCGTTCCCCTCTCTATCACCGGGAAATTTGTCCTGGCTGCAGCTGCTGCCTTTGGCATGGATGGATTTGGGGAATCTGGGGGATGGCTGGAATCGTCCTCGGGGCACGGCGAGGAGAAGGGGGGTTTGGAGAGTCCTGTGGGATTCCCGTGGGGTTCCCATGGGGTTCCTGTGGGGTTTCCATGGGGTTCCTGTGGGATTCCTGTGGGGTTTCCGTGGGATTCCCGTGGGGTTTCCGTGGGGTTCCTGTAATTTCCCACATTTCGCTGCCTCAGAGGGCAAATCACGGCTGGGACCTGTGGCCGAAACGTTTTTGGGAAGAGGAGTGGGAGAGGCAGGATGTCCCCCAGCGCCAGGGAGGAGCCGCTGCCATCCAGCGGGGACGGGCTCTGTGCCTCAAAGTGAGAATTCCCTGTGGAAAAGGGCAGGGACGCTCTGGGATGTGCCGGAGCCGCTTTTCCATTGGCGCCGACCCCGCTGGATCCCGGCCAGGTCCCTGCTCCGGCTGCTGCCCCCGTGCCGGGACACTGCAGGGAATTCCCAGTGGATTCCCAGTGGAGGAGATCCCTGGGGATGCATCCGGGGGGATCCCGACTTCCAGAGCTTCCCCTGGGAGCTTCCAAAGTTTCAATCCCGGAACCTGCTCTGGGCTCCAGCGGGATTCTGCCTCCCTGGGATCCGGGGCTTTTTCGGGATGCCCATCCCTGTTCCTTGGAGCTGCTCCGGTGTGGCCTGGCAGGGATTTTGGGGATATCTTTGAATCCCCATTTTTGGGCACCTTGAGGCGTCGCTCCCTTTCCGCAGGAATTTGGGGTTCTGGAGGCTCTGGATGATCCCAAGGCTGTTCCCAGCTGTCCCCAGCAGCTGCTCGGATCAGGATCCGGGGAAATTTGGGCTCAGGATTAAACCAGGAGCTGCTATTTTGGGGAAAGGGAGTTGGGAAGAGCCAAAATTGGGAGCAGCCGGAGAGCAGCCGGGGTCAGGAGCCATGCCGGAGAGAACTGGGACACGGGAATGACGCCGCCGGCATCCCGAGGGGCGGCTCCTCGTCCCTCTCTGCTCCTTCGCCATCCTCCCGTTTAACCTGGCAAAAGTCACATCCAGCCCGCGGATCCGAGCGGTGCCGGAGGGATCCCGGAATTTCGCTCCCGGCACAATTCCGGCCCCATCACGAACTGAGAGCCGCTGGGAATCCCCGGAGCACACAGAATTCCGAGGCTCGCTCTGATCCGTGGACGTGCAGCAGCTCCACCTCAAAATCCCCCTTTTTTCATCCTCCCAGGAGCCGGAAAATCCAGATCCGGAACATCCCGCCGCAGCTGCGATGGGAGGTAAGAGGAGCGGATGCAGCTCCAGGCCTAATTCCCTAATTCCCTAATTTCCTAATTCCCTAATTCCCTCTCTCCAGGATTCCATCCTCGGGATCGGAGTCGATTTTCCCTCCTCTTTGTCATTAATTGGCTCTTAATTACCCCCCTTCCTCTCCCATTACAGGGGGGAAATCCCGGGATGGGGGCGAGGAAAGCGACACCGCTCGGAATCCCCATTAATTATTCCGGAATCCCCATGAATTCCGGAATCCCCATTAATTATTCCGGAATCCCCATTAATTATTCTGGAATCCCCATGAATTCCGGGGTGTTTGTGATTTCCCCATTGTAGAGGGAATAAAACGGATCCTCGCTTCCCGCTGGGATTTTTCCCTGGCTCTGCTTTCCCCCCCCGCTGGCTCCGACCTTGGTCCAGCAGCGTCCTGGAGCTTCCCGGCCTTAATTGCTTGGGAATTCTTAACGATCCTAATGACGGCAGCGCTGCCTTTAGGGATGGATGGGTTTTCCCTGCATATCCCGAGGTAAATCGGGATGGTTTTCCCGCTTTTCCCAGGTTTTGGATGGGTTGCTGGCGCAGTATGGCACCGTGGAAAACTGCGAGCAAGGTAGGACGGGAATAAAATCTGGATTTCGGGAATTTCTGCCCCGTTTCAGGGGGAGGAGGGAATAAAGCCTGGAAAAACCTGCTTGGGAATCGCTGGGGAGATCCTGAGGGGATTCATCCCTCATCCCAGGGGTTTTTGGGAGGTTTGAGCTGAGGTTTTTGTGCTAATTCCTGATTCTTTTCCTTCATTCCTGATTCCTTTTCCTAATTCCTGATTCCTTTTCCTAATTCCTGATTCCTTTTCCCTAATTCCTGCCTCCTTTCCCGAATTCCCACAGTGAACACGGACAGTGAGACCGCCGTGGTCAACGTCACCTACGCCAACCGGGAGCAGACCCGGCAGTGAGTGCCCTGGGAATCCGGGAATCTGGGAATCCGGGATCTCCTCCCTGCCCCGCCTGTAGGAACAAGGATTTCCAGTGCTGGGATCCCATCACTCCCAAATCCCGAAATTTTGGCTAAAACCAGCAAACCCTTGAGGACACCCCTTAAATCCGATTGGTTTTCCTTCGCCTTCGGAAGGAATTCCAAGTTTTTGGAATTCCAAGTTTTTGGGGTTTTCTCAGCAGCTCAGGGAGTAAAACTTGAACTTTTCACTGGAGCAGAAGTGGGGATTTCCCTGGGCTTCCATGATTTCGGGAATTCTGCCTCCCGAAAAAGTAATCATGGGGAGAAATATCCCAGGAGCTCTCGGTGGGAGACTCGGAGACCATTCCCTGCTTTTTCCCTCATCCCACACCTTCCCCTGCTCCCTTCGCACCACGGAAAACCTCAGTCCTGCCACTTTTAGGGAATTTGGGGGTTAGTTCAGGGAATTTTCTTTGCCGGAACGGAGTCGGTGCCCGATTCCTGGAGCCGGGAATGTGGGAGGGAATGCGGAGAGCAGAGAGCGGCTCCTCCTCTGGCTGCCAGCCCCATCTACCGACAGCTGCCGGCTCCTGCATCCCGGGATTCCCGCGGGACGGGATTCGGGATGGATCTCAATCCCGCAGACTCGGGAATCACTGCCTCGTGGGAACACCGGGACAGCGGTTCGGGATCTTTCACTCAACCCCTCAGGAGAGAGGGGAGATCTGGGAATCCCTCCCTGCATTGGAATTTTGGGAGAGGGATTCGGGAGCTCTCACTCAGCAGAGATTTGGGAATCCCTCCCTGCTTGGGAATTTTGGGAGAGGGATTTGGGATCTCTCACTCAGTCCCTCAGCGGAGATTTGGGAATCCCTTCCTGTATGGGAATTTTGGGAGAGGGATTCGGGAGCTCTCACTCAGTCCCTCAGAGGAGATCTGGGAATTACGGGAACACCGGGCCAGGGATTTGCGATCTCTCCCCACAGTCCCCCAGAGAAAATTCGGGAACCACTCCCTGCATGGGAGTTTTGGGAGACGCTCCCCTTAAAATATTCCTGGGAATTCCCTCCAGCTCCTGCTGCCGCTTTTCCCTTCTCCCATTAAACTTGCTCCCCATGGCAGACCCCGTCCCTTTTGGGGCCGATCCGCCGCTCGATGGCCCCGCAAACCCCAGCTCCGAGCGTTCTCCCCCCTTTCCCCAGAGCCATCACGAAGCTGAACGGGCACCAGCTGGAGAACCACGCGCTGAAGGTCTCCTACATCCCGGACGAGCAGCCGGGGCCGGAGAACGGCCGCAGGGCCTTCGGGGCCCGGGGCGCGGCCAGGCCCGGCTCCCCCACGCCCGCGGGGGCTCCCCCCAAGCAGCCCCCCCTGGACGTGCCCCTGCGGCTGCTGGTGCCCACCCAGTTCGTGGGGGCCATCATCGGCAAGGAGGGGGCCACCATCCGCAACATCACCAAGCAGACCCAGTCCAAGTGAGTCCCTCTGCCTGGAATTTTTCTGCCTCGCTGGGGTTTTGGGGGTTATTTTTAGGAAATATGGGATTTGTGGCTCCTCCTCGCTGTTCCCTGCCCCGGCCCTCAGGCTTCTCTCCGTGTCTCCTCATGCAAGGGCTGGGCTGGGACCCAAGTGGTTGCACTGGACATAAATTTGTGGGATTTCTCCCTACTGGATTTGGCTCCCGAGCTTGTATTGGCACCCAAGGAGCTCTTTATCCCCCAAGGAAGGGTTTATCCCCCAAGGAACCCTTTAAATCCCCCCAAGGAACCCTTTATACCCCCAGGAACCCTTTATCCCCCCCAAGGAAGGATTTATCCCCCGAGGAAGGATTTCTTTGGGATACGAGGTGGTGGACACCCCATCCCATCCCATCCCATCCCATCCCATCCCATTCCATCCCATTCCATCCCATCCCATCCCATCCCATCCCATCCCACCCCAGTCGGGTGCTCATCCCTCAATCCCTCCCGCTGCTAAAAATCCCGTTCGGATTTTTGGGATTTGAGCTCCCAGGCCCCGCATCCCTGCGGGATATCCAGCCCACAGTTCCCTCCTCTTGCCTTCCTGGGTGCAATTCCAAATTTAGGGCAGAGTGGGAGCTCCGGGGAGCCGCTCCCAGGGCCCATCCCGAGTTTTTGTAGGATCGACGTGCACCGGAAGGAGAACGCGGGAGCGGCAGAAAAAGCCATCAGCATCCACTCCACGCCCGAGGGCTGCTCAGCCGCCTGCAGGATGATCCTGGACATCATGCAGAAGGAGGCCAAGGACACCAAGACGTAAGAATTCCCACGGATCCCACCCCAGGGTCTGCCCCGGGCTCCGTGGTGCAGGAATTTTGTGTTTGGGGACTCCAAGTGATGGGGTTTGAGCTTCCCCCATCCCTCTGTGCCAACCCCTCCTTTCCCTGCTTCCACAATCCCTCCTGTGGGGTTTTCCCCCCGTTCCCGTTCCCAGGGCTGAGGAGGTGCCGCTGAAAATCCTGGCCCACAACAACTTTGTGGGGCGCCTGATCGGCAAAGAGGGCCGGAACCTCAAGAAGGTGGAGCAGGACACGGAGACCAAAATCACCATCTCCTCGTAAGGATTCCCCCGGGAAACGGGGCGGGAATTCCTCCCTCTGGGATGGGTGAGGGAGGAGGATGAGGATGGGAGTGGGGGGAGAGGTTTTAGTCCCCAAAGTTCTCTCGGGAAACTTTGGTGTTGGATTTTCTGTACTCCCTTTTCCCATCCCCTCTGGGGTCCCTTTGGGGTCCCTTCTCCATCCCTTTGAGGTTCCTTCCCTATTCCTTCAGTGTTCTCTGTAGTGTCCCCACCTCTTTGCTGTCCCCTCCCACCCTTTCGGGGCTGCAGCTCTCAGCACTGCCCAATTTGGTGTCCAGAACTGGGATTTTCCTGTAAAACCCCATTTTTGGGGAAGGCAGAGAGAACCCCCCGGCTCAAACCCCATCCCCTGCCCTGGCCATGTCCCCATCCCTGCCCCGGCCGTGTCCCCATCCCTGCCCCAGCCGTGTCCCCATCCCTTCCCCGGCTGTTTCCCCATCCCTGCCCCGGCCGTGTCCCCATCCCTTCCCCGGCCATGTCCCCATCCCTGCCCCGGCCGTGTCCCCATCCCTTCCCCGGCCATGTCCCCATCCCTGCCCCGGCCGTGTCCCCATCCCTTCCCCGGCCATGTCCCCATCCCTGCCCCGGCCGTGTCCCCATCCCTTCCCCGGCCGTGTCCCCATCCCCTTCCCCGGCCGTGTCCCCATCCCCTTCCCCGGCCGTGTCCCCATCCCTTCCCCGGCCGTGTCCCCATCCCTTCCCCGGCCGTGTCCCCATCCCCTTCCCCGGCCGTGTCCCCGTCCCTGCCCCGGCCGTGTCCCCATCCCTGCCCCAGCCGTGTCCCCATCCCTGCCCCAGCCGTGTCCCCATCCCTGCCCCGGCCGTGTCCCCATCCCTGCCCCGGCCGTGTCCCCATCCCTTCCCCAGCTGTGTCCCCATCCCTTCCCCAGCCGTGTCCCCATCCCTGCCCCAGCCGTGTCCCTGTGCCCCCGGTGCTGACGTTCCCCCTCAGGCTGCAGGACCTGACCCTGTACAACCCCGAGAGGACGATCACGGTGAAGGGCTCCCCCGAGAGCTGCTGCCGCGCCGAGCAGGAGATCATGAAGAAAGTGCGGGAGGCCTACGAGAACGACGTGGCCGCCATGAGCGTGAGTGGGGCCGGGCCTGGCCGGGGCGGCGACCCCAGAACACCAGCGCCCTTTGATCCCAGTCACGACCCCTCCTCGTCCCTGATCCAATTCCCGTTCCTTTCTCCCCTCAGCCACAATCCCCCCTCATTCCTGATCTCCTTTCTCCCCTCAGTCACAATCCCCCTCATTCCTGATCAAATCCATGCTGATTTCTGCCCTCAGTTACGATCCCACCTCATTCCTGATCTCGTTCTCCCCTCAGCCACAATCCCCCCTCATTCCTGACCAAATCCACGTTTGTTTTCCCCTCAGTTACCATCCCTGACCAAATCCCCGTTTGTTTTCCCCTCAGTTACAATTCCTGACCAAATCCCCGTTTGTTTTCCCCTCAGTTACAATTCCTGACCAAATCCACATTTGTTTTCCCCTCAGTTACCATCCCTGACCAAATCCCCGTTTGTTTTCCCCTCAGTTACCATCCCTGACCAAATCCCCGTTTGTTTTCCCCTCAGTTACAATTCCTGACCAAATCCCCGTTTGTTTTCCCCTCAGTTACCATCCCTGACCAAATCCCCGTTTGTTTTCCCCTCAGTTACAATTCCTGACCAAATCCAGATTTGTTTTCCCCTCAGTTACAATTCCTGACCAAATCCCCGTTTATTTTCCCCTCAGTTACAATTCCTGACCAAATCCCCGTTTGTTTTCCCCTCAGTTACAATTCCTGACCAAATCCCCATTTGTTTTCCCCTCAGTTATGATTCCTGACCAAATCCCCCTTTGTTTTCCCCTCAGTTACCATCCCTGACCAAATCCCCGTTTGTTTTCCCCTCAGTTACAATCCCACCTCATTCCCGGCCTGAACCTGGCCGCCGTCGGGCTCTTCCCGGCCTCCTCCACGGCGGTGCCGCCGCCCCCGAGCAGCGTCTCCGGGGCCGCTCCCTACAGCTCCTTCATGGTGGGTGACCCCGCTCGGGATATTCCCGATGGAAAACTCCCCCGGGATGGGCAGGGAGGCGGGACGGGCTGGAGCCATCTGGGGGAAAGGCGGTGGGAAAGGCGCTGAGGGTGGCTCAGCCCCGTGGGAGAGGTGTGGGCATCGCTGGGGAGTAGGAGGGTGACAATGATCCAAAAATGGTGACACGGACCCTAAAATGACAGGGACCCCAAAATGGTTACCGTGACCCCGAAATGGTGACAGGAACCCCCCAAATGGTGACAGTGACCCCAAAAGGGTGACAGGAACCCTCCAAATGGTGACAGGAACCCCCAAATGGTGACAGGAACCCCAAAATGGTGACAGTGACCCCGAAATGGTGACAGTGACCCAAAAATGGTGACAGGAACCCCCCCGATGGAGACACTGACCCCCAAATGGTGACAGGGAGCCCCAAATGGTGGCACTGACGCCAAACAGTGACCCTGCCTCCTGATCCCTTTCCCGCAGCCCCCGGAGCAGGAGACCGTGCACGTTTTCATCCCGGCGCAGGCGGTCGGGGCCATTATCGGCAAGAAGGGCCAGCACATCAAGCAGCTCTCGCGCTTTGCCAGCGCCTCCATCAAGGTGGGGCCGTCCCTCGGGGGCCCTTTTGTCCCCAGTTAGGAACATTTTTCCCAGGAAAAGCCCCCGGGAAGCGCGGGTGGGGCTGTAGCACCGTGTCCGTCCTGTTGCAGATCGCGCCTCCGGAGACGCCGGACTCCAAAGTGCGCATGGTGGTGATCACCGGCCCGCCCGAGGCGCAGTTCAAGGTGCGCTGCCACCACCCCGGGGAGCTCGGGGTGTCCCCTGTGAGGGAGGGCGGGGGGTGACCCCAACTGAGCCCCTAATTTAGATCTGGGCTCTCCCAGGGGCTGAGAGGGTTTGGAATTCTGAAGATTTTACAGGATGATGCCCCAGCCCAAATCCAGCCCAAATCCGGGGGTGGAGCTCCCTGTGCTGCCACCAGGCTGGGGGCTTCGGGGTGTCCCCTGTGAGGGAGGGCAGGGGGGTGACCCCAGCTCTGAACCCCCCAATCCGCAGCTGGGTAATCCCAGGATCAGCTCTCCCAGGGGAATTCTTTCCCCTCTTTCTGTTGTTTGAGTGGTTTTCTTTCCAGTTTAGAGTAGCCCGGAAACAATTTCTTTTTAAATTTTACTTTATTCGGAAGCCTACGGAATTCCGGTGGGAGCGGGACACGTGACATTTCTCCTCAGTTTTCCAAATTCCAAAGGACTGAGATTTGATGGGACGCTGCCCCATCCAGGGATGGATCTCAGGGTGGGACCTTCCTGACTCCATCCCTTCTCCAGGCCCAGGGCAGGATTTATGGGAAGCTGAAGGAGGAGAACTTCTTCGGGCCGAAGGAGGAGGTGAAGCTGGAGACGCACATCCGCGTGCCGGCCTCGGCCGCCGGCCGGGTCATCGGCAAGGGCGGCAAGACCGTGAGTGGGGACGGGAGGAGCACGTCCCGGGGGCGGAATTCCCGGGAAGCAGCCGGGGTTTTCCTGCGGGGCTGACGCCGTCGGTGCCCCGCAGGTGAACGAGCTGCAGAACCTGACGGCGGCCGAGGTGGTGGTGCCGCGGGAGCAGACCCCGGACGAGAACGAGCAGGTCATCGTCAAGATCATCGGGCACTTCTACGCCAGCCAGGTACGGCGCCGGCAGCTGCGGGAGCTCTCCGGGGCTTCTCCAGGGTTGTGTCCCCGTGGGAATCCTCCTGGGAATGGTTTATTCCATGCCTGGCTGCTGGGCATGGCTGCTGTTCGGGATGTGGGAGTGTCAATCCCAAACCTGACTAGAACATGGAAGATGGGATGTCTGGGAGATGTCTGGTGGCCGTGCTGGACACTGGAGCATTTTCCATGGCAAACGAGGTCGTTTCCCTTTTCCTGAGGTCTCAGGGATCCCCCTGTGCTTTGCAGTTCTGGGAGATTTGGGATTTTTCACCTGGAAAAGGGAAGGATCCAGGGAGAGCTCAGAGCCCCTTGCAGGGCCTGGAGGGGCTCCAGGAGAGCTGCAGAGGGACTGGGGACAAGGGATGGAGGGACAGGACACAGGGAATGGCTTCAAACTGGAATAGGGCAGGGCTGGATGGGACACTGGGGAGGAATTCCTGGCTGGGCTGGAATTCCCAGGGAAGCTGTGGCTGCCCCTGGATCCCTGGAAGTGTCCCAGGCCAGGCTGGAGCACCCTGGGACGGTGGGAGGTGTCCCTGTCCAGGGCAGGGGCTGGAATGGGATGGGATTTAAATCCTTCCAACCCAAACCAGTCTGGGAATCCCACAATTAAATTCCCACCAGTGACTGCGTGGGCAGGATCCAAAGCTTTGGCGTTGCTCAAAGAGCTCATTTTTGGTCATCATCTCATCAATCCCGCCTGTCATTCCCAGGAAAAACACGGGAGAGCCCTGGGATAGGAGTTGCACCTGGACTTGGGTGGAAACTGGGAATGAAAGGGGTTTAATTGGGAAATGGAGATGGGAAAAGCCAGGCTGGACGGGGCTGGGAGCGGCCTGGGACAGCGAGGGCTGGGATGGGATGGGATGGGATGGGATGGGATGGGATTGCAGCATTCCATGAATCCCTGCCTGTCGTTCCCAGATGGCTCAGCGCAAGATCCGGGACATCCTGGCGCAGGTGAAGCAGCAGCACCAGAAGGGCCAGAGCAGCCAGAGCCAATCCCGGAGGAAATAGGGACCCCAAGGATCCCCAGATCCCGGGAGAGCGAGGACACGGCCCAGCCAGGCCGGGCTCGGAGTGCCTGGGAATCAGTAACCGCAGGGAGACAGGGATCGGGAATCCACAGGGATCGGGAATCCACAGGGACTGGGAATCCACAGGGATCGGGAATCGCTTCCACAGGATCGGGAATCGCTTCCACAGGATCGGGAATCGCTTCCGCAGGGATTGGGAATGTCACCCCGCAGTGGGACTGGGAACCATTTCCAGCAGCGGCACCGGGAATTCCACTGGGAATTCCGACCCCCGTGGGATCACGGCGCTTCCATTGGCTCGCAGGGCTGGGCGGGGCCGGCGGGAATCCCGCGGCCCTCCGGGATGAGCAGCGCTGCTCCCGCTCCCGCTCCCGTTCCCGTTCCCGTCCCCTCTGGAGGAGCCATCCCGGGGCTCCCCGGCCCTCCCTCCTTCCCTGGCTGCGGGGCATTCCCAGGGCCATTCCCAGGGCCATTCCCAGGGCCATTCCCAGGGCCATTCCCAGGGCCATTCCCAGGGGCATTCCCAGGGCCATTCCCAGGGCCATTCCCAGGGAACCGCTGCCCTTCCTTGTGGGGCGCTGCCTTTGTGCTGCTCCTTCCCAGTTCCGTGATTTTCCTGGTTTCTTTTTGACCTTTTTTCCCTGTTTTTTAAATATTTCTTTCCATATTTTAGTTTACTTTTTCCCCTATTTTCCCCCAATTTTATTTTTTCCCCTTTTTTATTTTATCCCTTTTATTTTATTTCCCTTATTTTATTTCATTTTTATTTTATTTTATTTCATTTTTATTTTATTTCATTTTTATTTTATTTCATTTTTATTTTATTTCATTTTTATTTTATTTCATTTCATTTCATTTCATTTTTTAAAATTTTTATTTTATTTAATTTCATTTAATTTCATTTTTGTTTCATTTTATTTTATTTCATTTCATTTCACTTCACTTCTTTTTACCTTTTCCCTATTTTTCCCTGTTTTCCTTCCCTATTTTTTATGAATTTTTCCCGATTTTTTCCCTATTTTTTTTACTCTCCTCCATTTTTAGTTTCCTCTGTTTTCCTCAATTTTTCCTCCCCTTTTTTTTTATTTTTCCCCATTTTACTTTCTTCCCTATCCCAATTTTCCTTCCTCCAAGACAAATCCCAGTGGATTTCCACCCTCCTGTGCTGGGATTGGATCCACTGGGACCAAAATCCACCAAATTCCCCCGGAACGGATCCGGGATCCCTCGGGAGCACCACGGGACGGGCGGGAAATTCCCCCTCCCTCCCTCCCTCCCTGCAGTGCCTTGGAAAGCCTTTAAAGCCAGGAAAACCTGGATTTTCCAGGATTTTTTTCCCCTCTTTCCATTGTTTGAACGTTTTTTTCCCAATTTAGAATAGCTCAGAAATGATTTCCTTTACATTTTATTTTTTATGGAAGCCTATGGAATTCTGGCAGGAGTGGGATACGTGACCTTTTTCCTCATATTTTTCCTCATTTTCTCTCATTTTTCCTCATTTTTTTCCTCATTTTTTCCTCATTTTCTCCTCATTTTTTTCCTCATTTTCTCCTCATTTTTTTCCTCATTTTTTCCTCATTTTTCCTCATTTTTTCCTCATTTTTCCCTCGATTTTTCCTCATTTTTTCCTCATTTTTCCCTCATTTTTCCCTCGTTTCCCCCTCATTTTCCCCATTTTTCCCGGTGATTTCCGCTGTGGAGGTGACGACCTTTCCTAGGGATGAGGCAGATTTATCCCGGGAAAAGCTTTGGCTTTTCCTGCCGGGAACAGCAATAAAACCACCAAAACCAAACAAACAAAAAAAAAGCAAAAAAAAAAAAAAAAAAAAAAACCAGGAAAAAAAGGCAAAAAAAAATCCCTTTTTTTGGTAAAACCCATGGAATTCATCCTCATCTCCACCATCAGAACCCGGGAATTCCATGCGGAAGGGATGGAGCTGGAGAGGGGGAGGAAAAGCCCCAGGGAATTTTGGATCTGCTCAAAGCCGGCCCCCCCTGGGGCTCCTCATTCCCATCCCCCTCCTCCAGCGGGGAGGAATTCCCGAGCTTTGGCGTCGGGGCTGGAGGCGATGGGCTTTGGGCTTTTTCCCGATTTCAGGGCAAAAAGAAGGAAAATGCCCCGAATTCCCTCCTTTGTGCAGGAAAATCCCCGTTCCCGGGAGAGGAAAAAGCCAAACCCGCGGGAACGGCAGCGGCCGCTGATCCCCGGCACTCCCGGAGGGATTTTCCATGGATTTGGGTTTTTGGGATGTGGAATATTCTGGGAAGGGTCAGGAGGTGCCGCCGCCCTCGGCCAGGTCTGAGCTCCAGGGATTCTGCTGCGATTCCAGCCCCGAAAACGGGGATTTTCCAACGGTTTTCCCCCCAAAATCAGAGCAGGGAGGGAGGGAAAGGAAAATTGGGATGGACTGGGAGAGGGGTGGTGGAAGGAAAGCTGGGAGCAAGCCCTGGGAGGGGCCAAAAAGTGGGAATTTGAGAAAAAAAGCGAAATGAGGATGAATTTTGAGGGAGAAGGGTGATGGAGGAAAAGCTGGGTGGTTCCCAGATGAGGCAAAAAAGTGGGAATTTGGGCCAAAAAGCAAATTTAGGATTAATTTTGCAGGACGGGGATGATGGGAGGATTCCCAGGCGAGGCTAAAAAGTGGGAATTTGGGAGAAAAAGCGAAATTGGGATGAATTTTGAGGGAGAAGGGTGATCAGAGGGTTCCCAGGTGAGGCTAAAAGTGGGAATTTGGGACAAAAAGCAAATTTGGGATGAATTTTGCAGGACAGGGATGATGGAAGGAAACTTGGGAAGCTCCTGGGGCAGGCAAAAAAGTAGGAATTTGGGATAAAAGTGAAATCGGGATGAATTGTAAGGGATAAAGGTGATGGAAGGAAAGCCGGGAAGCTCCTGGGGGAGGCAAAGAAGTGGGAATTTGGGATAGAAAGCAAATTTGGGATGAATTTTGAGGGAAAAGGGCCATTGAAGGAAACTTGGGAAGCTCCCAGACGAGGCAAAAAAGTGGGAATTTGGGACAAGAGCGGCGCTGACGCTTTTGCCGTCGTGGAGTGGAGCCCAGCCCTTCGCAGCGGGGGATTTTTGGGGGAAAATCCTCCAGAACCAAAACTCTCGAAGCAGCAGGAAAAAGCAGGATTTGGGGAAGGGAAGGCGGCAGCAGGAATTCCCTGGAATTCTGCGACTCCAGGGAGCTGCGGGGGCCAAAAGAAAGCCCCGGAAAAGGAGGAGAAACCACAGAGAAAGGATCAAAACTCTACCTCAGGCGCGATTACCTCAGCAGGGGAGGGTCGGGGCTTTCGGGGCCGTTCTCGCTTTCCTTGGGGTTCGTGGGTATTTTATAGCAGGGCTGAACGGGGCGAGATTTTATTTTTTTAAGGAAAAACAGAAAAAAAAAAGAGAATTTTCTTTTTTTGATTGGGGGGCGGGGGGGGGAGGGGGATTTTTTGTTGTTGTTGTTGTTGTTTCTGTTGGAATTTTCTCCCGGGTTGGAGGAGGAATCCGGGCGTTCCTGGAGCTCCCTGTGGAGAGCGCCGGGAATCGCGACCCCGCTGGCGGCAGCGCAGCCTCCTCGGCCCTCCCGTTCCTCCGGACGCTCCGGGGCTTTTCCCTGGATTTCAGCTCTCGGAGCCGCTTTGGATTTCCCAGCGGGAAAAACTCGCGGGGTTTGGGGTTTGTTGTTTTTTTTTTTTTTTGGGGTTTTCTTGCTTTTTTTTTTTTTTTTTTTGGTTGATCGTTTTTTCCCGGGAATTTCGAGGGGTGAAAGCAAAGCCGGCCGTGAGAGGCTGAAAGGCTTTTCCCGATGGCAGCCAGCACGAATCCAGGAATTTTTTGGGATCAATTTTTCCACTCGCGGGCAGCGTTTTCTATGCAAAGTGGGGTTAAAAAAGGGCTTTTTTGGGTTCTTTTCGGAAGCCATAAAGAGATTTTTTTGCTTTTCTATATTTGATAGAAATTCCTAAAGATCCCAGAATCCCAAGGCGATCCCAGCCTTCCCGGAATTCCAGGGGGGGTGGTGTCGATCCATCTTCTCCACTATGGTGCTGTGAACTTATTAAAGGAAAACCACAAAAAAAGAGGACAAAAAAAAAAAAAAAGAATTCTTTTAAAAGAGATTTTTTTGCCTCCGTTTTACCGAGGGAAAAAAAAAAAGAATTAATTAAAGGAGAAAATTAATTAAGACAGGGCAAGAAAACTTAATGAAAAAAGGAAAAAAAACTTAATGAAAAAAGGAAAAAAAAATGAATGAAAAAAGGAAAAAAAATTAATTTAAAAAGGAAAAAATAATTAAAAAGAAAAAAATAATTTTAAAAAGAGAAAAAATTAATTAAAAAAGAGGAAAAAATAATTTAAAAAAGAGAAAAAATAATTTTAAAAAAGGAATAAAAATAATTTTTAAAAAAGAAAAAAATTCATTAAAAAAAGAAAAAATCATTAAAAAAAGGAAAAAGTTATTAATAAAAAACTAAGTTGAAAAAAGGAAAAAAAATTTTAAAAAGGAAAAAAATAAATTTAAAAAAGGAAAAAAAAAATTTAAAAAAGGAAAAAAAACCCCCTAGATTAAAACTATTTTTGAAAAGGGAGGAGAGAGAAATGAAAGGATTCCTTCGTAAGGTGGGAGCCGATTTTTATCCCCTCCAGACGCACACGGAGCAGGGAGAGGAGAATTCCCGGCCCGAGGCTGCTCCCAGACCCTCCCAGGGTGATTTTCCCTGGGCTCGATTCCCGTTGCTTTTGTCCCTGCAGGAAAATCCAAGGTTTTGGATGAAATCCTAAAAAAACCCATCCAAAATTCGGCGCTGGGAAAGCGGCCGCTGGCGCCGCTCTGCCCCCGTCCCGTCGCTCCCAAAGAATATTTGGGATTGGGGAAGGTGGGATCCGCCCTCGCCGGCAGCGGGGCAGCACCGAGCTCGTATTCCCAAAAAATCTGCGGGGAAAGGAGCCGGCTTTGGGGCTGGAAGCTCCGACGGCGTTTTCCTGCCTTTTCTTGGAATTTTTGTTAGGAAAAGATGGTTTGGAATATTTGAAACCTCCGGCTCTCGGCTCCTCCCGCTCCCAGCCAATCCGGACCTCGGGAATCCAAACCTTTCCCATCCCATTCCAAGGTAGCGCTGAAAACCGGGAATAACCATTCCCAACCCCGGGATCTCTGAGAGGATCTTGACCTAAAATTCCAAGAATTCAGAGAAATCTTTGGTGCTTTTGCCCTCTCTCTCCCATTCCCGGGTCCCGGCGGCGGCGCTGTCGGAATTCCGGGGGGGAATTGGATTCACATCAAAGCGATTTGTGGGCAGGAAGAGACCTCGAAGCATCTCCCGCTTTTCTCTGGAGCTGGGGAGAGCTGGAAGTGGGGGAAAAACGGGATCCTGGAGGGGGCAGGAAACTGGAAACGAGATGGAACCGGCCTGGAATGGAAAAACATGGAAAAATCCCCCCCAAAGCAGCAGGAAATATCCTCCATCCGCTCTCTTTGTGCCAAGAAATTGAGGGAAAACCGGAATTCAGGGAGGAGCAGCGCCGGGGGTTTCATCCCGGCAGGAATCATCCGGGGTTGTTCCATTCCTTGGGATTTTCCCCCCTCCAGGAACACGGCGGGATGCTGGAATTTCCTTATCCACGGGGTCAGGAAGGATTGGGAACAGGGCAATGGAATTTCGGGAAGCTGGGATTTCCCTGGGCCTCAGTTCCCCCTGCAGGGAAGGTCTGGATTCCCAGCGGGGCTGCGATGAGCAGGAAGAAATTCCCATCTTGGAAGCGGCGGATCCCGTGGAAAACGCTGCTGGAATGAGCCTTGGAATGACTTGGATTTCATGGGATCGGAGTCTCCTTCTGCCACCCGGCCGGAAAAACTGGGAAAAAATGGATCCCAAATCCCAGTGGATCTTCCTTCTCTTCCGAGCTCTTCCGACGCCTTCCCGGCATTCCCTGGACTTGGAGGAAGGGCACGGAACGGATTCCTGGGATCCCACCCGCGGAAAATCCCTCAGAAAGATTGGAAAAGAAGCTCCCTCCCAGCCGGATCTTCTGTTTCCTGGGAATTCCGGGCCTTTGGGGTTGGGTTGATTTTCGTAGGGCAGAAAAAAGGAAAAATTCCCAAAAAAAAAAAGAGAGGAAAAGTGGGAAAAGCTCAGCAGTGCCAGGGAAAAAAGGGATTTTTTGAATTTCCAGCACCGAGGTTTTGGGGTTTTAGACTCCGAGGAAACCACTCGGAAATGGGATTTGCTCCAGGACTTTTCCTTTGTTGAATTCCTTTCAGTTTCCCCTCCCTGTCCCGGCTGCTCCACCCAGCCCAGGCTTTTTTGGGGATTTTTTTGGGAATTTCCCGAGAAAGCTGCGGATTTTGGGGGTTTTTTTTTGGATTTATTTCCTTGGCTCCTTCCCAGTTCCTTTTTTCTTTCCGTTGCCGTTTGTTTTGCCCGGATGGAATCTCTGGGATCCCAGGAAATCCCTTTGCTCCCGATGGCACGGATGGATCCCGGCACCCCTGGGAGGCTTTTCCCGGGAGTTTGGCCGGGATTTGGCCGCGGATTCGCTCCGGGAGCGGCGGCGGCAGTGGAGCGTGGGAGGCTCTGAGCGCTGGAACTCGCTTGGATTTCCGTGTGGATCCTGGGGATCGACCTTGGAATGGCGCTGGGAATAACGGATCCAGGCTGGAATCATCTTGGGAATACCCCCAGGGAGGGGAATCCCCCTTTCCCTGAACCAGCTTTTCTCCGTGTTTTATTTTGGCTTTATCCCGCCTTTTCTCGCCAGTGAAATTCCGGAGCGGAGCCATCCTGAGACTCTTCCATCCTGCATTTCTTCCCGTATTTTTTTTGGGAAGTGCCGCCAGCTGGGAACACACACCTGGAACTACCTCAGAGCCGGGGGGGTGGGGCGGCCCCGGCTCCGCAGGGATCTTCCCGCTGGAGGCAGAATTTTGGGATCACTCCATGGGGGAGGAGGAGGAGGAGCCCGTGAGGAAGGCTCCGGAGCATCCCAGGAGGGCAGTGGGCTGGGAGAATTCCCGAGAATCCCCTGGAAAAGTCTGGCTGATCCCGGCGGCTTCCTGCCCGGGATGGAATTCCTGGAGATTTTTTTGTGGAGGAATTCCTGGGATGTTCCACCAAAACCATGGAAGGGGGATGAGCCGGGGCGGGATGTTCCGCCGGACTTTGGGAAGGCTCTGATGGACCACGGCGGTTCTGGGGTGTTCTCCTGGCCCAGGAGGATTTTGGGATGCTCCAGCAGAGCGTGCGGATGATTTCTGGGATGGTTTCCCAGATGTGGGGAGTGGAGGAATTCCTGGATCCTGGTAACGGGATGAATTCCCAGATCCCGGGAGTGGGATGAATTCCCGGATCCCAGTGGTGGGATGGTTGTCGGGATCCTGGGAGTGGGATGATTTTTGGGATCCTGGGAGTGGGATGGCTTCAGATCCTCGTACAGGGATGAATTCCTGGATCCTGGCGTTGGGATGATTTTTGGGATTCCCCCCAGACCCCGGTGCGATCCTCCGGCCCCGGGATGCTCCAGCCCCTCATTCCCTTGGGAGCAGGGAATTCGGGTGCTGAGGATCCAACTCCACAGTCCCCCTCTGAGGAGAGGAATCCCTCCCGGAGCCGCGGCCTTTGGGATCTTCCGCAACCGAAGGAATTTTCCGGAGCGGTTTGGGGACGGTCTCTGCAAAGCGACGCCAGATCCAGCGGGAATTTTTGGGGCAGGAAGAGAGGGAGCGCCTCTCCCATGGCTGATCCCAGGAAATCGATGGGATTCATCGCAATCAGGGCGGGAATTCATCCCTAAAAAATCCGCGATTGGCGCCAGCGCTCCGCGCCCAGCCCGGAATTCCATCGGCGCGTCCGGATTCGCCTCGGGACGGAGAATTCCCTGGAATTCCAGGAGCAAACCCAGCCTTAACCCACGACCCCGCGGCGCCTTTCGGGATGAATTCCAAGCCGGGGCAGCAGGAGGGGAACGGAGGCGATCCCGAGAGCCTGGAACGTGCAGCGCCCACGGAGCCGCTGGGCTCCGACCCCGGAGCGATCCCGGCAGTGATCCCGGGAATCCTCATCCAGAACCAACCCAGCTGTGTTTATCTACCTCTTAGCCGTAGGGGACTCTCGCTAGGGGCACCTCCCCAGGCGGAGCTTTTAGGGAGAAAAGAAAAATTAAAAAATAAAAAAAAAGTTTAAAAAAAAAATTAATTAAAAAAAAAAACAAAAAAACAGGAAAAAAAAAAAATTCATCTTTTTCCAAAGAAAAATGTTCCTTAAAAACAACAGCAACAACAACCACCAGGATTTATGGGCTCGCTTTTCCCTCGAGGAAAGTGGATTTTTAGTCCTCTGAAGCTCCAGACCTCACCAGTCCCAACTTCGGGCTGGGACTGATTTTAGTTTTATTTTTTATTTTTATTTTTACTTTTATTTTTATTTTTTAAGACTCGTTTTCCCCCCCCCTTTTTTTTTTTTTTTTTTTGGGTTTTTTTTTTTTGGGTCTTTTCCTCAGATTTTTCCTTCTTCCCTCTCCGCCCCCTCCATCCTCCTCGCTCCTCTGGCCTCCCCATTTGGGGCTGGGGGAGTCAAAGTTGATTATTTGGGGTTTTTTTCCAGTGGTTTTTGGGGTTTTTTTGGGGTGATGGCAGCGTGGGGGAGGGGGGAGGGGATGGAGCTGAATTTTGGGAGCATCCAAAGGTGCTGCTTTGCTGCTTTTCCCAGGAAATTTCAGGCTCTTTAGGTAAAAATTGTCATTTCTGGGATGTTTTGCCTCTTTGCTGAGTTGTTTTCGCCTTTTCTCCCCCCCTCCCTCTCCTCTGACCTCTCCTAATCCGTGTCCTTCCCTTTTCCCGGGATTAGGGATGGATGTTGGGCTCTGCTTCTTTTCCAGGGAGGATGGTTTTCCTTATTTTTATTTTATTTTATTTTATTTTTGCCACAAACCGCTTTATTTCCACTGTTTCGTTGTGAAAAATAAAGAGCAAAAACAGAGAAAGAAGCAAAAAAACCAACAAATCTGAGTGTTTGTGCGGTTTTGTGGGATTGGGGAGGGGGAAAAAAGGGGGGAAATGGAGGAATTCGGGGGAAAATGAAGAGGGGAGGGAAAAAAATGGGGAATTTAAAATGAAATTCTTGTTTTAAAAAAGGGGAATAGAGGGAAAACGAAAGGGGACTAGAGGGGGAAATAGGAAAATAAAGGAAAATAAATAAAGGGGGAACGGGGAGGAAGAAGTAAAGGGAAGAGAGGAAAAAATGGGAGTAAGAAATAAAGGGAGAAATGGAGAAAAAAGAGAAATTGAGGGGAAAAGAAAGAGGGGGGAATGGAGGTAATAGAGGGAAATTGGGAAATAGGGGGGAAATGGATAAAAATAAAATTGGGAAATAAGAGGAGGAAAGTGGGGAAAGGAGAAATAAGTGGGGAATAGAGAAATAAAGGGGGAATCGAGTACAAACACATGAATACGCGGGAAATAGAGGAAAACAGAGAAAGAAAGGAGGGGGAATTAGGGAAAAAACCCAGAGGAATAAAGGGGGAAATAAATAAAAAATCCAAAAATAAAAGTGGGAATCAGAGTGCTGGGCACGAGGAGCGCGGCTGCCGGCGGCGGAGCTCGGGGCTGTCCCAGAGGGTGGAACGGGGCCGGGGCCGGGATTTAAGAGGGGTTTTAGGGCCGGGAATGTCCCGGAATTCCCGGGAATCCGCGGCCGGCGGGAGCCGGGACTATTTACCGCGGGCGGAGGGATAGGGCGGGCGCGCGGAGCCTCCCGGTACACCCAGCGGTCCCATGGTGTAATGGTTAGCACTCTGGACTTTGAATCCAGCGATCCGAGTTCAAATCTCGGTGGGACCTCGCGCTTCTTTTTGCCTGCCCGCGGGTCCGAGGAGGGAAGAGGTGAGGACCGGAGGAGGCGGAGGGGGGGCGGGGGCCGCACCGGGAGCGCCGGGCCCGCGCCGGCGGCCGCCGCGCTCCATTTTGTGCGTGGGCGCCGGCGCCTCACGGCGCAGGCGCGGGGGGAAGGCGGTGGGTGGAAGCCGGAGGGCACTCTCTGTGTTCCGCCGTTCATTGGCTGAATGCGATGTCACTCTCGCAATCCTGCATTTCTATTGGCTGGCAGCGCACTTCACCCCGCCTTCCACCGGCACGGTCCGGGGCCCTCCGGGGAGAGTCGCGATTCCGGTTTTCCATCGCTGATTGGCTACCCGAGTTGTCACTCCGAAAGGCTTGCATTTTTATTGGTTGAGAGCGCTCTTTGCACCGCCTCCTCCTGCAGCAATCCGTAGCTCCCGGGGAGTTCGCGCGCTCCGTTTCCCACCGTTGATTGGCTACGCCTCCCGTCACTCTCGCAACATCGCATTACTATTGGCTGAACCATCTCTTTGCCCCGCCTCCCACTTCAGCAGCCGTTTCCCCCGGGAGCGGGTTCGCGCTCTCCGTTCTCCACCGCTGATTGGCTGAGGGAAATGTCACTCTGACAATCCCGCGTTGCTATTGGCTGGGAGCGCGCTTTGGCCCGCCTCCCCCTCAGCATCCCCTCATGGCGGGTTCGAGCCCTCACGACGCGTTGCCATCTCTCGTGGGCGCTGAGCGGCCCCTTTGGCCCTGCCTTAAGCCGCTGTTGTTCCGGCAGCGTCCCGAATCCCCTCAGAGGCGGCTTAGCCGGCTCTGACGCAGGTTTCCAGCCGTTTAACGTCGATTAACGGGTCAATCCCCTCCGCCCGCGGCCCCGTTATCACCACGGATTAGGAGCAGCTCAGGCCCCGGTGGAGCCGATCGCCTCAGGGCCATGACAGGAATGTACGGTTTTATTTTCCACCTAATTAGCCTGAAATTGTCTTGGAGCGCTGGCTAGGAGAAGAAGCAGCACCTTTGGGTGCACCCAAAATTAGTTAAAAATTAATTACTCCTACACCCCTCTAAAACCACCACCAACTCAATCAAAAAATAGGATTCTGCACTCCCAAAAAACCCCAACAGAACCATCAAAAACCAGGATTCAGCCCCCCTGTGCATCCAAGTTTTAAAGGTAAAAAACCACTGGATGATGGACTATTAAAAAAATAATGCGTCAGTCACAAGTGGGCGTTTGGGACTGGTTAGGTCTGGAGCTGTAGCAAATAAAGGCCACTTTAGAGCGAAAAGAAAGCCCACAAATTCTACTTTTTGGAGAGTATTTCCTGCAAGAAAGACAGAGGCCGTGGTGGTGCTGGCGGGTTTATTGAGCGTCTGCGAGAAAGAACAAAACCTCCTTGATTTTGGGAATTTTTGGGGGGCCAGGGAGGCGCAGGGAGGGGGGTTCTGGCTGCAGGGGACTGGGGGGACCCCCTGCTTGAGGAAAATCCACTTCTTTATGTCTTGTCCTCTCCTTTTTAGGGTGTCTCCGTGTCTGAAGCGCCTTTGCCTCGTGGTGAGCCCCACGTGGGCGAGGCCGAGCAGAGATCCAGCAGGCAGGAAAACACCGCTCCAGGTGGGATCCAGAGGAATTTCCATGGATTTAAACCAGTCCCGGGGCGGTCTGGGAGGAGGAGGAAGAGTGGGAGAGGGTTGCTCCTCTGGGATGGGGACAGCGCCCTGAGCCACTCAGAAATTCAAATCACTGCTGCTTCTCTTTCGGGGTTGATGGTCTGGGGCAGTTCTGGGAGAGTTTTCCCCAAGATTACGTGGAGCCGGAATGGGGTTTTAAAAAAGCAAAACGTCTCCAAACAACAAACCCCACAAACCTACCCCGCTGGATTCGGAGCTGGGTGTGCCCCAGCTTTTTTCTGTCAAGCAGGGGATTAAATTTGTCTTTAAAGTAACTCGGGAGCAGCAGGATCGCGGCCTAGCTCAGGGCTGGAGAGCCCTGTGGTGCTCCAGGGATGGCTCCAGCTCACCCCAGACACCGCTGGGACACGCTGGCATGGGGCTGGCAGCCCCCCGGGCCCGGTGGCAGCGCGGGGGAGGTGACACGGCGGTCACACGCTGGCATTCCCAAGGCTTTTCCAGAGGAGGAAGCGAGACTGGAAGGAGGAGGTGGGGCGGTGGTGGCATCTCCCTCCTCGCCCTGCCCGATCCAGGATGGAATCCCAATGGGAGGGAGGGCGGGCACGAGGGGTGGGCAGCTCTGGGATGTTCTGGGATAAAGGGAACAAAGATCCAGGTCCCTGGAGGGCTCGGAGCAGCGGGATGGGCTGCGCCAGGTGGGAATGCCGAGTGCAGGAATTGGGGAGCGGGTCCTGCCGGGAGGCTCTGCCGGGCTCGGCGGGCTCGGAGCAGACACAGCTCGGTGATTCCATCAACCCCCGCTTGCCCAGGCTGCTAAAAATGCAGAAGTTTTGCTTTTTTTGCTCGTGGGAAACCAAAACTCAGCTGTGAGCCCACAGTCGCCGGCGCTGCAGCGGCCGAAGCTCAGCCCCGGCGGCAGCGGGGGGTGGGGTGGATTTTTTTTTTTTTTGCTTTTTTACATGTAATTTTTTCTTCTTTTTCTTCTCTTGCTGTCCTTTAACTGCGCTAGGGTTTGGTTCTGGGTTGCCCGGGGCCGAGGGCAGACTAGAGGGAAAGCAGGATCCTGCCAACAGTCCTGGAGTGCTCACGGGAACATCCCCATGCCCGGCGGGAGCGGGGGGTCAGCTTATGGTGCAGCCTCCCTTCTCCTTAAAGGGGTTCTTGTCCTCGGGAACGCCCTTGAGCAGCGGGTCCTCACCCGACATGGACTCGATGTACTCCTTGATCTCCTTGCCGGTCTTGGAGACCTGCCAGGGAAGGAGACATTCCCAGTCTGGGGCGGGATCCTCGCCCCACGAACCCCTCCGTGCAGCTGGGAGAGGGGAATGGCGCCCAGGGACATCCCACCCGCACCGGGGTGTCCCAAAGCGTCCCTGGGGTGTCCCAAAGCGTCCCCGGGGTGTCCCAAAGCGTCCCTGGGGTGTCCCAAAGCATCGCTGGGGTGTCCCAAAGTGTCCCTGGGGTGTCCCAAAGCGTCCCCGGGGTGTCCCAATGCATCCCCGGGGTGTCCCAATGCATCCCTGGGGTGTCCCAAAGTGTCCCTGGGGTGTCCCAAAGCGTCCCCGGGGTGTCCCAATGCATCCCCGGGGTGTCCCAATGCATCCCTGGGGTGTCCCAAAGCATCCCTGGGGTGTCCCAAGGCGTCCCCGGGGTGTCCCAATGCATCCCTGGGGTGTCCCAAAGCATCCCTGGGGTGTCCCAATGCATCCCTGGGGTGTCCCCAAGCGTGCCCGGGGTGTCCCCAAGCATCCCTGGGGTGTCCCAAAGCGTCCCCGGTGTGTCCCAAAGTATCCCTGGGGTGCCACGGACACCTCTCGAGGTGTGGGGCTGGAGCCCCTGGACCCTGGGATGTGGGGCTGGGAGGACAGAGGGGGAGTGCAGGTGCTCCTGCCTGGGTTTGGGGGTTGATTTCAGGTTGATTTCAGGGCTCAGGGTTCTTTCCCTTCGCTTCAGGAAGGAAAGGCACCCTTGGGTGAGAAGGTTACGCCGCGGGTGGAGTGAGGAGCTCACCATCTGCCTCTCGTTCTTCACCTCCTTCTTCAGCTGATCCAGCTCCATCTTCAGCAGCTCCTTCTCTGTCATGTCCTGAGCCATCTTGCCCTGGAGCTGCAGGGGAACAGCTCGTTATTGGGGTTATTGCTTTGTCCCAGTGGGATTGCAGCCCCCCCCAATGTCCCTGGTCAGTGTCCTGGGTCTTGGCAGCATCTTCCCAGCTTTTCTAAGGAATTAAACACATTTCATTTTTCATTTCCTCCTTGTGCCTTTACAGCCTGGATTATGGCTCCTCCATCGCCCCGAGCTCAGCTATTTGCACACCCCTGAAAGTTTTTGGGGCTGTGGAGGTTGGGAAAACCCAACTCTTTTCTCCACAGAAGCCATGGCGCGCGTGCCCCGTGCTCCTCTCCATCCCCATGGATCCCTCGGGACGCCACCAGCCCCGGGGAGCTCCGTGAGGAGCCAAAAGTAGGGGGGGAAAGCGGCTCCCGATCCAGGTGGACCCCAAAATTCACCTGGAGGCAGCAAAGCCACTCACCTGGGGGGGCCGGGGGGCCGCCCCTCTGCACCCTGGAGATGCTCAGAGACCCATCCGAGGGGAGAAGCTGCTCCTGCTCAGAGCTGGGGCTCCTCGGGCTCTCTGGGAGAGCAGAGGGAAGCAGATGTCTTTGCTCCTTAAGCTGATAATGGACTCAGGAGCGTAAGCTGGTCAGGTGTTGGGAATTAGCCTCAAAGTCCGGGCTAATCGGGGTGGGGAGGGGGAGGTGGGCAGGAAGGGTGGCCGGGGGTCCGGCTGGGACACCCGGGGAGCCCCCGAGGCCCTGCCGTGGGTGGCTGAGCCTGTGGCGTGTCCGGATCCTGCCCGGAGCGGCAGGAATGACCCCTGGGACTGACCCCTGGGGGGTCACGGCAGCTTCCCCCCAGTTTAGGAGGGGAGCTGGGCCGAGGGGAGGTTCGGGGGTGCCGCAGGCTCGGCGGGGCCGGCGCTGGGGGTGCGAGGAGCTGAGCCGGCCCGGAGGAAATCCATCATTTCCCTCGGCCTTGCACCGCCGGGGCCGCGGGCTCAGGAAGGGCCAGGCCCCAGCGTGGGGGTTCTCCTGCACAAAGCCACCGGCGCTGGGGACAGAGCCCGGGAGGCCCCAAGGAGGCACCTGGGACTGGAGGAGAAGGAGGAGGAGAGGGTGGAGGGGCTTTCCAAGCACCGGGGAAGTGGGAATTTCCTGCGGCCTCGCCCGTGGGGATGTGAAACATCCTTAGCGAAGCACCGGGAAGGACACACTGTCCCTGCTGTCCCCAGCCGGCGGGGGATGCTGGGCACCTCGGGGGTCGCTGGGCACGTCCCGCTGTGCCCTGCGCGCTGCCGGCTGCGGGGGATGCTGCACGGGATGCACGTGGGGCTGTTCCAGGGAGGGGCACCTGGCACTGGGAGCGTGCAGGGATCCAAGGAACATTCCCTTCCCTTCGCCGTTATCAGCCAGGCGAGGCGCGCAGCCAAGGGCAGCGAATGTTCCCTGCGTTCCTGGACGTGCCCGAGCCTGGCTCAGCCCCAGCTCCCCGGGAGGGCAGCAGCGGCTGGCGGACAGCAGAGCTGTGGGTTGGCATCATTTTGGGGTCGGGATCCTTTTGGGATCGCTCCCCCCGACCCTGCAGCCCCGGTTCCCCGAGACGCACATCCTTCCCCGCTGCCATTCCCAACCCCCCGGGAGCTGCCCCCACGCCCGTCCCTCGTGGGGCCGCGGCCCCGCCGGCTTCCTCCCCGCTGGCCCCCCACTTCTCCGTGGCAGGGCGGGGTGTCCCTCGGGGGGACGGGGACACCGCGGCGCCCGCGGGCCCTGCGTCAGCACCGCCACCGGCTTCAAAACGCAGCGCTGGGGCGGCCGGGGAGGAAGTGGGAGCCGAGCCCGGCGCGATGTCGGAGCTGGAGCAGCTGCGGCAGCGCGACATCCCCGAGGGCCAGCAGCTGCTGCGCGACCAGCACGACAACCTGCACAGGGTGGCCGAGTACTGCCACAGCAACTACCTGCAGGTCAGGGCACGGACAGGGCCGGCTGAGGGGCTGGGCTGGGGGCGATGCCCGGGGCAGCCCTGCGGGGTGGTCCCGAGGGGTGGCTGGTGAAGGCTCTGCCCTCGGAGCTGGGAATCCCCGCTGGCTCCCAGCCCGGCTTCCCGTGCCGCCCTCTGCTGCGTTTTCCTCGTGCCTTGGGTTCTCCTCTTGCTCCACAGCAGCTCTCAGGGCGGGTTTGGGATGGAGGGAGGGTTCCCCAGGGGTTTGGTGCCTCTGGAGGAGCCTTGGGAGAGGGCCAGGGCCAGCAGCGTGTCCTGGGCTGTCACAGGGGCTGGGAGGTGCCACCTGGCAGGGCCTGCACGTGCAGGGCAAGTGTGAAGCTCTGCTGGCACATCCCTCCTCCTCCTCCTCCTCCTCATCCTCCTCCTCCTCATCCTCGTCCTCCTCGTCCTCCTCATCCTCCTCGTCCTCCCTGCCTGGCTCCGCTGTGGGACAGGGGGCAGGAGCTTTGGAGATGAAATATGAAGGAAAACACTTGTTGTGGCCCTCCCTGCTGGGGAGGGGTCCCCGTGTGCTTCACCAAGGCCGTGGCCGTGGCCTTGCTGGCTCGAGCCAGCCCCGAGGCTGCTCCCGAGGGCCTGGACCCCCTGGGGCAGAACCGAAGGGGAAATGCACTGAGCTATTTCAAGAGCTGAGACAGCATCCCCAGCACAGCTGGTGCCACGGCCAGGTGGCACGTAGCCTTCTGCTGGCATGGCCAGCTGTCCGCAGGGGTGGCTGGAGGCTGAGCTGGGCACTCGCTGACCTCCGTAACCTGCCAGAACATCAGCACCCGGGGAGGAATCCGGTGAATCCCCGGCGCTGGGATTCTCCCGCCCGCCGGGTGCCGGTGTGCTGGGCCCAGGGGAAGTCTGAGGCATTTGGAAAGCAGAAGGAAACATCTCCGGTGGCCGTGCCAGGCGGGGAGGGCTCGTCCCACAGCTGGGTTTGTCCCCTGCAGGCCAGCGACAAGAGGAAGGCGCTGGAGGAGACGATGGCTCTGAGCACGCAGTCCCTGGCCAGTGTCACCTACCAGGTCAGCAGCCTGGCCACCGCCTTCCTGCGCCTGCTGGACCTGCAGGCGGCTCAGCTGCGCCAGGTGGAGGCCGACGTCGCCTGCGTGGCACAGGTGGGACCGTCCTCCGTGGGGTGGGCTCTGGGAAAAGGGGTTTGGGCAGCTCCAAGGGGTTGGAGATCCTCACCGTGCAGTGGGAATGCAGAACCCTCTCCTGGCACAGGGTTGGGGGTTCCCCAGCGCATCAGGGATTGGTCTCTGGGGCGTTTCCTCATCACACACCCAAATCCCAGCGGAGGGAACTGCCCAGGAAACTTCCCAGTGGGAGCTCAGAGCATTGGCCTGGCTGCCACACTGTCCCCTTGCTGCTGCCTGGCCTCGTCCTCCCGCAGCTTGGCCACGCTGCTGCAGAGTCCCGCGGCCACCGGCCTCGTCCTGGAGCCTGCTCAGCCACAGGAGGGGACAGAACCCTGGGGTCACGCTGGAAGCAGCAGGAAAGCAGCTCAGGGGGCTTAGGAGCCTCTCACATCCCCCCTCCCAGTGCCATTTCCCCCATTCCCTGCCTTAGGAAGGGTCAGATCCGCTGTGGTGGCATCAAGGACGTGAGGGCTGTGATGGGGCACAGCAGGATCTGCCCTTTGCCAGTCCTGATCCTCTCCTCCACCCCTTCTCTTACGGGCAGGGAGGGATGGTGGGGCCTGGAGGGGCTGCAGGAGGTGGAGGGAGAGCCTGGGATGGGAGCTCAGGGAGAGTGTCCCCTCCGCAGAGGGTGGACATCCACAAGGAAAAGGTGTCCCGCCGGGAGATCGGCTCGCTGACCATCAGCAAGAGGTTCCCGACCTACCAGAAGATCGTGGCCCCCCCAAACCCCCCCGTCCTGGAGCCCTATTACAGGAAACCCCTCAACTTCAGCGTCCTGGACGACATCGGCCACGGGATCAAGGTGAGCCTGGGCCAGGAGGGGGTCCCACAGTGGGCTTGGGTGGGGTTTTTCAGTCCCCAGTGTCCCCAGCGCTGCCCCGAGGGGTGCACAGGTGTCTCAGACCCCTCCTCGATGGAGAATTGGGGTCCGTGCCCTGCACCCCACAGATCCTTTCCCACTCCAGAAAACCCCCACGGGAGGGGTTTTGGAGGCCTTGCAGCCCCATGGAGCCTTTCCCACTCTGAAAGGTGCCCATGGAAGGGTTTTTGGAGGCCTCTCAGCCCCACAGAACCTTCCCCAATCCGGAAAACCCCCACAGAACCTTCCCCACTCTGGAAAACCCCCACAAAAGGGTTTTTTGGAGGCCTCTCAGCCCCACAGAACCTTCCCCACTCCGGAAGGCGCCCACAGGAGGGTTCAGAGGCCCCGGCGGCCCGGGGGGAAGTGGTGGCGGGGCGGCCGCGGTTCCCACGGTGCCGGTGCCTCGTGGCCGCCTCCGCAGCCCCGGCAGCGCCGGCTCCTTCCGCTGGCTCCCTGCTCCCCCGAGGGGCTGCAGAGCCCCGGGGGGGCTGCTTCCCTTGGGGTGGGGGTCCCAGCCCTGGGGGGCACGGGGAGGTGGTGGGGAAGGCGGTGTCACCCACGCGTGTCCGTGTGTCCCCGTGCCGCAGGACACCAGCACCCAGCTGTCCCGCACCGGCACCCTGGCTCGGAAGAGCACCAAATCCTCGTCGGCACAGGCTGCAGGAACCCTGGGGTGAGCCGGGCCAGGGGGTGGGCACTGGCCTTGCTGTGTCACCGAGGGGTGGCACGTGGGCTCTCTGGGGGTCCCATCCCATCCCATCCCATCCCTGGACTCTTTCCCTGCAGGAGAAGCACCCGTGTCCCCGAGCCCATCCAGCCGCCCGTGGTTCCCGAGGGAAAGCTCTCGGCAGCCTCCTCCACCTCCTCGCTGGTGTCCGTCAGGTAGCGGCGCCGAGGGAGGGTCGGGGCAGCCGCAGCTGCTCGGGGGAGTGGTGGGAAAATGAAGGGTTTGGGGCATTTGCTGCCCTGGCAGTGCTCGTGTCCGGAGCAAAAATACCCTCTCAGGGAGAGGGGAAATGGTGACGGGGAAGGATGGAGAAACGGGACATGGAAGGGCTTTGCAGGGTCTCCTGCAGCACCTTGTCCTGCCATGGGACAATGTCCGTGCTCAGCGTGGGGACAGAGCCAGCCCCACCCTGACACTGCTGCTCCTCCCCCTAGCTCCAGCGGAGCCCCGGCAGCCCCTGGGGAAGGAATTCCTGCCCCACCGCCCCTGCCAGGGCCATCCCTGCTGGCACCGTCCCCTCCAGGGCCACCCCCGCCGCCTGCAGCTGCCGTCCCACCGCCGCCACCTCTCCCCGAGGACCTGCTGCCACCTCCTCCAGGGGACCTGGCTGTGCCCCCCCCGGACCTCCTGCCCCCAGGTGAGTGCTCAGTGCTCCGGGGAGTCACAGGGACAGGGGGGCTGCCTGTGACCCGTCCCCCATCCATTTTGGGGGGTTGAGCCCCTTCATCCCTCACCCACTCTGGGGGTTTCGCAGCCCCCGATGACCTCGAGCTGCTGCCACCACCATCAGCTGTGCCCGACTTCGAGGACCTGGCCCTGCCACCGCCTCCAGCTGCAGAGGACCCTCCGTGGGCCCCGGAGAACTACCTGGAGAAAGGTACAGAGGATCCCAAATCCCCTGGATCTCCTGGCTGAGCCCCTGCCCACACCCCAGCACGGATGTGGGATGCCCAGCGGTGCCATGGCCGCTCCCGTCCCCGCTCCCAGTGCTGGCCTGTCCCCTGTGGTGGCCTCAGCGGGCTCCACATCCCCTGTTCTCCCTCCCGCAGTGGTGGCCCTGTACCCCTACACGCGGCAGAAGGACAACGAGCTCTCCTTCGAGCCCGGCACCCTCCTGTTCGTCACCCGCCGCTACTCGGACGGCTGGTGCGAGGGGGTGATGGGCCAGGAGGAGGGGTTCTTCCCCGGGAATTACGTGGAGCCCTTCTGAGCCCCTCACCCCTCACCCCACACCGCGCTTCGCCTCGAAATTTTGGCTTGTGCACCGCTGGGAATGCGCAGGGCTGCGGGGGGTTGGCAGCCAAGCCGGCTGGCACCGCTGGCACAGCTTCCAGAGCGTTCCCCCTCTCCCCCATGCCTCCTCGGGAGGGTTTGGGGCCGGGACACCGAGCTGGGAACGCAGCAGGCAGCCCAGGCTGATCTTAGGATGCAGCCCTGGATGCCAGCCCAGGAACAGAACGCTGGGCACGGAGCAGAGTGGGGACAGCAGCTGCCCGCTGTCCCCGTGGGCTCCAGGGATGATCCAGCCCCAATCCCCCACCCCAGAGGGTCCCCTGCTCGTCCCTGACCCCGCTCTGCTGCTCCAACGCCGCTCCCCAAACTCGCAGCAGCCCAAGGAAGAGGAACAACGTTTTGGTGAGGGTCAGAGCTGTTCAGAGCCGGGCTGACAACCTGGACACAACAAGCTCGTGGTTGCTGCAATACAGAGAGCTCTGCCTGTGTACGTCCATCCGTATCTTTAATTCCATGGCTTTGAGTTCCACACAGTCCAACGGGGTCCGGAGGAGGAAGAACAAAGGAGAGGGGATGGGACAGAGGAGGAACAACTCAGGGCTGCTTTGGTTATTTCCTGCTGGGGGTTTGGGTTCCAAGGGTTTGGAGGACTCGGAGCCACCCTCGGGGGCTGGTAAGGCTGTGGATAAATCCAGGAGAAGCCAACACCAGAGAGCAGCGGATCCTGCAGGTCCCCCCTGCAGAGTGCAATTAGAAGGGGTAATTAATACTGCAGTGGGGAGGGGGGACGTGGACGGGGGGGGTTTGGCCTCTGGGGAGCCGGTGCCAGAAGTGCCACAGAACCTCCGAGGGGGCCCAGCTCAGGGGCGATTGTCCCTCCCTGGGGTAGGAGGGGCCTCACACGATCCAGCAAGGACGGGGACACGCCTGGAAAGGGCTCGGGGCAGGGAGGGACCTGCCGGGGACACGGGGACACCTGAGCCCGGGAGAGGAGCAGGGATGGAAGTGGCGAGGCGAGGTCCTGCTCCCCACAGCGGGATGTGGTTCCTGTGCCCGCGGGTGGGAGAGGCTCTGCCACCTTTCCAAAGCTTTCCCGATGCTCCGGGCACGTTTTATCCAGAGAATCAAGTGCCAGGGGACAGTGAACCCCAGTGAAAGGCTCGGCTGCCCGCAGGGTGGGGTGTGGAGGGCCAGGGAGCCGGGATTTCCCAGACCGAATTCCCGGTGGGCTCAGGAAGGGGGAAGGAGCCCGGGGCAAGCTCCTCACGTGGCCAGGAGGGCAGCCAGGCCGGGGGCAGGAGGAAGGATGTGCCCAGCCCACAGGGAAAACCGGCTTCTGGATTTTTAGGAATTCTCTTTTGAGGTCAAAAGGGAAAGGAAGCAACAACTCCACCAAAAAATCCCCATCGGTGCTGGCAAAGGGCGCAGGGTCCGGCCGTGGCCGCGGCTCCGTCACCCCGCGGCAGGGCAGGGAGAGGGGCCGGCAGAAAGTGCTTTATTCACCAGGGAAAGGAGCTGGGAAAGGCAGGGAAACATCCCAGGAGCGGGGCCAAGCGAGCAGTGCGTGCGCGGGGGGCCGTGAGCCCCGGGCTCCCCTTCCCAGCCGCGTGCGGGGCGCGGAGCCCTCGGAGCCGCCCTCAGCACTTCCTCTTGAGCAGCTCCTGCAGGTACCGCGCCACCTCCGTGGCCGACTCCCACGGGACCACGGCGGCCCGGAAGGCTCCAGGCTGCTTCTCCTGGATCTCCTGGATCATCCTGTGCATGGGGTAGCCCTTCCTCGGGAACGCCACGTCCGCCGCCGTCAGAGTCCCGGAGGGGCAGAAATCGTTGGCTCCGTCCCCCACGTAGAAGACGCGCTGGAACTCCACCTCCTCCTGCGCCCTCTCCGCCAGGTATTCCGTGAGGATCTTCCTCTTGCACATGTTGGCCGGGCACTGAAGGCACTTGTGGCTGTGGTAGGGCCCCAGCGTGAGGAAGCCCCGGCGGTCGAAGCTGGCCGGGTTGCTGAAGATCTTGCGGAACAGCGAGCGCACGCCGGCCGCCCGCAGCTTGGCCTCGATGCCGAACATGTTGGCGTCGGAGATGAGGATGACCTCGAAGAGCTCGTGGTGCTTGGAGAGGAACTGGAAGAGCTCGGCCATGCCGGGGGACAGCGGGATGTTCTCGTAGACGGCCCTGAAGTCGGCGGCGCGCAGGCCCTGCTCGCCCAGGAAGGCCAGAACGCGCTGCATGTGCTCGTTGTAGGAGCCCTCGCGGGGGCTCTGGCGGAGCTGCTCCGGCAGCGCCCGGCCCCGCACCACGGAGTCGTCGCTGTTCTCGTCCACGATGGTCTCGTCGAAGTCGAACACCAGCAGGAACCGGGGCGGCCGGGCGCCGGCCATTCCCACGCCCTGCCGGGGGAGGACAGAGCCCGCCGTTATCGGGACGTGGCGGTCACTGCCAGGCCACCGGGCCGGCCCCGCCCCGTGGCCACCTCAGCCCGGGCTGATTAGCCCAGCTGGGCCTGGGGGAGGTTAATCCCCCGTGCCACGGCCCAGCCCGGCCCTAAACCTTCATCCTGCCAGTAAAGGGATCGCTCTGCCGGGCTAATCCCGGCCCCAGGCAAGGAGGTCACTGTGCCTCCGAGGGAGCGGGACAGAGCTCACTGGATCCGGGAATTACCGGGGTTGGGAAAGAGCTCCCGGATCATCCAGCCCGACCTTTGAGCCAGCACACCTGGGCTTGGTGTGGAGGCAGCAGCTCAGCCTCTCTTGTGCCACCTCTGCGACAGGGACATGTCCTGGGGCCGCCCTGGCTCTCCCCAGCCCCACAGGTTGATTTTCGCTCCATCCCCCGCTGCAGCTCCCCAGGGATGGGCCCTGCAGCCGCCCCAGTGGGAGCAGGGAGCGGCTGGAGCTGTGCCACGGAGGGTTGGGTGGGATTTTAGAGGAAAGTTCTTCATCCAGAGGGTGGAATAAGCACGGGAACATCTCCTCAGGGAACGGGCACATTCCCGAGGCTGCCAGAGCTCCAGGAGTGTTTGGAGGGATGCACAGGATGGGATTTTGGGGTGCGCTGGCTGATCCTCGGGGATCCCTCCCAGCTCAGGATACCCCACGAACCCAAAATCACCGCAGCCCGAACCCCCCGCTCCCCTCGGCCCTTCCCGGCTGCTCCAGGGTGGAGTTTTGCAGGATGGGGAGCCAATCCCTGCCCTCCCCGAGGACAGAGGACGTGGCAGAGGTCACCTGGGGACAGGCAGGGGACAGCGGCACTGACCTTAAACAGGCATGGCAGCCCCACGCCCTCGCAGCACCTCCTCATGGCGAGAGCATCCCCGGCCGGCACCGCGGGCTGAGGGCTGCGAACCACAGAAAAGAGGGAATGTGGTGAATCCTTGGGGTTTTCCCTGGACACTCCCGGGCTCAGGACCTTTTGTTCCAGGAGAGAGGAATTAAAGGAGAGCAGAGCTCCCGCTTAATGCCTCTGATCCCTCCTAATTCCCCGTGAGGGCAGCGGGGGAACAGCAGAAAAACCCGGGAACAGCGAAAAACCCGGGAACAGCGAAAAACCCCGGGTACAGCAGAAGACCCCGGCAACAGCGAAAAAACCGGGAACAGCAAAAAACCCGGGAACAGCGGCCCTGCTCCAAAATCCCCGACTTCCTCCCAGCTAGAGTAACTAGTTTGGGGTGTTCCTTCTGACGGAGCAATTATCCTGGAATGACACCCGGCAGGATGTGCCAAGGCAGGGCCCGGCTTCCAAACCCGGAATTCTGCCGATCCCTGATGGTCCACGGTGAGGGGAAACCTCCCAGAAAATCACCCTGATGGCTGGGAATTCAGGAATATCCCACTGGGAATTCGAGCTGAGCACCGGTGATTTGTCACCAGCCCGGCAACAGGAAGAGTTCTGCACTGAAGGTGATCTGTGGGGAATTTGGCTGGATTGGAGCCCGGCTTCCAACTATTTTGGGCACAAACACGATCCATGACTCTGCTGAAATAAAAAACCGCGGCTGCAGCGGCACCTGGCACAGGGAAACGGAGCCTGGGATGAAACCTGGGCTGGAAATCTTGGAAAAATCCCTTTTGGTGAGGCCTGGAACCACACACTGGAGGTTTCTTTGCTGAAAAACCCATCTGAACTTGAGGGTTTATTTACAGACATCATCTGGAGCCAAATAATGCCACAGCCAGGCTGGGAGCGGCTTCCAAAGTGGGAGAGACGGAAAAAAATGGGATTAAACATGAAAGAAGAGCTGGAATTATGGTCCCTGCTTGGTCACTGCCAGCAGGGAGAAAATAATTTGGGATTGAGCCTTAGAGAGAGTCCGTGGGGCTGAGAGGCAGGGAAAGAGCCCTGGGATGGCCGGGGGACACCAGGGCAGGGACACGGGGAGCAGAACTGCCCCGAAAAGCTCCTCTGGGCCCAAGGGATTGGGATCTGTGGAACGGGAAGGGCTCCCAGGACAGAATTCCCCTCAGCAGAGCTCCTGCAGCAGTTCCCCCCTCCCCGCATCCCCCAGCTCTCCCTGGATCGATCCCGCTGCTCCAAATCCCTGGAAAACTCAACCGGAGCCTCCCCATCCCGGTGTCCCCCCCTCCACTCAGGGCAGGACAGAGCCCAGCGGGGCCATTCCTACGGAATTTCCAAGGAAAACGCTGATCCATGGATCAGCTGGACAATCCCAGCCCCACCTCCCCGCGGGAGCTCCGAGCATCCCCGAGCTGCGGCTGCAGGAGCTGCTCCTGCTCCCCCAAAACCGACCCCAAAACCGCGATGAATGAGATCAAAATGGGCCCTAAAAGCGGAGCCGGCGTTATTTCGGGATTGAATCCCGGCTGGGATTCCCAACGCCGGCCCCCGAGGGCTGCGGGGCACCCCACAAAACCCCAGTGCAGCGCTGCTCTCCCCTTGGGATCCGGAAAAGGAGATCCCAATCCAAGAAACCAGAGCTCAGGCAGCCCGGCTGAGCCGCGGGGTCTGGAATTCCCGGCTCCACCCCTGATCCTGCTCCCACGGGAGGGGAAAAAAATCATTTAGGAAACGTCCCGGACCTGAATGAATCCACGGACACACCCGGCCGGCCCCTGTGGGGCAGCGGGAAGGGAAATCCCGGCGGGAGCGGATCCCTATTTTCCTGCTCCGGGATGAGTCAGCCGCGGGCGCCTTCCCGCAAAAAAAAAAAAAAAAAAAAAAAAAAAAAAAAAAAAAAAAAAAAAAAAAAAAAAAAAAGGGATTTTTCCCCTTTTTCCCCTTGGAAAGAGAAGCAGCCGCACTTCCCTCCCCCCTCCCCAACTCCCCAAAAAAGCGCAGCCGGAGCGTCGGGACAGAAAATAAATGGGATTTTTGCTCCTTAATCCCATCAGGGATAAAGGTTTCAACTCCCCGAGTTTGGGATGAGCGTCGGAAAACGCCTGGGAAAGCCGGGAACTGCTGGGAATCGTTTCCTGGCGCGGTTTATCCCCCGAATTTCGGGGCTTTCGGCTGAGGGGGAAGGGCCGGAGCCTCCCCGCGCCCTCCTCAGCTCCGCGATTCCCAGAAATCGGCACCGTCTCGCCCCGCGATCGGGAGAGCCGGGAACGGGGTCAGCTCCCGGAGCCGGGAAGAGCCGAGCCTGGGAATCGCGGGATACCGGGAGAATTCCCGGGGCGGCCGCGGGTTCCCCCCGGCACTCTCTGATCTTGCCCGGCTTGGACGTTTTTAACCCCAAAGATGATTTTGGTGCGTGAGAAATAGTCGGGTTTTTTAATGAACTCAAACCCAACTCGTGCCCTCGAGCGAATTCCAGCTCCGGGGCAGAATTCCCGGGAAACCGAGAGGGAAGAATTCCCGGGAAACCGAGAGGGGAGAATCCCGCTGCCCCAAAAGCCGAGAGGGGAAAAGGTCCCTTTGCAGCAGCGCCGGGACCGGGACGCGACTCCACCGCCGCAGGAGCTAAACCTGACCTCGGCTGCTCCGCGGCTCCCGGAGGAGGGAAAAGGAGGGAATTCACGGCAAATCCCTGGATTTCGGAGCGGTCCCCGCCAGCCCCGGCCCCTTCCCGGGCTCCGCGGCTCCGGTTCCCCCCGAATTCCCGGGAACGGGCACGGGCAGACCCTTCCCGGGTCACCTCGGGTTACGGGGCCGCTGCGGCTTTTCCCGGTGTTTATTTTTCCTTCCGGGAATCCGCGGCGTTACCGCAGCCCCGGGCTCCGCTCCCCGGGCTCCGCTCCCCGGGCGCCCCGAACCGGCCGGTTCGGCCCCAAAACGCGGCGGGGAGGGAGCGGCGCCGGTTTGGGGCACCCAGCCCCGCACCCCGGATCCCGCCGTGGCCTCTCGTCCGGTGGCACCGGGCCGGCAGCGGCTCCGGTACCGGCACAGCCCCTCCCCGAGCTCCGCGGCTCCCCCCGCTACCGGCGGGGCTGAATCACGGCCGCTCCGTGCCCGGGTGGCATCTCCCGGTACCGGCAGCAGCCGCAGCGGAACCGGCAGGGTCCAACCGGGCGCGGACCCCCCGGTACCGGCAGGAGCCGCCCCGGTACCGGCAGGGTCCAACCGGATCCGCACCCCTCGGTACCGGCACCATCCGATCCCGCAGGGTCCGATCGGGTGGGGACCCCTGGTACCGGCACCATCCGCTCCCGGCAGGGTCCGGCCGGGTGGGGACCCCGCGGTACCGGCAGTGGCGGATCCGGCATCTCCCGGTGCCGACACCCGGCACCTCCCGATACCGCCGCGGTGCCGCCTCTCGCCTCCTTACCGGGTCGGAACCTGCCGGGAGCGCCCGGTCCGCCCCGGTGCCGGAGTGTGCGGGGGCGGCGCGGGGGCAGCCCGGGCTCGGGGCCGGTCCGGGGCCGGTTCGGGGCCGGTGCCGCCGCCGGGGCTGCCGCGAGCGCGGCCCCTTTAAAGCGACGCCACCGGGGCCGCGCGGAGCCGCCGCAGTGCGCCTACGTCATCACCCGCGCAGCCAATGGCGGCGCAGCTTCCCCGCCGCGGAGGGGCGGGGCCAGCCGAGGCCACGCCCCCTTTCCGAGGGGCGGGGGGAGCGCGCTCCGCGCGGGTCCCTCCGGCCGCCCCCGCTGCGCTCCCAAAAGTTGCCAAATCGGGAAAAAACAACAAAACCCCCCTTTCCCCCCCGCACCCCCCCCAATAACCGCTCCGGTGTTGTGTAATTGAAACCGTCTGCGGAGGGGTTCTGCCCCCAAAGCCAAGCGAGGCGCTGCGGCTCTGAGTGAGAAAAACGCCCGAATTGTCCCCAAAATAAAGCCGGGAAAGGGGGGGGGGACGGCCCCGCCACGCTCCGTGCCCCGCCCGTCCCCGGCCTCAGCCGGGCGGGGAGCGGTGGCCACGCGCTAATTTTGGGAGCCGGGACAGGGAATTGCAGGGTGGCCGTGCCAGGGCAGCGCCCGCGGTGTCCGCGCCCCGCCCGGGGCTCCGGCGCTGCTCCGGCGCTATCGCGGGGGCTGCAGGAGGCGCCGAGATAAAAATACCCGGGCAGCGCCCTCGGAGGGAGGGGAGGCACCGGCTCGGCCTTGGAGACGCAGCAAAGAGACCAAAAAGCGCAGCAGAGGTTGGGGTTTTGTGCTGGCTTTTAATTAAAAGTGTCCAAGAATGGAAAGGCTCAAACAGGATTCCGAAGGTCTGGAAAAGCCGCGGGTTCCGCTCCGTGCCAGGGCGGCCGCCCTGGGAGTGCCACGTTGTGCCTGGGCCGGGGTCAGAGTCCCTAAAGCTGGAAATTTCCCTTCTTTTGGTAAAATTCCGTCCCAGAGCAGAGCTCGAGGCGTTTCTGGGACCTTCCCGGGCTCCCCAGTGCCAGAGGCGCCGACCCGGCCCCACGGGGCCGCCGGCCTCTCCTGGGGAATGTCAGGGAATTCTCTCAGGGAATTCTTTCATCACCTGCTCCCCCCGGCACTCGCCGGCTCTGGGATGCGCTCCCCGCTCCCCGGCCCGGCGGGGGCTGCTCCTCCCGGGGATTTCCCCCCTCTGGAGCCGCTCCAGGCTCGCTCTCCGCGGGGCCGAGCAGGAGACTCCAAAGGGCGAATTCCCCACGGCCTCCGGCCCCCTTCCCACCGGGATCCGGCGGGCAAAGATCATCCCAGGCTCATCCCACGCTCATCCCAGGCTCACCCCAGCGCCAGGAGTTTGGCAGGGGCGCTCCCGGTGATTTTCCACTGCGGAGAGCCCCGGGAGCAGGCGAGGACAGAGCCCGGGATGGGCGCTCCGGGCAGCTCCTGAGTGGCCGCGGGAGCCTCTTCCCGGCCCTTGGACTCGCGTGGATTCCCCCGAGGCCGGGACAGCCCCGCGCTGCTCCGCCCGCCCCAGGTTTGTCCCGGATTTTGGGATTGCGGTGACGCTGTCCCCGCGTGTCGCTCCCGCCCCAAAGCAGCAGCCCAAAGGTTGGGAAGGGCCCGGCAGATCCGCGGGATCCAAACTCCCGGCGCTGGAGCCCGGCGGGGTCTGGGGCAGTTCTGAGGGAATTGAGGCTTCCCCTCGCTCCCAAGGGAATTCCTGCGGCTTTCCCAGCCCATGGATAAGGAAACTTCCAGCTGCAGCCACTCCCCTCCTGCCCCACACAAACAACCCCAAAATCCCGGATTTTAGAGCGGCACATTCCTGGAGGCCGAGTAAAATTCCATGATCGATACGAGGGGAAAACCCTCCGGAGCTGACCAACGAGGAAAATTCCATTTATCCCGCGGGAGTCCCCCCGCTGGGGACAGCGGGCACGGGAAGGGCCCAGGGCTGGAGCCGAGGCCTTCCCGAATTCCCCAAATTCCCCCCGTGGATCTGGGATTCAGTCAGGGCCCATCGGGAACCAAAGTGTTTTATACGGAATCAGGGAATGGTTGGGGTGGGAAGGACCTTAAATCCCATCCCGGGACAATTCCCACCATCCCAGGGTGCTCCAGCCTGGCCTGGGACACTTCCAGGGATCCAGGGGCAGCCACAGCTTCCCTGGGAATTCCATCCCAATATCCCAGCCATCCCTGTGCTCTGGCCCTGGATCCCATTCCCTGTGTCCTGCCCTCCCAGCCCCTTTTCCTGCTCTATCCCTGCTCATGCTCTGCTCCACAGAACTCGCAGAAATCAGGGAACAGGATGGGTTTGATCCCTCTGGAGGAGCTTCCCGGCGGCGCAGCCCCATCCCCGCATCCCAGCGCTTCCCTGATCCCGCCGGGAATGCTCCTCCTTCCCATGGACAGGGGGCAGCCTCTGGAAAAAGGTTCAGAAACCTGGGAATTCTCCTTCTGCTGCCACTCCTCCACCGGGAACGGCACCTGCAGCACAACTGGATCCTCCACGGACTGACGGGGACTCTGGAGCTGCTGAGAAATTTGGGAAAGCTGGAGAAGGAACTCCCGGGATCCGCCCCTGAGCATTCCCTGGGGGAGCTCTGCCCGCGGGGATTCCCAGGAAAAGGCACCGCTGCGGCACTTCAGAGGGAAAACAACGGGAAAATGGGAAAACTGGAGGGAGCAGGGAGATTCCTCCCTGCGAGGGGCTGGGATGGGATTCCCAGGGAAGCCCCGGGATCCCTGGAAGTGTCCCCGGCTAGGCTGGAGCACCCTGGGAGCGGGGAAGGGGCCCTGGATGGGATTTCCCCTTCCCACCCAAACATCCCGGGATTCCCCGGCGAGGAATTACTGAGGAACATCGGGAACGTTCCCCGGTCCAGGGAGTCGCTCCTGGAGCGATCCCGGCAGCTCCACCGCCCTCTCCTGGCTCAGCCGCCCCGAAACGTTCTCCTCAAGGAAAGGGCTCGGACTGAATCCCAAAGCCTCGGGAAGGAGCTCCCGGGGACGCGGGAACAGCGCCGAGCTCGGAGGGCGCCGATCCCAGGCTCCAGTGAGGGATAAAATGGGAAAAGAAAGTCAAAAAAAGGGGGGGGGGGGAAACAAAATAAAATGGGGGCGAAAGGCAAAAAATGGGAAAATAAAGCAAATAAAATGGGGGGAAGTGGGGAAACAGGACCAGAATGTAAAATCCCAGTGCAATAATTCCAGAGCGGGGGAAATGCTTCTGCTGGAAGTGGGGAACGATGAGCCGGGACAAAGTTCAAATCCCTGGGGCCTGAGGGGTGCAAGGATTTTCCCTCCGGACAAGGGAAAGCCTGGAATGCTCAGCCTGGAACGCTCCTGAGCTCCCGAGCCTGCCTCAACTCCGTTTAATTCCCCCCCTTTAAAAAATACAATTTAAAAATTCCATTAAAACCTCCCGAGGCTCAGGAAGCCCAAAGGGAGGGAAAACCCCGGGAGAATCCCGGCCCTTTTCCCAAACATCCAACCCCAAACTGGGAGAATTTCATTTCAAGGACCCAAATCAACCTTTAATTTCATCAATTCCGTAAAAATCACAGAAGCTCCCGTTCGTTGTGTGACAGGTGCAGAAAGGAGGGAACACCCGCACAGATCCCTCGGAGTTTTCCATCCCCGTGGAATTCCGCGGGCGCAGCCAAGATGAAAACGGAACAATTAAGAAATCCCAGCTTTGGATTTCCTGCATTTTTAACCGAATTCCCCCCTTTTTTTTCCTGGAATAAATCCCTTGGAAACGACCCCGCCCCGCCCTCCCAGCATCTCACATCACCGCCAGACCGGGAAGAGGGGTTGGAATTTTTAATCTTCTTCCACAGAAAGGAAGTTCATAAATCCTCAGAGGAGTTCGATACAGAGCGGCCTCGAGGCCGAGGGGCGAAGAGCAGGGAAAAAAAACCGTCCCAGGTCTTTTGGAATTCTTGGAAGAGCAGCCTGAAGCCAGAAAATTTATTGAGAAAGAGAAAAAAAAAATCCCTTTGCAGAAGCGGGATCCAGCCGGGATTTCTCGGGAATTTTCTCGGGAATTTGCTCGGGAATTCCAGCATTTGAAGCTCGGCTTTTGCTACAGGCCCGGGCAGGGAATTGCGGCACCGCCCGCGGCTGCAGGTGTGGAATGCAGAGAATTCCAGGGCGGAATTCCACCGGTTGGGAATTCGGGATTGGCTTTTCCTGCCCGGAGGGGAGAGGGGGATTGAAATATCCTGGAGGGAATGGTTAGAAAACGCCATTTCTGTTGCCAGGAGGGGTTTTCAGCTCAGCCAAAAGTGAGGTTTTTGGGGCCAAAATGGCCCTGAAGGTTCCGATGTTTTGGAAAAACCAACATCAGGATTAGGAAAATGGTGGGAAAACATCCAGGAAGGAGCAAATTCCAGAGGTTTTCCCAATCCTGGGGGAGAATTCTGCCTTTTCTGGATCAAAACAAATCCCATCGACCACAACCAGGCCAAAATTCCACCTCTGGATCTCAGGATTCGGAGCTTGGTGGGACTGGGCTGGGAAAAGCAGCACAAGGAGGAGGAATTTCCAGGAAAAAGGGATTTGCCGGGCATTGCTCTGGAGGGAGGGAGCAAATTCCTGGATCCAGGGGGGATTCAGTGGGAGAAAATCCAACCTGAGGGGTTCCAAAGGGCCCCGGCATCCCAGCCCTTGGAATGGGGCAATTCCCACGGGAACAGCTCCAGCCGCCCATCCTGGATCAGGATTTCCCCAAAATCCCCGACTCTGATCCCTAAAAACCATCCCGGTTTCCTGGGATGGAGCTGCCCGGGAACATCCAGGAGCAGCTTCATCCCAGACTTCTCCCTGTCCCAAAAACCAGGCAGGAATTCCCTGTCCCTGATCCCACTGCATTCCCCAGAATTCCAGGAATTCCCTGTCCCTGATCCCACTGCATTCCCCGCTCCCAGGAATTCCCTGAGTCCTGGAGAGCAGCGCTGATTCATCCCTCGGCTCAGCCATCCCTCGGGAAGTCGGGAATCCCGCAGCGGAACATTCCCGCTCCCCCCTCCTTCCTGCTGCGCTTCCCATTCCCAACTTCCCCGGACCAGCAGGACAAAGCCTCCCTTCCAAGCCCATCCCAACAAAATCCACGGCCAGCAGCAGCGTCCGACCCCAGCGGCTGAAGAGAAACCGGGAAAAGGGAAATAAAGTTTAAAAAACCCCATAAAAACCCCAGGGAAGATCCCGAGCGATGAATTAAACCCAGGAACCACCCGCGGGGGGGGGGGGGGGGGGGGGGGGGGGAGACCCTTCCAGAGACCTCGGGGGGGTTTTTTTTCCCCTCTCTTCCCTGAAGCACCTTGGATTTGTGGGGTTGGGGGGAAAAATGGGAAAATGGGAAAAGCATTTCTGAGGAATCACATTTGGGCTGATTATAAAAATTTCTCTATTGTACAACAGAGGTGCAGCTACACTGAAAAATTACACCGGAGATACAATTATCGTCGTTATCGCCGTCATTAGCATCGTTAGCATCATTAGCATCATTCGGTTTTGTTCCTTTTTTTCCTTTTTTTTTCCTTTTTGTTTTAGAAACAGATTCTACTAAATAGGATCTATACAAAAAAACCTCTAAAATAATTTCTGTAGTAAAATAAAGAGTGTGTTAGGGGAGCTACACGGAAACAAGAGGAACTTTTGGGGTTTTTTTCCTTTTTTTTTTTTTTGGGGTTTTTTTTTTTGCTTTTCTGGGTTAATGCTCCGAGCTCGGGGTGCTGAAAGGAACCATTACATACACAGTGATCATTAATGCTCTGTATTAATTAACTCACAGCCTTTCCCATTAGTACAAAGAGCCCCGGGCCCGTCCCCTCTTTGAGGAGAAGGCCAGGATATAAAAGCCAAGCAAACCTCATCAGCTGATATGAAATTAGAAAATCCCACCAGTCTCAGTAGCTGGAATTTAGAAAAGTCACCGGGAAAACACAAATTCGGGGGGGGTTCAGTCCTGCGGGTCCTGGGGGTTCCGTGGGAGGTGACCGGGGGGGTTGGGGCAGAGCTCGGCCCAGGAGCAGGGAGAGGGGTGGGAGGGCAGATCCCGGATCCCAAAACTGGATCCCGGATCCCAAAGCTGGATCCCAGACCCAGATCCAAACCCCTGATCCCCAGCGTGGTGTGGGGCGGCACGAGGGTGGATCCCAGATCCCAAAGCTGGATCCAAGATCCCAAACCTGGATCCCAGACCCAGATCCCAGATCCCAGATCCCAGACCATGTCAGTGTGGCTGTGCCGGGCTGGCCTCGTCCAGGCGCTGCCGTGCCCGCGGTGGTTCAGGGGCTCGATCCCATTCCGGATCCCAAACCCCGATCCCAAGCGCGGTGTGGGGTGGTGGGAGGGTGGATCCTGGATCCCAAACCTGGATCCCAGACCCAGATCCCAGAGCTTGTCAGTGTGGCTGTGCCGGGCTGGCCTCGTCCAGGTACCACCGTCACCGTGCCCACGGTGCTCCAGGGGCTCGATCCCATCCCGGCTCCCATCCCAGAGCCCATCCTGGATCCCGGCTCCCATCCTGGATCCCAGAGCCCATCCCCGGGCCGTGTCAGTGCGGCTGTGCCGGGCTGGCCTTGTCCAGGTGCCGCAGGAAGCCGCCGTCGCCGTGGCCGTGCCCGCGGTGGTTCAGGGGCTCGCTCTTGAACAGGGCGGGCGGCGGGGGCAGGTGCGGCACGGGGGGCACGGGCAGGTGCTGCGGGTGGTGCCCGTGGGGGTGGTGCCCGGGCGGCGGCAGGGCCAGGGGGCCGTAGGGGTGCGGGAGGGGCCGCGGGGGCACGGCCGGGCTCAGCCCCAGCGGGGTCCCCGCGGCCGGCGGGGCCGGGCAGGGGCCGGGCAGGAGCGCGGGGCCGGCGGCGGCGGCGGCGGGGCCGGGGCTGGTGCCGGGGCTGGTGACGCGGAAACATTTCTCCTTGTGCGCCTTGAGCATGTTGGAGAAGCGGAAGCGCTGCCCGCAGACGTCGCACGGGTACGGCTTCTCCCCGGTGTGCGTCCGCCGGTGCCGCTTCATGTTGGGCCGGCTGGTGAAGCTCTTCCCGCAGATCTCGCAGATGAAGGGCTTCTCTCCTGCCCCACACACACACACACACACACAGGGTGGCCATCAGGGCACCTGGAATGCTGCCCTGATTCCTGGGAGAAGCCCTGGAAAACTCCCCGTGTGCCTGGGAGAACACCTGGCATCGCAGCCGCTGCCTTCGGGGCCAACGGGGTTTGGGGACAAACGGCTCTGAAATCCTGGTTCTCCTCAGGGTAAAGGGCTTCTCTCCTGCCCGACACACACAGAGCGGCTGGAAAAGTCCCCTGACTCCTGGGAGAAGCCCTGGAAAACTCCCCTCATCTGTGGGGAAGCACCGCTGCCTTCGGGGATCAAGGGGGCTTTAGGCAATCCTGGCTCCGTTCGGGGTTTGGGGCCAAAGGGCTCCGGCAAGGGGCTCCCCCAGCCCAGCCCAACCCAAGCAGGAAACAACCCCGACCCCCAGGGAACTCCCCCTGAACTGGGGAATCCCAGCTCAGATTCCTAGAGCGGCAAGGAACGGATCCAAGGCCACAAACGGACCCCTCCCACTCGATTTTCCAGCCGGGTGACACCCGCACCCCCAAATCCCGAGGGAATCCAGCGGCAACGTCTCCTCCTGGAGGCTCTCCCTGCCCTTACCCGTGTGTGTTTTCATGTGCTCGTCGAAGTACTGCTTCATGTTGAAGTCCTTGCCGCACCACTGGCACATGAACTGCTTGTGCCCGATGTGGATGCTCATGTGCGAGCGCAGCTGGTACTTGTACTGGAACCTCTCGTCGCAGTTCTGCCGGGAAAAACGGGAATTCCGGGCTTTGGGAAGCTGGGAATGAGCCCTGGGAGGGGAGGGGAGGGAGGGCAGCGGCACCGCACAGAAATGAGGGATTGAAGGGATTTATTGAGGGCGGGCCTCGGGCCGGGATAAAGGTGAGGGTCAGGAGGGTGGAGAGGCTGGGATCGTGTGGGGAAAGCTGGGATCGTGTGGGGGAAACTGGGATCGTGTGGGGAAAGCTGGGATCGTGTGGGGAAAGCTGGGATCGTGTGGGGGAAACTGGGATCGTGTGGGGGAAGCTGGGATCGCGTGGGGGAAGCTGGGATCGCGTGGGGGAAGCTGGGATCGCGTGGGGGAAGCTGGGATCGTGTGGGGGAAGCCTGGCAGGGACGGGGTTATTCCAAGAAAAAAGGGTTTCCGTGCGTTTGGAGCTGCCGGGTCCCAGCTCAGCCCTGTCTCCACTAGAGGACTCTGCCTCCCTCCAAAGCAGCTCCTCGCCGCCCTTCCCGGCCTCTCCCCGGCTCTTTCAGAGGGAATTTCTGTCCCTGGAATTCTCATCCCCGAGCCTGCACCACCGCTGTTCCTGCTCCGTGTCTTCTCTCCCAGCCACGAATCCCATCGGGATTCCCACAGATTTCCCCATCCCCTTCCCTGCTTCAGTCCCTTCCCAAGGGCAGGCAGGGAATTCCAACCCCGAATTCCCAGGAATTTACCAGGGAATATCCCACTTCCCACCAAACCGAACTCAGACTCAGAGCATTGGCTCAGATTTTTGGGAGTTTCTTGGAGAACTCCGGGTTTTCCCCCAAAAAACTGAAAGTTTTGACTTCTCCCAGTTCCCATTTCCAGGGAAAATTAAAAGGATTTGCCGTGCAGGGAAAACTGGGATTCAAATCCTTTTTCAGTGGGAAAAATACAACCAAGCAAATCCATCTGTGCTGGGATCGCTGCTGGGTGATTCCTCCACACGGAGAATTCCCAAACTCCGATGAGACCGCCCCTCATCCCCACACCAACCAATCCCATTCCCACCCCCTGGAAGTGTTCCCTATGGATTTAACCCCCTCAGTCCCTCCGGAGATCCCTGAGGGCGGGGTGGGGGGGGGGGGAATCTGTGCTGGGATCGCCGCTGGGCAATTCCTCCCCACGGAGAATTCCCAAAACTCCGACGAGACCACCCCTCATTGCCGGGGCACCCAGTGCCATTCCCCCCTGCTGGGAGCGTTCCCCACGGATCCACGGCCACGGATTCCCCCCGGGAGCAGCAGCTGCCTCACCTCACAGCGGAAGGGCTTCTCCCCCGAGTGCTGCAGGGAGTGCACCTTGAGGGACATGCTGCGCTTGAAGGACTTCCCGCAGGTCTCGCACGTGAAGGGCATGTCCTTGGTGTGGGCTGCAACACAGCGCGGTCACAGAGGGGCTGGGAGAGACATTCCCGAAAATCCCGAGCAGGGAACCCATTCCTGCCGCCGGTTTGGGGCTACAGACCGAGCTGTGCTCACACCGGGGCTGAGCAAAGCTCAGACGGCCGGGATTGTCTGGTTTTCACGGAATCCCAACGTTTTTGGGGTGGAAGGATGTTAAAGACCCCTAAAGATCCAGTTCCAACCCCTCCCGCTGTTCCAGGTGGCTCCAACCTGGCCTGGGACGCTTCCAGGGATGGAGCAGCCACAGCTTCCCTGGGAATCCCATCCCAAATCCCACCCAAACCTCCTCTCTTGCAGAGGTTCTCCTGCCACCATCTCTGTTCCCTCCCACCACAAGTTTCCCCCTTTGGAGTGAGTTTTAATTGAGCAGGAGAGGAACCAGCCCATGCCTGAATAATAAAGATAAATAATAACAATAATGATAATGATAATAATGAGAATCTTTGGGAAGTGCCACGCTGGGGGAAGGAGACGAACCAGCCCTGCCCTATTCCAGTGGGAAGCCATTCCCTGGGTCCTGTCCCTCCAGGCCTTGTCCCCAGTCCCTCTGCAGCTCTCCTGGAGCCCCTTTAGGCCCTGCAAGGGGCTCTCAGCTCTCCCTGGATCCTTCCCTTCTCCAGCTGAACATTCCCACCTCTCCCAGCCTGATTTTTCCCTGATTATTTTAATTTTCCCAGATAATTTTCCTTCCCAAAGCCCCGACCCTGGCTCCCAGCAGTGCCCCCCGACTCACCAACCATGTGTTTGCGCACGTGGGCCATGGTGTAGAACTTCTTCTCGCAGATCTCGCAGGAGAATTTCTTCTCGGCGTAGCCGTGCACGATCTTGATGTGCTCGTGGAGGGACCAGAGCTTCTTGAAGGATTTGTTACAGGAAACGCACTGGGAACGGCACAGAGAGAGGGACGGGGGTGAGGGAGGGTCGGGCTCGGGGGGTTAAGCCAAGGTTTTGCTCTGGCACGACAGAAAAAAAAAGCCCCAAACGGTGCAAACGCTGCCTCGGAACGTTCAATTCGTGATTTCCACCGGAGAGGAGCAGGAGGGGAGGATTCCCAAAATCCAACAGCACAGAGCCGCCCAGGGACACCTCACAGGCCTGGTGCTGCTGGGGGGGATCCAAACCCTCGGAGAGAGAAAATCCAAACCCTCAGAGAGGGAAAATCCAAACCCTTGGAGAGAGAGGGATCCAAACCCTCGGAGAGAGAGGGATCCAAACCCTTGGAGAGAGAGGGATCCAAACCCTTGGAGAGAGAGGGATCCAAACATTTTCAGTGAGAAGGATCCAAACCCTTGGAGAGAAAAGGATCCAAACCCTTGGAGTAGAAGGAATCCAAACATTTTCAGCGAGAAGGATCCGAACCCTTGATGCAGAAAGAATCCAAACCCTTGGAGTGGGAAAATCCAACCCCTTTCAGTGATAAAAACCCAAATCTTCAGAGCAGGAAGAATCCAAACCCCTGGAGAGGGAAGAGCCCCACAGAGCTGGAGGAGGCCGACACCACTCAGATCCCTCCAACCCCATCCAGCCCTTCCTGACCCCCCAATCCTGGTGTGGCCACTCCAAGCTCCCTGATCCTTCTGCCTCTCCATGGAAAGCAGCTCCCATCCCGCTGGAGACTCTGGGATCAGCTCCTGGAGCAAATCCAGGCGTCACCTCCTCCTCCTGCCGTGTTCTGGCTCCTCGTTTATTAAAGGGATCACTGGAGGTCCGAAGCGACACCGGAATGTGAGAATTCCTTCCCAAAACTCCTGTGGGATGTCCAGGAACTCAGCCCCCAGGGGATCCATGGGTTTTCAGGCAGCTCTTCCTAAAAACTCCATTAAAAAAACCTGTGTCCGACGTGGAAAACTCCAGCTGGAAATCCAGGTGTGTGAGGGAACCGAATCATCTTCACCTCTGGCGCCTCAGGACTGTGGGGTTTTTTTTGGGACATCTCCATTTCCCAGCCCATCAATTCCCCCCCTTCCCTGTCAGTCAGAAGGGCTGGGCGCCGATTAATGAACAAATTAATCAATTCTGCTCGTTTGGGCTGCTTCTTCTCCGCGTCCACAGGGCTGGGATCTCTGCAGGCTCAGGAATTCTGGTGCAGCTCTGCCTCCACGATTCCCGCTGAGATTTCCCTCTTGGAGGGATGGAGGGGGGGGAAAATTCCTAGAGAGTAAAGAAATGCTATGGAATGCTCCCAAATCCCGGGATTTCCAGCGAAATGAGCCCTTGGAGAGGTCACGTCTACAACACAACTGAGGATTAAAACACCGACACCGAGAGGGAGCACGCAGAGCTCGAGGTGACACCAGGAATTCAGTGAAGGCGCCGATTCTGATGGATGAAAAAGCAGGAATTACCTGGAAAAAACGGATTTATTCCATCCCTGGGATGAAAATCTGGGAGGAGCCAGCCCTGATTATCACTCCACTCCAATATCAAACGGGTTTTATTCCGGGGCAAAGCTCCCCCCTTGACACATTTAACCCTGAATTCAGGGAAATTTTCGCGCTCCCTCAATTCCTATCGCCAAGGGGAACGGAAACACATCCACAGGCAGCTGGAAAACACATCCCAAAGGTCAGGACAGGAAAAGAATTGCTGGATTTAGGCTTGGATACTGAGGTGACTCTCAGTGCTGCTGGCACTGGGGAAGTTTGGGGACGTTTCTGGACCGGATTCCTCTGGATTTAAACTGTAATTTCTACAATTTCTCCTCTTCCTATCACTTTTGGTGTGTGGATGGCTGCAGGATATTTCTCCACTTTATGTGTTCAAATTATTCAGGAATTCCTGCTTAAATTTCAATTCCTGCTTTAATTCCTTTAATTGCTGCTTAAATTCCATGCTGTGAATGAGCCCCCCTGGGTGCTGGGGCATCCCTTAAATTCCCACTTCAACGTTCCCTGCTGCACTGAACTTTTTAAATATTTCTTTCAAAAGCTGCAAAAATTAAATTTGTATTAATAAATCCTTCCTCCAGTCTTCCTGCTCTGGGCTGAGACATAAGGAGAACAAAAAGCCAGCACAGAGTCACAGAGAACTGGGAAAAGAGCTTGGAAAAGAGGAATTGCAGCAAATATTCCACGTCTCCCACACAGGGGGGATTGAGGATCAACCCAGTTCAGCACTGAAGGCAAACAAAGAGTGACAAAATGTTCAGTTATTGTGGCCAAACTCTCACAAAAAACCCCTTCTTGCCCTAAAAATTCCAGCTGCCCAAAAATCCAACCGGAGCTGCTGCTGCTGCTGGGAGGATTTCAGGAGGAGGTGGGCGAGAATAAGGCCAAAAAAGCCAATTTGGGGTGCCAGAGAAAGCAGCAGATTTGCCCCAATTTCCCAGGACAGAGGTGCCCACGGGCCAGGCACAAACCCCAGAGGGATCACAGACTCCGGAGCTCTTCCCACAGCTCCCAGAACTTCCCACCAGAGCTGTTCCTCCCACTGCTGGGGGCAAATCGGAGCTGCTGGGGAGAAAAAGAGATTTTGGTATCTTCAGAGAGATTTCTGGGGTTTTCACGCTGGGGAAGGGGCAGGCTCGGGGTTCAGGTTCTGAATTCCAACCCCCTAAAAGCACTCTGGGAATTCCTGTATCCCGTTGTCTCAGTGGGGTTTAAGGTCCCATTTTAAGCCCAGCTCAGGTCTTGACTCCACTTTGCCTCTCTCACCTGCTTGCCTCTCCAGGACCTCAGAGATTTCCCGTTCCAGTGAATTCCTGGAATCCCATTTTCCCTGGGAACCTCACCTGGCCACGCTGTGGGACTGAAAGCCCTGGAATTCTGAACTCGGTGAGAGCTGCAGCTGCTCAGCAGCAGGAGGAGGAGGAGGAGGATTGACCACAGAGCTTCCGATTTTTGGGAGCAGTTACTCTGGATTCTGACCCTGTTAAAGCAGCTTTGTGTTCCCAACTCACAGTTTACTCCTGGAGCAACTGCTCAGAGCAGCTGAACTCTCTCTTCCCTGCCATCCCCTCCTTTTGGGAGACCCCAAAATGTGGGATGAGGCAGAGACAGGGCCTGGCTCAGAACCTGGGGCTGTGCAAAAATGAGATTTTCCCCCTGTGAAGCGTCCAGCAGCCGGATCCAGGGCACGCCAGGAGGAGTGGGGATCTGGCAAGCAGGTGAGCAGACCTACCTGGATGTTTTTTTCACAGTCAGTTTGCTGGTGGAGGGACAGCTCACTCTCTAGCACAAATTTCTTCCCACATTTGTCGCAGATCTGCATCCGCCTGTGAGTGACGTTCATGTGCTTCTCCAGGTACCAGCGTGTGTTAAACACCCTGGGGCACTTCTCACAGGTCAGAGTCTCCTTCTCTTCACACTTTGATTTCTGCACAGGTGCCTTGGGCTCCTTTGCAGCTTTCTTCTTACGCCTGGGGGGCTCCACGCTCTTTCTACGCCCCCGCGTAGCTCTGGGTGCCGGGGAGGTGGCGGCTGCCGCGGCAGAGGCGGCTCTCCTCGTTCTCCTCTGGGCAACACTAACCTTCTCCACTCTTTTCTCCTTTTTCTTCTGCCTCTCATTCTCCTCATAATCATTACTGTCTTCCGTGGCCTCTTCCCCACTGTCACCCTCCTCTTCCTCACTGCTGGTCTTAAGGACAGCAGTGTCTTTGGACTGGGAGGGGACACCCTTCTCCCCTTTGGACACATTTAAGGTTTGGTTGTTAAGGTTTACCTCCACTATAATCTGCTCCCTTTTGTAAGTCACTTCATCTTCCTCCTCTTCCTCCTCCTCAGAGTCGTCAGAGTTTTCCCTGTCTTCTTTCACAGCCCGGACCTCTCCTACCGCTCTGCTCTCCCTGAAAAACGGCTGCTCCTCCCTCTCGTGGAGGTGGCCTTTGCTCATTTTGCTGTCCACCAGCACCGAGAAGGGGCTCCCTGACTCCCTCTTGTACACCTTGGTGGACAGGTCGAGCTCCTGGCTGGGGTAGAAGGCGGGCGGCCCCTGCGCCCGGCGCGCGTCCTCCTGCGCCATGCCCGCCCCGGGGGGCTCCCCCAGCTGCTGGCAGGCCTTGGCTGCTTGGCTCATCTGGGGGGGCTGCTCCGGCTCATGGAGCGCCTTCCATCCCACGGAACCCGGCGGGGAGCTGCGGCTCGCGGGGGCTCCTCGGGCCCGGCGCCTCTTCCATCGGAGCCCGGCGGGGTTCGGGGTCCTGGCTGCGGTGGGGCGGGGGTCGGGATCACGGCAGGGGCAGGGCGGGGAGGGTTCTTCTGCAGGAAGCGGCCGAGGAGCCCTCGAGCATTTTATCTGCAAGAGACAATGGAGGGAAGAGTCAGTCGGAAAAGAATCGCTGGAATCGCGGCAAACTCTGCTTTTGCAGGGCTGGGGGAAAGGCCGGGGGTGTTTCCAGGAGGAGCTGAGGGCGGGATGGGTTGGGAAAGGGAGGAACGAACAGCAGGGACCGGGACTGGCAGCAGATTCCCAGGGATGGAAATCCAGGCAATGGACACTCTCCATCCACCACAGACCACCACAGCTCCTCCTCCTCCTCCTGGGTTTCTGGGAGCACTGATGGCCGCTCTGCCCCCACAAACACGGGGCACACCCACTCCAGAACGCCCCGAACCTCCCCCAGCCCATCCTCGCCTATTCCAGAGTCGCATTCCAACAACGGAGAGGTGCCTGAGGAATTCCAGCGGAGCCGTTCTCACCTTGCAGCACTGAACCCCGCACCGGGAACACCCCAGAGATCCCTCAGGCAGCCCCTGGATTTTGAGGGATTGGAGGCAATTCTCCCTTTGTCTCACTCTCCCTTCCCCCAGCTCCTTAATCCCCAGTGCGGCAGCCGAACACCATCAGTGTGCCCATCCACATTTCCCCGCGGTTTTCCAGGCTGGAATTTGCCCAGGACGCTGCCACTTCCTCCTGCAGAAAGCGCCACGTGCTCGCTCCTCAGGGACACAAAGGATCGATCCCTCCCCCGGGACAGCTCCAGTTTGGGAGCTGGGGATTGCAACACCGAGCCCGAGGCTTCGGGCTGGGCTGATCCCATCAGGAACACCCTGGGAATTCCGGAGCTAAACCTGGGATCTGAGGGTGTGGGGAGGGGGAATTAAAGACAGAGACGTCCCCAGATGGTTTGGGGTGGAAGGGACATCAAATCCCATCCCGTTCCATCCAGGGACACCTCCCACGATCCCAGAGTGCTGCGACCTGGCCTGGGACACTTCCAGGGATGGGGCAGCCACGGCTGCTCCGGGAATTCCATCCCAGCCAGGAATTCCTTCCCAAGATCCCATCCAATCCTCCTCACTTCCAGAGATTCCTGTATTATTATTTCTGTTCCCTTCCACCACAATTTTTCCCCCTTTGGAGTCAATTTTCAGCGACGAGGAGATGAACCCACCAAAGCCTGAATAATAAATATTGATATAATAATAATAATAATAATAACAATAATAATTTTTGTGAAGTGTCATACTGGGGCAAGAATGGAAAAATAACCAGTTTGATCATAAACTTAATTAAAACAGCTTCTTGAGCACTTCTCCAGGGTTCCCAAATTATTCCAGAGCATCCTGAAGGTGCCTGGCAGTGCCTGCAGCCTCAGCACCACAGCAGGGCCCATTCCCACTGCTCCATCCTCAAATCCCACATTCCCAGCTCCACAGGAAATCCCTGGAGATGGGCTGTTAACACTGGCTTGTGGTCACAACTCACATTCAGACGGAAAAATTATAAAATAACGTGGTTTTGGTGAGGCAAAATTCCCAACCCTACACCCAGGAAGCCGTGGGAAGGATGAATCCCAGTTTAGCTTTTCCTTCGAGCGGAATGAATTATTCAGGAGCTCAGAAAAATCCCTGTTCCATGCAGAAAATACCTGATCATTTCCTCATCGTGTTAAGCATCTCTAGGAATCTGCAGGAGGAAATCAGGAATTCCAGCGTAGAGCCAGGAAAGCACAACATTTGCCAGGAAAAGGAAATTTCACCTTCCCCCCCATTTACTGAATGGCAAAAAACTCCTGTCAACGTCTCACCTCTGCTCACTGAAGGGATATTATGTGTAAAAAACCACTTTGTATCAACAGGTACCACCTCAAATCAAGCCCACAGAGGGGTTTATTCTGAATTATCAAAGCTGCTTGCTCTGAAAGCCACTTCACTCTGCAGCATCAGTCGCTGCTGTGGCTTTGAACCTTTCACTGCCACCCTCGAGGGACCCACAACTTTCAAAACCATTATTTAAATGTAAAGCAAAGCCCTCCTCAGCCCTTTAGTACAAACAGCAGCTCTGAAATACTGCCCCAAAAATGCTCTTAAAACACTTTTTCCCCCCCTTTTAAATTTCTAATCCCAAAGCAGCGTTTGGGTGTTTTTAATCCCCCTCCTTTTTTGTTGTTTTAAAGGTGAATTTAATTTTATCAACGCCGATTTTTCCACAGAATGAATTCCAGTCACGCTGCCAAAGCGGAGATGCAGACCCTGATTAAGATGTAAAAAGGAAACAAGAGTTTCAAAGCGATTTTTGATGCTTATCAAGCCCCAAACCTGGGGAATATCTGCAGAGCGAACCCGAGCAATCAAAGATCACACGAGGTTTGCAAAGTCTCCGACATGAAAGGCTGGAACTCCGAACAAAAAAAAGAGCACAATTTGCAGACAAAAGTGTGGGTGGAGGAAGCTGTGAGTGTGTGGGAGCGACTTCACACCGAGCTTCTGAAGAAAAACCGCATTTTTTTTGGTGTTATCGGCACTAAAAATAGAGAGAATCGGGCTCGGCTGGGGAGGCCTCGGGGCCAGCGCTGTGTGGGGACGGGCGGCGGAATCGGAGCCGGGAAGGACTGGAGGGAAAGGCCGGGATTCCAGGAGAAAGCTGAGGAAAAACCGGGGGTGTGAGGGAAAACTGGGGGAAAACTGCCCGAGGGTGTGAGGGAAAACTGGGGGAAAACTGCCCGAGGGTGTGAGGGAAAACAGGATTTCAGGAAAAGCCCGAGGGCATGAGGGAAAACTGAGGAAAAACGGAGGGCGTGAGGAAAAGCTGAGGATTTCAGGAAAAGCTGAGGGAAAACGGAGGATTTCAGGAAAAGATGAGGGAAAATGGAGGATTTCAGGAAAGCTGAGGGTGTGAGGAAAAGCTGAGGGTGGGAGGGAAAACTGAGGATGTGAGGGAAAACTGAGGATGTGAGGGAAAACTGAGGACGTGAGGGAAACAGGATTTTGGGGGAAATGAGGATATTAGGAAAAGCTGAGGGGGTGAGGGAAAGCTGAGGGCGTGAGGAGGAGCTCAGGATTTCAGGAAAAGCTGAGGATGTGAGGATGTTTTCTCACTGAAACTCCGTGAAATCCTCAGGTGACGTGAATTCTGGAGTGTGAACCAGCAGGGAAAAACCACGGATTGCAGTGGAAAAACTCAAAGTGAGGGCTAAAATGCCATTTTTGGGGTGTCCTGTGCAGGATTGGACTCGATCCTTGCGGGTCCCTTCACTCAGGATATTCCAAGATTCCATTAATGGGTCCATAAGAGCTAAAAAAACTCTGCAATACTGCAATAAAAAAGCCTCAATAAACTCTCCCGGCTGGAAGCACAGGTGCCTGGAACAGGCCCAGCCGCTCCCAAACAGTGGGAAAACACATCTGGTCCCGGTTCCATCCCTTAGGAAGAGCAATCAGGGCTATCCCACAGGAGGGAATTATTTAAATTATTTCTCTTAGCCCCCAATCCCTTCTTTCTTGCGCATCCCGCCTGCTTTAGGTGCAAAAACCCCTGAAAATCTGTTTTTAAATGGTGAATTTTATCTCCCAGAGCCTCACTCTGGCACATCCCGGTGCTTTTGCATTTCCATGGGAAGTGTTGGAGCCGCCTGAGCCCATGGAAATGCAAAATAAATGCAAAATAAAAAGCTGAGTGCTGCTAACGACCCTATTCCCATCCCCATTCCCATTCCCAAACCTCGGGACCCTGCAAGAGCAGCTCAGCAGAGCCTCAAATGATCAGGAAAATAATCCTGGAAAAGGAACCGGGGAAGGGAAATCCCATTTGCCACAATTTGGGAATGCTGCGACGTTTGGGAACAGCATTCCCAGCTCCTGTGGGAAACAGAGGAATCAGAGCTCCTCCTGTCACTGCCGGCCCCGAATTCCCTCGGAACAGCTTTTCCCTCGATTCCTGTAAGAATCAGGTCCGTGGTGACCGTGGGGCTGTGTTTGGGTGGGCTTCTGGCCATTCCCAGAATAATCAGGGAGAGGTCCTTGGCAGGGACACAAAAGCTCGGAGAAGAGGGGATAAATCCTGTAAATTCTGCAATTCCTGGGCTGGGCAGAGGCGTTTTTTATAGGATAACCCGAGGATGCAGCTCCCACCTCATCTGGCCCTTTTTCCAGCTGTTTTTTGGCCATTCCCAAAATAATCAGGGATAAGGTCCTAGAGAGCCTTGGCAGGGACACAAGAGCCTGGAGAAGAGGGGGTAAATCCTGTAAATTCTGCAATTCCAGAGCGCGTCCCACAGGACAGAACGCAGCTCCCACCTCATCCCGCTGCTTTTCCAGCTGTTTTTTTGGCCATTCCCAAAATAACCCGGGGTAGGTATTTTGCTGACTCAGCTGGCAGCTTGCCTCCAAGTGTTCCCACAGGCTCCTGGAAAATCTGATTCCCAAATCCCAGGAAAAAAAAAGAAAAAAAAAGAAAAAAAAAATCAATAAAATCCTGCCACTGAACCATTAAAACCATGAGGAGAAACCCTCGGGCTCTTCCCATTCTTCAAGAAGAATGATCCGGCTGCATCCAGAAATTTGGGAGACACAAAGCCTTTCAAACCAGCCACTCCTGGATTTCGTTCAAGCATTATCTCCACGAAAAATCGTCCCAGAGGTTTCCATGTGGGAATTTTATAACCCCTCCGATTTTGCAATAAATGGGGGGTTTTTTTATTGGCTCTAAAGGAGTTTTAGATTCAACAGCTGCAAACTCAACGCTTTTCTTGAAGTAGAAAAAAAAAGAAATCTTAAAGTTTTAGTTCTTTACCCTCAAATCACAACTCCAGGCCCTTCCCACCACCTGAAACACCTAAAATTTAAAAAGCTGTGGCTGAATTAGGAAATTCCAGGTTTTCTAATCTCTTCCTGCATCTTCCTGAAACCCCCTCCCCCCGAAAATAAGATTAAAACACCCCCAGGTGGTTCCCACTCACATTTCCCATCTATCCCTTTTCTATCCTAATCCGGTAATTTTTAGACAAAAAAAAAAGCTTTCTGTGATCACATTTTGACTCTTTAAATTTGTAAACTCTCCAAACAGGTGCCCAAACTCCTTTTTTCCTTTAAAACCTCCTATTTTCACCCCTCTCTGCTCACGTATCTTGAGGAAAATGAAAGCTGCGCTAAGATTTAATTCAGATTTTATTTCAATCATGGCACTTCCCACTAATCATCACCGACCCCGAGCTGGCACAGGGTCGCAGGAACCCGGTGTAAATCCCAAAAAGGAAATCTGTCATCAGGATCTCTTGCCCAAAATTAGCATTTTTGCCCCCAAAGAGGCCCCAGAGGTGTCTCGGTGTCTTTGGATATGCAGAGGTGTAAATGAAGTGTCAATGTCCTGCCCCAAAGCTCCAGGAGCAATTCCTACCTGGGCACCTCCCTGCAGGAAAAATCTCCATTTAAGCAGGAATTCGGCAAAAATTAAGACTTTTTTTATGCCCAGCCTCTTAAATGAAACTTTTGCAATGGGGAAAATGGGGAAAACCAGCAGATTTTAGGGGTTTTACAGAAGAATTCAGGAATTTCTCGCACTGCACATCCCTGCCCTGGCCCAATTTGTATTTTGTAATAATAAAACGCTGGAATAATTCCATCAGAATGTCCCACTGAGAGAGTCTCTCACTCACGGCTTAATATCATATTTAAACCCTTCTGGATTCATTTCCAGGCTGCCAGCTCATCCTAAAAAGCCCTGCTCGACACTTTGGAGCTCTGCTGAGAGCGGAATGCAGCAGAAAAAAAGAAGATTTAAACAGCAAAAAAACATTTAAAAAAAATCCTCTTTGGCTTCCCAAAGCGTGCACTGGAAGTTTGGTCCCAAAGTTTGCTCCTCTCACACCCCTGGAATGTGCTCGCGGAGAGGCTCAAAATCCTCCCCGGTTTTCATTCTGGGCTCTTTGCACCCCGCAAAATTTGGATTTCGGGATCCCCCAACAAGTTTGGGCGGCCCCAAAGCCCGAGGGGCTGCCCTGGGGAGATGCTGCAGCTCCGGGAATGAGGCACCAGGGCTGGAAAATCCCGAGGGGAAGAAAGGGCTGGCGGCGGGAGCTTCCCCTCCTGTCCTCACCTGGACTCCTCCTCCCGCCTCTCCCTCTCAAACCTGCCACAAAAACCCCGCTGAAAACCGTGGCTTTGTATCGTTTGGTGGGATTTTAATGGGATTTCCTGAAATCCCAAACTCTCCTCAGTGCTGATGGACAAACAGCTCCAGGAGCTTCCCCTTCCTGTCCTCACCTGGACCTTTTTTGGGATCTCCCTCCAAAATCCCATAAAATCCCCGCCCCATCCACCCGCAGGGGCTCGGTTTTACACTTCCCAGGGGGATTTGAGCAACTGAATTCCCAAATTCTCCTCAGTGCTGACAGACAACTCCAAGAGTTTTTCCTTCCTTTCCTTACCTGCACTTCTCCTCCCACATTTCCCTCTCAAATTCCCACAAAAACACCCCTGAAAACTCTGGGTTTGTGTCTTTTAGTGGGATTTTCACTGCTGAAATCCCAAACTCTCCTTGTGCTGACAGACAAACAGCTCCAGGAGCTTCCCCTTCCTGTCCTCACCTGGACCTTTTTTGGGATCTCCCTCCAAAACCCCATAAAATCCCCACCTCATCCACCCGCAGGGGCTCGGTTTTACACTTCCCAGGGGAATTTTAGCAGCTGAATTCCCAAATCCTCCTGGACCGGCCCCGAGGTTGCCACCAGGACGCTCCACGCCGGTGTGACCCGGATTCAGTCGGGTGCTGCCAAAGCTCCGCGTGCCAACCCCAAAGCTCCCCCATTGTGTTCCCCGCTGCCCCGGTGTCGCCACGCTCCCGCAATTCCCGCCATTCCCGGCTTATCTCCGGCAGCTCCGCAGCCTGTGGAGCTGCCGAGCTGCTCCCACACCGCTCGTTTCGGGAGCACAAGGTAAACTTTGGGGGAAAACAGCCCGGTTTGGCTTTGACAACATGGACAAAACGTGGCCAAGCACGTCCCGCCCCACTGGGGTTTATCGGGAATGAGATCCCAACAGAATTCCTGCGGGAATGAGATCCCAACAGAACTCCTCTGGGAATGAGATCCCAACAGAACTCTGGCAATGAGATCCCAACAGAATTCCTCCGGCAATGAGATCCCAACAGAATTCCTCCGGCAATGAGATCCCAACAGAACTCTGCCGGGAATGAGATCCCAACAGAATTCCTCTGGCAATGAGATCCCAACAGAACTCCGCCGGGAATGAGATCCCAACAGAACTCCTCTGGGAATGAGATCCCAGCAGAACTCCTCCGGGAATGAGATCCCAACAGAATTCCTGTGGGAATGAGATCCCAACAGAACTCCTCTGGGAATGAGATCCCAACAGAACTCCTTCGGGAATGAGATCCCAACAGAATTCCTCTGGGAATGAGATCCCAACAGAACTCCTCCGGGCAGGCATCGCACCTCTGCGAGGGAGCCAGAGCTGGCCTTGGAGACACAAAAATCCTTGCCTGATCCCAAAAAACCTTCCCAGGTTTTACAGGTCTCAAGCTTAAACCCCCTTCCCACTGGTTCCATGGATTTTATCCTATTTTTCCCTCTTAAATTCCTTGTCCAACTCCGGACATCCCATCCTGCTGATACTTTACTTATTTTATCCCATTTCCCCCCCTAATTCCATATGCAACTATGGACATCCCATCCCACCGATTCCCTGAATTTCATTTATTTCATCCCATTTTTCCCCTTTAATTCCTTATCCAACTTCGATCACCACGTGCAATTCGCCTCCCCACGAAGGCACATCCCGTAATTCCACAATTCTGTAATTCTTCCCACCAGAGAAGCACTAAAAAAACCTCAAAAAAGCAGGAATTGGGGATTTCGGGGCAGGTTTTCCCTCCTGTCAGGCACAGCAGCAGCAAAGTCCTGCACCTGCAGGGCCCAGCCGGGCTCCAACTCAAATATTTGCAGCTTTTTTTTGTGTACAGCATTCCCAAAAAATCCCGGAGCTCTGCAGATCAATGGACGCTCGTCTGTCAATTTTCAACTCCAGAACTTCCTACTCGGGGAGGGGGAAAAAAGAGAATTTCTGCCACTTTCTCCTCCCAGGTACCACAAATATTCCTGCTTGGGAAGGGCTGGGATGGAATTCCCAGGGAAGCTGTGGCTGCCCCATCCCTGGGAGCGTCCAAGGCCAGGTCGGAGCAGCCTGGGATAGCGGGAGGTGTCCCTGGATGGGGTTTAAGGTCCCTTCCCACCCAAACCATTCCATGATTCCACATTCCCCCAGAATTCCAGCTGGAAAACTTTCCCTTGTTTTTATCCCAATGAACTTGGCTGAACAGGTTTTCCCTCAAATCCTAACCCAGATCCCGATCCCAGCAGCTCCCCTGCCTTTCCCATCACCTGCCTAAAACCCCACATTTCCAGGGGGGAAAAAAAAAATCCCATTTCCAGGGGAAAAAAAAAAAAATCCCATTTCCAGGGGGGTAAAAAAAAAATCCCCTTTCCAGGGGAAAAAAATCCCATTTCCAGGGAAAAAAAAAATCCTGTTCCCAAAGAGAGCAGCCCCAGCAGAAGGTGCTGGAAGAGCTGCTGGGAAATATTGGGAAAACTCCCAGTGTGAAACCTCCCGAGGGAAGGGTGTTGGGAAGGGCGCAGGAGCCTCCTGCAGCTCCTCTGTTAATGAGTTTAAGCTGCTGCTGGCACCGAGGCCCTGTCCGAGTTTCACTCCCTGTTTTCCAGGAGGGAGGAGCAACCTACAAAATTCCAGGTTCAAAATCCCTGGGAAAATGAATGTACTTTGGGAACTGGGCACAGGGAGTTTGGGTTTTTGGGGAAATGGGCCTGTTGTGCTTTATTAGGTATGAGAACAGCAGGAATTCTGCTCCCAAATCCCGGAAAAACACCCTGGAAAGTCACGAACTGGGACAGAATTTGCCTCTTTTTTTACGGGATGTGTTTATAAACCTCAAGGAGAAATCAGCTTTTTATTAAAATGCTCTTTAAGGGGGAAAATCCGTGACAGATCCCACACAGAAACCACCCCGCCGGAGTTTCACTCCCTGTTTTCCAGGAGGGAGGAGCAACCTACAAAATTCCAGGTTCAAAATCCCTGGGAAAAAGAATTTAGTTTGGGAATTGGGCACTAGGAGTTTGGGGTTTTTAGGGAAATGAGTCTCCTGTGCTTTGCCAATTGTGAGAACGACAGGAATTCTGCTCCCAAATCCTGGAAAAACACCCTGGAAAGGCACAAACCGGGATAGAATTTGCCTCATTTAGATGGGAATCAGTTTAACCAGATCAGCCTTTGATTAAAATGCTCTCTAAGGCATCAAATCTGTGACAGATCCCACATGAAACCCCCCTCTGGGTCAAGAGATTCCTTACATTTTGCTGCAATCCAGGAGCTGCTGGGAAGCTTTTTAAGGCCTTGTGTTTACAGTGGGAACAGCCGGGAATGAGGCCCCGGCATCCACGGCAGGAACAGGTTAAAAATGGCACTTTTTTGTTGGAAAACACTGGAAGAACTCAACCACGTTCCCTTGAGGGAGCTCAGGACAGGGATCTCACCTGGAGCCAGGACCTGCTTTAACATTTCAAGGGTGAAACTTCACGGGAATAAAACGAACTCTGCAGAAAAATCCACATTTTTTTCCTAATTATCGTGGAGGGAAAAAAAACTTCCAGATATTCACATAATAAAATACTGAAAGGACAAACAGCACAGATTCAGCAAAATGTAAATTACTGCTGTTTTGAGAGGGAAAATTATCTTTACAATTTACTTCATCTCCCTTTCAGAAGCCCTGGATCTTGCAGGGAGAGAGCAGAGCACGCTGAGAGCCTGTGCTGGAGGAATTTAACCACGGGGATGGTTATAAAATATTTTAATATCACAATTATCCAAAGAAAATTAGAGAGCATCTCCCTCTCCTCAGCTGCCTGGGGCTTTCTTTCAGTTCTGCCTGGGGCTTTTTTTGTGGGGTCAGGAATAAATTTCTGGGGTTTTTTTTTCTTTTTTTTTTCGGCCCCTGCGAGCGGCAGAAATGGGTCAGTGATGAGAGGGAGTTTTGTAAGCACCTGAAATCCACCTGTGCCTGTCCCAGGTGTGCTCTGGGCACATCCCTCCTCCTCCTCCTCCTCCTCCTCCAGGATATCTTGTTTACCGTGAAAATCCACTTCGAGCAGCGCTCAGAACTCGGGGAATCCTTCCCAAGGCGCTCCCGCACGGACATCTCCTGCTCTGACCCCAGGAAAAGTCTTTGCATAGATAAAAACTTCCAATTTTTTAGGTGAAATCGCAGCTCTCAGGGTAAAATTCCCACGTTCCATGATGCTGGCAGAGGGGAGCAAAGCCCAGCACCCCAATATCTTCTATTTTTGGATAATTTAGCCCCTATTTAGACCCTTCCTACAGAAAAACTCCCTCTGAAAACATCAGTTAAAGGTTTCCCGTACCACTCTTAGGTAATAAAGTCAATTAAACCCCTCAAAACTCACAACAATCTACAGTGCCAAAGCCCCTTTTGATCAGATCAATGTTCAAAAGCCGTTCTGACAAACAATCCCAAGCCACAAACCATCCAGGGATGGTCCCAAATCTCCATCCCTGCAGCCCTGAGCCTCATCCCACAGAAAAATAAAATTATAAATCAACCCTTCACCCTTTGCAGCCCACAAAGCACAACCGCTTAGCTGGAAGAATAAAAAGCCTCCGTGATTTTGCACTTTTCTTTCCAACAGCCTCTGGAAAAGCTCTCCGAATTTCTGTCCCTCCGCTGCACCTTTGTGCTGGGAGTTCGTATCCAGACCTTTTGATCACATCTGAAATGTCAGTGCTGCCTGCCCGGGGCAGGGACAGGGCTCTCCAGCCCTCCAGCACCTCCAGATTGCAGGAGATTGATTAAACTCCATGAAAACAGCAGAGAAATGCACCTGGCACACAGGCAGAGAGGTAAAGGGGTTAAAATAGGGTGAGAGCGCTAAACTGGAGGTAAATTATCAGCTGTGATAAAACACAGGGGGAATGATCAGATATCAGAGCCACAAAGCCCTTTTAAAATCGCACTTTGCAACTCCACAACCCTCTTAACACCATCTAGAAAATGCACTTTTTAAATACAGACCAGGCACCGAGAGAGAAACAGAACAGAACTTCCAGCTGGGAACGACCCAGGTGCTTCCCAAACCCACATCTCCTTCATCCCCAGCCCCAGCAGCCTCCCGCTCCCCACGCCGCTGCCAACAAAGCCGGTGCCAGCTGCCACTGCCAGCCCAACACAGCCCAGGGCAGCCCCTGGGAGGATGAAAAACGCGCATTCCTCACATCCTTCCTGCCCGCGGGACCTCCGTGGCTTTTCCCTTCCATCACTTCCACGCACAAATGAGATGCCAAAACTCAACTGTGATTAAAGGTCCTTATGTAATGCTGTAAGCCCGGGCAGATGCCACTGTCGCTGCCTCGGCTTCTCCCTGCACCGGGACACCCAAAGTTGCACGGAAGGCGCTCAAAAATCACGCCCAAAACCCCAAGCCCGGGGCGCACGCAGCACAACGCGAGCCGGGAGCGCAGGGAAGGGGAAGGCAGCTGAAGGAAGAGGCTGAGGAGGAGAGAACCCCCCCGATTTACAGCCAGAGCACGGTGCCCGGTAACGCTTCCTCTCCTCACCTCCCCAGTGACAACTCCGGCCCCAAACCCGAGCGCGGCCGCGGGACCCGCGGGTGACACAAACCGCGACAGGGCAGGGGCCGAGGGGACGCGCTCCACATCCAAGTCCAAACCCCAATCCTGCAGGAATGTTGTCTTCCCTTCGCTTTGCTCCGGGAACTCACCTTCCCTCCCCTCCCCCAGGCAGGTGACACAGCCCGGTCCCCGCGGGGAGGGGACACAGAGCCTCCAACCCCCGGACGGAGACCCCCGGCCCCCGGTAGAGCCCCCGGACCCGGAGCAGCCCCCGGGCAGAGCCTCCAACCCCAGGGGAACCCCCCGACCCCGAGCAGAGCCCTCCGACCCACAGCCCCATCGCTGGCCGCCCGCCCCCTTCTCCTCCTCCCCCCGCGGGGGCTCCGCCGTCGCTCCCCCAGTGCCTCCGCTCCCCTCCCGGCCGTGAGGCGCCCGTGCCCCGCTCCCCCCGCCGCCCACCGCCGGGCCGGGCCTAGCGCTGCTCGGCTGCGCCGCCAGGCCCGGGGGGAAGGAAGGGGGAAGGGGCTCGGCGGCCGCGCGGGCGGCCCCGCACTCACCCAGGCCGGTGCCCTCGGGGCCGCCCCCGCCGCCGTCCATGCCGGGCGGCGCGGGGAGGGGGGCGCGGGCGGGCGCGGCGGCGGAGGGCGGAGGGCAGGGCGGCCGGGGCCCTCCCTCCCTGCCTTCCCTCCGGCCCCTCCGCTCGGCCCCCGCGCTCGAGTGGCCGCCGCCGCTGCCTCAGCCCGGGGCCGCCGCTCAGGCCCAAGGCGCTGCCGCCGCGGGCGGGCGGACGCAGCTCCCGCTCCCCCTCGGCCGCCGCCGCCGCCGCAGCGCTACGTGGCCGCCGCCGCAGCCGCCGCCGGTCCTCGCGGGGGCGCGCGCGCGCGGGGTTGGTGGGGGGGGGTGGCGGCGGGAGGCGCGCCCCGTGCCTGTACCGGTGCGCGGCGGGAGCGCGCGGGGGGGGGGGGGCGGGGAGCGCGCTTGTGCGGCGGGAGCGCGCGCGGGCCGAGGCCGCGGTTGAAGGGCCGGGAGGTTTAAGGGGGGACGAGGGGGGGGGGGGGGTGGTTGCGTGTGTAAGTGCGCGTGTGCGGGAGCGCGGGCGCGCGCGGAGGCGGGGAGGGAACGGACCGTGCTGAGGGGGGAAGGAGGGGGGGGGGAAAACACCACATAGGCCGAGGGGAGCGGGGAGGCGGCGGTTGCGGGATCGGCAAGCACGCGCGTGCGGGAGCGCGGACGGATAACACGGGGGGGGGGGGGGGGTAACGCACAGAGCCGGCGGGGAGCGCGCGCGCGCGCGGGGGCGCGCACGGCTGGAACGGGGGCACACACGGGACACCCATAGGCCGGGGGAGGCGGCGCTGTGCGCATGCGCCGCCGGGGGCCGTTCCCGCGCGCCCGCCCCTTTCCCGCCGCTGCTTCACCTGAGGCGGCGGCGCGCGCGGGGCGCAGGTGAGGCCGGGGGGAGCGGCGCGCATGCGCGGGGGACAGGGAGGGGGCGGCCTGAGGGGCGGGGGGGCGCCTGCCCGTTACCCCGCGCGCGTAATTAGCGCCCGTGCTCTAATTAGCGCCGGCAGGTGGTCGCGGAGGTTGTGTGAGGGTGGGGGGGTGTAATGGAGTGGGGGTCGCCCCGGCTCCCCCTCAGCGGGGCCGCCCGCTCGTCCGTTACTCCGCGCGGGTAATTAACAAGCCCGCTCTAATTAGCAGAGCCAGGTGAGCCGGGCAGGCCGTGGCCGCGCTGCGGTAAGCCCGGCTTGAGGCCTCACGGAGTCCCGGGGATGGCTCCTGCCCTCGGAGGTGACGGAGCTGCCCCTCAGGACCAGGTAAGGCCCCAGCGCCTCCTCAGCGAGGCCCCGAGTGATTTGCAGGAGCCTCAGCAGTCGGGCCCTTCTGTTCCGGTGCCAAACCCCAGCTCCCGCTTGCTCAAATCTTCCTCTCCCCTTAACACGCTAATGACTACTTAACTCCAGCCTGCGGTTTCTTGATTACACCCTGATGAATGAGAGCGATGTGACAAGGAGCAGCACCTTCGGCAGGTAGTTGGTGACGGGCGTGGGGCTCCTGAAGGTCGGGGCCGCTCCTTCGCAGGCTGGCCCTGCCTTTTCCAGGTGCCACCTCCTCTGGGAAGCTGCAGAGCCTCGGCCACAGCCCCAAAACCACTGCTGGGGCTGTGTAGGAGGGGACAGCGCTGCTGTGGTTTGGGTTTGGCAGCCGTGAAGGAATTAGTGAGAGCAGCAGGCACTGAGAGGGGGAAGGGCACCAACCCCTTTGGCAGTGCTGCTGTTTGCCGAGGACTTCGGGGCTCTCTCTTGCCGCTTTCAGCTTTGAGTTCCTTTCCTAAATCCTTTAGTCCACAATCCCTAGCTGTGGTTGGTTTCCTCATCTGCAAATGCCCCCCTGCCCCCAACACTGTAGGGCACTGGATTTGAGATTCTGCCAAAAAATCTCGGCGCCCTCACTCCCCCGGAGTTAGAAATACCAAATTCCAGAGGGCTTGACTTGCTCTGGATTCCTGAGCATAAACCCCAGATCTGAGCTCCCTGTGCAGAGCAGGGATTGGAGCTCTCAGAGGCAAATTCAGGCCCAAGTTAAAAGGGCAGGGAAGGCTGGAGAAGCCCCGGGGTGGGATCAGAACAATGCTCCCAGTTTTCCTCCTTGCCCCAGCTATCCCTGGAGCAGGACAGGACACGCTGACCCAGCCCACGGGAGCTGGTGCTGCCTCACCCAGTCCAGAGCTGTTCCAATCTCTGCTGGAAGCGGTCACCTGGAAGAACCTTGGAGTGTGTGGACACTGCTCCATCTGAGCCCAGCGCCCCTGTGCAGTGCAGCCTCTGGAGGAAAAGCAGGGAGATGATGTCAGGGCAGCTGCTGCTGCTGCTGCTGGACACCTCCTTGGATGTGGAGGATGCCAGGTGCTGGAATTCCCTGCCTTAGAGCGGGAAGGAAGAAGTACACCGGGGATTTTTTGTTCCTTGGAAGGTGAACGCACAAGAAGCAGCGACAGAGCCCCTCTCCCAAAAGGTGGGATCTCAGCTGAGGGACGACGTAAAACAGAGGAGCACAGAGGAGGAGCAGAGCCATCAACCACTTCCACAGCCACCAAGGGGATCAGATACAAAAATCTCTGGGTTCCTGGCGTGATGGAAATAAGGGACTTGTCCTCCCAGCCCTGCTGGTGTCTCTCCAGCACCGGGGGTGGCCCAGGGAAGGGGCAGCTGCTGAGAGACTTTTGCTGTCCCCACGCTGTGGTTTGTCCCCAGGGCACCCAGCAGGGCACACTCCCCTGTTGCTGCTTGGCTGAGGCAGCTGACAGCTCCACGGCCCAGTTCCCACAGGGAATCGCTCTCCCCATCCCTTCCTGGGATCCCCAACACGTCGGGCACGGAGAGAGAGGGAAACCAGCCCCGAGCAGTCCCAGCCCCGCAGCTCTGCTCTGAGCACACACCTGCCCCAGAGCCAGAGATCCTTATCTGCCCCATTTCCTCTGCTGCTGGGTGACATCAGAGGCAGCTCTGGCGCTGCTGTGGCTCCTGGTGTCCTTCTCCCCTGCATTTTCCTTCTCTCCAGGTGTAACCAGAGTGGGAAAAACCCTCCTGCGTCAGGTGAAGGTGACACAAATCGTCATCTCCCCCCTGAGCCCCTGCAGTCTCTCAGCTGTGGGTGACACTGGCTTCCCCTACAAACCAGATTTTTTTTGTCTAAGCAGCTTAGGGCCTTTCAGGGTGAAAAGTACAGCAAAAGTAGGAGAACGTGCTGGCCCAGGGGCTGCAGACACAGCAGAACGTGGTGCCACCCACCTGGGGGTTTTTCCTGGAGGCCTGGCTGCTCTGGGCTTGCCGAGGAAGCAGATGGGAGCTGTTGCTGCTCAGGGAGCAGCCCCGGCGCCGTGGGCAGGAGGAGCTCACACAGAGGTGAGCAGATGGCCCCAGCTGGAGGTTGCCGGTGCTGTGGGCAGGATCCGGGGCTCTGCCAGCCCGGGGGCTCGGGGCCGCCTGCTCTGCGTGTTTGACACGGCTTTAGGGCTGGAATGCTCTGGCAGTGCCCAGCCCCGCCGTGCCACGTGAGCTGCGCTGCTCAGGGGCCCAGCTCAGAGCTCTGGGCCTGCCTCATCCCCGTTCCTGCTGGGAGGATTCTTGGGAAAACTCCTCCTCATGGAGCAGCACTGGCCCTTCTTCACCCTGTGCCTGGTGCTCTGTGAGGCCTCCGAATCCTGACAGTGCTGCCTTAGGGACAGCCTGCACCAGCAGGACTTGACACAGCTGGGACAATTTCTCCTTACCCAAAAGAGAAGAGTCCTTGGAGCTTGGTGCTGCTCGAGGATCCTGGAAAGAACAGGCTCTGCGGAGAGAAACTGAGGCACAGGTGCTGCTGACACCTCCAGCTCTGCAAGCCAGCCAGACTGTCAGGCTTTGTCTTTCAGATCTCCTGCTCAGGATGCCCTGGAGCGATGGGAGAGGAAGCAAAAGGGAAACAAAGGGGTTTTCCTGCTGGATTTTGCCACAGGAAGCTCTGTGCTGTCCGAGGGAGCCGGGCCACCGAGCTCAGAGGCACCGGGGCTTTGAGGCCGTGTCACTGCAGAGGAGAAGTTCAAGCAGAGGAAATTCCTGTTCCCGTTTTCCTTTCCCAGTTCAGTGGAAAGGCACAATTAAAGATTAATTGCCTCCAAATAACAGAGCAGAGCTCACACCCACCAGCACCTCCTTGTGCCTGCGATCAGAGGCAGCTCCGTGTGGGGGTTGTTCACTTTTCTTTGGGGTCCTGGGGGCAGGGGAACACGACTGCGGGATCAGAGCCAGCAGCCTCTGCATGAACACCACCAAAAAGTAAAATTTCCCTTTGGTTAGCCTTGGCTTTGTGCTTTTTTTTTTTTTTTTTCCCCTTTTTTAGATTCCTCCTGAGGGAAGTTCTAAAGTTCATGCTGGAGCAATTATTAAATACAAACGTCACTGCAGCAGGTGCTGGACGTTTCTGTCCCTGCACTAAAGGACGCCCTCTGCTCACATCGGCATCAGAGGAGTACAGGAAGGGTCCTTGGCCTTGGCCAGGGTGAGGAACAAACTGGTTTAACTGGAGTCCTTTCCATTCCCACCCCATCTTCCCGAGGCTCACCCTGGAGCCAGGATGTGCCGGGCTGAATTCAGCAGCTCTGATGGAAAACAGGCCCAGGAGGAGCAGCTCAGCCCCGCTGCCAGCCGAGGAATCCTGGATCCAAACTTGGCGCTGAGCGTGGCTCCCCATCTCCCAGCCTGCCCTGGGCTGTTATTCCTGCTCTTTTCCACGAGCCCTTCCTCCCGCACCGCCCCTGTTTTTCAGGGTCCCCTTGGACATCAACAGCACAAAGGAGGCCGTGAGGAAACTCCTCCCAGTGCCCGGCTCTCCCCACGCTGCCAGCTCGCTCCGGGGCACGGATTATCCCAGCCTCGGGACCTGCCTGGCCCGGGGAGGCTCCGGCCCGGCTGCAGCAGGAGCAGGTGCCCCTTTCCATGCCCAGCCAGGCGGGTCCCGGCTGCTCCAGAGGCTGCTCCCCGTGCTCCTGGCCGTGTCCTCCTCACGCCAGGCAGGCCGGGGTGTCTGCCACAGAGCAGGCTCGGCTCAGAGAGGGTGAACACAGAGGAAATCAGGCAGCTTCCTGTTTGTTTATGGGGAACAAAAGCCTGGCTGGCTGGTCTGAGCTCCCTGCCACCAGCAAGGAAGGAAAAAGGGAGGGAAAAGTCTCCCAGGAAGCAAAAACCAGTCTGTGCTGCCATTAATCACTGAAAGCACAGAGCTGCAGGGGAACAGCTGCCAGGCTTTTCCCTCCAGCACGGATTAATCACCACAACAACGTTCTGGACCCAAAAACTCAGAGCTGTTTCCTGAAATCCAGCTCAACCAGCTCGCACCTCCGAAGCCATTCCCAGACATTCCTGCAGTTCCCGAGGGAGCCAGGTGAACCTCTGCGAAAGGAGGAAAGCTCGGAGCCCTGCAGGGCTGGGGGGAAAACAGGAATTTGGACCTTTCCGAGTGCTCGAGGAGTGGAAACCTGAAGCTGGAAGGGGCAGCAGAGGGTTCTGAGGAACCTCAGGCAGCTCCTGTGCCAGCTTGAGCTTCTCCTTCGCCACCTGGAGACTCCGTCCGTCCTTGTCCACATCCTGTCCTGGCCAGGGTGACCTCGGGGCTCTGCTGTCGCCACGGGTGGCCACCTCTGGGCCGATTGCTGCTGCCACCTGGTGGGAACCAGCCCGGCCCTGCTGCTCCTCGGGGTGTCCCCCTGAGCCTGGAAAAGGGCGCCTCGGGACAAGGCACCTCTGGAAAAGGACACCTCTTCCCATCCTCCCTCTCACGGCGAGCAGCAAAGCTGCACCTCCGCCACTCACCCGCACAACACCCCCAGCTCTGCGATGTCGGTGCCAAACGGGACAACTGGAGAACCACAGAACAGCTGGGGTTGGAAGGGACCTCTGGAGCTCCTCTAGTCCCAGGCAGGGCCACCGGGAGAGCAGCTGGAAGATGGGAAGGTCCAGGAGCACCTGGTGGGATGTTGGTGTGAGGGAGAGCCGAGAGGAGGGCACTGAGTGCCCTTTGATGGGGATTAAAAGCTGTCAGATACACTGAATTTGGGGAGTTTGGGCAAACAGGTGGCAGAAAGGGAAAGAACCAGGCCAGGAAAGCATTCCCAGGCTCCCCAGGGAATGGGCACATTCCCGAGGCTGCCAGAGCTCCAGGAGCTTTTGGACAATACTCCCAGGGATGCACAGGGTGGGAGTTTGGAGTGAATCGAACCAGGAGCTGGGCTGGATGAGCCCTGTGGGTCCCCTGTAACTCAGGACATTCCATGATTCATTTGGAACCCCAGATCTCTCAGCAGAGGGGAGAAAAGGGAACGTTTGTAGGGAGAATCACCCCCAAAAGCCAAGGAAATGGCGAATAATCGGCCCCAGGGGCCACTGAGGGAGCCTCAGGCACCTCCTCCAGAGGGGCCAACAGCAAAGGCAGCAGGAAATGCTCCCCACTCCCTGGAAATGCAGAGCCCCGGGAGCTGGGAAGGGATTGCAGCCACACTCTGCAGAGCCCAACACCTGGAGCGCGAAACTGAGAGGGGAACGCAGGAAACGCCGTGGGAGGGTTCAAAAGGAGCCTTGGGAGCCGAGTGGGAGCTGCCCTCGGAGCGTCTGGAGCGGGAGAGCAGAGGAATAAAGAGCTCCAGAGGGGAAAGAGGTCTGGAAGTTATTTGGGAGTTGTGCACCCGACTCAGCTGCCTGAAACCCCGTGTGAGCTCAGGCACCTCATCACCGCTGCAGGCAGAAAGGGCAGGAGAGGCTTCCCAGGGCTCCAGAGGCTGTAGGGGGGATGTGGAGAGTGAAAGGAGCCCGCACCACACAGCAGCACCCTCAGGGCAGCACTGACACCCGGGCCAGGCCGTTCCTGAGGGACACCAGGCCCCGGGTGAAGCCCAGGATGGCGCCAGGCTGGAACCGTGCAGGGAAAAGGCTCCAGAGTGCCACTCTTACCTCAGGAACGCCGTGAAAACTCACAGGCCAAGCTTTGAAGCTGTCGGGATCAATCCCTCTTTGCCTGTGCCAAGACTCTTCCCAGCTACCCCAGCCCGTGCCCCACTGACCCCGACCTCCCTCTCTCCTGAGACAGCAGCAGAAAAAGAAGCAGCAACCCACGGTGCCACCCTTGGGACTGTGACATTTATTGAAGGCTGGTTACACAATCACACCCATCACATCCTCCTCACAGTTCAGCTTCCCTCAGTAAAAGGAGCATGGATGGAACAGAGGATTTCTGCCCGAGCCTCGGAGCAGCGAGGGGCTGGGACAGGAGCCCACGGGGCAGGAGAGGGGGATGGCTCAGGGGGAGAACGAGGAGATGTCCCGGATCCAGGAGGATTTCCTGCACAGGAACTCCCCTCTCCACCGTGCCAGAGGGGATCTCTGCTCCTCTCACCCAGCGCCGCGGCTGCCACAGGCACAGCAGAGCCCCTGTCCCAAGCTGAGGTGGCCCCTGGCTCTCAGGTGACACCTGGAGAGGACTGGCTTGGCTGAGGGCCCTGAGCATCGCTGTCCCACAGCCCAGGAGGTGTGGGATGGCCCCGGCCAGCCTGAAGGCACTGAGGCAGCTCTGAGACCTGATCGATGCAGCACCCAGAGCCAAGGACTCACCTGGGCTTCATCCCAGGACAACTCTGCTCCTGGTGCTCAAACTGCCTGGAAAGGGGCACTTCCCAAACCTCCCCGAGCCACTGAAGCCACCGCTGTGACCACCCAGGGGAGGAACCGCAGGCCTGGTGTCGCGAGCGTTCGCTTTTATTTGATTACCCATCCCAAAATCCCTCCAACTGCCAAATTTCCATTTCCTCCGCGAGGAAATTGCAATGATTTTTTTTTTTTTTCCTTTCCTTTTTTTTTTTTTTTTTTCTTTTTTTGTTTTGTTTTGCTGTTCTTCTGCTGGCGTGGGCAGGGCAGGCAGGGGCTGGCTCACTGTGGCAGCTGCAGCAGCACGGACTGTCCTGAGGGCAGGTAGGTGATGTTGCGGGAGCGCGAGAGCTGGTACGCGATGTCCTCGGCCGCCTCCAGCTTGCGCAGCTCGATCAGCCCGTCCCCCGCCGTGGCCAGCGAGTTGGCAATCAGCTCTGCAGCCTTGGAGTCACCTTCTGCAGAGATCACCGCCGCCTTCTTCTGCTGCTCAGCCTGCGAGGAAAACGGGGAAGAAAAGGGACGGGCAGCGCAGGAAGTGAGAGCGGAATGAACGGACGGAACTGCGCCGCCCCACCCCGCGGGGGTTCCCCCCTGCCAGGGTCAGGATAAAATGGTTCTGGTTTAGGGTTGTGTTCTTTAAACTGGTTTGCTGCCACTCTGGGAAAAAACAGAAGCCAATTTGGCTACTGTGGGAAAAGAAAAAAAGCCAATTTCAAACTGAATTTCAAGCTGGTTTTTGACCCCATCCATCCCACCCGGAGATCCCGATTATTTTGCAGTCCCTAGGGATGCTCCCAAACCCGGAGCTCTCCAGTCAGCTGAAATCTGAGATGACACAACAGCCGTTAATCCCATTCTCCTGCTGGAGACTCCCAGAAATCCTCCAGTGCGAGTCAAAGCAGCTGGAGTGACCCAGGAACAAGCAATGAGCACGGCCGCAGGCCGGGGTGGAGAGAGGAGCCTTCTCCAGCTGGGAGTAGGTTTATGCTGGATATTTGGGAAAATGTTTCTGTTCAGCATTCCAGGAAGGCTGGGACAGGATATTCAAAGGAAAAACCCCTAGAGCGGGAAGGAGAGGCAGCCCCAAGGTTCTCAGAAGGACAGGATACCTTCTCCACGATGAACCTGGCGCGCTCTGCCTCCTGCTGCGCCACCTGCTTCATCTCCACCGCCTCCGTGAACTCCTTGCCAAAGGTCAGGTGGGTCTGGGGGGCACAAACCAAACAGGTCACGGCAGGGACAGATCCCAGCAGCTCTGGGATGGGGACGGAAACAAACTGGGAACAGGTGGGGATCCCATCCCCATCCCTGTCCCAGTGTGCTCAGCCCGCTGCCACCTCCTGGCTGGGGCATGGGAAAGCTCCAGAAACAAAGTGTCCAGGCTGCCTCCTGCACCTCCCTGTGCTCCCAGCAGGAAAACCCCAGGCAAAGAGGGAGAGGTGTGCAAGCCTGATTACAACATTTAACTTACAAAGGGATAAATTGAACTTATAAAGGGAGGTGGGAGGGCAGAGCTCCCTCCTTGGGTATCTCAGCAGGTTCCAGGAGGAACCCTTTGTAGGAAAAGCTGCTGTCCAAGTGGGGATTTTCACTGCTGGTGCTTCCTGTGGAGCTGCTGCCAAATCCCAAACCACCTGCAGCGCCATCCATCACCCTCAGCAGCATCTGCTCCTGGTGGAGCTGCAAAAGCCCTGCACAGGGAGGGCTTGGACACCCAGGGGCCACCAAGGGCTGCCCAAGGTCGCAGGGACAAAACCAGAGCTGTGACCCCGGCATCCTTCCAAACACAGTGTCCAAATGTCCGAACGTCCAGCCCACCATCCTCCGGCCACCCTTCTCTCCAAAGGGGGAAATGGGAAATGGGAAAACTCTCACCAAGGACACGTCGTCCAGGATGAGGCCGAAGGTCGCCGCTCTCTCCGTGAGGTCCTCGCTGACCTGCCTGGACACCAGCTCCCGCTGGGTGATCAGCTCCCCGGCATCAAAGCGAGCCTGCAACGGGCAGACACCTCTGGCAACAGGCAGCGGCAGGACACGGCCTCCGGCTGCACCAGCGTGGACAGCAGGAGGCCTTTCCCCACCAAAAAGGGCTGCCCAGGGAGGTCTGGAGTCCCCATCCTGGGAGTGTCCAAGGCCAGGGTGGACGGGGTGTGGAGCCCCTGGCAGAGGGTGGAGCTGGAGGAGCTTTAAGGTCCCTTCCCACCCAAACCAGGCTGGAATTCTGCGGTTCCAGGGCACAGCACATTCCCCACTCCCTGCCAGGGCAGCGCAGCAGCTCAGGGCGTGCTCACCACCACAGACTTGAGGATCTCGGTGGTGATGGAGGGCAGCACGCGCTCGTCGTAGTCCTCGCCGATGCTGGTGAAGATGCGGGGCAGCTGGGCGGTCACGGGCCGGAACAGGATCCGCAGCGTGATGTTCACGTTCTGCAGGTCTGGGGAGCAGCACAGGGTCAGCGAGGGACCTCTCCTCTCCAGTGCAGCAGGAGGAGGAGGAGGAGTAAACTCCCCAACTTGGGTTTGCCAGAAAAAATGAGTTGGTTTCACTCCCCTTTTTCCCCTGGGATCCAACTGCGCTCTGCTGTAAAGGGAGAATTCCAACCCCACCTGTGTCACCTGCTCCAGGTGACCCTGCATGAGCTGCAGAGCTCAGGAGGTCCCTTACAACCCAAACTCCTTGGGGTTCAGTGATTTACAGCACCAAGGGAAGAGTTCTTTAACCCATCCTTTATTAAAGAGATCAAACCACTCCTGACTGTTCCGAACACGTGGGATCTCCACGGAATCAAGGAGCAGTTGGGGTTGGAAGGGACCTCTGGAGATGACCCAGCCCAACCCCCTGCCAAGGCAGGGTCACCTGGAGCGGGTGACACAGGTGGAATGTCTGGATCCAGAGAGGGACACTCCAGGCCCTTCCTGGTCACCTGTCCAGTGCTTGGTCCCTCAAAGTGGAACTCGCTTAACGTTTCTGGCCCTTTCTCCACAGCCTGGGCTTTAGGACCACAGTTCCACATCCAGCAGGGTAAACCCAAAGCCCTGGATCCCCTGGATCCGGTGTCCCCGGGGCCAGCACCCACCTTTGCTGCCGGTGATGACGGGGATGTTGCGGGGCCGCGAGCGGCAGTCGAAGATGATGGGTTTCTGCACCCAGGGGATCAGGAAATGGGTCCCTTCTCCCACCACCACGTCCTGGACCCCCCGGAACCGGTCAAAGATCACAGCTCTGTGTCCTGCATCCACTGGGGAGGGAAAGAGCACGTCAGGGATGTCACTGCTGCCACCAACGCCACGGGAACGGGGCGGCTGGGAGGGTTAAAGCCTTAATTAACAGCAGAGCAGGGAATTAATGGGATCATTTAGGGCAAAAAAGCAAAGAGAAGCTGCAGATGGAACTCCAGGGCCTCCCAGTCTGCTCCCCATGGAGCAACTCTGTGACTTTTGGAGAAAGGAACTCACAATGCTCGTGGTATAAACAGCCGTGCGAGGCCTCAGTCTGTCTTTATTGGGCAATAAAAGCAGTGAGAAGTCAAGACTTGGACGAAAATACAGAATAAAGCGATCGGGGAGCGCTCAGCTTGTCCCACTCACCGTTGTAAAGAGCAGAGTTGACAACTCCGCCCGCCACAGCCAAGCCCAGACCGAGCTTCCCGATGCTCTCGAACACCTTCGCAGCCATTTCACAGCTCCAGCTCCAGCCCTCGTTCCAAAACCCTCCTGCAAAACCCCCCCGGGCCGGTCAAAGCCCACTGAGCACGGCCGGGGTGCTGCGGGGGTCCCTGGGGATCGACCCCCGCCCGGAATCCCGAACCACCCCGGGCAGGGCAGCCCCGCCTCGGGGGCTCCCTCGGCCCCACAAACACCTCAGCCCCGGGGGTCTCCTCAGCCCGGGGGTCTCCCCCCACGACCCCTCCCCAGGCTCTGACCCTGCGGCCCCGCAGCACCCCGGACACCCCTCCAGGACCCCTCCCAGCTCTCCCCGTCCCCCCACAGCCCGACCCCCGCACCCCGAACGCCCCCCAGGCCTCCCCCTCCCCGCTCCCTCCTAGGCCGCTCGCCCCCAGCACGGGCACCCCACGGGCCAAGGCCTCGCTGTCTCCAGCCCGCCCGCCCGCCCTCAGGCCGCGGCTCGGTCCCGGCTCGGCTCCCCCCGGCCCCGGGGCCGCCGGGGCCCGGACCCACCGCCGCCCCCCGGCCCCGCCGCTCCCGCCGCGCCGCTGACCTCCACATGAATCCGCGGCCGCCCGCCCCAGCGCGCCTGCGCGCCAGGCCAAGACGCGCGCTCCTCATTGGCCCGCGCCTCCCGTGCCTTTCTGGGATGGGTAGTTCTCTGCCACCATGCGCTCTGCAGGGCGGCCTACAGTTCCCGGTGTGCCCCGCGGCGGCCCGCTGGCTGAGCAAAGTAGCGCACTATTGGCTGGGGCTTCACGCTACGCGCAAGGCCTCTTGGGAGATGTAGTCCTGGTGGAGGGGAGGCATGTGGGGGGCGTGCGGGGACGGGGGACATGCGGGGGACAGGGGACGGGCAGCACGTCCTGCTTACAGAACCCCAGAACAGGCCGGGAGGGGACCTCTGGAGACCACCCAGTCCATCCCCCTGCCATGGCAGGGTCACCTGGAGCCGGTGACAGGGGTGGCTTGGGATGTCTGGGTCCAGAGAGGGACACGCCAGGCCCTCCCTGTCACCTGTGCCTGCCACCCTCCATGGAAAATTCTTCCTCCTGTTGAGGTGGAACTCGTGGTTTAGTTTCTGGCCATTGTTCCTGGTCCTGGCACCGCTGAACCGAGTCTGACACCTCCCGGAGACACTTCCCTGGCTTGGCGGGATCCCCTCTCCGCCCTCCCTTCCCAGCCTAACCAGGCCCAGCTCCCGCTCTCTCCTCATCCGAGATGCTCCAGACCCCAGACCGTCTTTGTGGCCTCCCTTGGACCCTCTCCAGCAGCTCCTTGTCTTTCCCAAGCTGTGGACACCGGCATTAAACGTTCCTCCCTCATCCCGGGGGAAAAGGGGCCCGGAGCCGCTGTGCCCCTGCGGACACAGATCCCTCATTCCCCGGCCGTGTCCCCTCCTGTCCCCTCCTGTTCCCGGAGCCGCTAGAGGGAAGCAGCGCTCTCCCTTTGGCTCCGGGAATCCCGGAGAACAGGGAAAAAAACGGGAATTAAAAAAAAAAACCCTCCCCAAAAGGCTGGCCCGGGGAGCCGCCGGGGTGGGCTCCGCTCCGAGGGGACCCCGCCGGGCACCGGAGGCTTTGTGCCCCTCCCCGGCAGCGTCTGGGGATGGGAACGCAGCCGAAGCCCTTCCTCAGAGCCCAGCGGATCCCGGGAGCAGCCAGGGAGTGTCGTGTCACCCCCCTGAGCTTGTGTCACCTCCGTGAGGGGAAACTGAGGCACGGCGCTGCTCAGCACCCCGGCCAATGGGGGGACAGAGAGGGACCCAAACAGCAGCGACAGGTTCCAGCTGGTGGCCCCAGGCCCCGGTTCTCAGCTGTCGGTGCCTCCATCCAGCCCCAAACCAACCTCTGGTGGCAAAGCCGTGAACGCCCGGGGGGTTCTTCCCGTCGGAGGCGGGGTCCAACAAGGTGAAACTCATTAAAGCCGGGACTGACGGAGCTGGGGGACCGGGATTTGCACCCCCCGAGCTCTGCCTGCCGCTCACCCCACGTTTGTGCTGCCCATTCCCTTTTCCCTGCGGGATCAGCGCTGCCCGTTCACACAGAACGGGGACAAAGGCTCGTGGCCCTGGGGATTTTTGGGCCCGGGCCCGGGTTTTTGGGATGGGAGCTGCGGGAGCCGCCGGCTCGGAGCCGGTGCCACCCTCGGCAGCAGCCGGGAGCAGAAAGGGGCCTTTGTGCAGGGACCCTGCGGCCGCTGGTTCGGGGGGGACGCGGTGACACGGGCTGGCCACACGGGCTGGCCACACGGGCTGGCCACTGCCGGGGGCACCCAGAGCGTCCCCCCACAGCCTCCGAGCTGTCCCGGCTCTGTGGGATGGGGAATGTGGGGTCCGGGATGGAGGTGAGGGGCTGGGAGCATGGAAGGCCCCAAAATTGAGCTTGGGACCCCGTTTTTGGGTGACGGCTGTGGGATTGCACCCCAAAATAGAGCTGGGACCCCCCCTGCCAGTGATGGCTGTGGAACCGCGCCCCAAAACAGCGCTGGGCCCCCTCCCTTGAGCCTCTCCCCGAGGCTGCCGTCCGGTTTTGGGGGACATTTCCTCCACGGGCAGCGCGGGCGGCTCAAGAAGGGCTCATTGTCCCCCCCGGCCCCGGGAGGGAACAAAGCGCCTCCTCTTCTCCACCCCCCGCTCCCAAAAAACCCTCGGCACGAAACCGCCAAGCGCGGAGACTCCCGGCGCCCGCTGACCCCGGCGGGGCCGGGACGGATCCGCGGCGGTTCCAGGGCACGGCCACGCCCGGCCGGAGCCGCGGCTTTGGCAGGAACGGGGTTTTTCCACCCCGAATCCGCTGTGGGGTTGATCCGTGCGCGGCGGGACGGGGCTGGCGCTGATCCCCCTCCCACCCACCGCGTCCTCCGGGGGGTCCCGGCCCTGCCCGGGGGGTCCCGGCCCGGCCCAAACCCGAATTAGGCTCAATAAGCGTTGAAATTAAATTAGCGAAACTGCATTAAAGCCCTGCGAGGACGCGGCTCGGGGTGGAAACGGCCTTAATGTGATTTCAGCCGAGTTCCCTGCCGCGATTTGCAAGTCAGGGAAATCGAATTAGGGCTGTTTGCATTCTGAGCTCTGTCCGCACGGCCCCGTCCTGCGGCTGAATTAATCTGCTTTAAACCCCAGCCTGTCTTTCACTCAGACAGCTTCACCTGACTCGCCCCGGGGAAGCAGAAAACCCCCCCGGGCGGGCACAGGGACCCCATGGCAGGCGCGGGTTTGGGGGTGGGAAGTCGTGGAGGCTTTGGGGAGCAGCAGGGTTATCCCGAATCCCATCAGGGAATGATGTGGGGCGCAGCCCCGAGCTGAACCCCGCCGTGCCGGGCTCCGCAGAGCCGGGATCGGGGTGCGAGCACCCCCGTTCTCCGCAGCCCGGGGTCCCCGCGGCTCGGCGGGCGCCAGGGCCGGGGTTCCTCGCTGCTCCGCGATGGTTATCGGCGCTTTAACCGAGTTTCCTCCGCGCCGGGAGCCAGCTGGATCCGGCTGCGTTATCCCCGCTCCGGGAAGGCTCCGCTGGCTGGGAATTGTCACCCGGCAGCTCCAGGGAAATCGGGACCGGGCCGGGGGAAAGAGCAGCCCCCCCAAAACCCCGCAGCCCCTTTGGTGCCCAAGCGTCCTCCCCGCCTTCTCCCCATCCTCCTCTTCCTCGGGCCCGCAGCAAATCCGCCGTGAAGGGGTTTGGGCACCAAAAGGTGACCCCGAGGGTCTGGGGACATCCCAGGAGCTGCAGAAGGCTCCTGTCCCCCTCTCCCCGCGCAGGTATCGCCATAGACGGCTGCAATTAAAAGGGAGTTAATGACTTAATGAATCCTAACCCAATCCCCCTCATTAGCGCGTGAACCGCTGACCCTCCCTGGCTGCGGCCGCCGGCGCTGGAATCGCGCAGCTTTTCCTTTCCTTCCAGGGATTTAATGTCCTGGAGAGGGGAGAAAGTGGGGGCTGGAGGGCAGGGACTGGAAAGCCCGGCCTGGAGGGGGGACACCCCAAATCCCCCCAAATCCCCCCATCCCTGCTGGCCCCGGGACAAATCCTGCCCTCTCGGGGACAAGTCCTGCACTTCCCGGCACAAGTCCTGCTCTCCTCGGGAAAAACCCCGGCCTCTCCGGCCGCCCCGTCCGCCGCCGGACAAAGGCACTTCAGTGTCCTCTCCCGCAGCTGCCGTGGGGCCGGAGCCCCTTCCGCCGCCGGGGGGGCTCCGAGGGCCCCGATCCCGCCGGGAGCAGCCGGGCTGAGCATCCCGGTCCAGCCGTTTCCAGGGATACTGCCGGGGGGTCAGGGAGAGGTCTGGGATGTTCCAGTCTTCCTGTAGCGTCCTTAATTGCTCATTTATTTAGAGCAATTAGTCCCAGGTGCTTGTCCGCGGTTGAGTGACCCCGGCGGGTCCCTCCTCATCCCGGCCCGGCCATTCCAAGCCTCGGGATCGATCGGCTCCTGGCGAAGGAGGAGTCCCCCCCCCCCAGCGCTGAGCCACGTTCACATCCCTGCCCCGTGACCTTGTCCGTGTCCCTGTCCCAGCTCATTCCCCGCGGGAGGGATGGGATGGGATGGGTGTGGGGGATGCTGTGGCCCCCCGGGATGTGCAGCCCTTTGGAGCAGGGGATCCGCCCGGAGCATCCCCGGGTGCCGCGGAGATCCCTGGAAAGCGCCTCCCCCCGTTTTCCTGTGTCTCGGAGGAGCAGGAGCGGCCGCCGCGGGGAACAATCCGGGGCTTTGTGGAGCAGGACCCACCCGGGGGCGGCCGGCGGGGTCAGCGAGCCCCCGCTGCCTTCTGTGCCTCGGGCAGAGCCCCGGGGGGACGGGGGGGCACAGCGCGGGGCCCTCGGCTGGGAATGGGGGCAGGAACGGGCAGGGGGAGAGCAGCGGGGGGGGCACGGACACTGGGGGGGTCACAGATATCGGGGGTCACTGATGTCGGGGGTCACAGATATCGGGGGATCGCAGATATCGGGGGTCCCTGATGTCGGGGGTTGTCGGGGATCACAGACATCGGGGATCACAGATATCGGGGGATCACTGATATAGGGGGGTCACAGATATCGGGGGATCACCGATATAGGGGATCACAGACATCGGGGATCACTGATATCCGGGGTCACAGGCATTGGGGGGTCACAGACATCGGGGGTCACAGATATCGGGGGTCACTGATGTCGGGGGTCACAGATATCGGGGGTCACAGATATCGGGGGTCACTGATGTCGGGGGTCACAGATATCGGAGGATCACAGATATCGGGGGATCACTGATATAGGGGGGTCACAGATGTCGGGGGATCACTGATATAGGGGGGTCACAGATGTCGGGGGGTCACTCATATCGGGGGTCACAGATATCGGGGCTCACACCTGGGGGCTCCCATCCCCTGCCCTTTCCTCCCCAGCACAACCTCTGCCATCTCTGCCTTTTATCAGCCTGGCCGGGTGGCCCACGGCGGGGGGGGTTGGTGGCCCACGGGGGTTTTCGATGGCCCACAGAGGCTTCGACAGCCCCGCCCTCTGTCTGAGCACCCCCAGCGCCTCCATTTCCCCCCTCCCGTGTCTGCCGGGCCGGGGCCTTTGGCTGCCAAATGCGTCTCCATCGCTCCCCAGGCGTCACTTCCCCCATGGCTCCATCCCAGCGTTCCCATTCCCTGGCACCGGGAGCGCTCCCAGATGGGACCTCTCTGCTGCCTCCTCCCCCGCGCGCCCCGATTCCAGGGCGCGTTAATTGCCCGCCGATTGATTCCCCAAATTCCCCGCTGACTCCCATTAGGGCGGCTTGGAGGATCCTGGGAAAGGGGCAGGACGGATCCGGCTGCACTCGGATCACAGAATCGAGGGGGGAAAAAGCTGAAAAAGCCACTTTTGGGGGGGGGGGGGCTCGGCGCTGGCCGGGGTGCAGTGGGGGCTCCCCCGGGGTAAAGTTTGTGTCACCCAAAAGCTCCTCCGGGAACATCCCCAAAGCCACGCGGACAAAGGCACGGCCCTGACCCCGCTCCCTGAGGGATTTGTCCCGGACCAGGCACGGGCAGCCCCCAAGGGGGACCCTCCTCCCGTTCCTAACCCCCCTCAACCCTCCCAGCCCGTCAGGTGCGGGGCTCAGCCTCCTCAAAACCACCCGTGGCTTTCCCAAGGGTTTTCCTGCAGCCAAGGGCAACTTTTGGCTGGAAAATCCTTTTCGAGCCCTGGAAAATCCTGGCTCAGGGGTGCGGGGGAAGCTGGGAGCGCGCACAGCCCCCAGGCGGGGATGGAGCTGCCGCTTCCCGGACTCGGATTCCGGCAGGAATTGTCCCCGGCAGGTCCCTGTCCCTCTCCGCTGGCTGGAAGGAGCCCGGAGCAGCTGCAATCCTTCCGAGAAGCGGCTCAGGCTCTGCCCGGGGCAGCGCTGCAGCTCGCAGGGCACAGGCCCAGCACCCAGAGCCTCCCCGGGGAGCGGGACACCCCCAAATCCGGGCTGATCCCCCTGGAAGACCCCGTCCAGCCCCTTCCTGGACCCCTCCCTGCATTCCCGGCAGCCGAGGGCGATCCAACCCCCCCAGGAGCACCCCTGGATTGCGCAGCGGGGTCGGGATGCGCCCCGAGGGTCTCGGCATGGATTGGAGCCTCCAGCAGCCGGGACCGGGGAAATTCCGGTTCCGAGAAAGCCCCGACTTCCAGGAAGGCTCCGCGTTCCTCCCGAGCATCCCCGGGCAGGAAACCCGCGAGGGATGAATGCCCAAAAGGGTGAATGAGGCTGCCTGGACAGGGAAGCGCTCCCGATCTGGGTCAGCCGGTCAGGGGAGGGCTGAGCCGGCCGGAGCGCGCCCAGCACCGGGAGAGGGACCCGCGGTGCCACCGCGGCGGCTCCGGAGCAGGCTGCAGATGGGCAGGGAAGGGAGGCAGCCAGCGCTGCTGCTCGGGGCCATAAATTACCCTCAAGGTTTCCTAATGGGACCCTGATTTATCTCCTGCCTCTGTCTGGACTAATTGAGTTCATTCCGCTCGGTGATTCATGCCGTGGAAATGGGTTCCAGGGAAAATGGGACCTCAAGCGGCTTCAGCAAATCCCGGCCTCCATCGGCCTGGGAGCCGTAATGCTTTTAGAACCGGGGGATTCGCGAAGGCAGCGGCCCCCGGCCCATCCGTCACTGCCAGGGCGCGGCTCGGGTTTCAGCCGGGGCTGCCAGGAGGGTCCGGAGGGCGAAATCGGGGCTGGAGTGACCCCTTGACCCTGCCTGGGGTGGTCCTGGGGCTCAGCAGCCCCGGAAGGTCTGGGGGTGTGGGTCTGTCCCTGCACATCCCGGGATGGGGAGGGACGGGGGAGAAGGAAAAGCCCCTGGAAAAGCGCAGGAGGCGAAACGGGGCCTTGGATGGATTCCTCTCAGGTGGGAGCGGGGATGAGCATCCCACACCTCAGCCAAAATCCCGAAGCTCCTCCGTGTCCCGGGAGTGGCCTTTGCCCCTCCTCCTCCTCCTCCTCCTCCTCCTCCACTTGTCCATCCTGGCCGCTCGGAGGGCATTCCCCATGCCCGGCTGGACCGATTCCAGCAGAAATCCATCCCAAATCCCGACCCAGGGCAGGGGGGCAGCAGCGGCCGCCCGGCCCGGCCCAGCCCAGCCCGGCCCGGCCCAGCCCAGCCCGGCCCAGCCCGGCCCAGCCCAGCCCGGCCCAGCCCAGCCCAGCCCGGCCCAGCCCGGCCCAGCCCAGCCCAGCCCGGCCCAGCCCGGCCCAGCCCAGCCCAGCCCGGCCCAGCCCAGCCCAGCCCGGCCCGGCCCAGCCCAGCCCAGCCCAGCCCGGCCCAGCCCAGCCCAGCCCGGCCCAGCCCGGCCCAGCCCAGCCCAGCCCGGCCCAGCCCGGCCCAGCCCAGCCCAGCCCGGCCCAGCCCAGCCCAGCCCGGCCCGGCCCAGCCCAGCCCAGCCCGGCCCGGCCCAGCCCGGCCCGGCCCAGCCCGGCCCCACCGGGATTGTTGTGCTGCTCTCGCTGCTGGCGACAGCCGCGGCCGGTAATGGTTTTATTGGTTTTATTGGTTTTATTGGTTTTATTGGTTTGTTTGCTCTCCGCTCGTGTCCCCGGGGAGTCAGAGGGCTCGGCCCGGCTCGGGCATCCCCTCCCGGCTGCTCCGGCCGGCCCGGATGGGGCTGGGGCTGCTGGAGAGCTCAGAGAGAACCTGCAGGGGGGTTGTGGAGAGTTTAAAGCCTCCTGTGCCTGCGTTTCCACATCCCAGGGGGCTGGGACAGCATCCTGTGGGGCTGGGAGAGGATCCCGTGGGGCTGGGAGAGGATCCCGTGGGGCTGGGAGAGCCCCCAGGCCAGCGCGGGCCCTCTCCAGGTCACCGAACCCCCTGAGCACACCCGGAGGGGTCGGAGGGATCCATCTCCCCACAAATCCAGAGCTGGGATCCCTCCTTAAACCCTCCCCGGTCCCGCCACACCCGCGAGCGATTCCAGGAGATTCTCCCCCGCTCCAGGCCCTGCCTCTCCCGCCTGGATCCGCCGCTCCCCCCCGCAGCATTCCCGTGTCGCTGCCATGTCCTGGCCCTCATTAAATCCCTCCTAAAAGCCGGGATAAAATTGCTTTTACCCAATTTCCTCCTCGCTGTTCGCTGGCTCGGAGAATTCCAGCGGGGCCGAGGCAGCGCTGCTCATCCCAATCCGATTATCCCTGATCCAATCGATCCTCGGCTGCGCGGCCCTTGTGAAACTCTCACCTGATTCCCGAAGCGCCGGGCGCTCCCACCCTCGACTCTTCCCCGCGAGAATTCCCAAAAAAATCCCACCAAAGCTGCCCCATCCCACCGGGAAACTGTAAAATAAAATAAAATAAAATAAAATAAAATAAAATAAATCACGGTATAATGCAGGTGATGGAAGTGGAGGGGCCGGGAAGGTGCTGGAGAGGTGGAGCTGTGGGAACTGTGCCCATGGATCCCTATGGATGCCATAGGGACACTGGGCTGCACACACTGGAAACCAGCTGGAAAATATCCCACAGTGGGATTAGAGGGGTGTTTTAGGGCCCTTCCAGGGGGAATATTCCGTTTTATTCTATTTATCTCTATTCTGTTCTATTTTATTTTATTTTATTCTATTCTATTCTATTCTATTCTATTCCTATCTTATTTATATTTATCTCTATTTTATCTCTATTTATCTCTATTTTACCCCCATGTCATTTCCATTCCTTTCCATTCATCTCCATCCCATTCTACCTTTATCTCCTTCTGCTCCGGCCGAGCGCTGAGTCAATTCAAATAAAATCCCCACCCCCAAACGAAAAACAAACGCAGCGAAAAGCGCAGCCCGGAGCCAAGGAAAATAAAAAATCTCCTCTGGCCCAGCTCATCCGCACTGACACCGCGGCGGCTCTGACATCCATTTCCTCCTGACAGCAGAATCCTCGATCCATCAGCGACAAACCCGGGATCAATCGGTTCCCAAAAGCTGGGCTGGGGAGAAGGAGCCCGGGATGGATCGATGCTCGCATTGGAGCAGGAAATTATCGATAACGCTGCTGCTGCTGCTGCCGCTGCCGGGCGTGTCCCTGTCCTTTATTCCTGCCCGTCCTTCATTCCCTGCGCCGCTCGCTGGGATTTTCTCCCGGGGATTGTTTGGAGTTGGACGAGCCCTGGTTTCTCTCTGGGGTTTTGTTTTCCCAGCCCGGCTCGGCTCTCCCGGAGATTCCCGCGGGCCGGCCTTATAAGGAGCCGAGGACCGGTGCCCCGAATCCCCCCTGCTGCGGCAGGGCCATGGATCACACTGGGAAGACACGGAAAGAAAGGGGAAAGGGAAGGGATGGAGGGAGGCAGCGGCAGGAATTGCAGGCCTGGAAATCTGGGAGCGTAATCCAAAGCAGCTCGGGACACTCCGGGAGTGATGGGAATAGGGTTTGGGGGACTTTGGGGAATGCCGGATCCCTCCTGCCCCGGAGCTTTTGGGATTGTTTGGAGTCTTGGGGTCACATCCAACACCGGGGGTGTCACCCCAGCCAGAATCTGCGCTCGGGAGCCCCCGGACAGCCCAGGGGAGCCCAACCCCGGTGTCCCCCCGTCCCCCGTGTCCCCGAGCCTTGCAGTCCATCCCAACGGGAATTCACCTTCCCTGCTCCACCTGCAGCTGCACCCCCACCGCCCCACCCCCACAGGAATAACTGGGCCCCATTTCCATGGAATAACAGCCCCACCCCAACGGGAAAAACTCCCCTCAGAGCCGATTTTCCAGCTCACTCCCCATTTTCCCCAGGCTGCATCCAAGGCACAGATGGGATGAGCAAGGCCGGATTAAGGGAAAAGTGGGAGGTGTCCCGGACAGTTCCTCCCCTGCTGCCCAAATCCAGGGAAGAGCTTTCCCCTGAATGGAAAAAGCGCTCCGAGGGAACCGCTCCGTGTTCCCAACGCTCCAGGCAGGAAGGGTGTCCCGCAGCCCTGGAATTGTGGTTCCAAATGGAGCCGTAATTCCTGGCCCTCCGTCACAGGGAACAAATGGGTTTGGAGCTGGCAGAGCTCCAGATGGGAGCAGGGAACGGGCCCGGGCACCTCAGCACGAGAGCCGAGCTTGGCCTCCATCCCTGAAGGCTTTTAAGGGCCTGAATCCCATCGATTTCCAGGAAAACCGGAGCATCCAGGTGGGACCGCTTCCCTTCCTGCTCCCTAGACATGGGCTGGGCTCTGGCCGAGTGGCCCAAGGTGCGAATCTCTCACCTGAACTGCTCTGGGGAGTTCAAATAATCTTTCCCCCTTTTTTCCTTTGGAAAACATGGCATTTTTAAAAGGCGCCTTTTTGCCGCAAGTTCCCCTCCACCCCTGGAGACGGGAACGCTCCGATGGCTCCCAGCAAGGCAACACCGGGTCAGAGCCTGATTCCACCCGAATTTTCCTCCCTTTCCCCCCCAGAAGGGATTTTCCCTCACGCCCAGGCCCCCCCTCCCCTTCCCCCGGAGCATTCCCTGCCCCGTTCCCTGCCCCAGACCCGCTCCGGCCCTGGCCCCTTTCCCTCCCCGCGGGTTTTTCCTCGCGGTTCCTGCTCTCAGCTCCCGGCGCTCGCTTCCCGAGGAGCGTCATTAATTCAGCCTCATTTCTGCCTCGCCATCGCCGCGGGACTGGCTCCGTCGGGAAGGGAATTTCACCTCGGCTTTGGAGTAAAAGCCACAAAAACTTCGCGGGCGGGGGCTGGCCCCGAGTGTTTAAGTCGGGCTCTTCCTGGGGGCTCTGGGGGGCTTCCTGGGAGAGGGGGAAACATCCCCTGGACCCCTCTGGGAGGTGGAGAATCTGGAAGAGCCTGAAGGGAGATAACGAGGGGGTGAAATCGCTCGGAGGACGGCAGGGACTGCGTGCGATGTTTCACCCAGCTCTAATTGCCCTTTTGCTAATTAATCCTGCCCTTTCTGGCGCTCTCCCTCCAGCAGGGAAAACCCTTCCTGCGTGATCCCTGCAGCCTGAGGGGAGCTCGGGAAATTCGTGGAAAAAAAAATCATGGAAGCTTCTTTTTGTCATTGAAAACGTGGCCAAGCCCTCCCTGAGCTGCTCTCGCACCACAAACCCAGCCCTGGCACCGCCCCACCCCTGAGAGCGGATTTTAGGGTCCCCCCGATGGCCACGAGGCTTTTTGGGGCCCTGGTCAGCCCCACTGCAGAGCCAGTGGCAGGTGGGCGAATGTTGGGGTGGCCTCAGGGGTTGCAACACTCAGAGAGTTCCATTTCCCACCATTCCCCCCCAAAAACACCCCCAGAGCCTTCGGGTTTAATTCGAGGAGGTGACACCAGACCTTTCAGAGGCTTTTTGTCACCTCAAGGAGCCGGGAAAGGGCCGCAACCTCTTTTGGGGACAGGAAAAGTGCCGCGCGTGTGACTTGGTGAAGAATTCCGTGAGTCCCTTCCCCAGAGGAGCCGCGGGATGGGAGCGGGAATTTTCACTTCCCCTCGCCCGGCGCAGATGGAGCCCAGCTGGGCGGGATGGGCTTTTCCAGGCCTGGGTTTATCCCGGGATGATTCCCAGACTGGCACCGGGCCGCGGTGGTGGCACGGATGGGGCTCGGGGACCGCGGGGCAGGAGCTCGGTGTGCCCAGCGAGGGGGAGGAGGAGGAGAAGGAGGAGGAGGAGGAGGAGAAGGAGGAGGAGGAGAAGGAGAAGGAGAAGGAGAAGGAGAAGGAGAAGGAGAAGGAGAAGGAGAAGGAGAAGGAGAAGGAGAAGGAGAAGGAGAAGGAGGAGGGGAAGGAGAAGGAGGAGGGGAAGGAGAGGGAGGAGGGGGAGGAGGGATTTATCCAAGGGCCCAAGGAAAACATCTGGATTTGCCACTTGCTGCGGCAAATTAATTGCGGGATCCCGCGGCGGCTCCCCCGCTGTGCCAGCCCCGCCACGCGCCTGCCCCCATTCCCACTCCCGGGAATGTCCTCAGGGCCGTTGTCCCTTGTCCCCTGCAGCCGGAGGAAATCCGGTCACCCCATCCCGTCCCTCTGGGGCTGCGGTGTCGTCGGTGATCCCGTAAAAACCCCTTAAAGCGCCGGGATTGTCCCTGCCCTCGCTGCCCGTCCTGCCGCGGGCGGGCATCCCGAGCCCCGGGCGGGCATCCCGAGCCCCGGGCGGGCATCCCGAGCCCCGGGCGGGCATCCCGAGCCCCGGGCACAGCCCGCCCCGTCCCCACCTGGCCCCGGCGTGGCTCTTTTGGCTGGGAAAGGCTTCTCCATGTGGCTCCCAGATGTTCCGCCCGTGACGGAGAACAAACGGCAGCTCCGGCTCGGGTTTAATCCCGTGGAAAAGCTGCGAGCGGGGGAATTCCGTGAAGCCCTTCCCGGGATGAGCCGGGCGGCAGCAGCCGGCCCCGAGCACCTCGCAGAGCCCAGAATTGGCTTTTCCAGAGGAAATCCAGCGGAACGGCGCTTTCCCGCCGGGACCCGCGGGGATTTGGGGAGCTCAGGGGCTCCCGTGGCTGAAGGGGTGGGAACTGCTGGGTTTGGGAACCCCAAAAGCACCTGCAGGGGCCGGAGCGGGGAGGAAACACCTGGAGCTGGACGCGCACGAGGCCAAATCCGCTGTGCCGAGGCCACCGTGGCCACAGGAGCCACCCCGGGGCAGTGGCAGCGTGCCCGGGCCATTCCCAGTGCCACCAGTGACCCCCCGCCCATTGTTCCGGTGACCCCACAGAGCCGTGCCCGGGGCTGACGCAGCGCTGCGGGATGAGGGACGAGCCCTGGCATTTCCAGCTGCCATTCCTGTGGGATCCGGGAGGGCAGGAGGCCGGGCAGAGTCACCCTGCGAGCATCAGGACAAAGGAGGGCGGCACGCGGGGACCTTTTCAGGGACCACGGGACACGGGATTTTTTGCTGCGGAGAGCTGAATGACAAGGATTTAATTCAGTCCCCGCCGCGCGTTCCCCTCTGAGGGCCTCTCGGTGTCACCCGGACCGCGGGGACAGCTCTGGGGGTGTCCCCAGTCTGTGGGTGCTGCCCCTTGTCCCCTGCAGCCGGAGCAAGTCCGGTCACCCCATCCCATCCCGCGGGGCTGCGGTGGTGTCGGTGACCCCAAGGCGGGGACAGACGGACGGGGACAGACGGACGGAGGCGAGAGGGGATGGGGAGGGGGCTGAAAGGACGGACAGAGAGCACGGGAGGAAAAACGATGGATGGAGGGCGAGAAGAACCGAGGGGTCGAGGAGCCCCGGCCGGACACGGAGCGAGCGCACCCCAAAAGCGCTTCGTGGGCGGGCGGCGGGGCCGGGGGGGCCCGGGGGGCCCGGTCTTTGTGTGGCGGCGGCGGAGGAGGGTGCGGGCTCGGCCGCTCGTGATGCTCCGGGGGCGGGGAGGAGGAGGAGGAGGAGGAGGAGGGACTTGCAGCCTTTTCTGGCCGCCGCCGCGGCGGAGGGCGGCAGAGCGACGGCAGCCCGGCCGCGCTCCGGCTCCCGGGGCTGTCACCGGCCCCGCTCCCCCCGCGCCATGGCCGGGCTCCTGCCGCCGCCGCCGCTGCTGCTGCTGCTCCTGCTGCCGGCGGTGAGTGCGGGGAGCAGCGTCCGGGGGGAGCAGCGCCCCGGGGGGAGCCCCGAGAGCCCCGGCGGGCAGGGGGATGCAGCGTCCCGGGGACACCGGGAGTCGCGTCCTGGGGACGGCGCGGAGCGTCCCCGGAGGCACCGGGGGATGGAGAGTCCCCGAGGCACCGGGCGGGGGTGGGATGGAGGGTCCCGGAGGCATCACACGGGGGTGTTTGGAGGGTCCCGGGGGTCCCGGGCTGCTGGCAAGGAGGGTCCCGGGGGTCCCGGGATGGGAGGAGGGCTCAGGGGACAGCACAGGCAGGAGCGGGGTCCCCGTCGTGCCGGGCTGGGGGGTCCCGGAGGCACCGGGGGGGCCCCGGCGGAGCCGGGCAGAGCTCTTTGGGGTGCAGAGGGAGGTGGGGCGGGGGTCCCACAGCCCCTCCGGTCCCGCTGCCCCGAGCTCTGCCAGTGCAAAGGGTGGCAGAGCCTCAGTCCGAGGGGAGGGGGGAAGAAGCCCCCCCCCGCACCCCCAGTGCCTTCATCACCTGCCTCCCACACACCCTCCAAAGCTCTCCCAGACTCTCCCTGCTCCAAACTCTCCCCGAGCCAAGGCTGAGACCCTTTTCCTGCCGGCAGAGCCCTCGGCGTGTGGCCCAGACAAAAAAACTTCAGGGCACGGGGAGGGGGGGGCCGGCAGAGGGGGGTGGGTGCCCGGAGTGGGGCGGCCGGGGGGGTCCAACCCCGCAGCTGGGGCAGGATTTGGCGGGGGTCCCAGGGGGGTCGTCAGGCAGCCGGACACCCCTCGGGCAGGATATTAAATAAAGGTGGAGTTCAGCGGCCCCGTGCAGGGGCTGAGGAGCAGAGCGGGGTTGGCACCGCCGTTCCAGGGGGCTCCTTTCCCCCGCATCCCCACGGGACCAGGACGGACAAAGCTCCCCAGGGATGCTGTGACAGCGGGCGGGTGGCAGGAGGGACCGGAGCTGTCCCGGTCAGATGGATCCCAACGATTTCCCCCCAGGGCATCGCCCACTCCCCCCCCGCCCCGGGCTGTGATGTCCCCAAATCGCCACTTCCCCGGGTCGGGGCCACCTCGGGGAGCTGGTTCTGCCCCCCAGGATTGCACCTGCGGGGCTGGGAGTGTCCCCGGGGGTCCCCGGGGAAGGGAGACCCCAGATGTGCCCCCCCAGCTGTGTCCGCACCCCGGGACTCCCCAAACCCCGGGACCCCCCAAGCCCCCCGCGCTCGCTGCTCGGTACCTGCGCTGCTCGGCCCGGAGCCCTCCCGCTGCCCGGGGCTGGGCGGACCCGCAGCGCTCGGACGCGGCTCCCCGAGCTGCCCAAACTTCGGGAATGGCTGGGAGCCGGGATTTGGCCTCTCCCAGCCGCGGGGCTCGGCCAAGAGAGGCAGAGCGCGTCCGCCAGGCCCGGGGGCAGCTCGGATCTCGCTGCCGGGCTCGTCTCCAGCCGGAGCATCCCCTCCCCTCCCCGCGCCCCTGCCGGGCTTTTTCCAGCACCAGGGCTCCCAAATCCCGCCCGGAGCGGTTCTGTCCTCACCCGGCAGCGCCTGCTCGGGCTCCAACCCCCCCGACACGGCTCCAAAAGCAATTAAGAGCTTCCAGAGGTGTCGCCTGCGCCCTCCGCCCGCGCCCCGGGCCGGGCCAGCTGTCAGAATGCTTTATGGCGTTAATACCCGCGGCTTTGTCGCCGGGAGCCGCGCTAATAACGCGCACATTTCCGCGGCCTAACGCGGACCAGGTGCCCCTTCCCGGCCTGTTCGTCCCGAGGGGGGCTCAGCGCGCCCAGAACCCGAAGGAAACCCCCGGAACGAGAGGGAGGGGTCGAGGCACCTGGAGCTGGGAATTGCATTTTCCGCAGCGTTTGAGGAGCGTGGGCGGTGGGACCCGGCGGGGGGGGGTGGCACCGGCCCCGGGAGAGGGGACAGGTGGCCGGAGAGGGGATCCGGGTGGCGCGGCCAGGCCAGTCCCACGCGGAGCTGCTCGCAGCTGCCCACGGCGTGCGGGAGCCGGGAGCTCTGGGATCACGGGGAGCTCTGGGATCGTGGGGTGCTCTGGGATCACGGGGAGCTCTGGGATCACGGGGAACTCTGGGATCGTGGGGTGCTCTGGGATCACGGGGAGCTCTGGGTGCTGCCGTGGCCAGCCCAGTCACTATTCCTAGCCAGCCCCGCTCCCGGCCGCTGGAAGCGCATCCCTGGGGAGCTGCGAGCGGCCAAACCCTGCCCCAATGGGGCAGCGGGATGAGCTCGGCCAGGCTGGCTCCAAAACCCCAAACGTGCCCCCCACGAGAGGCCACCGCCTCAGCCCAAACCCCTTCCCAGGTGACATTTGGGGGTGCTGGGAGGCTTCCCGATATTCCAGTCCCTCCTGTCCGCCCGGAGCGGGCTGGAAGGGGCTGGAAAAGGGCTGGAAAATGGAAAAAGGAGCTGGAAAAGGGCTGGAAGAAGGGGCTGCCAGGCCGGGCTGGCGGAGCCGCGCCGGGGAGGGGGAGCGGCCGCCTCCCAGCGCAGGGTAATCGGAGCACTTTGTCATTCAGCTGCCTGGAATTGGCGCTCCATTGTCTCGGCCCCGCCGGATGCGGCGCGCAGGGAGCTCCGAGCGCCGCTCCGAGCGCGGGGACGCGGCCAAGGCGCTGACGAGGCCGCCAGATGCTCCCTCCGAGCCACTCCCCCCCCCCAAAAAAATCAGCCGTGGGTGGGTGGCAAAGGGATGGTCCGGCCCCGGGGCTGCGAGAAGAGGGAGCAGGAGGAGGCCTGGAAGGACTGGAAGCTCCAGGAGAGGCTTCCACACCCCGGGGTGGTGGCCAGGAGGGGTTTTGGGGAGCAGCTGCGATGTGATTTCAGCCGATTTTCACCCGTGGGGTGTTTGTGGCTGCCAGGTGTGGGGACAGGTTGTTCGAGCAGGGACACCCGGTGCCACCAGACAGGGTGTCCAAAGCTCCCGGGGCTCCCTCAGCTCTTCGTTTCCATCTGGTTCTGGTCCCCAGGCGGTTTTGGGGGGCAGAGCTGCCACCCCGGCTCTCCAAACCCTCCCCCGAGGCAGGAACGTCTCCTGTGCCATTCCCCAGGCTGGGAAGGGCTGAGCCCTCCGGGATGGCGCAGTGCCCTCACAGGAGGTGGCTCAGGCGAGGCACAAGGACAAACAGAGGCCACCCCACCCCAAACCCCCCCCGGGGGCTCTCCTGGCTCCCTCCAGCTGCAGAACTCAGCAGGATCTTTCCTGATGAGTGAATTTTGCCTGGAACAGTGCTTTTTTCCCCCCAAAATCTGTATTTTGCGTGAGTAGGATGTCCCCAGAGCAGGCCCTTCCCTGGGTGTCACATCATCCTCCGGCGACAGGAGTGACCTCCTGGCTCTGCTCTCTCCGCCAGGGACCCGCCTGGGGCTCCAAGGACAACTGTTTCTCCAAGCTGTTCACGGCCAGCGGGGAGTGCTGCCGGGCCTGCAACCTGGGCGAGGGCGTGGTGCAGCCCTGCGGGGTCAACCAGACCGTCTGCGAGCCCTGCCTGGACAGTGAGTACCCCCCGAGCCCCCCGGGGCTGCCACGGGGTCAGCGGGACCAGGGACAGGGGCTGGAGTCTCCCCAAGCATCTCCTTGTTCCCTCCTGGAAGCGTCACAGCATTCCCAGCTCAACGCCTGTGCTGAGTCAGGCGGGGTTGGGGCTGGATTCTGGGGAAAGGGTTAATGAAAGTGGGATATTCTTCCCCCAAAATGGGGCTTGGGGCGCGGGGAGCGGCACAGCCCCAGAGCTGGGGCTGGACAGCGCTCTCAGGCACAGGGTGGGATTTGGGATGGGCCCTGTGCAGAGCAGGAGTGGATGATCCTTGCGGGTCGGGATATTCCCGGATTCCCCGAGCCGTGCACCGGCACCCGCGTTCCTCCAAAGATTCCCCCCGTCAATCCCTCCTCTCGCTGGGCTGGGATCTCTGATCCCGGACACGGTTCCAGCCCCGTTCCCGCTGTCTCTCCACCTGCTGGCCCAGCATCCACCTCCGTAAAATCCCCCTTCCCACCCCGACTGACCCCGGATCCATCCCCAGGGATGCCTCCCCGTGAACCACCTTAATTATTTTACTTTTAAACCTCGAAAAGGCCACAAAACAGCAGCAAAACTGAGACGGGAGGGGCAGACCTCGGGAGGGAGGGGACGGCGCTCTCCAGGCCGGCTCCAGGCACGATTCCCGAGTCCAGCGCTCCATAAATGTCGGTGGGAGCCGCGAGCCGAGTGCGGCGGGAGCGCGGGCAGAGGAACCGGGCAGGGATCGCCGCTCAGACAATGCCGGGGCGGCAGCAGCGCTCTGCCCTCCCCAGGCACCGCCGGGAACCCTCCGGAGCGGGATCTGTCGGGAAAAGTGGTGCCAGCCCAGCCCGGGTGGCGATGGGGAGGCGATGGGAGAGGGGGAAGGGCCGGAGCGGGGCTGGCGGGGAGAAGAGGAGGCAGAGGAGGCCGGAGGAGCGGAGCAGGGACAGAGCAGAGCCAGGGCAGCGCTAAAAATACCTCGGCGTCCTGCGGGATCGATGGACGGCGCTGCCTCCCTGCGCCCGGCCGGGAAACGGATCCCAGCCAGGGGCTGGATCCCACTGGGGGATGGATCCCACCAAAGGAAAACCCTCAGCTCTTCCCTGAGAGGGATTTTGGAGTGGGGAGGGAAGGAAACCTGCAAACACCGCAGCCGTCCCTTGCTGGGATGGGCAGAGGATCCCGGTGGCTCTGGATCCCCCTGGATCCCCCTGGATCCCGCTGGATCCCGCTGGATCCCGCTGGATCCCGCTGCCGCGGGCTGGGCAGGTGGAGGCAGCCCCGCTGCTGGCAGAGCCTCCAGACTGAGCCCCAGGAATGCGGGCACGGCCCAGGGCTGGGATCCCCACCTGCACCCCGGGCTGCCTCCTCCGAGCACTCCCTTGGACACGTTCCCGATCCGCCGGCGGAATTGTTTTGGAAAAAACCTGCTGCAACCAAAGCCTGGCCCCTGCCAAAGCCCGGGGGGGCCGCAAGAGACCATCCCAAATGGGGGGGGTTGTTCTAATTTCCCATTTTTGCCCCATTCCGGCCCCCCCAATCCCCGATTGCTGCCTCATGATTTATTTATCCCTCGCAGCCTCCCGCGCTGCCGGGGGAGGGAGGGATGAGGGAGGGGGGCCCTGTTTGAATCTCGGCTGTAATCGCTCAGCTCAGATACCTTCGGCTGCCACTACAAATGTGCCCACTCAGCCGAAAGCCTTTCCTGGCCACTTCCCCGCTCTAATGGGGCCCATCAATAATTCAGGATAATGCGAGGGATGAGCCCAGGTTAATGGGAGCCGCGTGTGCCGCCCCGGGGCTGCTCCGGCGCTGCTCGCCCGGCCGGGCACAGGGCAGCGGCTGCTCGGCCACCCCGGGTAGCCCAGGGCCGGCAGCACCAGGGACAGGGTGCCCAGAGAAGCCGTGGCTGTCCCACCCCCGGGAGTGTCCAAGGATGGGGTTTGGAGCAGCCTGGGATAGTGGGAGGTGTCCCTGCCCAGGGCACTGGCTGGGATTTAAGGTCACTCACGACACAAATCATTCCATGATTTTATGGTTTCCCAGTCCTCCGGTGTCCTGCAGATCCAGGGAAGGCCTCAGGAGAGGTGCAGGGGGAGGGGAGATGCTGGGGATGGGAAAAATCAGCTGCCGAGGCTGGGATGGCACTTCCATCCCTCCCATCCCACCCATGCCAGGGGTTTGGGATGCTTCACTCCCCTCTGGAGCAGCCCAAAATTCACATCCCAAGGAGCTCTGCCCCGAGCCTGTCCCCGGCTCAGCGTCCCCAGGGAAGCTGGGAGCTGCTGGGAGCGGGAATTGTCCTTCCCACACCATCCCCGGCATTGATCGGGGTCAGCTCGAGGCCGCCTCGTTCTCCGAGGAGCGGGGATTGAGGCGGGATCCCCAGCCCCTTCTCCATCACTCGGGCTGGAATTTCCCTGGGATGAGGGACGAGGCTCCGGTGGGATCGCTGGCAGCGGCCGGTGCGGGGACAGCAGCTGCGCCCTCCAGGACGGGCTCTGACCCCTCTTCCGGGGCTAAAAATATCCCCAAACTCCTCCGGGAGCGGGCAGAGCGAGGGCCGGGGATTGATTTCCCTGGCAGCGTGTCCTGCAGGATGAAACCAGAGCGCCAGGAGCCCCGGGGTCAGGCAGAGTCAGCAATTAAACGCTGCCGCCTCCTGTCCGCATCACACCCCGAGCCGGGGACACGCGGGCGGGGAGGGGGCGCGGGGCCCCGGGGACCCCCGGGCAGGATGTGGAGGAGAAAGTGATGGGATGCGAGGAGCAGGGATGGCCGCGGGATGCCCACAGGGACCGTCGGGAGGTCAAAAATGGGAATAAAACCAGGAATTAGCGCGGGGACGTGAGCAGAGAGCGCTGGGATGGGCACTGAGGGCAGCACGTCCCGGCTGGAGCCGCGGGGAACTGGGAATTTCGGCGGGAATGGGGAAAGCGTTAATGGGATGAGGAGCCTTGGGGGATGCTCAGAGCTCGGAATTTCTGTGGGAATGGGGAAGGTGCGAATGGGAAGAAGAGCCTGAGGGAGGCCGGGAGGTGCTGGGGGGCCGAAGAGGGAAATGCTGGGAGCAGAAACACGGATTTGATCCCAACCACGTCCCGGCCTGCGCCAGCAGAGCCGAGTGACCGCGGAGACACCACACCGAGGCCTCCGTGACCCCGCATCCCCACAGGTGTCACCTACTCGGACACGGTGAGCGCCACGGAGCCGTGCAAGCCGTGCACGCAGTGCGTGGGGCTGCAGAGCATGTCCGCGCCCTGCGTCGAGTCGGACGACGCCGTTTGCCGCTGCGCCTACGGATACTTCCAGGACGAATCCAGCGGGAGCTGCCGCGAGTGCCGCGTGTGCGAGGTGGGCTTCGGCCTCATGTTCCCCTGCAAGGACTCGCAGGACACGGTGTGCGAGGAGTGTCCCGAGGGCACCTTCTCCAGCGAGGCCAACTTCGTGGACCCCTGCCTGCCCTGCACCACGTGCGAGGAGAACGAGGTGCTGGTGCGGGAGTGCACGGCCGTGGCGGACGCGGAGTGCCGGGGTAAGAGCCGCGAGGAGAGGGCGCTGAGCTGCCCCGGTGTCGCTATGTCATTGTCACAGCTCCGCTGCCACCGCAGGGAAGCTCCCGGTGAAGCTGCCCAAGCGTGGCTCAGCCTGGATTTAGGGAGCGGCGCTGGGATCTGGCAGTGCTGGGCGAGAGAAAGGAGCTGAGGTTTCCTCACAGCCCCCATCAGCATCCCAAACCCAGCTCCAGCCCCGCGGGAAAGGAGGAAAAAGGGGAGAAATAAGGGCAGAGCTAAAAGCCACGGGTGTGCTGCTCCAGCCGGGAGTGCTGCTCCAGCCGGGAGTGCTGCTCCAGCCGGGGGTGCCGGCAGCTCCTTGGCAGGGACAGCGGCCATTCCCTGGCAGGGACAGCGGCGTCATTCCCTGCCCCGAGCCCGAGGGGAGAAAAGGGCTTTGTCCCGGCCGCCGCCGAGCCGCGGCCCCGGGGCAGCTCCTCGGAAGGGTCGAGTAAATGGAGCCACAAGTCAAGGACACAGGGCCGGCTTTGTCCGCCGGGAGCGGCTCCCAAAGGGCAGCGGGGCGGGGACACGGCAGGGCAGGATGTCACACCCCCCCCCCCCCCCCGCGGGGGCTGGCGAGGCGGAATTCCAGCCTGGCACAATTCCAGCTCGGCACCGTGACACCGGGGGCTGGCAGGGGGGTGGCAGGGCGAGGTCCCGGCTCCCGCCGCGATTCCGGGCGCATCCTCACTCCGGGATGGGCTGGGGGATGCGGCCCGGCCCCGGCAGTGGCACCGGGCAGAGGCCTGGAGAGGGCACAGGGAATTCGGGATGGGATGGGATGGGATGGGATGGGATGCGATGGGATGCGATGGGATGCGATGGGATGCGATGGGAAGGGAAGGGATGGGATGCGATGGGATGGGATAGGATGCGATGGGGCAGCCACGCGTTTCCCTGGAGCAAGAGCAGACGGATCCGCTCCGTGGGACACGCCCGGGCGCGGCAGGAACGGGGTCACTCCCGGATGAAGCCGGCAGGGGCTGGGAAAGGGGCAAATCCAGGCCCTGGCGCTCCAGGAGAGGCTCCGTGCGGGGTGTGGGGACACCTGGGCTGCCTGAGCCCAGTCCTGGAGCGGGTTTGGGGTGGAGGGGAGGCAGCTGGGGCGGCTTCCCTGGATTTGGGGGCCGGCAGCACCAGGAGCTGTGCTGGGAAGAGCTGCAGGACTTGAGCAAAGCCAGTGCTGGGAAAGAGCTGACAAAGCCACGGCCACCTCCAGCCACCCCCGGGGCAGGGGGCAGCTTTGGCTTGTCCTGGGGACAAGCAAGGCCAAGCCTGGGGACAAGGGGACGCGGCAGAGCTGTCACCTCCGCAATCCCACAGCCTTGGGAAGAGATCCCTGCAGGAATCCCTGTCCCGATCCTCATTTTCCTTGCCCTCCATCCTGGCAGGTCTCCACCCTCGCTGGACAACGCACACCCCGTCCCTGGCGGGCTCTGAGAGCCCCGAGCCGGCCACCAGGGAGCCGCCGGGCACCGAAGGGGTGGCCAGCACCGTGGCCGACACCGTCACCACCGTCATGGGCAGCTCGCAGCCCGTGGTGACCCACGGCACCGCCGACAACCTCATCCCCGTCTACTGCTCCATCCTGGCCGCCGTGGTGGTGGGGCTGGTGGCCTACATCGCCTTCAAGAGGTACAGGGACCGTGACAGGGACCGTGACAGGGCTTTGGGGAGTGGGGAACGGTGGGACCCCCACTCCAGGTGTCCCACAGCCACGGCTGCCACCACCGAGGGCACCGGGCCGGGGGATTTCCAAAATGGTGTGAGGAGTGAGGCAGCTGCGGGGTGAAGAGGGAGGAGGCAGCAGGGTGGGGGACCCGCTGCACCCCTGTCCCTGTCCCTGCCTGTCCTGGAACCAGGACAGAAACCAGAAAATGGGACAGAAACCAGAAAATGGGACAAAACCCTGCCAGCCTCGGGGACGTCACCTCGGTGCCCCCATCCCCACAGGTGGAACAGCTGCAAGCAGAACAAGCAAGGGGCCAACAACCGCCCGGTGAACCAGACACCGTCCCCCGAGGGGGAGAAGCTGCACAGCGACAGCGGCATCTCCGTGGACAGCCAGAGCCTGCACGACCAGCAGCCCCCCGGGCAGGGCACCCAGGGGCCAGGTGGGACCCGCTGGGACAGCCCGGGGTGGGCAGGGGGTGGGCAGGGGCACCCTGGGGCAGGCAGGGACAGTCCGGGATGGACAGGGGCACCCTAGGATGGACAGGGAGGATGGACAGGGACACCTGGAGATGGACAGGGATGGGCCGGGACAATCTGGGATGGACAGGGACACCTGGGGATGGACAGGGACACCCGGAGATAGACAGGGGCACCCTGGGATGGACAGGGAGGATGGACAGGGACAATCTGGGATGGATGGGGCAGATGGACAGGGACACCTAGGGATGGACAGGGACACCTGGGGATGGACAGGGACACCCTGGGATGGATGGGGAGGATGGACAGGGACACCTGGGGATGGACAGGGACACCCTGGGATGGATGGGGAGGATGGACAGGGACACCCTGGGATGGACAGGGACACCCTGGGATGGATGGGGAGGATGGACAGGGACACCTTGGGATGGACAGGGACACCTGGAGGTGGACAGGGAGGATGAACAGGGACACCCGGAGATGGACAGGGATGGACAGGGACAATCTGGGATGGACGGGAACACCTGGGGATGGACAGGGGCACCCAGAGATGGACAGGGAGGATGGACAGGGACACCCTGGGATGGACAGGGACACCTGGGGATGGACAGGGACACCCTGGGATGGATGGGGAGGATGGACAGGGACACCTTGGGATGGACAGGGGCACCCAGAGATGGACAGGGAGGATGGACAGGGACACCCTGGGATGGACAGGGACACCCTGGGATGGACGGGGACACCCTGGGATGGATGGGGAGGATGGACAGGGACACCCCGGCACGGATTTAAGGCCGTTTCCCCCTCGCAGCGCCCAAGGCGGACGGGAGCCTGTACGCCGCGCTGCCGGCCAGCAAGCAGGAGGAGGTGGAGAAGCTGCTGGGCAGCTCGGCCGAGGACACGTGGCGGCAGCTGGCCGGGGAGCTGGGCTACAAGGAGGACCTGATCGACTCCTTCACGCGCGAGGAGTCCCCGGCCCGCGCTCTCCTGGCGCACTGGGCCAGCCGCGAGTCGGCCACGCTGGACGCGCTGCTCGCCGCCCTGCGCCGGGTCCAGCGCGGGGACATCGCCGACAGCCTGGCCAGCGAGTCCACGGCCACCTCCCCCGTCTGAAGGGCGGCCCGGGGGGGCCCCGCGGGGTCCTCCCGCCCCCTCTGGGCTCTCCCCTGCCCGGGGCCGGAGGGGAGAGTGGGGAGAGCCCCCGGGCCCCCCCGGCTGCCCGCGCGGAGCTCCCGGTTCCGGTACCGCCCCCTCCCCGCGCTGGCCCCGCCCGGCAGCCCCTGACGGTGCTGGGGGGGCTCAGCCCCACCCTGATCCCAAATCCCGGCTGCTGCCGGAGCGTTCGCAGCGCCGGGAGGCTGCGGGAATGGATGGATGGGTGGGTGGATGGGTGGATGGATGGATGGATGGATGGACAGACGGACAGATGGACACGGGAGTGACCCCCGTGCTCTCAGCCCTCTCCTCTCCCCCCTCCCAGCCCCTTCTCCCTGGGGCTCCTCTTCCTCTTGCCCCAACCCCGCTATTCCCCAAATCCAGCTGCTTTCCCCCAAAAAGCAGAGAAAAGGCGGGGCTGGAGACCCCCGGAGCTGCTGCCCCGGGATTTGGGGGGGGGGGGGGGGCTGGGGGAGGGGACCCGGCTTCCTACACTGTGAAATTCGGGGGTGCGGCCCCCCCGAGGCCCCACAGGGATTTGGAGCCGCCGGGACCACCCCGGACTTCGAGGAGCAGATTCTGGGGTGCCACCAGCTCCTGTCCCTGCAGGGGACACCGAGGGGACGGCGAGGGTCCCACGGACACGCCCCGTGGGGGACGCTGAAGGTGGAAAGCGCTGACCAAGTGCCTGCCCCGGCGGGGACATCACCCAAGGGCTCCGCTCCTCCTTCCCCGCCTGTCCCCGATGTCCCCGCCCTGTCCCCGATGTCCCCGAGCTGCGCCGACCCCGGCCGAGGCCACCCTGCCACCGTTGCACTGTCCCTGCTGTCCCCACCCCCGCTGAAAGGGCTCCTCCTGCTCCCGCACTGTGAAGGTGGCTCCGAAATGTCCCCGCGGGTCCCTCCCCGCCTTGGGTGACCCCAGCACGTCCCCCTGTCACCGCCGGGGAGGGGACATCGCTCAGCAGAGCTCAACGTGCATTTTTGGGGCATTTCAGCCCCAGCTGCGTGACCTGGAGAGCGGCCCCGGGCTGGGGATGTCCCCTGAGCTGCCACCGGGCTCCCGGGGATGTCCCCTGAGCTGCCACCGGGCTCCCGGGGATGTCCCCTGAGCTGCCACCGGGCTCCCGGGGATGTCCCCGACGCTTTGAGCTCTCCTCGCCCGGAGCATCCCGAGGTTCCCGCGGAGGAGGCACTGCCAGGCGAGCTGGGCACGGCCCCCGGGCCTGGTGTGGCCCCTCCGGCCCCACTGGATTCAGCCCAAAATCCCTTCCTGGAGGCAGAAATGGGATTTTTGTCCCCTCCTCGAGGAGAGACTTGTAAATACGAATTGTGGTGTTTGATGTTTCTACGTGTGACCCCCCTGGCGACAGCCCTGTTCCCTCCCCACCTCCAGGTGAGAATTCCCACCCCAATCCTCTGATCCCACCTCATTTCTGGCCTTAAGGACTCCATGGGGAGGCGAGAAACGTTCACCTCCCCCGAAAATCGCTGCAGCAGCTCGGGAACGCGGCAGGATTTGGATGTTCCCGGGAGAGCTCGGAGCTTCCCAGGGGTTGGAGCGGCACCCGTGGGATTCCAGCACCCAGATCCTACAAAATCTTCTGGGAATTTCCCTCCCTGCTGTGCTCCGGGTGACGGAGAAGCACAGGCTGGGCCCGGATCTCCAGGCTGGGGTATCGGATGGTTCCTGTCTGCAGTGGAGGAGCCAAGATCCCTTGGGAAGAGCCGTCCTTGGTCGGAATCTCTTGGCCATGGAAGGGCTGCAGATCCCAAATCCGAGTCCCGAACTTCTCCTGTTGCTCAAATCCAAGGAAATTTGCCCCAGATCTACAACCCCACTCACAGTGGGCGACTCTGGGTTGGAAACCCCCAGCTCCTGCCAGGCTGAGCCACGCTCTGGGATGGATTTGGGATGGATTTGGGATGAATTCCATCACTGGTCGTCGTCAGGTTGTTCCGTTTTCCCCTTTTTTTTTTGGAAAAGCGACTCCAGTACAAACTGAGGGTTCCTGGAATGATGCACCCGGATCCAAACCGAACCGAACTTCCCGGATGAGCCAACCTGGCCGAGCCTCTCCCGCTGGGAGTTCTCTTTTCCTCAGGACAACGCTGCCGTGCTCTCAGGTTTTAACTGCCATGGGAAAGGGATTTCAGCACCCCGGAATCCTGAAAATCGGATTTTCAGGGCCGAGGGAACGGGGACAAACTCAGCACCCAAAGAGGAGCCGGGGGCCTCCCCATATCCCGCCTGGCTGCAGGGAAGAAATGGAAATAAAATTCAAAAAAAACCCGCATAAAAAAAAATCCTAAACCAGGAGGGAAACACCAAAAAACCCCAAAAGCAGGAGGGAAACCCAAGCCAAAGCCAGAGCTCGTTTCGTGTTGTACAAACCCCGTGTGTTCCTCCACTCCCCCTCTGTAACTCCAGGGCCGATTTCTTAGGAAGTAGAAGGATTTTGGGGGGTTTCGGGAGGGTTCGGGGCAGCATGAGCCGGGGGGGATGCACGGGGGAGGCCCGGGGGGGTGGAATTTGTCCGTGTGTATCCTTGGGATGCCAATAAAGAGCATCGCTGTCGCTGCCCCGCTCCCTTCTTCCCGCTCTCCCCCCATCCAAAAAAAAAATGGGGAGGGAAAGAGCTGCTTGATGCCACATCAGCTGCCGGGGGGGCGGTAGGGACAGATCCCTGCTGGAACCGCCGGGAAAAATCCCAAACCCCTCCCCAGCGCCAGGTCTTGGGAAAACACAGCAATCACCGGGAAAAAGGGGGGAAAATTCCGAATTAAACTCCCACGAGGCGCTTTTCACTCAAGCCCCGGGGGGAGCGGGAGCTTCCCTTTGGAGAGGGACAGAGCTGGGAAGGGAATCTGGGAAGGGAAAGTTGGGAAGGGAAAGCTGGGAAGGGAAAGCTGGGAAGGGAATCTGGGAAGGGAAAGTTGGGAAGGGAAAGTTGGGAAGGGAAAGCTGGGAAGGGAATCTGGGAAGGGAAAGTTGGGAAGGGAAAGTTGAGCTTTCCCGGGCTCCGGGAGCGGAGCGGCGGCTCCCGGCTCCAGCTGCAGCTGACGATCCCAAATCTCCCCGATATTCCTTCTGGCTGCCTGCCGGGAAACCTCCCAAGTTTTCCCGCAGGTTCTCCAGCCCTTTATCCCGGGTTTTGGGGCGCAGCGCCCGCAGGGATGGGGGCTTTGGAGATGTTCCCGATCCCAGCGCCAGCCCCGGGCGGGACACGGCGGGATCAGCCCCCACGCCAGCCCCGATCCGCCCCCGGGCAACGTCTGGCTCCCAGATGGAGCCGCATTCCCAAATAATGGGAAGCAGTTGGAGCAAAGCGGGAGCGGAGCCGGGCACGGGGTAGGAGCGGGATCAAGGCGGGGGCACGGAGCCCCCAGGGCAGAGGGGCCGCGGCTTTCCAGCCTCATCCTGCCCTTTTCCAGCCTCATCCTGCCCTTTTCCAGCCTCATCCCGCCCTTTTCCAGCCTCATCCTGCTCTTTTCCAGCCTCATCCCGCCCTTTTCCAGCCTCATCCTGCCCTTTTCCAGCCTCATCCCGCCCTTTTCCAGCCTCATCCTGCCCTTTTCCAGCCTCATCCTGCTCTTTTCCAGCCTCATCCCGCCCTTTTCCAGCCCCTCATCCCGGGGGATTTGCCGGCAGCCCAGGTTGGATCCATCGCCATCGCTGCGGATCAGCCTCGGACCCATCCCGGGGTTCCAGGCAAGGCTCGGGCCCAGCAGCGCCGGAGTTTCCATCGGAGCCGCGGCCCCGCTCCCGGGAGGAACCTGGAGCTGCTCTGAAGCTCCTGGAAGCCCCGGGAACTCAGGAAGTTTCCTGGGAAGGACGATGGGATGAGGAATCCGAGGCTCCCGGCCCCCGGCGCGTCCCTCCCGCGGGCAGCGGGAATGTTGTCCCCGGCTCCATCCCCGACATTCCCAAACAATTCCGCCTCCCTCCCGTCGGGACTGGAGGCCACGAGCAGCAAACCCGAGTCGGAGCCTGCTCCAAGCGCCGGTTCCCGGGAATGCCGAGCCAGCCGGGGCTGGGAGACTCGAGATGAGCCAGGAATGGGTTTCCCTCCCCAGCGCGGAAAATCCACTCGTGGCGCCTCATCCCGAAGCCACGGCTGCTCTTGCAGGGCCTGTGGAAGATTTTCCATGGATTTCTTGGGGTTTCCTGCCCTCTCCGTGAGCGCGGGATGTGGAAAACCCACCTGTGCCTTCCCTTGGGATGTTTGGGATGGGGAGGGGCTCACCCGGGGGGGGCGGGAGGAGAAATCCATCCCCGCCTCATCCCGCACTTCCCTGGGACAGAGGGAACAGGAAAAGCAACTTCATCCCGTAAATTTGCAGGGAATTTGCAGCCCCATCCTGGATGGAGCGAGCGCTTCCTGGAGCCACTAAAAAAGGTGGATTTTCCCAGGAAAAATTCCCTTCACCCTCCGGCTTTCCCTCCACACCTCCCACGCTCAATGAGAGCCCATTAAGCTCTGGATGCACCTGGCAGGGCCGGGATGGATGAAGGGATGTGGGAATTCCGGCAGGGATGTGGGGTCGGGATTGAGATCCGTTATCCCTCGGATGCTGCAGGGAAGGCGCCGGACCCCCCAATTCCTTGGAATGGGATCCCTGGAATGGGATCCGCGGATGGACCCTGGCTGGATTTGCGTGGGAATTGGGGCTCAGGACGTGATTTTATGGGAATTATGAGGCTGGAAGGAGCTGGGAGGGCTTTCCTGGGATTTGTGCCGGAAGGAAGGAAAAATCCCAGAGCTTTTCGGCAGGAAAAATATCCCAGCTGAGGATGAGGAAAAAGCTGCTGCGTTTTAGTGCTCCATAAATCCCCCCCAGCCTGGGATCATCCCAGGAAATCATCACCTCTTCCCGAACAAAGCCCAGCTCTGGCACAAGGGGAAACCTTATCCCGATTTCCCTCCCCGCTTCCCCCCTGGAGGAGGTTTTGGGGGAGAGCCACGGAATATTCCCAGACCCGGCGTTTCCAGCAGCTGACACTTCCCTGGTTTCTGTCACCTGCGGAGGCTCGGATTCCCGGGGAAAGGAAGAGACAAAGGAATTAAAGCTCCCTAAAAACGGCCCCGTTCGGGGAAATCTGGGATGAAATGGAAACCCGGCATCCGGTTTGCCAAAAAAATCCGGGAGAGGGGGAAAGGCCGGAGCCAGAGCAGCTTCCAGCACTCCCGGTGCTCCAGCGACCTTGGATTCCGCTCCCCTGTGGAGAGGAGAGGGAAAACCGGGAGCAGGGAGGGCAAGTGGGGACAAACGGTGCTGGGAGCCGGGAATCCAGTGGCATCCTCGTGCTGTGGGGTGCTCCCCTTTGCCCCATTCCCTGGGGATCCCTCAGGGCTGTCCTGGCCCCATTCCCGGCTCAGCTTCCCGGAAAATGGCCCCGGACACCCCTGGGATGGAGCCTGTCCCACCTCCTCCGGAGCATCCCTCGGTTTTCCCGGCACCGCTGGAATCCTGTTTGTTTCCCAGGGATTCCCGGGCAGTTTGGGATCCCAGCCCGTTCTCTGAGCCCATTCCCAGCCGGCTCCCTGCAGGAGCGAGGCCGTGGGAGCCTCTGGAAGGGCTGGAAAGGGAAAAGGATCTGGGAAAGGATCCGGGAAAGGATCCGGGAAAGGATCTGGGAGCTTTCCCTGGCCCTGACAGGGTGTGGGAAGCGTGGGAGAAGCTCCAGCCCCACCAGAGATGGGAAAGGCTGGAAAATCTGCTGGAATGAGCCCTTCGGGATCCCCTCCACCTGCCCCACAGCCAGGGGGAGCCCGGACATGGAAAACTTCCCGAAATTCCTTTTCCTTGGCAAGGCCGGCTGGGCCAGCTCCGGGTTTGCCTCTTTCTTCCCATTGTTCCCGATTCCAGCGGGGTTTCCCGGGATGGGGGTGGTGGTTCCAAGCGCCGGAGCCTCCTCCTGCATCAGCAATGGGATCCTGGAGTGGTTTGGGATGGAAGGGTAAATACCAAATCCCACTCCCACCCAAAATCCTGGATTAATCCCCATGAAATCCCGGGGATCCACCCCCAGGAGGGATTTGGGTCCTTCCAGGGGGGATCTGGGTCTCTCCAGGAGGGATTTGGGTCCGGGATCAGCGGGAGGAGCCGGGATGAGCCGTGGGATCGCTGCCCTTCGGCCGCCGTGCCCGGGTGGCTGCGGCTGCTCCCGGCCAGATGTCCCGGAATTCCATCCCGCTCCGTTCCCAGCGCTGCTCCTGCCACCGGCCCCGGCTCTCCATGGGCGGCAGATTCCCTCCCCTGCCTCCGGAGCCAAGGATAACAGCCAGGGATAACAGCCAGGGACAGCAGCCAGGGACAACTCGGGGGTGGCCAAACCCCCTCGGCTGCTCCGAACCCCTCCGGATCCGGGCCAGGACGGGACCCCCGGAGCCTCCGGGAGCTCGGGATTGGGAAGGAGAACCAAAACCAGGGATGGGAACCCGGGCAGGAGTCCTGGAAAGATGCAGCAGGGAGGGCAGGGAACGGTTAGGGAATAATCAGGGATATTTATGGGATTCCCGGCCCATCCCGGGGTTGAGCTCGGAGGGTTTGGGCCGGGGCTCTCCGGGAATGGAATCGGTGTCCAAGGCAGTGGGAAAAATCCTCCCGAAACAAACGGGGAGGATCCCGCGGGAGCCGAGTGTTGATCCCAACGCCCGGAGCCTTGGCCGCGATTCCCGGGAAGGGCCGGGACTGGGGCCGGGGCTGAGCTCCGATAATTCGGGCTGGGCTGAGGCTCGGGAGGCCTGGCTTTGTTTGGCTCTGGGCTGGGATATTCTGGGATGTTCTGGGATGTTTTGGGGATTTTTGGGACGTTTTGGGGATATTTTAGGATGTTTTTGGGATGTTTTGGAATGTTCTGGGATGATTTTGGGATGTTCTGGGACATTTTGGGATGTTTTGGATGTTTTGGGATGTTTTGGGGATGTTTTGGGTATTTTTGGATGTTTTGGGGATGTTTTGGGTATTTTCGGATGTTTTGGGGATGTTTTGGGATGTTTTGGGGATATTTGGGGTATTTTGGGATGTTTTGGGTATTTTGGGATGTTTTGGGGATGGTTCTGGGACATTTTGGGATGCTCCCCTCCCAGGCGCGGGGCCGGCTCCCGGCAGAGCGGGGTCGCTCCGGGCTCGGGGGCTCCGTGGTGATTTTGTCCCGTTCCCGGGGGGTCTCCAGGTGCTTCCAGAGGCCCTGGGAGGGGGGGGGGGGGGGTTGGGTGTTGGGAATTCATTCCTGAGGCTGGGAATCCGGAGCTGCCGGCTCTGGGTGGTCCGTGCCCCAAGCCGAGCTCAGCCCGGGAGCGCTGCCAGCCCCTCCCCCGCTCCCGAATTAGCGCCGTTATCCCTGTATTCGGCACCCCTGGAGCGGGAGCGGCGCCTTCTTTGCTCCTGGAGTTTATTCCCCCTTTGGAAGCCGCGCCCTCGGAGCCGGGAACGCCGCGGGAATTGCGATGCCACGGTGGGAGCAGCTCCTGGATCCCGCCCGGGTATCCCAGCCGCATCCAGCTGTTCCCGAATCCGGGAATGGGGGGAGCCGCCGGGACGGGGGACAGAAGGGATCCGGTGCCGCTCCAAGCTCAGCCCGGGGCTGCTTTCCCGATGGGAATTACAACAACGGGATAACAGCTCCCGGGAGCTGCTTCCCCCCCTCATCCCCCGGGATCCGGAGCTGGGATTGGCTTCGCAAGGATCCCAACCTGAGCCGGCCCTGCCGCCTTTCCCGGGATTGTCCAGCGCTTCCCAAAGTTCTTGCGGGAATCCATTCCTGCTCCGCGGATCCTTTGGGATCCAGGCGCCAAAGAAAACCCTTCAATATTTTCCCGGGATTTGGTGGAGGATCCAGCCGGGCTTGTCCCGGTTTATCCCGTTATCCCTCGCTCGGCTCCTCTCAGGCACCTCCGCCCCGGGGTGGGAATTCCGCTGCCCTGAGCCTTTTATGGGATCCCCGACTCCTCCCAATTCAATCCTCCTTGGAGCGAGGATCCACGATTTCCTGGGGCGGGGATCCCTGGGATTTGATGGGGATTAACCCAAAATTTTGCGCGGGAATGGGATTTGGAGTGGGATCCTCCCAGGATTTTGGTGGATTCCGGTGCTGCCGGAGCCTCTCCCTGCCGATCCCGCGGGGCAGGTGGGAAAAGGGGCTGGATTGGGGCAGGAATGAGGAGCGGGAATGTGCCGGGATCAGCGGGGCTGCAGAGCCTCATCCCGGGAACGCTCCTGGATGGAGCCCAGCGATGGAGCTGAGCGTTTTCCCAGATTCCAGGGTGGGATATCCATGTCCTGGCATAGGGATATGCTCCTCCTCCTCCTCCTCCTCCTCCTCGCTCCAGGACCTCCAGCGGCGGAGCCGGGGCTGTATCCAGCTGCCTTTCCCATCCATCCCATTCCCACCGTGCCGGCCGCCCCCGGGCTGGGAATTCTGCCGGCAGGGAAGGCGATATCCGTGTTAGCAAACCCTGGGAATGCAGATGGAGGGAGCAGAGCGGCTCTGGAATCTTCCCCAGGAGCCGCAGGAGCTCCCGGTTACCGCGGGATCATGGAATGCTCTGGGGTGGAAAACATAAAATCCCATCCCCGGCGATGCTTCCCGTTATCCCAGGCTGCTCCAGCCCGGCCTGGGACGCTCCCAGGGATCCAGGGGCAGCCACAGCCTCGTTGGGAATTCCATCCCAGCCCTTTCTGACCCTCCCAGGGAGGAATTCCATCCCAAAATCCCAACAAACATTCCCTTCTCCGGGCCGGGCAGGTCCCGTTTGATGCCACCCCTCGTGCAGGTACAAGGGTGATCCCGTGGGATTGGGAAATGAGATCCCTTTGGATTCCGCGGGATCGAGAAGCCGGGCTGGAAGTGAGCCTGAATTCCCACCGGGAAGCTCCCCAGGGATGTGGTTTCATTGGATTTGAAGATTCCGGCTCTTTTTGCAGGGGATTTTGGAGCGTTTTTAAGGATCCCCTTGAGAATCCAAGCGTTTTTCCAGGTTTCTCCTGCTGCTGCTGGAAGGAGGGAGGGAGGGAATTCTCCCCCTTTCCCGGCTCCTGGGGCGATGATTGGCTCTGGATTGATTGGAGCCGTTTCCTGTAAATGCCTCGGGAATAAATTCTGCGGGATCGATGGATGCCCCGAGCAGTGGCTGGGAATTCTGCTGCCCTCAGCAGGACCTGGAGCGGCCTCTTAATGAATCCCGAATTCCTGCCAATTTATCCTGCCCGGAGCGACCATCCACGATTTCCTGGGGCTCTGTGGCCTTCCCGCAGCCGGAGCGGGCTGGAAATCCCGGATCCAGCCGGGAATATCCTCGGGATGAGCCTCGGGACCGAGCCAAGGCCCCACCTGGGGACGCTGGGGACACTTCAGGGGTGGCCCTGAGCCGGGGGCAGATCCCGGCCCGCAGCTCCCAGCCGGCCAAAACACCGGGAATTCGCTCTGCTTCCCGCCGGGAAGCTCCAGCCTGGGCGCAGGAAAGGACAAAGCCCCGATTGTGGGGACGGCGCGCCCTGAGCCCCATCCCGGCCCTAAAAGGTCCCTTTGTCCCCATCCCTGGGAGCGGGAGCGGCTCTGTGCCACCCTCGGGAACGCGGAGATCCCGGGAAAGGAGCCCTGGAGCTCTGCGGATCCCGGTCCTGGCGCTGGAGCAGCCTCCGGGCTCCCCCAAATCCCTCTGGGATGAGCCGGAGCCGCTCCCAGAGCTGCGCGGGTATCCCAGATTTTGGGGTGCAGGCCCTGGCTCTGGGATCCGATCCCTCCAGAGGAACTTGCCGTCCTGCCAGCCCCAGCCTGGGATTCACTCCATGGATTTGGGGATGAATTCCTGCGGATATTTCCACTTTCCCTGGCAGGTTTGGGATGTTTTTCCCTCCTCTTCCCTCCCGGCTCTGGCATCAGCTGTGCTCGGGCTCGGGTTCCACCCCTCGCACATTTCCAGGCTTTTGGAGCCGCTTTTCCCAGCAGAGAAAGCTCGGGAAGCTCGGGAAGCTGCCAGGCCACCTAAACAGAAACACATGGATGAGGCTCCGGGAAATCCGAGAGGGATCCCAGGGAATCAGAGCCGGGGATAAACGGGAGAGGGGTGGGAAGGGCCGGACGCAGTGGCTCCCGGAAAAATGGGGAGAAGGGAGAAGTTCCAGGCTGGAAAAGGGAATTTGAGATCTCGGGACAGAGAGAAAAGGGATGAGGGACAAGAGAGGGGATGGGAAGAGTCATCCCTGCTGGAACCGGGGGGGACTCCAGTGAGATTCCCACTGAAATGAGGGGAAATCCATTGAAATTCCCACTGGAACGGGAGCCCTGCTCACATGTGGGATAAGCACGCCATTCCTGGGAAAAAGAATCCCACGGAAGCACTTCAGGTATTTGTATTGAACCCCCAGGGAGCCCATCAGGATTAACGGGATCCCAGAGAATTCCAGGGAAATCCTGGAGCTGCCGGGGTGAATCGCTTTCCCGTCGGGATCCGGCATTCCCTGTTCCCAATCCAGGAGCTCCAGGGGCCTCCTGGGATCAATGAACGCATCCGGGAGCATCCCCTGGAGGCTCCTGGGGATCGCAGAGCCTGAGGATGAGGGGGACTCGTGGATAAATCCCCCAAAATCCCCCCCAAAATTTGGACATCCCTTTTTCGGACTTCTGAAAAATCCCGCCCCCCTCAAAAAACTCGGGATAAAGGAGTTTGGAATCTCGGGTTGTGATGGATCCTGGGAGATCCTTCAGAGTGGGACGCAGGGAGGAGGAATCCCTGGGATTGCCGGAGCTCCGGGCAGGATCCAGCTGATTCCCAGCTGCCGCCCCTTCCCCGGTGAATCCCCAAACCCGGCCCTGGCTCCCGGCCCTTTCCCAGCCCCAAATCCCGGGATTTGCAGCTGGGCTGTGCCGGCGGCTGCGCGCAGCTGGAGCCGGACCCCGCTCGGCGTCACCGGAACGGGAGATTCCCGCTGGGATTCGGCTCCAGCGGCGCAAATTCCCTCAGCCCCGGCCCCCCCGGCAGTGGGGAAGATGAGGAAAACTTCCCAAAATCCATAAAATCTGAGCGGGAGCGGGCACGGGGGAGGACGGACAGCTCCAAAGCGATGACGTCACCACCCTCGTGTCCCATCCTGGGATTAATTGGTTTAATTACCGGGTTAATCACGGCTGAGTCAGCGCCGGGACACCAATCCAGCTTTTTACCTGGAAAAACCATCCCTGGCATTATCCCAGCACTGGGGGGGGGGGGGGGGGGAAGCTTTATTTTCCAGCCAGGAAAATCCCATTTTTTCCATGGAATTGGGGTTTTTCCCGGCCCTGCCTCCCGGCAGCCGCCGCTGTCCCCCCGGAGGGTCCCCAATATTTTGGTGTTTTTCCCGAAGAAATTCCCCAGGATTTTCCCTGGATTCCCACCTCGGGGAGCCGCCAGGCCTCGGCCAGATGTTTTCCATAAATAATCAAACAAGGAGCGCACGGGAACGGGGAAAGCAAATCCAATTAGGCTGGAGAAATCCTCTGGAAAAGACCGGTGCTTTCATCAGCTCCGCATCAAAATAACAGATTCCTCATTCCGCCTTTTTTTTTTGGACAAAACCTGGCTGGAAGAGCGTCCCCATCCCTCTCTCCCGAAATCTCGGTCCAATCTCCCCATCCCAACTCTGTAGAAAGGTGGACGGGGAAAATCCGAGCCAAACAAATGTTTGAAAAAGCAGGAAAAAGAAAAGGGATTTGCCAAGAGAAGGGGAAAAGCTTCGGAGTTCGCTCGATTTTCGCCAATGAAAATCGATTTTCCTCCCGCTGCTCCCTGGGGTTCTGGCTCGGGATCCCCCGGGACTGGGATTTGCCGTGTGGGTTTCACCTCAGTGGACAATTTGCTGCTTTAATTCGCTAAAACCTCAAAAGCCACAACGAGGCCGGGCCGGAGCAGCCGGAGCAGCCGGAGCTGGATCTGATCCTGCCTTTTCCAGGGACAGCCCGGCCCTGCCGCTCACCTGGGGCTGGGAGGGGCTTCCCAGCCCCAGAAATGCCCCCTGGAATTCTGGGGAGCCAGCCCAAATCCCCCAGAGCCGGCAGCACAGCCCCGGCTGAGCGGGGGATGCCGGAGCGGAGCAAATCCAGCCCCGGGCACGGGGTGGGAATGGGAGCCGGGATCAGGGAGAGACTGCTTGGAACGGGATGAAAGACACAAAAATGGGAAATTCACAGAGAAATGTTCCCGTGGAGCTGCAGAGCGAGGCTGGGATCGTCCTGGAGGGTCGGCCCGGGGTTTGTCCCGGCTCCAGAGGCTCCGGGTGGATTTTGCATCAGGCAGGAATTGATAAAACGCAGGAACAGGCGCTGGCACAGGCAGAGAGCCCGGGAGCGGCCGGAGAGGGGAGAGGCGGCCACCGCTGGGGTCACCCCGTGGCCACCGCCGGGGTCACCCCGAGCCCCAGGACTCACCCAGGGGTGAAGGACAGCAGGAATTCTCCACAGCGGGATGGGATGGGATGGGATGTGGCCTCTCCCAACCTGAGAAAAGACCATAAACCCCCCAAAAAGCACCAGACCCCCCCAGTATTGTCCAATTTGGGGTTCTCCCAAGGCTCCCAGTCCAGGATATTCCCTGAATGGGAATAATGGGAATATTCTTCCCTTCCCTTCCCTTCCCTTCCCTTCCCTTCCCTTCCCTTCCCTTCCCTTCCCTTCCCTTCCCTTCCCTTCCCTTCCCTTCCCTTCCCTTCCCTTCCCTTCCCTTCCCTTCATCCCGGAGCATTCCCGGCCCTGTCTGGGCTGCGGCCGCCGGGATAATTCGGGAAGAAGCCGCATCATTATCCCGAGCACGCTTTTCCAAGCGCGGCTCCATCTGCGCCGCTCCCGGGGGAGTCTGAGCCTGCCCGCGCCAGCTCCGCCTCCTGCTCCGCGCCGGGGATGTGGGAAAGGCTCTGGAGATGGAAAACCGGGAATCCTGCAAGGCGCCGGGAAGAGCCTGGAGCCGCTTCCCTCGTTTTTCCTTTTCCAGCTGCTTTTCCCCCCGCGAGACTCCCGGGCCCATCCGGGAAAGGCAGAAATTCCCCCAAAATCGCTGGGATAAGCGAAGCAGGCAGGCAGGAGGGCAGGGAAGGCACTCGTGCAGCCCATCCCCCATCCCCGCATCCCCCGGGAAGCTCCGGGACCCCCAGACCCCCCCCGGACCCCCCAAATCCCGGTCACAGCCACGGGCAGTGGCCAAGGGCTGGAAAACCTGGGATCAGCCCTTCCCTCCGGGATTCGGGATGGGGTCAGAGGTCACTGCCACGAGAAGGGGCTGAGGAATCCCAGGATGTGACGAGCTGGGGTGGAATCCAAGGATACTGAGGATAATCCGAGGATTATTCCCGGGAAAACTCTGGACTTTACCCACGGGGAGCCCCCAAAGCAGAGGGGAGGGTGGGCCTGGCCCGGGGACGCCCCCGAGCCCCCCCAGTGCCACCTTCAAGCACCGCCTGACCCCGCCCTTCCCCCAGCCCAATCCCAAATCCCCCCCAAATCCCAGAACCCCTGGCCCAGGTGGTTTTTTTCCCCGGGAATTCGATCCCCGGCACGGAAGCGGCTCCGGGCCGAGCGGGCTGAGCTCGGCCAGCGCCGGCCGCCCCCGCCTTGGAGCATTCCCAGGCTTCTGTCGGAGTGCGAGCGCCGGGAACCCCATGGAATTCCTGCCCTCCGCCCCCTGGCCGAGCGCCTCCTGCTAAAAATCCGCAGCTCTGACCGCAATCAGGGAATTTGGGGATTGGGGATCGCTGTCGGGGGTTGTCCAGAGGGCGCTTGGCACGCTCGGATCCTTCTCCTCCGCAAGGGCCGAGAATTCCCGAAGTTTTCCCTGATTATTTGAATCCCACCCAGCGCGCCCAGAGCTGGGCGGGACCCCCGAGATCCGCTCGGGTTTGTGTTCCCTGCTGGTCCCAGGGCTGGGAATCCGGGCTGGGAATCCGGGCTGGGAATCCGGGATGCGACCTGGGCCGGGAACCGCTGTGGTGCTGGGTTTATCCCCTGGGATGCGGCCGGGATTGCCGATCCCGGCGGGAATGGGCAGGGCTGGGCCGGGCATCTCCCCGGGAGCCTCCCCTCCTCCAGGCAGGCAGGACAACGGGAATTTTTTCCCTCCGAGGTTTTTGGGTTCGAGGCTCCGGGCTGGGATCAGCCGCCGGCTCTGCTGCGCCAGGGGAGGAGTTCTGGGTGAACTGAAGCTTTACTGGGGAAAAAGCTGCGTTTTACACCCAAAACGCCGGGAAGGGCTCGCGGTCCGGCTCTCCCCCCTGCACAAACGGCTCCGGCACGGCTCTGCTTCCCCCGGGATTGCCCCTCGCCCGGAGAAGAGGCTCCGGTGGCCTCTCCGGTTGTTTTCAGGGAATTCTCTTCGGCCTCCGAGGGCGGGAAGGGAAACCGGAGCCGCCCGTCCCCACTCGGGGAACCCTCGGGGCTCCTCTGCCCCAGCACCCCCAGCCCGGCTCCAGCTCCAACCCCCCCCCGAGCAGAATCCAGGAGTTCTTCCCTGCCCTGCTCCCGAGAAAACCAAAGGAGAGAAACCCAAAGGAGCCGGGGATGGAAAATCAGCGCAGGGAAACGGGACAGACTCATCCTTGGTCCCGCTTTTCCCTGGAGAAACAGGACTTTTCCTGCTTCATCCCGGTCAGTGATGGGGTGGGAGGTGCGTTCGGGCTGGGATTCGCTCCCGGAGCGGCTCCCTGCTTCCCTCTGCAGTCGCTCAGCTGCGCTCCTCTTCCCCCTTCTCCCGGCTTTTCCAAAGGCAGGGAAGTCCCCCGGGCCTCCCCGGCGGGACGTGCCCCCATCGCGGCCCCCCCAGATGTGCATCCAGCTCCAGATGTTGGGGTCCAGCCGCACCCGAATCCCCCAGGTTTGCTCTGAGTTTTGCCCTCCCAATTCTTTGGGAACCTCCCGTCCCCTCCGGGCCTCCAGGAGAGGGAAAGGAAGCCGGGAGGAACCTTTAAATCCCTTTCCCCACTTGAAATTCCGGGCAGGCTCCCGCGGGAGCTCTCAGCGCTCGGGGAACGCGGTGCGATGAGGGGGGAGCCTTGGGAATGGCTCCTTATTCCCGGGAAAGGGAAGGGAAAGACCCCTGAGCACGGCTGGGAGCAGGGCAAGGGAGCAGAAACGGGGATTTGGGATAATTCCCCCGGGAGCGACGTTATTTGATCCTTTGGGATCCAGCCCGGGGTGCTCCGGAGGCGAAAGCGAAGTGGTTTTGGGAGGAACCCGCGTTATCCACACGAAAAGTTGGACCCTGCCCGGCTGGGAGCGCCCATCGCTCTTAATCAATACCCGGATTAATTAATGAGCTCCCTCCCCGCGGCCGGCAGGGATCGAGGGATGAGATTCCCACTCCTGCCGGGCTTCCTTTAAATTCCCGGGACCTCCTCCCGGGCTTTGCCGCCTCTCCCGGCGCATCCCGGCTCCCAGGGCTGGAGGTTTTTGGGGATTTTGGCGCTTGGAGCCCTGCGGCTGTTCCGGCTCTGCGGGAGCGGGGGGGATTGGGGACATCGGGATGTGTCCCCTCCTCCTCCTGCAGGGCACGAGGGGACCGAGCCATTCCCCCGGCATCCCACAAAAGCCACCGGCACCCCCTGGAATGCGTCTGGGATGCGTCCCCCGCGCGGCTGAGCTGGCTCGGGGTGGGTGGGATGTTCCCAGAGGAAAATCACAGAATCCCGGAAGGGTTTGGGGTGGAAGGGCCTTAAATCCCATCCCATTCCACCCGCAGGGGCAATTCCCGCTATCCCAGGCTGCTCCCAGCCCATCCAGCCTGGCCTGGGACACTTCCAGGGATCCAGGGGCAGATTCCCAGATTTCCATCCTGCCGGGAATAACTGCGGATCCCCGACTCGGGGATGCTCCCCCCGCCCGCGGCTGCAGCTCCGCTCACCGAAACCTCTCCTGATCCCAGGAAATTCCCTCTTCCCGGCCGGGTTTGTCTCTCCCACCTCCCCCCATCCCTATTTCTGTAAGACCTCTTGAGGAAAACGCTTCCCAAAATCAGAGCCGGGAATGGGGAGCGGCTTTGGGCTCTCCAGAGCCTCTCCCGTCCCCTTTTCCCTCCTTTCCCGGCTCTCATCCCGCGGTTTCCCGGCGGGGCTGAGCCCCCCCAGCCACAGCCCCTCTTCCCAGCGCTGGTCCCGCTAGAGGGCAACAGAAAACCGGGAAAGAATCTCTGGGAAAGGCCCTGGCAGCGCCGCCAGGGCTCCTTTCGGTTCGGCTTCCGCATCAACGACATCCAAAAAACGCCTCAGGTGCTTCCCTGGATCCCGAGCCGCTTCCCGAGGGCTGGGAATCACCCCCGGGGGAGCGGCTGCGTCCTCCACTCTCCCAAAACCAGCCGGGGCCAGTGGGAATTCCCGGCGGGGTGGGAATGGGATGAGCTTGAAGGTCCCTTCCGACCCAAACCGCTCCAGGATTCCATGAAAACCGGGCAGGAACGTCCCTCCCGGAGAGCCGCATCTCTGGAGCTGGGCGAAAGGGAGGTCTCCCAAAAAGCCAGAAATCCGCGGCTGAGCAAATGCAGAGCCAGACCCTCGGCACCGACTCATCCCATCCTCACGGAGAGGCCGGATCCTGACCCCCCTTCCAATCCCGCATCCCGAGCCAGGACCCTCCTGGGAAAACAGCAGGAAAATTCCCTTTATCCATTCCACCGCCTGCTCCCACCCCAATCGCACCCGATTTTCCAGCACCGGGATCACATTCCCGAGTGTTTCAAAGGAAAGCCGACCCTGAGCTCCGGCCTGGATGGATTCACGGCCATTCCCGAGCTCCCGGCGCTGCGCGGGAAGGGCGGGAGATCCTGGATGTGCCACAGGGATGGGGCTGCAGGATCATCCGGGCTGGAAGCGCCAGCCCGGGGCTATTTCCAGAGCTCCAGAGGGAGCACAGGAGGAACTGGAGCAGCTCCTAAACCAAGCCGGGTTTATTCCGCTCCAGTCCCCAGCTCCCTGCCGGCACCAGGAAAGCCGGGAAGCGACATTAAATCGTTTTTATCCCTCGCTCTCCCTCTCCCTCCTCATCCCGAGCCAGGCTGAGCTCGGCTCGGCCCCGGAGCCACGAGGAGCCCCAGAGCTGCTCCCCAAAAGCATTCCCACATCCAGGATCAGCCTGGGAACGGGTGGGATGCATCCAGAGTGGGCACGGATCCAAGCCCACCCCTGGAAAGCTCTGGGAATGCTGCACAGGGGATGCAGTGCCTGGAATGACTGAAAAGCAGGGAATGACAGTGGCAGTGGGAGGTTTTATGGGGATCTTTTATGGGAATCTCGGACGTGCAGCCCCTTAAGGGATCCCGGCGGGGCCGGGGCAGCACCGGTGCTGCCGGATTTCCTCAGCTCCGCGCTCCTGCCGCTCTTAGGAGGCTCCAGGGTCTGCTCCTGGGTGAATATTCTGGAATTTGACAGCCCTGGATACCAGGGAGGGGTTTTGCAGGCATCCATCACTTTTTTGGCTCCCTCTGGCATGGGAACTGGGATCTCCAGGATCTCCTTTGGGATTCAGGAGGAGACTGAGAACCACGGGGTCAGAAAGGTTGGGTAAGACTCTGAGGTCACCCAATCCCAGCTTCGCCTGAGGAATCCATTCCCACCCTGAGGTGCCGCATCCCTCTGTCCCCCCGTGTCCCCAGGGGCTGCCAGGGGACCTCCAGGAAGCTGCTCAGGGAATAAAACCCATCCCAGCCCCCAGGAAATTCCTGTCCACGGCGGGGTTTCCAACCGGATTTGGATTTCCAAGAATCCCAGGAGGTGCCGAGCAGTGCTGCGGGTGCCCGGCCTTCCTCCCCTTCCCAAAAATCCCAGTCCAGGCCCGGCCCCGCGATCCCGGTGGGAATCTGGCCCGGTTTGCCGGGCAGATGGGCGGCTGGCGGGGTCTGGGCAGATCCTGCACCACACCGGGATCTTTTCCCGGGAATTTGCTCCATTTTTAGCGTCCTTGCTTCCCAAAGCAGCTCAGGGAAAGGGGGAATATGGAAAGGGATGTAAAGCAGAGGAATTTTCTCCTCAGGGTGGGAAAATCCCGGGTTTGATCCCGGTCCCGCCCAGGGGAAGTTAATCCCTGCTATCCCAACTCCTCCCGAACGGTGGGGAAAGGAAAACTGCCGCCCTCCATGGGATAAACCCATCACAGACCCCAAAGCAGCGGCCTCTGGCTCCTTTCCGGGGGCCGTCTCCGCCATTCCCTGAGGGATAAACTGGAAACCAAGGTGGCCGAAGCCTTTTCCTTTCCCTGGAGGGAAGGGGCCGGGGCAGAGCCGATCCCGGGGCAGAGGGACAAGGACAGAGCCGGCGACCCCCGCGGCTCCCCCGGTTGTCCCCCTATCCCAGTTCGCTCCCGTTCTCCCAGTTCTCCCCCCAGCCTGGGCCGCTCCTCCCGAGGGAGCGGACTTTGCCAGAGCCCCCCCCCCATCCCCCGGGGACCCCCTCGGGGGGCTCTGCTGGGCCGCGGGCACCAAAGGGTTACCCCGGAGGGGCCGCTCGGGCCCGGCACCTGGCGGGGGAGGCGGGAGCGGGGCGGGAGCGGGGCTGGAGCGGGGATGGAGCGAGCGGGGATGGAGCGAGCGGGGATGGAGCGAGCGGGGGATGCAGCGGAGTTTCCCTGAGACTCCGGCGAGCGGCGGGCGGGGGAGCGGAGGGGCGGCCGTGGGGGCGGGAGGCGGCGGGGCGGGCAGGGGACAGGGGAGGGGACAGCGAAGGGGACACGGGGACAGCAGCGGCCGCAGGTGAAGCCGCCGCGCCTCGCCCGGAGCGGCCCCGCGGGGCGGGAGCTGCCGGGGCCACCATGGGCCGGGGGGGGCCGTAGGGAGCCGCTTCGCTGGGGGACCCCCCCTTCCCCTCGCTGACGCTGGAGGAGAAGGGAGGGAAAGAAGGAAAAAGGCGGAAAATCCCAGCGAAACCCTCCCCAAACCGGAGCCACGGAGAAGGCGGCGGCGCCGGCTGGAAAATGCATCTTCCTCGGAGCTGCGTCCTCCTCCTCCTCCAGGGCAGCATCGCGCTGCTGGTGAGCGCCGGGAGGGCAGGGGGGACCGGCGGCTGCGGGCACCGGGGGTCGCGCAGCCACGGGCACGGGGCGAGCCGGCAGCCGGCAGCGATTCCCGAATCCATCCGTGCATCCCTGCCCGCCTCCGGGAAAAAAACGCGTCCCAAAACTTCTGCTATTTGGCCGCGGGGAGCGGGCAGGGCTGGCGAGGAGAAAGCTCCGGATCACCCCAAAAATCCGCACGCCCCCAGCCCCGCGCGGCAGCCCGGGGAGGGCTGGGGCAGAGCCGGGGACAGGCCGGCTCCGGGCTCCGCTTGCCGGTGCCCCCCCGGCCGGGTCAGCCCTGGGCACCCCGCGGGTTTCTGGGTCCCCCAGCCCCCGGTGACGGGGCTGCAGCACCCCCCGGGCGCCCCCGGCCCCCCCGGAAGCCCCTGGATGTGCCGATTTTGGGGTTCCAGGAGCGGAGTTGGCAGAGGAGCCCGGGCTCGGCTCAGGGCAGCTCCCCGGGTGACAACTCCGCTCTGCTGTCCCTTGTCCTGTCCCGTGCCACAGCCCCGGGTGTCCCCAGGCCCCGGCGGGGCAGAGGGGCCGTGCCGGGAGCCGGGCATGGGGGTGAGGGCACAGGGTGGGCACCGCCCCCGCCCCTCAGGAACCCCCTCGGTGCAGGAGCTGTGCCCTGAGCCAGCAGAGAGCAAACTGGAGCCTCCCCGGCTCCTTGCACCATTCCCGGAGCATCCAGGAGGGACGAAGGCTGGAAAAGCTGCTGCCAGAAGGGAAATACAAAACAGAGAATAAAGGGGAAATCAGGGAAGCGAGGGTGGGGAAGGGGCTGGGCAGGGGTCAGATGTCCACCGCCACCTCTCAGCCCCTCCGTCCCCTGTGCAGGTGTTCTGTGCTCCAGAGGAACCCGGGAAAGGCGCGGACCAAGGCGAGCCCCGGAGCCGCGGGAGAGCCGCGGTGCCGAAGCTGCGGGAGCTGCTCTCCCCAAAGCCCCTCCCGAGCCTGGGCCCGGCCCCGCCGCAGAACCGGCCCCTCCTGGGGCTGGGCAGCGGCTCTCGGGAGCTCTGGGGTGTCCTGGAGAACCGGCCCGGGCGGGACCTCGCCCCGCGGGCACCGCGGGACCTGGGCCCGGCCTCGGGCAGGCTGCAGAAGCTTTTCGGCTGGGGCGATTTTTACTCCAACATCAAGACGGTGAAGCTGAACCTGCTGATCACGGGCAAGGTCGTGGATCACGGCAACGGCACCGTCAACGTCTTCTTCCAGCACAACTCCACGGGCCACGGCAACATCTCCGTGAGCCTCGTACCCCCCACCAAGGCCGTGGAGTTCGACCTGGAGCAGCAAATCTTCATCGAGGCCAAGGAATCCAAGGTGTTCAACTGCCGCGTGGAGTCGGAGCAGGTGGCCCGGGCCAGGAAAACCTCGCTGTGCACCTACGACCCTGCCAAGACCTGCTCGCAGGAGCACACGCGGAGCCGCGCGGCCTGGCTCTGCTCGCAGCCCTTCAAGGTCGTCTGCGTCTACATCACCTTCTACAGCCCCGACTACCGCCTGGTGCAGAAGGTGTGTCCCGACTACAACGCCCACAGCCGCCGCCCCTACTTCCCCTCGGGATGAGCCCCGCGCCGCGATTCCCGGGGCCCCGCGGGCGCCCGGGGCGGGGGGGAGGGATGGGGGTGGTTTGGGAGCGGGGGATGCTCCCTGGAAAGCGCGGGCGTGGAAGGAAGAGGAGATGTTCCCGTTTTCCCCCGCGGCAAGAGGGGCAGCGGCAGCGGCAGACCCGGACCTGGGGTCTGGAGAGACTGGGATGTGGAGCGAGGGCTGGACTTGGGATGTGGGAATAGGACAGAAAGCCACGGTCGGGACCCGAGTTCCGCAGCGCAATAATGGATTTGCCTGGATTTGGGTTGGTGATTCCAGGTAAAGAGGGCTCCGGAGGACGGGTCACAACACCTGGAGACCGGGAAGAGCTCGGGAAAGGGGGGGGGGAAGTCACCTGATGGTGCCACCGGCCCCTGGGCACCCCTCACCTCCCCCAGATCCCGGTTCTGCAGGAGCTGGGAGGAGTTCTCCCACGTGGGGATGAGTTTTCCCATCCCAAAGGCTCCTGGGATGGAAACGGAGCCGGGATGGGCAGGGCCGGGCCGGTGGCAGGGGGGGTTCGGGGCCTCGGAGCTGCGTTCCCGGGCGGAGCGGGGCGGGGATGCGGCACAGCGAGGGATCCCCGCGGCTTCCCCGGCGCTGATTCACGCCCGGCTTCCCTCCATCCCCTCCATCCCCTCCGTCCCCTCCGTCCCCTCCATCCCCTCCATCCCCTCCATCCCCTCCATCCCCTCCTGCCCCGATCCATGAGCGGATTCCATGACCGGATCCCTGCCCGCTCCCGGCTCCGGAGCAGAGGGGTGGGAAGGGGAGCTCAGCCCGGGGATTCCATTCCCTGGGAAGGAGCAGAAGCTCCCCCGACGCCGCCCTGGAGAGGGAATAAAGCGCTCACGGTGGCACCGAGGCAGGGCTGGAGTTTTTTTCTGGAAATGTCCGCAGGGAGAAGGAAAATAAACGCGCGGGGTTGGGAATGAGGGATGGCCACGATCCTGGACCGAATCCAGCTCCTTCCAGGAACTGGGAAAGGGGTCCAGGACCTGGACTTGCAGGCTCCCAGTGATGTGGGTATTCCCAGCTGATGGGTATTCCCAAGTTGCTCCCCTGCCCCAGACATCCAAACTCCGGTCTCCCACCGATGTGGGCATTCCCAGCTCCTGGGTATTCCCAACCTCCTCCCCTTCCCGGATATCCGAATTTCAGGCTCCTATTTTTGGGACATTCCCAACCTACTCCCCTTCCCAGACATCCAGACTTCCGTCTCCCACTTCCATTGGCACATTCCCTCCTCCAGAAAAGACCAAAAAAAGCCACTTCCCTTCGCTTTCCCCCCAAACTCCCCGAATCCAGAGCACCAGGCCAGCTCCAAAAATTCCTTCCCAGCCTCCCAGGACAGGCCTTGCCTGGCAGCAGGGTTTGTGCTCCCACATTCCCGAAATAAATCCCTTCTCCGCAGCTCTGGGAGAGCTCCGCCGGCTGCTGGCGGAGTTTCAGGATGAGCTCCCACATCCCGCCAGGAGCTGCTTCCAAAATCCACGAAGCCTCCGCGATCCACGAGGAGACTTTTCCTCACGGAGCCCCGAAAGTTTGGAAAAGCTCTGGGAAATTCCTCGTTTCCAGGAAATAACAGGAGCGACGCTCGGATTGGGGAGGGGAGGGAGGGGGAGATGTGGGGAATTAAAAATATTCCCGAAGGATTCGGGTTTGCTGGAGGAAGGAGACACAGGAATTGTTAAAATCCCTTTGAGGTGACACAAAGAAATCCCCAACTAAAGTTGCCGGTTTGGAGAAATTCCAGAGAATCGCGGCCGGGAGAAGCCGCGGGAGCAGGAGCGAGGCTCCGAAGGATGCGCGGATGCGGAGCCGCGGTTTCTAAGGAGACCAGGACGGGCCATTATTCCAGGCTGGGAGCGGAGAATTCCTGCTCCAGGAGCCACGGCCCGTGCGGGGAGCGAGGGAGGAGCTGCGGGGAAAAATCCCCGCATCCCAAATCCGCCCCGCTCCAGGGAGCTCCCGCGGGGGAGGCAGAGCGGGAACGATTATTCCTGGAATTCCCGGTGTTACGGGCTGGTATTGCACGAGGCAGCCTGGGTTTGATCCAGGAATTATCCCACCTTTCCCAATCAGATCCCAAAGCCCGGCCCTTCCCTCCTGCTGCCGCTCCATAAACACCGAAATCAAACATTCCCTGTTTTCCAGCGCTTCCAGCAGGCTCCGGGATTGGTTTCCCGGCAGTCCATGGCACAGGGCAAAGCTCTCCCGGAGAGGAGCTGCCACCACCAATCCCTCCCCCATCCATGGATTTTCCTGCGCCGTGGGTGAGGACAATCCCTGGGAATCCCATCCCAAACCCTCTCCCAGTATCCTGGAGTGGTTTTTTGGGAAGGAGAGGCTGGAGGGATGAGCAGCCCAGGGAGCTGTGCCAGGGCCCAGCTCCTGGAAGGAAGGAAGGAAGGAAGGAAGGAAGGAAGGAAGGAAGGAAGGAAGGAAGGAAGGAAGGAATTCCCTCTGCTGAGAGGCTTCCAGAGCTCCCATTCCCACAGGATCCTGCCCAGGCAGGAGGGATGGATGGCTCCAGTGCCAGCCCGCGCTCCTGCTGAGTTTTCCATGGCTCTGGTGGCTTTTCCAGCTCTTCCCGAGGGCTGCAGGATCCTCCGGGATCAGGGAGCAGGTCCTGGGAATGCCGGCACCCAGCAGGGAGCATCCCTGTGCTGCCGGCGCTCCAGGGATCCATGGGCAGGGATCCAGTGGGAAAACGGGAGAGGGGAAGTTTGGGAGGAGGGAAAACACAAAATTCAGACCTGGAAAAACCAAACAAAGCAGGGAAAGCTGTCAAGGACAGGAATGGAAAACTCATCCAGCTTCAGCTCAAATCCCTCTGGACTCCGACTCCTCAGCAGAGAATTCCCGGCTCAAATCCCACCCCTGCCTGCAGTGGAAATACCTTCAATAATTCAGGATCCGCTCCGCAGCCACGGAATCCTCCCGGCTCCCGGGGGAAAGGCACAGAAAGGGGGGGGGGATCGAGGGGCTCCCATCCCATTCCAGGGTGGCTCTGGGGTTTGGGAGCTGCTGCCCTTTCCAGGCCCATGGAATTGTGGCTGTGGAAATCCGGGAATGCAGGAGAGGGAAAAGGCAGGAGGAGGGGAGGCTGCCCTGTTCCCAGGATTTTCCGATGTCTCTGCTTCCAAACTGCACCAAAAATGGGCACTTCCATCCCACTCCTGTTGGGAGAATGGCCCAGACTGGGAGGGAATCCCGAGTTCCAGGCACGGGGGGGGCTCTGGAATGCCATGTCCTGCTCAGGAAAACGCAATTCCAACGGCAAAACCAGGGAAGAGATGGCGTTAAAGGAGATTCCTGCATGGACTCTGTCCAGGGAATGACAGATAAATGAGGGAGTGGGGCAGTGCTGGAGCATCCCGGGATCCTGCCGTGCCTGCGGAGCAGTTTGGAATCTCCTGGTGTTTTCCAAACCTTTGGAATTGCAGCCTGGTTTTAACTCTGCTCCCTCTCCTTGCCTCCAGTATTGGACACATCCCACTGGAATCTTCCCATTCCCCTTCCCATTCCCCTTCCCATCAACCTCCGAGCACTGAAAACCGTCTGCTCCCAGCTCCAGCTGGGGTTTCTCCCCGTGAAGAATCCGAGCCACTCCTGGATTTTTCCTCATCCCTGTGCCGCTCCCCTTGGATTCACCTGGATTTTGGGATGCTCCAGCCCTTTGCCATGGACAGGGATTTGCTCATCCCAGCCCTGGGTCACGGCAAACGTTGGGATCTTTAATTAATGCCGTCCTTGGCTCGCCGGGCTCAGCCAGATGGAGCTTAATTTAATTAGGAGATTTTAATTACCCATAATAGCGGGATTTTACACACCATGGACACAAGTGAGAGGTTTTGGGATCAGCCCCAATCCCCCCCTGGAGCTGCCCACAGGATGTAGGGAATGCTGGGCAGCGGTTTCCTCCCAGTCCCAAAAATGGCTGGATTTTATCAACATTTGAAGGAATTTTTTCACGATCTCCTCAAATATTTGTTGGAAACCAGGCCTGGAGCGGCCACACCCAAACAAATCCAGCAGAAAACTGAATCCACGTCGTCCCAGCATCCCAACAATCCCCAGCGAGGGTCCTGGAGGGAGAACTGGGAAGAACATCCACGGGGTTTTTTTGGCTTCAAGGATCAGAATTTGCCAGCGAATGCAGGCAAATATTCCAGAGGGACGCCAGGACCTCATTCCTGCCCTGGACTGGCTGTCCCAGTTTGCCCAGTTCACCCAGTTTATCCCCCACCAGCTGGATGAAATCCTCGCCTTTCCCGCTGTTCAGTAATTCCAGGAGCAGCTCTTGATCCCGTCTCTCCCCCTCCGATGCCGTAATTGCTCTCCCCTCCCCAGCCCTTCCCAATCTTCTCTCTCAATTAACACAATTCCTCCAGGGATTTCAATAATTCAGTCCCAGGGATGGAATCTGACAGAGGGAGAAGCCAAATCCCGAATTCCTCTGGAACCAGAACTGGGCTGAGTTTCCCTGCCCACGCTTTGCCCAGGAAACTTCAAAAAGCCCAATCCTACGGAGCTGCTCCTGCTTTATTTATCCTGTTTATTTTCCAAAAGCCTTCCAGGCCCTGGCAATTTATTTCCCCAACTTTTCCATGTGCTGCTCTTCTATTTTCCCCTCTTCTCTCCCAGTTCCTTTCCCCTGTTCTTTTCCTGCCCCACTCAGGGAGGTCTCTCCCCCTTTTCGTGCCTCCATAGCAAACCCCCTTCCCCAGCTTTAAATGAAATGAAATTAAAATTAAATTTATATTCGAATTAAATTGAAACCCAACACACCCAAGAATCTGGAATTGCCAAATTTCCCGCAGCCTGGGCCTGGAATCGCAGCCGAGCAGCCAAGTGGGCAGCAGGTCAGGGAAGAACAAACCAACCCCAACCAAACCCTCTCTAATTAAACGTCTTCGTATGAAATGAACTCCAAAAAAGGGCTTCAGGAAGAAGTGAAGGGATTTGGGGCAGCAGGATGGAGCTGGAGAGGATGGAAAATTGAGCCAGGGAGCTGCTCCTGGGGAATTCAGGGGTCCAGGGAGCCGTTCCTGGGGGAATCAGGGATGAGATCCACGGAGCCCTCGGGGGTGGGAGAAGGAGGGAGAGGAACTCTCCTTCCTCCAGGAATGGAAAATCCGGGACAGCAGATCCCCGATCCACCCCAGGTGGTTCCCTGGGATCCACGCCCGGCTCAGCCCCGGCAGTTTAGGCTCAGATCCATCTGGCTCTGCTCCCATTCCCTTCCCAGGGGATTTGGGGCTCATCCCCACGTTCCCAGGTGCTGGCCCTTGTCCCAGCCACCCTGAACTCCACCAGGACTGTCCTGCTCTCCCTCCTCACCTCCAGTGAGCTGCAGCTGAAAGGAAGGACCTCGGGCTGGAACCATACAGGAATCATTAAAAACTCCGGAATTTTGGCCTCACCTGCAAGGAGAAACAACAGATTTGTACTGAAATTCCCTGTGCAACATTCCCAAAAAACCTCCCGTGGCTTCCAGGAACAGCAGGGCACAGCAGACTGAGGAGAACCTGAGGCTGAGAGGGCTTAAAAAGGAGACAATTCAAAAACACCAACAAAAAGAAAAGGCCAGAGATACCACACGGTACAAAATAGGAATTATTTATATTTTCCAAAAGAAAAAAAAAAACCAAAAAACAAAAAACCCAAAAAGAATTCCCAGCTATTGAAACATCTCTGCTGTAAGAAGTGACGGAATAGAAAGGAACAGGGCTGGCTCCAGACAGCCACACCAGGTACAAACAGTGTAAGAATCGTGGAGCAACTCAGGGACGTCGCACGCAGCCTTCAGCAACAACAAAATTCATCCTGGGGGGGGTGGGGGGGGTTGGGGTTATTTTTTTTTGTTAAAAAAAGAAGGAGGAAAGGGGAAATAAAGCAGGGGAAAATGCCAGAAACTTTTCCCACAATATTTCGAACAGAAACCGTCGGTGTCGCTCTCGGCGCGAGGGGTCTGCAGTCCTCTCCAAGCACAGCCCTCAGTGCTCCTCGCGCTCCGAGCTGAGATTTTATAGAAAAAGGGGGTTTTGAACCATTTTTTCTGTTTGCAGTGGACACACAAGTGCTAAAACAGAGCAAATTCATCTCCTTGCTGCGGGCAGAGGGGGCACACGCACGTCCAGCGCTCGGCTCGGCCGCAAGGACTCGCGGAACGTTTGCCATAAATACTCCTGGAGCTCCTGTAGGGGATTTCCTTCCCAAAACCTCGCTGGAACTTCTGCCTTCACTCCTCCCAAAGCGAGCAATGTCCTCCTGCCCCAGCATCCCACACACACAGAGCCCCGGGGCCGGGAATCCCGGGGGAACGGCGCCGGATCCCGAGCCTGGAGCCGGGTGCAAGGGAACACACAGACACAGGGAATCGCAGGAACAGCCCCAGAGCCCACCCTCCCCCCTTTTCCCAAAGTTTCTCGGTGCTGTTGGACAAAGTCTGGATGTCACACGGAGCAGCCTCTTCCCCCCAACAACAGAGTCCAAGCTCCACAGGTTTCGCCGGCTCCCCGGTGGTCAAGGGTTGGGCAGCAGCGGCAGCAGCAGCTGGGGCCGCTTCCAGAAAAGCTCGGGATGAGGGCGGGCGGGGTTTAGGATTGCTTCAGCCGCTTGCGGGGCGGGCCCAGGAACGGGCACTGCGCCGAGGCCAGCGAGCGATAGGCCTCGGCCACCAGGTGTGGGTGGGACACCACCATGGACTTCCAGCCCGACGTCTCCATCACGTCCGAGGCGTGGCTGCAACGCAGGGGAAAAACGGGATTAGGGACTGGGATAAGCGGGAACAGACCGGGATTGGGGACCAGGAGAACCAGGGAACAAACCGGGATTAGGGACCAGGAGAATGGGGAGAAAACCGGGATTAGGGACCAGGAGAATGGGGAGAAAACCGGGATTTAGGACTGGGATAATGGGGCAACAAACCGGGATTAGGGACTGGGATAACAGGGAACAAAGTGGGATCAGGGGCCGGGAAAACGGGAGCAGCCCTACAGGTCCTTCCCACAGGCCTGAGGAACTCGGGGGTTCCTCCTCCTGGAGCTCTGTCAGGTGTCTGAGGGGTTTGGCACCATTTTGGGCTTGGATTTAAGCAGGAAAAGCTCCAGCAGGCTCCAGGTGGGATGGCAGAACACGGAGCTCATCCCCCCGGCTCTCAGCACAGGAATGGTTTAAATCAATATAAAAAGCACTGGAAGAGCTGCACCGAGTGACAGAAATGTTCCATTTATTAAAGCTTGGCAGGGATTTTCCATCTGCTGCTGGATTCAGAGCTGGAATCAATCCCTCAGCATCAAATCATGGAACGCTTTGGGGTGGAAGGACCTTAAAGCTCACCCAGCTCCATGGGCAGGACAGCTCCCACTATCCCAGGCTGCTCCCAGCCTGGCCTGGAACACTTCCAGGATGATCCCAGCATCAGAATTCCCTGATCCTGTCTTGCCTGTAAGTTCTGGTCATCCCAGGAAACTCCAGAGCAGCTCCCAGGCCGTTCCCACTCTGGACAACCCCAGAGGACAAGGCTGAGCTGGATCTGGGGCAACGCCAGGTGTGGAATGTTGGATAAATCATGGATCACAGGGAGACAACCCAAAACCAACAGAGGAGAACCTTCTCTGCACAGCCAGCTCAGGAGCTGGGAACTGCTGCTAACAGGGAACGTTGAACAACAAATCCTGGAATCCTGGAGGCTGGGAAGGATCCTTGGGATCACCAAGTCCAACTGTGGTTTGTTTGGAGTGAGCAGTGAAAGAGGGAAGGGGAAGGGGAAGGGGAAGGGGAAGGGGAAAGGGAAAGGGAAGGGAAGGGCTGGTCCCTGCTGCAGTAATCACTCACTAATTAATGAAGTCCACGGCCTGGGTTTTGAGCTGGTCCGCGCTGTGCAGGTCAGCCAGGATCAGGATCTCGGCCGCGTTCTCCACGGACAGGTTACTGCACAGAGCATCCTCACACATCACCTTCAGCCTCTCCAGGGCATACTGGGGATAAAAACTGGGAATTACACCCGGAATTACACCTGGGCACTGCCCAGGGCACCCTCACCCATCACCTTCAGCCTTTCCAGGGCACATGGGGAACGAAAACTGGGAATTCCAGCAGGGAACACCTGAGGGGGATGGGAACCCTCCAGTTGTGCTCCTCCACTTCAGGAACAAACTCGGAGCAGCCCCTGGGTTTGCACCCCAGGAATGTTCTGTGCCCTGAGCTGGGATCAGTTGGTGGGACCTCTGCCACGGGATCAGCTCTGTCACTGTAAATTGATCGATCGATTGAGTCGGCTTTAGGTTCTCACAGAGATTTCCCCCATCATGACCGGATTTAAACGAGGAATTCCAGGTTGTGAACCCCATTTCCCCCTGAAGCCGGGCTGGTAACAGAGGCAGAGCACTCAGAGTTTGCCCTGCAAATTGAGAGGGCAAATCGAATTTCTTTGCTAATCCATCTCAATAAATAAAGCAGCTTCTTGGGGCAGCCATTAGTTTGGATAATTGCCTGTCAGTGCCTCCAAACGTAACAAATAAAGCCGGGCACTTCTCCTGCTGCAGATGGAATATTCTCCTCCATGTATCCATTTTTTAGTTCCATTTTTGCTACAAATAACTCATTTTTAATTGCACGGTTGGCCCAAAGTGGCCACGGAGGGCTCTCAGCAGCAGCATTGCCCCTTTCTCACTCTTTAATTCCACCTCAGCTCCCCACAGCCTCCTGCACTGGGAGCTCCTGGGCTGGGGGAGCTGAATTTTGGTTTGGTTTTGGGCTAATTACAGCTTTTTCCTAAGAGACGGGAGAGCTCAGAAGGAGCTGCTTCAGTCCCTTGGGTAAATACTGGCTGCTTTATGGGCTTGCACGGAGGAGTTTTTTATTCCTGCTTTTAACAGACACACAATGAGCTGCAAAGGGAAAGCAAAGCTGCGTTAAAAGGCAGGAAAGTCCAAATTAAAGCTCTCCCTGCCCTTCATGTGCTGCTCCTCCTGGAAGGAGGCTGGGAGCTCTCAGTCAATCCCTTTAAATATTGAATTAACGTGGCCATGGCTGTGCCCAGCCCCTGAGGCTCCCGGCTCTGAGTCCCACCTCGGTCCTGCCTGGAATGGGGCTTTTCCCCTCTCACCTTGGGATGGACACGAGGGGTCACAAAGGGTCACCCCCAGCCCCAGATCCCCTGGCCCAGCAGAATCCCAGGATTCCAGGAGCAGGGCAGAATCCCGGGATTCCAGAGACTGCACTGGGCTCTCAGTCCCAAGGGCAGGGCAGGGGGGGAATCCTGAACTGCAGAGCTATTCCAGGGATAAATCCAGGATTTGGGCTCCAGACTGGATCCTTCCCCAGCACTGAGTCACTTTTAAGGGAAAAAAGAAGAAAAAGGGAATAGTTTGGGTTGAAAATCAGGGATTTTCAGGGGTTAACAGGACCAGCAGAGCTCTCACTCCCATCCCTGGAGCTGCAAAGGGGAGGGGGCAGAGCCCCAGGGAATTCCAGCAGCTCCACAGGGAATTCCAGCAGCTCCCAGGAACAGCAGGGACTGGCACTGCAGCAGGAAAACCAACACCACTTCCCAGCCCTGCTTTGCAGAGCCTCAGGCTGACAGGAGGCAGAGCAGGAGGAGAACTGTTTGTCCAGACTCAGCGCTGCTCCGGAGATTTGGGAATAACCACATGGAAAAACATCCCTGCGTCCGCTCTGCGATTGTCTTCTCAGCCCAGCTCGGATCATGCTGAGCAGGCTCTTCTGGGAGCTCCAAAAATCCTTAAAAATGAGCAGCAGAGCAAAAATTCCTGATGGTTTAACAGGAAGATCTACAGCAGAGTCCTCTGGAAGCTTCAAAAATGCTTAAAAATGAGCAGAGGAGAAAGAAATTCCTGATGGATCTCCAGCTGTGCAGCTCCAGGTGTGCTCTCTGTCAATCTGATGGTCCAGGTGTTTTCCAGCACATCCAGGTTTCCCCAATCCAAGGAACCTGCCCATCCCAGGGCACCAGGAGCACCGTGAAAAGGAAATCCCAGGGCATTCCCAGCTTCCTCAGCATCCCTGAATCCCGAGTTTACCTTGTCAGCAGCTGCCAGCAGGTCATCAGCCATCTTGTCCAGGTTTGGGGCCTTCCCAGTGTAAATAAAACACATCATCTCCTTGAACACCTCGGGCTCCACATCGTTGATCTCCACCCGGTTCTGCAACGGGAAAATGGAGCCTTTTAGGGTCTGCCCAGAGGCTCAGGGGCTCCTTCTACCCCGAACCCCCTCAGTGGCAGAGGGAAATCAGTTACAAGGAGTTGAACTTGCAGAAAAAAAAGGGGGAAAAAAAGGAGGGGAAAGGAGGGGGGAAAGGAGGAGAGTAAAAGAAAAGATGTGGATGGAGTAAGAACAACTCCAAGTTGTATCCCACATTCTCTACTTCTCCCTGTTCCCTCCCAGCCTCTCCCCCAAGGGAACAAGGGGACAGTTGATCCCGGATCCCTCTTTTCCTCCTCCCTTCCGGAGCAGAGAGGTGCACCCCGTGGGAGAGGAGCAGTCCCAGGATTCACAGGAATCCTCGGAGCAGGGCATTCCCTGCTGGAGGAATTCCCCTCCCTCAGCTCTCACCTTTTTGCTCTCCTCCATCTCGTGCTCGAACATGGCGCTGAACACCGGGGACCGCGCTGGGAAGGGAACACAACACGTTGGGAATGCTGGAATCCTCTGGGAAGGGCTGGGTGCTGCCTCCCAGCACCTCAGCAGCTCCCAGCACCTCCCACCAGGCTCCTGCTGTCTCCTGTCCTGAATGGGATTCCCAGAGAAGCTGTGGCTGCCCCTGGGTCCCTGGCAGTGTCCAAGGCCAGGCTGGACGGGGCTTGGAGCAGCCTGGGACAGTGGGAGGTGTCCCTGCCCATGGCAGGGGTGGCACTGGGTGGGATTCAATCCCTTCCAACCTGAACCACTCCAGGATTCCATGAATTGGGCAGAGTTAAAGGTGATTTCTGGAACAGGCTGGATGGGCTGGTCCATAGCCAGGAGATGCACTTGGTACTGGGGGCTCCAGGAGAGAGACTCTGGATAAGGGCCAGGACACAGGGAATGGCTTCCCACTGCCAGAGGGCAGGGATGGATGGGATATTGGGAAGGAATTGTTCCCTGTGAGGGTGGGGAGGGGCTGGGATGGGATTCCCAGAGCAGCCGTGGAAGTGGCAGCGTCCCAGGCTGGACGGGGCTTGGAGCAGCCTGGGACCGTGGAAGGTGGCCCTGCCATGGATGAGCTCTAAGCTCCCTCCTTCCCATGCCATTCCCTCCGTGCCCCCCATCCCAGGGCTCGGGGCAGCACCCACCTGCCAGGATGGCCTTGTGGCCCTTGAACTCCTGGCCGGCCACGCAGAGGCAGCAGTCGGTGAAGCGCGAGTTCTCCCAGAGCCCGCCCAGCTCGTCGGCCAGGCGGCACTCGGGCACCTTCACCATGTTCATGGTGTTCTGGCCCGAGATGTTCACCGAGTCCTGCACCACGCTCACCTGGGGGCACAGGGGAACCTCAGACACAGCCTGGAGCAGCTCCTCGCCCTGCAGGACAGGGGAAGGGAGCGCAGGGCAAACCCCACAGCTCTCGGTTCAGGCACCGGGGGGGGGGAAAAATTCCCCACGTTTAAAGGGTCCTTTCCAGAGATCCCTGCACCAGGGTGTCCCTCCCGAATCCCAAATCCCACCAGCAGATTCCCTTCCCAGCCCCACACTGACAGCACGTCCATGCGATTCACGAGGTGCTGGCTGAAGGAAGTGGAACCGGATTTTCGCTCTTTCCGGATTTTTTCCAGACACCACACCTGACCCAGTTTCTCCTTCCATCAGCGCTGTGAAACCTCCCCAATCAATAATGCAACAGCCACCAATCCAGGGGAAGTGAGGGACACACAGAGCTCCCACAGCCCAGCACACACCCCACAGGGAACCCCTCAAGGCCCTCCTGCTTCTCCTTCTGTGAGAGTTCGGCGTTCTAAAATACATTAAACCCCACCTCAAGACTAAGTTAAACAAATCCCAGTTTATGTCAGATAATCAGGGAGGTCTGGAGGAGGCAGATTCCCAATCCCTGCTCTGAAGGTGAGGAATCTCCTCCAGAAGGGCCTCGTTAGGAGCCTGTGCAGCACCAACCCCGTGGTTAAAACCAGGCAAATCACAGCTGCAGCAGAGGCCAATTAGCAAAGCTCTGTGATTAATTGTGCCCTGCTGGAATCAGGAATAGAGGAGGTAACTGACAGGGAAGCAGAGGTGAGGCCGTTCCCTGAATTTGCTGTCCAGCCCCAGTTAAGTTTCAGTTCTGTTCATGACCAGTGGCCAAGGGAGAGCAAGGACAGCAAGGGAAGCTCCACAGGGTGGGGAAGGAGAAGGGAAGCAGGAAGTGAGAGAGGAGAGAAAGAAAAAGGAAAGGAAAAAGGAGAGGAGAAGGATCCAGCCTTGGGTGCCAAACCAGGTAAGGATTTGTTTCTGCCATGCCTGACTCTGTCCTTTCTCCTCCCATTTTGTGTTCAAGGAAGGGCTCCTTCCACCCCTAAGAATTTCTGCTGCTGATTAAACATCCTTGAGATGTTTGTTCATTTAAACGTGCATGATTACGATGGCCAAAACCTGAAAAAACCACCCCAAAAACAAACCAAAAATCCCAGCTGTCAAAGGACTTTGAAGCCCTTCTTTTACTCCTGAAAGAAAACACAGCACAAGAAAAGACTCCGAGAAAAAAAAACAGTGCAGGAGATGCAAGGAGAGAACAACTTGTTCTGCTCTCTTCTGGCAAAAAACAGCTCCAGGAGGGGGTTTGCAGTTAAAAAGACAATGGGAGTGAGGCAGAAGAAGCTCTGAAGACACTAAATTAGAGTTTCTGTTTGCTCATTAAGGTTTTTCAACTTAAATCTCTGGGTTTGGAAATAACTGGCTGCATCTCTGCCTGGAATAGCACAAGTGAAATAATAATGATGTAGAAAAACACAAACACAATGACCAGAAAATGGTGATTACTGTACAATCTCCCCTTTTTTCACTTTTTTTTCTTTTTTTGGCTGTACAGACAGATTGAAGAAAATAAAGAGAAGCTCTCCTTTATTCAGCAGGCAAGTCAAGGCAGGGCAGTTCCCCCTGCAGATCCAGGGGTGTGATTATCCCAAGTGAGCCCCAAATCAAGGAGCACAAAGAGATGGATGGGAACACCAAAGCACCGGTGAAATGATCATCAAACCTGCCTCATTCCCATCGTCATTCCAGGGAAAAGCCGAGCAGAAAGCAGCCAAAAAGCAAAGGGATGAATCATGCGGGGAGAGAGGCACACACAGAGCAGTGAAATCCCGGGGTCACAGAACATCCAGCAGCGCTCCCGACCCCGTAAAAGCCGGGGTGAGGGAAGGGTCAGCCGTGCCTGGGGCTGCTGGGAGCAGGGCTTACCTCACAGAACAGCGTGAGCTTGTCATCCGGCAGGAGCCCGTTGGCCTCATCCAGCAGGAAATCTCTCCTGATGAACTTCTTGAAGCCCCAGTCCTTGCCTTGCACGAAGCGATAGGCGCGCTGGCTCTCTGCAGGATAGGCCTGGCTTAACCCGGGCCAGGGCCAACCCAAACCCTGGTCCAGCTCATCCCCAGAGGGGTTTCACCCACCCAGAGGGGTCTCACTCACCCATGGCCTTGGTCTCCTCTCCCTTGGCGTTGAGGATGGAGAACTTGAACTTGGCCCTGACCTCGCTCTTGGGGCAGCTCACCAGCAGCAGGTACAGGGACAGGTAATCCTTGCTCTCCTCGTCCAGGCCCTTGGGGTTCACACGCAAACACCTGGAAAAGGGGGGATTGGGAATGTCAGCAGCAGGGCCTGGCAGCTCAGGGATCCTTTAAAGGAAGGGCACTGTGGAATTTTCGTGTTTGCACAGGAAAGGAGGGCTGAGAACAACCCCTGATAACAAGAGCCCCAGAGAAGCACAGAGGGGTGAGAGGAGCAGAGCTGGGCTACAGCTGATCCCCACACTGAGAAAAACACCCAGGAATTATGGGCAACCCAACAAATCCACAGGGAGATGGGCAGGGAGAACGGCTGGGACCACTGAAAAGCCCCCTGGATATCAATCCTCACAAAAGGAAAGTGGAAGAAATAAAATGGAGGGAATGGATTTGAGGAAGTGCAACAAATGCAGAGAGAAATGGTTGATAAAATTCCACAGGAGGCAACTGCAGGGAACAAGGGATTGCTGGAGGCCGGTGGTTCCTAAAAAAAAAATAAAATACCAGGGCTAAAAGGAAAAACTCCTCCTGTGTGAAGAAAAGGCAGGAAGAGGCTCTTCCGTGACCTGAAACTTGACACAGAATCTACCAAGAACAAAAAGCAGACAGATAATGAACAGCTCCCACACACAGCGACCAAAACGCACAGATCCAGATGTTCCAGGGAGAGCCGAGCGCAGAGGGGACAAAGGTGACTCAGGAACAAAAGGCAGGCGAGGAAAGCACAGCTCTGCCACCCAAAGGAGGGAACACACACTGTATCCCATGGATACAGCTCTTCCAGGGGCTGCTTCCCCACAGCTTGTACCGAAAAGCCAAGTTCTGAACCACTCAGCCTCGGGATAAAATCAGGAATCAGAGTCCATGGATGCACCAGAGCAGACACAGGCTCTGAGCAAAGTCCACCATGAGCTACTGGAAATGACCGGAGGACTCAGGGAAGATAAGGAAGGGTTAGAGGAAAGGAAAAAGCCCCAAATGAGGTCATCCTGAAGAGGGAGCAGCTCCTGGGCAGGAGCAGGGACAGGATATTGGTCTTCCCTCATCCCTGTGCTCTTCCCGGCCACAAGAAGCTGCCATTCACAGAAAGGGAATTCACAGCAGGAAAAATTCACTTTTGAACCCCATGGAGTAGGAGGGGCTGAACTGGGAGGGTGAAATGGGCTGTGCACCCTCACGGCCTCACCTGGACTTGTCCCACAAATGTTTTTAGGATAAATATTGGTTTGTGTGCAAACACTGCTGAGGCATCAGGGCTTTCATGGGCAGGATTACGATGTTTTTATGGATTCCCTCTGTCACAGCCCCCAAACTCCACCCCAGCTGGGCTGAACCCTCTCCCTGGGTCTCACCACTTGAGTTTGTCGTTGGCTCCAGAGGAAAAGGTCGAGCTCTTGATGACCTCCCCCATCTCCTCCCGGCAGAAGCTGAAGTTGTTGATGGTCCACATGTAGGAGAACTTCACCACCTTGATCTGCAAGGAGAGAGCAGCAGCTTTAGGCTCAGCCCAGAGGGACAAAGGGCGGCTCTGAGAGAGGGGCCGGGAACGGGAACCGGGGCACGGCGGCCGCTGCCGGCGCCTCCTCCTGCGGTGCCCGGCACGGGGAGCAGCGGCTGCTGCCGGGAGACAGCCACGGGGGGCTGGGGTAAGGGCGGTGTAAGGGCAGTGTAACTGGTGTGTAATGGCTGTGTGTAACTGGTGTGTAACAGCTGTGTGTAACGGCTGTGTAACTGGTGTGTGTAACTGCTGTGTAATGGCTGTGTGTAACGGCTGTGTAACTGGTGTGTGTAACTGGTGTGTAATGGCTGTGTGTAACGGCTGTGTAACAGCTGTGTGTAACGGCTGTGTAATGGCTGTGTGTAACTGCTGTGTAATGGCTGTGTGTAACGGCTGTGTAACTGGTGTGTGTAACGGCTGTGTAATGGCTGTGTGTAACGGCTGTGTAACTGGTGTGTGTAACTGCTGTGTAATGGCTGTGTGTAACGGCTGTGTAACTGCTGTGTGTAACTGGTGTGTAACGGCTGTGTGTAACTGGTGTGTAACTGCTGTGCAACTGGTGTGTAATGGCTGTGTGTAACGGCTGTGTAACTGGTATGTAACAGCTGTGTAACTGGTGTGTAATGGCTGTGTGTAACTGGTGTGTAATGGCTGTGTGTAACTGCTGTGTAACTGGTGTGTAATGGCTGTGTGTAACTGCTGTGTAACGGCTGCGTGTAACGGCTGTGTGTAACTGGTGTGTGTAACTGGTGTGTAATGGCTGTGTGTAACTGCTGTGTAACTGGTGTGTAATGGCTGTGTGTAACTGCTGTGTAACTGGTGTGTAACTGCTGTGTGTAACTGGTGTCTAACAGCTGTGTAACTGGTGTGTAACTGCTGTGTGTAACTGGTGTGTAATGGCTGTGTGTAACTGCTGTGTAACTGGTGTGCAATGGCTGTGTGTAACGGCTGTGTAACTGCTGTGTGTAACTGCTGTGTGTAACTGGTGTGTGTAACTGGTGTGTAACGGCTGTGTGTAACGGCTGTGTAACTGCAATGATTGCTGTGTGTAACGGCTGTGTAACTGGTGTGTAACTGCTGTGTAATGGCAGTGTAACAGCTGTGTAACTGCTGTGTATAACGGCTCTGTGTGTAACTGCTGTGTAACTGCAGTGTAACTGCTGTGTGTAACGGCAGCGTGTAACAGCTGTGTAACTGCAGTGTGTAACAGCTCTGTGTGTAACTGCTGTGTAACTGCATTGTAACTGCAGTGATTGCTGTGTGTAACGGCTCTGTGTGTAACTGCCCTGTGTGTAACTGCAGTGTAACAGCCCTGTGTGTAACTGTTGCAATTGCTGTGTGTAACTGCAGTGTGTACCTCCTCTGTGTAACTGCAGCATGTGATTCCTGTGTGTAACTGCCCTGTGTGTAACTGCGGTGATTCCTGTGTGTAACTGCGGTGATTCCTCTGTGTAACTGCCCTGTGTGTAACTGCGGTGATTCCTCTGTGTAACTGCAGTGATTCCTGTGTGTAACTGCAGTGATTCCTGTGTGTAACTGCCCTGTGTGTACAACTGCTCCGTGTGTAACTCCCCTGTGTGTAACTGCAGTGTGTAACTCCTATGTGTAACTCCCCTGTGTGTAACCGCACACCCACCAGGCTCCAGACCCATCCCGGATCCCCAGTTCCCGGGAGCTCAGCCCTGCCCAGGCGAGCTGACCTGTGTGTAGCACCAGCTCTCGGCCACGGGCCCACTGGACATCTCTGCCGGAGGGGGGGGACTCGGCACCCTGGACATCGCCAGCTTGGAATCGGGCAGAGGGCACAGGCAGCGCGGAAACGGAGCTCAGCTGCACCTGGGGGGCACAGAGAGACACAAACCATCCAAACAACCAGCACGGAAATGGGGCCACAGGGACACAAACCACCAGAACTGAGGCCAAATCAAACCAGCTTGAGCAGTTCCACGTCACAGGACACAAAGCTCCTCTCTCCTCTCCAAGCACCCCCAAAACGTGCTGTGGCACTGAAACGTTTCCAGGAACACAACCCAGCCTGAGAGCCGGGGCTGGAGCCCAGGGCTGAGGGGGCTGGCAGAGGGGAGAGGCCGGGCTCAGCCTTCTGCTCCCGGCTTTGTGTCCCGCAGCAGCGCGCGCTCGGCTGCCACACGGATTCCTGCGAGCGGGAGCAGCGGCCAGGACGAGGAGGGAGGGCTTTGGGATCGGCCACCTGTCTGCACGCTGAGCAACAAGATGGTCAGGGATGGAAAGGCTTCAGCAGGAGAAAACGCAGGGAATGAATAAATTAACCATGAGAGCCGGCCGTGAAATTGGATTTTGTTGGTAGTACTGTTAAAATTGCAGTAAATTTTAGTGATTTCGTTCTTGACTAACACCTTTTCACTCACTGCCACAACAAGGTATTCTGATCTCTTAGAAATAATAGAAAAAATGTGACTTTTATTTAAGAAGTGTTAAAGGGGTGGATTGGGGAAAAAAAAAAAAAAAAGACATAAAAATAATTTAAAATAACTTTGAAATCCTCTGAAACAGCGACTCCGTGGCCCCTCCATACATCCTTGGCCAAAAGGTGGGAATGAAACCTCCAGCCACAAACACCTCCTTGTCTTCTCCCTAACTCTCCATTATCGGGAAAACGCTCCCAGCCTGGGATGTCCCAGCGTTCTGCCGGTGCTCTGCGGGGCAGGTGAATACAGAGAGCTGTGCAACTCCTCGGGGAGGCACCAAATCCCTGTCCCAGGTGCCATCCCCGGGACCGGGAGCGCTGCAGCAGCTTGGGAGGGGACAGGCAGGGAACATCCATCCCAGAAATTCCCCGGGAGGAAAAACCGGAGCTGGTCCTGCCCAGCAGGCAAAGGCACAGGGGAGGCCCAGCAAAGGTCACTGAGATCCATCCTGCCACCTCCAAGTGCTGAATCACTGCTCTGGCACGGCCCAGAATTCCATGGATTGGAGAGGCTGAGCCCAGGTGAAGGGAAATCCCTGTCCGCTCAGGACACTTCAGGTGTCACCAGGTGTCACCTCGCCAGCAGTGCTGGCACCTCTGCACTGGAGCTGGATGGAAAAGCACCGCGGGCACAGAGGTTTGAGGGAAGTATTTGGGAAATAATTCAGATTAGGAGAGGCAGGGACACACGTGGAGGCACGGGCAGAAATATCAAAACACAGGAAACAAAACAGAAAATATTATTGTACGGCCCCCTGTGTACAGGGTGAGAGTTTGTTACTCCTCTGCTATAAATAACAAACTCCTGGCTCTGGACAGAGTTAAATTACAGCTGAAAACAGAGCAATTCTCACCCCATTCCCAAGCACTTCCAGATGAAGACATCTGATCCAAGGGGCAGAGCCAAAGCAGCTCTGGGGAAGCACAGGAAGTGTTCCCTTGTCACCCTGTCCTGCCAAAATCCCCTCCTGATTTCACAGCTCAGCTCCACCTTCCCCAGCAGGGAAACCTCCCCGGGAGAGCTGAGACCTCACCTGCCAGCGGTGGGCACAGAAACTCAACAAGGAATCCTAGAACAGACCCCAAAACGACTGGACTTTTGCCCAAAAATCTCTCATTTTCTGCTTCTCACGATAAACCAACTCCCTGCTAAGAAACCCAGCAGAAATTCCCGGGTATATTCATTTTCAGCCAGGTTTATTCACGGAAAGGTAACCTAGGGGAGGCTGGAAAGGAAGGAGATTTTTAATTAAGAGTTTCAAAAGCTGAGTGGGCGCTCCTGGGGCCAGCAAAGTATCAAAGAGTGCCCGGGAACAGCCCAGAGCAGGGGGAGAAGGAGCAGGACGGGATAATTGGAGCAGGAAAACAAGGAAAAGCTCATTTATCTCCCTGCATCCTTCAAAGCCGTGGGAAGGACAGCGGAAGGTTGGGTTTGGAAAGGGAAAGAGGGGAAAAGGGCAAGGAATGAAAGAGCAGAGCTGCAGGGATGGGATGGGGCAAGGGAGGAAGAATGACCCCACGGAGCTGGGAATGACCCCACAGAACTGGGAATGACCCCACGGAGCTGGGAATGACCCCACGGAGCTGGGAATGACCCCACAGAACTGGGAATGACCCCACGGAGCCGGGAGTGACCCCACGGAACCAGGAGTGACCCCAGCGAGTTCCAGCCTTCAGTGCTGAGGGAAAGGACTGGAAAATCCCCACAGCCAGAGCAGGGATAACGGGAATGAGCTGGAACCACGAATGCCAGGCCAAAGGAACTCATGTGGGAGAGAGCAGCAGGGATAACCTGGATTCCTTAAAATCCAGATTTCAAATGATTACTCCAAGAGCTGAGTCCCTGTTTCCTCCTCATTCCCAGGCTATGGATCAGCCCTGATCCGGAAAACTCAGTAGGAACAAACTCCTGCTTGCAGCCCATCGCACCAGGAATGCTTTTCCAGGCAGGAAGAGCGCTTCATCTCCAACGTGACTTTGTTCAGTCTTTTCCCTGCCCTTATGAGACACCAGCACGAGGAGGAGGAAGGAGAAGGGAACCAGATTCCAACCAACTTCCCCCTCCAGCCTTCTTCCAACTCCTCGGCTGTGTTTCCATACAAGATATCACACAGATTTTGATAAGGTGTGATGGGTCTGCTGGCATAATTTAATAATTTTACATTAACATCAAAAAATCACATTAATCACACTCTGAAAATAATTATTATGGCCTTCCCCTACATCCATATTTGAATATCCCAACTGTCCAAGACCAGGATTATTGGATTAATAAGACAAAGAGCAAAGAAAAGATTGTAGTGGCTGAGACATTCTGTATTTAATATGTTTTTAATCAATAGGAATAAAAGCCTGGGCCAGAGGCACTGGATGCCTGTTCCTATTGGTGCCACCTCCAGAGCCGGGCAGCAAAGCGCTGCCTTCTCCCTGCTTTGGGATTAATGCTCTAATTCGAGTTGTAAATGAAAAAATAAATCAACCCTAAATCACACAGGCTGTAAATATTTACTGCTGAGGAACACTGGGACTCTTAGGCCAGGTTTGGGGAGGTTGGCACCAACCTAAAGCCAGGAGTACTCCCAGGATACACCTGCAGTGCTGGAGATCTGCTGGTTAAAATTCCACAATATCCATTGCAAACCCCAGTGACTTCCCTGGGATGTTCCTGGCTGGAAGCTGAGGTCAGGAGGGGCAGACCCCGGGCATTCTCCAACCTTGTGCACTCCAGGAGTGGGAACGGCCCCAGAGAGGAAATCCTGGGACATTTGTACCTCTAGTGCAGCAAAAACCCTTCTGGGAATTCCAGAGTGCCCACAGAGCTTCTGAGAATCCACCCCAGTGAAATGGGGGGGTCTGAGCACAACCTGGGGCAAAACCACCGCCACCAACAACAGAACCTAATCTATTTCCAGATCAGTTCTTGGGCACCAGCAGTTCCTCTGCCTCCTCGGGGGTACAAACACTTCAACCCCACAGCAGCTTCCTGCCCCAGCAGGTGTTTCTGCACGTGGCCACGCGTTTTTATTTCAGGGCTCTCAACTCCAGGCACAAGCACTTCACAGCAGCAGCTGCTGGACTGAGTACCCAGGAGCAGCACTCTCGATAAAAGGGTTTCGGCCGTTTTTGTTTGTTTATTTCGGGGGTTCTCCATTTTCTGACAGGTTTTTGCTGTATTTCCTCTCTGTAGCGAGCAGCAAACCCCAGCAGAGCGAGGCTGGAGGAATCAGCAAGATCTTACATAATCCTCCACCCGTGCAGCAAATCCAGCCGGAGCCGGGCGGGGAGCAGGGATCCGACAGAATTCCCATGGAGATTTCCACGCATGGAGCTCCCAGCACCATCCACAACACAGCAACAGCTCCTGCCTGCACGGGGAGCGGGAGCATTCCCAGCTCCCTGCCCGATCTGGCAGGGATAAAGCTCGGGAGAGGATGATCCCGAGTTTCCAGGTGCCCAGCGAGGCAGGAAGGAGCAGCGAACCCCACAGGGAAATGCTGGGCACGAGGGGTGCCAGGAGCGAGGCTGGGAAGTGCCCGTCACTGGAGCCTGGGGTGGTGTCCAGAAAAATCCCACTGGGAATAAGCTCAGCTCCCAGTCCCTGCCCAAGAGAGGCTCAGCTGCACTCCCGGATTAACCCCAGAGCTCCCCCCACACCGCCCCAGCGGAAACTGGGACAGGAGCTGCTCGGTTAACTGGGTTTAACATTTATCAGGGATATCGGCAGGGCTGGAGCCTCCTCCGCCGGAAAACAGCACGAAATTGGAATTATGGTGGCACAGAAACAATGGGGTTTTTTAAGCACCTCAGGGTGGGCTGGGGAGGCAGTGATGCCCTCACTTTAACCCCTCTCCCTGACCTGTATTTGTGCCCAAATCCCAGAGGTTTTGGGGAGAAAAGGAGTAGTTTTCTAACAGTAACTCCACTCCAGTAAATCAGGCTGTCAAATCTGGGAGCAGTTTCCATTTGATGGGCACAGTTTTGTGTTACTGTCCTCTGCTGATGCAGTGACAGGATGACACCCTGCAAGCACTTCTGTCTTGAGCTCAATCCCACCCGTAACGAAGTACCAAAAAGGGGGGAAAAAAAAAATCTGTTTTTGCTTCAGGTCACAACAAAACAAAGGACAAAATGACACCAAATCGTTCTGGGCAGCTGTTCGGAAAATGTCACTGAAAGAGGAATCAGGTGGATGTTTTACTTAAATAATTTAGGGTATAGAGTTCTGTTTTATAAAGCATAAATATGTGTCATTCTCCAGACTCTCACAGGGCTTCACAACAAGCCACCACTTAGAGGTCCAAAGGGAAAGGGAAGAAAAAGAGGAAATCAGGGAAAAGTGATTCTTTTCCTTATGTCAGGACGATGCTCTAGAACCACAATACAAACACGTTTATCAACGCTGAGTTAGAACTGACACCAAATCTCATCACACCTGAGATTTTCCTGCCCCTCTAAGAACTCCTGTCAGACCCAGACAATTCCATTTCCCACTCCAGGCACTCTGTTCTCCCTTTAGAACACCAGGAATCCAGGCGATGCTTGCAGCAGCACCAGCACCGCTCCAGGATGGCCCCAGTTCCCGGGAAAGGGAATTATTTCCCTTTCCACACTGCAGGATGATGCACCATTTCCTTCAAACAGCACCACAGGCCCGACACTCGCCTGGGGAACGGCGATCCCGGATCTGATTCCCACCGAGCCCAAGTTCCCTCCTGCTTCGGGAATGTGCTCCGCGGTCCCGGCCAGGCCACAACCTGTCACCCCTCACCGCCTGATGCTGCTCCTCATCCCAGCGCTCCCACTCCGGCCCCCCTTCCCTTTCTCCCACTCCTGTTTCCTCACCCGGCTCCAGGCACCCCACAGCCCCTCTCCCCCAGCCCGGTGATCTCCAGGAACCGCCGCTCCAGGTTTTTCCCCAACTTTTCCCCGCCGCCCCCCTCCTCGTCCCTCAGGCCCTGCGCTCTTTCCGCCCCCCCCCCAACTCCTTCCCCTCCGCTCTCACCTCGCGGCCCGAGGAGCGGCCCCGCCGGCGGTGCGGCGCTGCTGGGAGGCCGGAGGGAGGCGGGGAGCGCTGCCCGGGCAGGTGCGGTGTGTGGGGACGGCCCCCGGACCCCGCAGCCCCCTCAGGAGACCACCACCAGCTCGGGATCACTATTTGGCAGCATGTCCTCCCGGGCCGGTCTCCGCCGAGCGCGACCGGGGGATCACTATTACGCAGGTGCCCGCAGCAGCTCAGCGCGCATGCGCGGGACGCCGAGGGGGGGCCGGGATATGGCGCTGCCCAGCGCTCCCCTCACGGCCGCGCACGCGCAGCGCCGGCCCGACGCCGCCGGCCACGCCCACCGCTCTCTATGGCCGCGCCCCGTCGCGCGAGACCTCTCCCCCTCCGCGAGCACGCGCGGCCGGGCCGGCTCCCGCGCATGCGCTGTGTCCGGAGGATCTCGTTGTGGGAGGTCCCGTCCCTGCTGCGGTTTCACCAGTAGATCACTTTATGGCAGGCGTGCCGGAGCGGCCCTGCCCCTCCTCGGCCCCGCTAATGAATCCTCGTTTGGCAGCGCCGCCGAGCGTGCGCTGTGTCCCCCGCTGTCGCTGTTTGGCACTGGGCTTCTGCTGTCGCAGTGCCGTTCCACCGCGGGGCAGGCGCGGCCGGCTCTGTCGCTGCCCACATGTCTGACAGAGAGCCCTGCCCCACACGCCCCTCGCAGGCGGCATCGCCTTCCCCCCGTCCCCGGAGAGCTTTCCAGGTGTGCCATCACCCTTTTCCCCATGGCTCTGTGAGGGACTGGCTGCTTTAGGGAATGGCGGGAACCATCGCCCCTCATGGCTCCGTGAGGGGAAACCTGCCTAAGGGAATGGCGGGAACCATCGCCCCTCATGGCTCCGTGAGGAGACACCTGCCTAAGGGAATGGCGGGAACCATCGCCCCTCATGGCTCCGTGAGGGGAAACCTGCCTAAGGGAATGGCGGGAACCATCGCCCCTCATGGCTCCGTGAGGGGACACCTGCCCGAGGGAATGGCGGGAACCATCTCCCCCTTCCCTCATGGCTCCGTGAGGGGACACCTGCCTGAGGGAATGGTGGGAACCATCTCCCCCTTCCCTCATGGCTCCGTGAGGGGACACCTGCCTGAGGGAATGGTGGGAACCATCTCCCCCTTCCCTCATGGCTCCATGAGGGGAAACCTGCCTAAAGGAATGGCGGGAACCATCGCCCCTCATGGCTCCATGAGGGGAAACCTGCCCGAGGGAATGGCGGGAACCATCTCCCCCTTCCCTCATGGCTCCATGAGGGGAAACCTGCCTAAAGGAATGGCGGGAACCATCGCCCCTCATGGCTCCATGAGGGGAAACCTGCCCGAGGGAATGGCGGGAACCATCTCCCCTTCCCTCATGGCTCCATGAGGGGACACCTGCCCGAGGTGCCATCTCCTCTTCTCTCACGGCTCCGTGAGGGGACACCTGCCCGAGGGAATGCCGGGAACCATCGTCCCTTCCCTCACGGCTCCATGAGGGGACACCTGCCTGAGGGAATGGCGGGAACCATTTCCCCTCATAGCTCCATGAGGGGACACCTGCCCGGGGGAATGGTGGGAACCATTTCCCCTCATGGCTCCGTGAGGGGACACCTGCCTGGGGGAATGGCAGGAACCATCTCCTCTTCTCTCACAGCTCCGTGAGGGGACACCTACCTGAGGGAATGGCGGGAACTATCGTCCCTCATGGCTCCGTGAGGGGAAACCTGCCCGAGGGAACGGCAGGTGCCATCTCCCCTTCCCTCATGGCTCCGTGAGGGACTGGCTGCCCGAGGGAATGGCGGGAACCATCGCCCCTCATGGCTCCATGAGGGGACACCTGCCCGAGGTGCCATCTCCTCTTCCCTCACAGCTCCGTGAGGGACTGGCTGCCTGAGGGAATGGCGGGAACCATCGCCCCTCATGGCTCCGTGAGGGGACACCTGCCCGAGGGAATGGTGGGTGCTGTCTCCCCTCACCGATCCGTGAGGAAGTGATACCGAAATCCTGCAAAAACGCCACGAAAAATAAGACTCCGCCCATCTTTCAGTGCTATCGAGTCAGGCGTTGCTTTATTCTTGGCCCAGGCTTCTGTGTGACTGACAAAGTTCCTCTACACTGACACTGATATAAAACTTTCTCACTTACTTGTACGTTTTCAGCAAACAAAGTAATTAATGTACATTGGTATGGCTCTTCTTGCTACTTTGTAGTGATTTGTAACCAGTGAAACAAAAGTTTCATTATTACAAGTCCTTAATTACCTCAAGGTTTGTAGAGCAGCTTATCCAGAGCGAGCCTTTCCCTCCTACCACTTCCAGCCTCACGGTGAATTAATTCAATTACACACAAAGCACCCGATAACTGGATTACCCAGGTTCTGTAACACAGCCACGCTTATTGAAATGGGAAATGCTAAATATTTTTGTCTCCTCTCCCCTTCTCCCAGGTGAAAATCGCTCCTCCTGGCCAGGGGCTGCCACCTCAACCCATGGTTGGCTCCTGGATTATCGGGAATGTTCTCTGCAGTGTCCCAGGTTTTCCTGGCAAGTGTCGCCTCCAAGTCCTGAGCAATCATTGGACCCTGCTGCATTCCTTTGTTTCCCCAAGTGCTGCCCGTGGTGACAGAGCAGCAGGTGATGCTGCACTGATGAAGAAATGGCTCTGTGAGGTACAGGATTGGTGTTCACATTCCCGTGCTGGCCACACGTTTCTCCTAGAAACCTCTTTTCATCCCCTTTCCATTCCCATTTTACATTCCCACCTAAGCTGTGGATTTTTAGTGATGGATTTCTTCTCTCAGAGCTGAAGTACGGGAGGAGATTACAGCACCAGTTTCACAGACAACAAAGAGATTCCCCCCTCCTCCCTGGCAGCCTCTCTGAAAGCAGAACAAACAGAAATTCTCCTTTAATCCAGTGCTGGCCAAGTGTCACTCTGCAGCGGGGAAGTCAAGTTCTTTTGCAGGTTCTCCTGATCAAAACCCTCTTGTTCCCAGGAAGTGGAAAATTAAATTTGGCACCTGTGGAAACGGAGGTGGAATTTCACCTCTCCTCCCTTTGCAGAAGTTATTTAGGCTGGGTTCTGTCCTCCTTGGTGGCTGGGAGAATTATTGTCACTTCTTTGTGTCTGGGACACCATTCTGTGATAAATAAACAATTGCAGGTGCTTGAGCCTTGGAAATTCGGGTGGGGATTTGGATGTGTGTGAAGTGAGAGCTCTGAATTCCCAGCTTTGGGGACAATTCCCACCTGGGTGGCACCAGACAGGTGGCATTTCCCTGTGACAAGAGGCACTAAATGCTGCGGTACCCACAGGTTTGGAGGTGTCACCCCTCTCCGTTTGATTTCCAGGGGAAGCTGATTAAAGTGATGGCTCTGAGAGGAGCTGTGTGCAAGAATTTTAACTAGCTGCTGCTTTTTAATATTCACTTCCTCTTTGGGTTTAATTATTTTGTTCCTGCGTTTTCTCTTTCAATTTACTAAAACTCCAGAAATGTAATTAGGGAGAGGCTGAGCTGCAGAGAGCTGCCAGCGTTTCTCCAGCGTGATTAAATGGAGCAGCCCTGCCTCCAGCGAGGGGCTGCAGGACAGGATTCCAATCATTATCCCCCTGTTATCCCGGAAAGGATCTGCAGCACGTCGGGATCAGAGTTATTGAGAATGCAGCACTAATTAAACTCTCCTATCAGGAGAGGATGAAAACACAGTTATTTCATTATTTCCTGGATTTGCCATCTCTGTTACCAACCCAAACAAACCCGCTCCAAACAAAGCCCAGCTCAATCACGGGGGAGACTTAATGAGGCTTTAATTTGTGCAGCACTCACAGGACCAGCGCAAGGTGCTGCCTCCCCTCTGCCTGTGCCAGGGGCACCTGTGGAGCCCATTTCCCACGTGGAGAGCGCCAGGGGTGCTGCGGTGCCGCTACAGACTGACGGAATCGCTGCTGGGTTTGAGGACAGGGTTTGTTTGTTTGAAATTTAAGTCATTACGGAACGTGGATATCACGGGCTTTGATGGTTTCGTTGTTAAATGGTAATTTTTTGGCTACAGCCAATTAAAAATCCATTATCTCCCGCTCGTGCTGGGGTGTTTCCAGCCCTTGCAGATGTCCCGCTCCTGCCCAGCCCAGCGCAGCTCCTCTGGATGTTTTATCTTGCCACAGCAGCCCCGGCTCTGTCACCTCGGCGCGCCCCGGGGGCTGCTCGGTGCCCACACGGGCTCTCAGGACAGGCAGAGCTGCTGGATCCCGGAATCCCTGAACCATGGAAGGCCGGGCATCCTGCAGGGAAAGGGGACGGAGAGCCTGGATGCTGCAGCCCTTCCGTGGAACAGCACACACGGAGCGAGAGGCTGAGCCCAGCAGTGCCCCCTTCCCCGCACTGTGAATTAATGAGGGTGGGGTAGGAGGGGAAATATTCCCACCTTCGGGAAGTCTTAGAGTGGAGAGAGGCCAAGCAGCTTATTTACACGGATAGATAAAATACATGTGTCTGTTACAGAAATAAATAAAAGATTGATGTCTTTTAAATGTGGGATAAAAGGGTTGGGAAATTGGTGGCTTCCAGGTTCGAGGCAGGAATCCAGAGCGTTACAGGAATTAGGTGGGTGTTCCTTGAGGGGGGTTTTCCTTCCCTGTGAGGGTCTGGAGGGGCTGGGATGGAATTCCCAGAGAAGCTGTGGCTGCCCCCGGAGCCCCGGGAGTGTCCCAGGCCAGGCTGGACAGGGCTTGGAGCAGCCTGGGACAGTGGGAGTGGATGAGGAGCTTTGAGGTCCTCCCAACCCAAAACCACTCTTGAATCCTTTGATGCTCTCATGCAGATCCCAAACCCTGAAAATTCCTGCTGCTGTGGTAGGACAGCTCCCTTTTAAACCATTCCGAGTTCACTGCTCTGCACATTTCCCACCCGAATCCCCTTCCCTGACTCCAAAACACCTCAAGCAACCTCCACTCAGTCCTTGCTGCTATGATTAAAAACCACTTTTGTTTGGGAGAAAACAAACACTGCTTCAAAAAAACCCTGCCCTCCTTCAGCGAAAACCCTGCCCTGGAGGTTTTAATTGCAGGGAATCTGCTGGATTGCTATTTTTACCTGGATTGGAGACGCATCAAAGCTGATTTTGGAGGAGAGGAGGAACTGAGCCTTTAAAATGCACAACGGTGAGCGAGCGGCTCCCCCCAGCCCCTGAGCGGGGCTTTGGTGCTCGTTAGCAGCAGCTCCTGATGAGGCTGCTCTTGTTTTCCAGGCTGCTTTTGATCCCGGACTCATTAAAACCTGATCCTGCTGTGGAATTGTTTTGCTCTCCCCAAACCTCCGGTAGCTCTGCACCTGCGGGGTGGGGGGCCCAGATCGTTGTCCCCAAGTCCTGGAATTTATTCCAGAGCAGATTCCCCCACAAACAGGAGCTCATCCTCGCGGGAGCACAGCAGGTTTCCCTCATGGTGAGCTGGGCATGGGCTGAAACAGAGCCATGGGGGGTTGTGGCTCCTGGTCCCCCTTCTGCAGGTCCAGGAGGAAAATTGGACAAAAGAGCTGGAAATTGGGGGTGGGATTGTGCAGAACAGGGCAGGAGAGGCTGGGTGAGGGCTCAGACAGCTGAGAACAAACCAAAACTTGGCTGAAAAAGGAAAGGGAAAACTGGGGAACAGGGAAGTGATTTGTGAAGGGAGGGTGTCAAAGTGCATTTGCACCTTTGGGAGTGGCAGCAGTTTGGGAATGGGATTTTTAAAGCCTCCGCAAACCGGGAATTTTCCCCTGCTCAGCCCTGGGGTCCAGCACTAAACCAGAGTTTAGGCTCGGTCTGGTTTGCTGGGGGGGGAGAGGAGAGCTCTAAACCTGTGCTCTCCACACCACCAGGGTTAATATTAACTGGAATTAATTAATTGGGGTTTCATTGCCCCGATTCCAGCAGCGATCAGGGCTTAACCATTGCTGCTCCAAACCCCCATGCCAGCATTCCCAGAGCTGCTTTCCCACCGGATTCTGTCAGCCCTCCCTGGGACTGGGTCAGTTTATGGAGAATTAAATGAAATCCTGGATCCTCCATGGGTTCCTGGGATTTATGTAACTCCAACTTCCCCAAGCATTTACTGGCTGCAAAGATAAGGAATTCCTTCAATCCTCAGGTAGCAAGGCCTGGCTGCTGGGAGACGTTAACGGAGCTGCTTTAACCTCCGTGGGTTTATGGGATAATGGGATTTGGGTCAGAGGGACAGAGGGAAAAACGCCTTGGAGTTCATCAAACCACAGAAAATTTAAAAACCCCCTAAATTTATCAAACCACAGAAAATAAAAAACCCCCAAATTTATCAAACCGCAGAAAATAAAGTTTAGGCACCAAAGTGCCCAAATTCCTCCAGCCCAGGTCCCTCCCAACCCAAACCCAAGTTCCAGGATTTTGCTTTCCCAGCCACACTCACCACAAAACCCCAAATGAGGGGGTTATTGCCTTGGAATACTCAATTTTTGGGAAACTTGGAGCAGAGTTTTCTGCTCCTGCCCCAGGGCCGCCTCCAGGTCCCTCCTGGGGGTTCCAGACTGGGATTTTACAGAGGGAAGATCCCAACATTTGATTCGATGTGGGGACAATCAAAGCAAACCTGCAGGAAAGCCAATCATTAAATCATCGAACCATTCACCAGCATGGAAACCTTCCCTTGCTGCCCCCAAAACATCCTCGAGGTATTTCAGAGGAACACCGAGATTCCAAGGGAGCAACAATTCCTTTTCCATCTTTGCTCTCCCGTGAGCAGAAAACGATCCCTTACAGAATCATCTCCATCGCTGCAAAACATCCAAAAATCCAGTCCCATCCACCTCCCCTCTCCAAACATTTGGGTTTTTTTTTTTAACCATCTGCTGCTGGAGCTGCAGGAGGAGCCGGCAGAAGCAGGGAAGATGAAAGGAGAGGGAGCAGCGCTGCCAAAGTGCCCCCGGTGGGTGCCAGGGCTCGGCAACCTCCCCTCCCCAGCCCCTCCCGGAGCAGCTGCCGCGCTGCGGGCTCGGTTCTGATCCCCCCCCAGAAATTCCCGGAGCTGACAGAGCTTCCTGGGAGAATTCCAGCGGGAATGTTTTCCATGCGAGGTGCCAGGGGTGGTGCTGAGCGGGGAGCAGCTGCTGGTGAGCTCGGAGCTGCCTGGGAGGAGCAGGGGGATGATTTCAGCTCCAAACTCAGCTCCAGGGGGGCTCTGCTGGTGGCCGGGAAGGATTAAACACGATAAAAATGGAGAAAAATGGGAGGGAAATGAAGAAAAGCTGGATTTGCACCTCGGTTTGGCTCCAGCAGCGCAGCTCGAGCAGGGATCACACAGGAGCTGCTTTTGTTGGGTTTCTCCCGGTGTTTGTTGGGAATGGTTGAAGGCAGAGTTCCCCCTGCCGGTAACCGAGGCCGGAGCGGGCTCAGGTTGGGCTCTGGAGCCAGCAAAAACCGGGAGAGAGAACTCCTGCCCCAAAATTTCTGCTGGGAATCCTCACCCCAAAACTGCACAGGCAGGGGGAGCTCCCAGGGCTGGAAAAAACCCCAAAAATCTTTGATTTACCTGGATTTGCATCCCATGAACTGCAGAAGGTCTGATCCAAGCCGGGACTGAACCAGAGCCGGTGAAGCCCAGAGTGCTGTGGAGATCCTGGGATTTGTTCCTTGGGAATTCTGGGCTGCTCCCAGGTGCACCCACACTGACCATGGAATGGGTGGGGCTGGAAGGGACCTTAAATCCCATCCAGTGCCATCCTGGGACACCTCCCGACCCCAGGCTGCTCCAAGCCCTGGCCTGGATCGGGCTCCCTTGGTCACTTCCCGCTGGGAATAAACCCAACAGCAGGAACTGAGATCCCTTTGCCCTCCCCTGGATGTTCTGGCAGCACTTTGGGCATCCCTGGGCCCTTCCCTGGGGATGGGAGGAGTTTCCTGACATTTCCCCCAAATCCAAGCCCTGCCTCTGGTTCTGAAAAAGGAGCAAAGCCCAAAACCCAGGGAACAGAATCTTCCCTCTCCCAAAGGGCCTTGGAGGAGAAAAAGCAGCAGAGGATGGAAATTCACTGAATCCCACCCCAGTTCCTTTGGGGTTTATCCAAAGAGACACCCAGATCCAGGCAGGAGCACCCCAAAGGCTCCTCAGGAGGAGTCAGGAACCCCGGCAGCCACGGGAGCTGCTCCTGTCTGGGGGAAATGCCAGAGCTGCTCTGGGAACCCCTCCCGGGACTGCCCTGGAGCCTCCTGGGGGATCCATGGACGGGACAGGAGCTGTTCCGGCAGATCCGGGGGGGTTCAGCCCCAGAGCTGCCCTGGGTTTGGGGAATTCTCATTTCCTGGGAGCCAGAGCAGGGTGAGGCACATCCAGGATTTCCACTCACACATCCCAGTGGGAGAAAATCCAAGCGGCTGCTCCAAGCCTCTGGAAAACCCCACAATCAGAGGGGGGTGTCTCCAACAAGGCTTTAACCCTGGGATCACCCCAAAAACCGGGATCATTCCTCTCCCTCCCTGGAGAGCAGAGCTGGGTCCCCCTCAGATCAGCCAAATCCCCAAAGAAAGCCCGGGAAGAGTGGCCATTATCTGTTTTCTTTAATAAAGATAGGAAGGATTTGTGTTTTCCTGTTAAGGCAAGGATCTGCTCCTGCTGCTCGGCTCCGGGGGGCAGCTCTGATTACACAAAAAAAGCTGAATTACACCTCAAACGGAAGGATTACATTTCAGAGACGATTTAGAATTAAAAAAAAAAACCAAACCAAAGCCAGAAATAAATTCCACACGGTCTCCTTCTGATTCCCTGTCCTGAGTCCAGTTCCACGCCAGATTCTGAGGTACAAGACAATAAATTAAAAGTTCATTCCGACTGCGGGGATCGAGCGATCAACCTCAATGCGACGTCTTCTTCACCCCCTTCCCGAATTTGGCATCGAGTCCAAGGCCTGGGGGGAGACAAAACACAAAATTTGTGTTCTTCAATCCAGCAGAAAGCCAGGAATTTGGGGCAAAATCAGCTTAATATCCCCAAATTCCCCCATGGAATGAGGGAGGGGGAAAGGAGCAAATGGATCTGCTGGTCCCACACTCCCTCCAGAGCGCCCTTGTCCCGTTCCAACGGGTTTGAGGAGTTCCCAGGGGAACGATCCCATGGATTCGCTTCCCAAACTCACCCAGGAACACCAGGATGGTGCCCACCCACTGCATGGGGCTGATGGGGTTGGCAAAGAGCACCACGGAGGCCAGGATGGTGAAGAACTTGCGAGTGGTGGTGATGATGGAGCAGGTCAGGGGCCCGAAGTACACCACGGTCATGAAGATGAAGCTCTGCCCCGACAGACACAGAGCCCTGTCACTGCCACGGCCAGGACAGGGAGCCAGGGGAAAATCCCAAGGGATCTTGCTTCGAATCCTGATTATTCGTGGGCTGAAGTGGGTTTATGGCATCCTGGCATGGGCTGGAGGGGCCTTGAAGCTCATCCAGGGACAGCTTCCCCTATCCCAGGTGCTCCAACCTGGCCCTGGACGCTCCCAGGGATGGGGCAGCCACAGCTTCTCTGGAAATTCCACCCCACTCCCTTGCAGGGAAGGAAATCCCACCCAAAATCCCGTCCCTGACCCCGTGGGACGGCCCCAGCTCAGGGCACTGACCTGGCCCAGGGCGCTGGTGAGCCCGAAGAGGAGGATGTTGGAGATGATGCTGGGATAACGCTCCGTGAAACTCAGGAACTCCCAGAGCTCCCCTGTGAACAGGATCCCTGGAAAACAGCCCGGGATGAGCGGCTTGGATGAGGATTCCCCGCCCACGTGGGGTCGGGTTGGGCTCAGAACCCCTGAAAACAGGGAGTGAGCTCCAGAAACAACAGGAGGAAACAGCAGCAGGAGAAGCAGTTGCCCTCCTGGTTAATCAGTGAAAGAAAGATCATTAGCTGGGATCAAATTCCAGCAGAACAGTCCCCAGCAGTTAATCAGGAGCGCTGCTCCCTGCTCCTGGAACGGTTTGGGCTGGGAGGGACCTCAGAGCTCACCCGGTGCCGTGGGCAGGGGCAGCTCCCAGCCCTGCCTGGGCTCCGGTTTCTGCTCCCAGCTGGAGCAGGAGCTGCTCCGGGACCCTCAGGGGAGAGCCCAGGGGGTGGCAGGGGCTGGGGCCACAAACAAAAAACCCAAAAATCCCAAACAAAACAAATTCCAAAGTACCCCAGGCACATTTTTGGCGCCGGGGCCGGCCCAGGGCAGGGCGTGGCCATTCCCTGGGATCCATCCCTGCGTTCCTTACCTGCCCCCAGGAACAGCGTGGACCAGAGGTTGACGTTGAGCATCATGTGGTTGGAGCCTGTCTGGTAGTGAGCCCTCATGTGGTCCTGGGACACCCCCGTGAGCCCGTCCAGGGTCAGCGACAGCAGCTGGGCACAGACACCACAAACCCTCAGGGCCCGCTGCTTCTCCCCAGGGAAAACCCTCCTGCCCCCCGTTCTTACAGGGGTTATTAGCAGGGGCTGTTAACGGCGCTGGGAGGGCGTGCAGAGCGCAGGAAGGCTGCCCTTGCCCCCAGCTGTCCTGCCACACCTTCAAGGCACAGCTGAGACCCTGGGACCCATCCCAGGTGAGGGTAAATCCCACCTGAGAGCCCAGAATTTATCCCAGGTGAAGGGGAAATCCCACCTGAGACCCTGGGGCTCCTACCAGGTGTAACCCCCCACTCTGAGGCCCGGCCCTGGCGGGTCCCTGCACTCACCAGCAGCAGCTCCCCGTAGCCAAAGACGTGCTCGGTGTCCCCCGTCCCCTTCTTGGGCTTGTAGAGGAACAGGGCCACCCCCGCCACGATGAGCAGCACGCACAGGTACTTGGCTGGGGGGTACCTCTTCCGCAGCAGGGTCACCCCCAGCAGCATCACTGGGGAGAGGGGACATCACAAATGGCGCCTGGAACCCCTCGGGGGCATTAAAGCCCTACCAAGTCATTCCCAAATCACGGCTGCAGAGAAGGAACATCACCAAGTGCTCCCCAAACCCCTCCCTGGAATCAAACCCGGCCCAGCCCCAGGCAGAGCTCTGACAGGTGAGGGGCTGCTGGAGGCACAGAAATCCACACAAACACACAGAAAATGGGGAATTCTCCTACCTGGGATGGGCTTACAAGACTTGCCCAGAACCTGGGAAGGAAGGATGGGTGTTAATGATCCACATCCCAAAACGAGACACAGAACATCCCCCATGGGCTGCTGAGACTGAGCAGGGACAGCTCAGCACCCACCTCAAGGGGAATCACCCAAATTCCCTCCCAATCACCCAACTCCCAGCATTTCTGGGCGATTTCTCTCCGTTTTCCGAGCTCTCTCAGCCCCTCCCTCCAGCTCTGGCAGTGACCGTGACACAAAAGGGACCCCAGGAGAATGAGTGCTGGGGTCAGTGCCAGGGTCAGGGCCGGGGTGCCAGTGCTGGGGTCAGTGTCATGGTCAGGGCTGGGGTCAGTGTCACGGTCAGGGCTGGGGCCAGTGCTGGGGTCAGTGTCACAGTCAGTGCTGGGGTCAGGGCTGGGGTCAGTGTCATGGTCAGTGCCGGGGTCAGTGCCGGGGTCAGTGCCCCCGTGTCCCCCCGCAGCGGCTCCCGCACCCACCTGTGTGGGGTAACTCACGAACTGCAGCGCGGAGTTGCTGGAGACCATGGCGCCCAGGTAGGACAGGGAGCAGGCCCCGTACAGCCACCCCCGCGTGCGGTCCGGCCGCGCCGCGTCCACGAACCGGATCACTGCGGGGACAGCGGCGGCTCAGGAGCGGCCCCGGGCCCGGCCACCGCCGTCCCGGACATCCCGGACTTACGGAGCTTGGCGAAGGCGGCGTTGATCACGCACTGGATGAACACGAGGGTCAGCGCGTACTTGAACTTCTCCTGCTTCGCGCCCTCCCCGTAGCGTCCTCGGGTGCTGCGGGACGGACACCGGGGACAGAGAGAGCGGGACGGGCACCGGTGAGAGCGGGGAGAGAGCCGGGGAGAGAGCCGGGGCCACGGGCAAGGAGCGGCGCGACCCAGCCGGGTCCCGCTGCCCGCGTCTGCCCCAGTCCCTCGTCTGCAGGGCCGGCCCCCAGCCCCGGGTGTCCCCCCAGCCCCGGGTCCCTCCCCGGTCTCCCCGCCTCGTGTCCCGCTCCGTCCCGGTGTCCCCGGTGCGGCGCGGCTCACATGCTCTCCTGCAGGATGCCATAGTAGAAGTAGCAGGCGAACACGCCGAGGAAGCAGACGGGCAGGCGGAGGCGCTCGGGCAGCCCCGCGGCCGCGCTCGCTCCCATGGTGGCGGCGGGGCCGCTCAGCGCGGGCGGCACCTCCAGCGCCACATCCCGCGGCGTCCCGGGCGGCCTCATCGGCCCCGCCGCGCCCGCCCCGCCCCGCGCCGCCCGTCGCGCTGCCGGAACGGCCGCGGGGGGAAAGGCGGGCGGGAGGCGCTGAGAACAGCGCGGGGCCGGGCGGGGGCTCCGCGCCGCGACCCCCGAACCCTCCCCGGGGCCGCACCCGCCGCGATTCGGCCGCGATCGTAGCGGCGGGGCGCCGCGCGGCGCAGGCAGTGCGTGGGGCACCTCCGCCTTGGGGGCCTTCTCAATGCACGGCGCGCGCGAGAGCGGCACCCGATGTGGAGCGCAGCGATTGGCAGCACTGAGGGGGCGGGATCCAGGAGCGGGCTCTGATTGGTGATCCCGGGCAAGAGGCTCCGCCCACTCCCGGCGGCGCTTTCCGGGGTCCTTCCGCCGGTTCCGGGCGGAGGTGCCGGGTCCTGGCCGCCACCGGGACCGGGTCCGCCCCTCCTAAGGCCCGGTTCAGTCGCTCCCGCTGCTCTAAGCGGCGCCTCTGGGAGGCTCCCGGGCTCGGCGGGGCCGAGCAGCGAGTCAGGAAAGTGCTTTGGCCAGGGACGGACGAATCCCCTCCATGGCACTTTGTCCTTCACAGTTCCTCTCATCCTCACGGGAATTCCAACACGATTCCCAGTCCCCGGGCTGCCTCCTGGCTGCCACATCCCCCCTCCAAGGCACTGCTCTGCACAGGCTCCACGGAGGAGCTGCCGGTGCTGCAATTCCCAAGCTCTCACTCCACGAGGGAGCTCTGGAGCACCACCACAATTCCAGCACTCACAATTCCGGCTGGGAGCCTTGCACACCCCCGGGAAGGCGCTGAGTGCCGGTAACACCCCGGGCTCCTCCGCCTCAGCCCGACCCTGCCCGCACCCAGCACGGCGGCCTCGACAGCACCGGCACGGCGCTCCGCCGGCCTCACGCCCTTATCGAGGACAGCCGCCCCCACAGCGGCCCCCACAGCCGCTCCACGGCCGCCCCACAGCCGCCCCCACAGCGGCCCCCACAGCCGCCCCACAGCCGCCCCCACAGCCGCTCCCACAGCGGCCCCACACCCGCTCCACAGCCGCCCCGCCCGGACCAAACATGGCGGACGCGGCTCCTCGGCCGGCGGCGCCTGCCCGGCTCCAAGATGGCGCGCGGTCACGTGACGGGGGGTGTGGGCCGCGGCCCGGCGGAAGCGTGAGGGACCGAGCAGCGAACGGCGGCGGGCGGCGGCGGGAGCGGGGCTGGCGCCGCCGGAGCAGACGTGCCGCAGGGCGGGGGACACGGCTGCCACCACGGAGCCCGTCAGCGCCAACACCGCGGCGGCCACCGCCGCTTCTCGGGCCGCGGGCGCCGGGGACCAGGCAACCTCGCTGCCCCCGCCCAGGATGCAGCGCAGGAAGGTGAGCAAGGCCGGGAAACGGGGAAGGCGGCCGGCGGGGGGAGCGGCGGGCTCGGGCCGCTGCTTTTTACCCTTCCTCAGCCCCTCCGCTGCCTCTCCCGGGCACAAAACTGGGGGGAAAATAGCGGCCTGGAGCCCCCAGCGCCCGCCTCCCGCGCGCTCTGATTGGCTCCCACACAGGCACGCCGCGCGCTGATTGGCCGCTCTGCCTGTCACTCATCGCCCCAACGGCTACCGTTTCCCCTCCCCCGCGCCCGCAGCGGGGCCCGCCCCTTCGCGTTTCCGATTGGACACGCGCTTAGGATGGTGGCCGTCTATTGGTCGCGTCTGCACGCCTGGCTGGCCTCCGATTGGCTCTTGCTGCTGCCCATCCCCGCCCCCAACGGTCACCTCCCCGCGCGAGCCTTGTTTCTCCCTTCCCCCATCGCGCCGCGCCCCCCCCGGTTGGCGTTGCCGTGGGAGCAAGCCTCGCGCTGATTGGCTGCGGGCGGCTGTCAATCATCCTCGGTGGGGCGTCCGCCGTTTTGCTGCTCGAGATTCTATTGGGGGGGTTCTCCTTTCGGCTCCGCCCACGCGCGCTCTGATTGGCTGGGGCCGGCGCGGCCCCGCTGGGTGCAAAACAAAGCGGCGCGGGGGCCGCGCTCCCGCCACCGGCGCGAGGCCGCCCCCCCACTCCCCTCACGGCCGCCGCCATTGCCGCCCCCTCACGGCCCTGCCCGCTCCGGGGTCCCGCAGCAGCCCCCCAACCTCGGCCGGCACCTGCCGGCACCACCGGATCCCCGGTGTCCCCTCACGGTGTTGCGGTTTAACCGCACCTGGAAATTAAGCACAAGCCTGGAATGGTGGGGGAAACCAAAATAAAGCTTATGGGTTGCAGTATGAACGATTTAGTGGTGAGAAATGGAATAAAATGCTGTAATAGTGGTAAATAACCATGATAACGGAAAGGGAAAGGAGAAAAAAAAATAGCAATTGCTGACCAATGCCAGAATCCCCTTCCCACGTCCAGATTGCTCCAGATTACTTTGAGGTAATTCCCGATAATTCCTCCAGTTTGTATACTGGGAATGACATTCTGTGGTGGGGAACATCCCTTTGGCCAGCTGGGATCACCTGTCCCGGTTTCCTTTGGGAACCTCCTCACTGGCAGAGCAGGAGACACAGAAAGAAGGGGGAAAAAAGAGTCCCTGGTTTGGGATAAGCCCAGCCCGTGGCCGTGCACGGGGCACCCTTCCAGCTGAGTGTCTGGGAGGACGTGGACAGCATGAAATACGCTCTCTTTTTTTGTGTGTGTGGGGTTTTTTTGACAATACAAGTACAATATTTCAATGTAAGCGCTCTGTGGCGTTGTGCTGTTGCAGAGGAACGCGGGCAGTAGCTCGGATGGAACAGAGGACTCGGATTTCTCCACGGATCCCGAGCACACGGACAGCTCCGAGAGCGATGGCACGTCCCGGAGATCCGCCCGCGTCACCCGCTCCTCGGCCAGGCTCAGCCAGAGCTCCCAGGGTGAGGGCTCGGCTCCTTAGAGCAGGGAAAGGCTCTTCCAGCCCCGCACGCAGGATCCCAAATGCAGCCCCACGCTGCAAACAACCCCGCTGTTCCCGAGGGCTATGGGTTCTTATCTAAATGCTGATAGTTCTTATCTAAACTAAGGGATCTTTGCTTCTCCAAAGGGGAGCGGGGTGGTAATTATGGGTTAATTAAGTTGTTAAACCTGGAGAAAGCTGGTGTTACTCCAGATTGCTCCAAGCGTCCAGAGATGTTATCTGGCAAGGCCAGAGCATGGTGACCGAGGCAGGACAGAGCCACAGGGTGTTGGTCAGTGCGGGGCAGGGGCATCCCCGTGGTTCCTGGGGTGTAACTGTGGTGTCCCCGTGGTTTCTGTGGATGTAACTGTGGTGTCCCCATGGTTCCTGGGGTGTAACTGTGGTGTCCCCGTGGTTCCTGTGGATGTAACTGTGGTGTCCCCGTGGTTCCTGGGGTGTAACTGTGGTGTCCCCGTGGTTCCTGTGGATGTAACTGTGGTGTCCCCGTGGTTCCTGTGGATGTAACTGTGGTGTCCCCGTGGTCCCTGGGGTGTAACTGTGATGTCCCCATGGTTCCTGGGGTGTAACTGTGGTGTCCCCGTGGTTTCTGTGGATGTAACTGTGGTGTCCCCATGGTTCCTGGGGTGTACCTGTGGTGTCCCCGTGGTTCCTGTGGATGTAACTGTGGTGTCCCCGTGGTTCCTGGGGTGTAACTGTGTGTTCCCACGGGATCAGACTCCAGCCCCGTGCGGAACCCGCCGGCGTTCGGGCCGGACGAGCCCGTGTACTCCACGCGGAGGGTGACGCGCAGCCAGCAGCAGCCAGCCCCCGTCACCCCCAAGAAATACCCGCTGAGACAGACGCGCTCCTCCGGCTCCGAGACCGAGCAGGCCGTGGATTTCTCAGACAGAGGTACCCAGAGGGGCAGGGAGGGCTGGGGAATCCCTGCTCCGAGGGTGCTCCCGAGGGCGGGAGAGGCTCCGCGCGGTCCCTGAGGTGTTCCCGGGAGCTTTCCCCGCAGCTCTGTCCCCTCTGCCCCTCACCCAGACACCAAAAACGCGGCGGATCACGACGAGTCCCCGCCCCGCACCCCCACCGGGAACGCGCCGTCCTCGGAGTCCGACATCGACATCTCCAGCCCCAACGTGTCCCATGACGAGAGCATCGCCAAGGACATGTCCATGAAGGACTCGGGCAGTGACCTGTCCCACCGGCCCAAGCGCCGCCGCTTCCACGAGAGCTACAACTTCAACATGAAATGTCCCACTCCCGGCTGCAACTCCCTAGGTAACCCCGGCTCCGATGGCCGTGGTGCTGCTGCTCCGCTATTCCTGCTTGGCTGGGTGTTAGATCCTAAAAATAGGGGCTGAATTCGGATCAGGAGTATCAGGGAGAGGTGGGCCTGGAGAAGGGATATGGAGCGTAAGTACAGGGATGTTATTCCTGGAGGTGTTTTCTGTTTTGGGGGATGGCAGGATAAGGAAGCAAGTAGGAGGGTGAGCACAGGTGTGGGAGAAAAATTCCTAGAATTGTTGGCAGGGAGCTGTTTTTTGCCAGAAACAGGATTTCAGTCCCAAATCATTGCCTTCCCATCCCTGGCTGCTTTGGCTTAGTGTGAGAAAGATTTTCCTTCTTTTTAAAACCAGGAGGCTTCCTCCCGTCCCCCCAGCATGCTCCTGTGAGGGATCTGCCCGTCTGGCAGACTCTTTCCACTTCTTTGGGATCATTTGTCACAAGTTTTGTTGTTTTTCTGACCCTCTGCAGGACATCTGACTGGGAAACACGAGCGCCACTTCTCCATCTCGGGGTGCCCTCTCTACCACAACCTCTCGGCAGATGAGTGCAAGGTGAATGGTTTTTTACCTTCTGATTTCTCCCCCTTTGGGATTTTTAGGATAAAATGCTGAGCCTTGTAATCCGTGAGCAAAGAGCAGAGTTCACACGGGTGTGTTTGGCTGTGAGACAGCAGCACCTGCGTGTCAGAGCTGGGAGGTGCAGCTCACCGTGCTCACTTGGAAGGGAAAAGGGCGGACAGGAGGTGGCTGCAGCCCTGACAGGGGAATTTTGGCCTCCAGGTGCGAGCCCAGAGCCGGGACAAGCAGATTGAGGAGCGAATGTTGGCCCACAGGCAGGACGACAACAACAGGCACGCCACCAGGCACCAGGTAAACGGGGACAGCCTCGGCTCCTGCCTCCCAGCACGGCCATTTCACCTGGGCTCCCTTCTGCACAGCCCAGAGAAGCTGCTGGGACAGTCCTGGCCCTGCCCAGCTGCCAGCTCCAGCAAGGAATCCCTTGTATCCCTTAAACGAGGTTGGAGCAGGCAGGGAGAGCAGAGCTGGGCTTGGCCTGTGCTCTCAGGATGATCCTTTCCCCATGCTCGGATGTGCAGGACGAGGGAATTCCTGCAGAGCTGTAAACTGCAATTTCCCTCTGACCAAACCAGGGCAGTGACATTTCCGGGTCCCTGAGTCAGCTGGGAGCTCTGGCCCAGCACGGAGCATTCCATGGGGAGTGCTGCCTGTCCTGTGGCACGAGGCTGCGGTGGGAAGGGAAACGTCCTGCTTTGCGTTCCTGTGCTGCACCTGTAGCGCCCTGTGATTAGCAGAGGGTCTGGTTCAAGCCTGGGATGGGAGCCAGGATGGAATTCCTTGGGGTGGGAACTGAAGGGCAGCGTTTGGAGGGGCTGGAGCCTCTCAGGGGTCCCACCCTGGGTTTCTTTCAGGCTCCCACAGAGAGGCAGCTGAGGTACAAAGAGAAGGTGGCTGAGCTCAGGAAGAAGAGGAACTCGGGGCTGAGCAAGGAGCAGAAGGAGAAATACATGGTAAAAGCAGGAATTTGATCCTTTCATTCCCTCCGGGATGGAATTTGGCTTTCCCAGTCATCCCGCAGCGTTCCCAGCTGGAAAAGCTGCAGGATGCAGCAGCTCAGCAGCCAAAGTGCTGTCCTTTGCTGTTCCAGGAGCACAGGCAGACCTACGGCAACACCAGGGAGCCTCTCCTGGAGAACCTGACCAGCGAGTACGACCTGGAGCTGTTCCGGAGGGCTCAGGCCCGGGCGTCCGAGGACCTGGTGAGATCCAGCCCTGAGGCACTCCCAGCAGAGCCTTTGGGGCAGTGGGGCCCTTCCCGGGGTCTGTGGGAGCTGTGAGGCAGAGCAGGGAGCTGGGGAGCAGCTGCAGGCCAGCACAGCCACGCCGGGGTGGGGGATGAGTGCCAGTGACCGGCAGGGATTGCTGGAGGCACAGCTGGAGCTGAGCTCTGCGCTCAGGAATGTGCAGTGCCATTCCAGGGGTGCTCCCAGGGGGACAATGACAGCTTCCCTGCTGAGGGCTGGTGACAACAAAAGCCACCTTGGCCATAGCCAGTGGCTGAGTTCACAGCCTGGTGTTGCTGAAGCTCCTGAGGAGCTTCCCAAAGCCACATCCCATTCCAGAGAGGGATCAAAAGATCCTCTGATGCTTTCCCGTGAGATCATCGAGTCCAGCCCATGACCTGACACCACCTTGTCCCCACGTGCCACGTCCAGGCTTTCCTTAAACACCTCCAGGGACGGTGACACCTCCCTGGGCAGCCCCTTCCAATTCCCAATCCCTCCTTCTGGGAAGAAATTCCTCCTCATGTCCAGCCTAAGCCTCCCCTGGCACAGCTGGGGCTGTGTCCTCCTGTCCTGTTGTTCCCTGGGAGCAGAGTCCGACCCACCCTGGCTGCACCCTCCTGTCAGGAGTTGTGGAGAGCGATGAGGTCTCCCCTGATGCTTCTCTCCAGGATAAGCACCCCCAGCTCCCTCCCTGCTCCTCACAGCACTTGTGTCCTGTCCCTATGGATCAGGAAAGGAACCGGGAGTGGCGAGGAGCCGTAAGAATTTAATGAAAGACGAATTTAGAAGACTTGAAACAGATTTCCTCCAGGAAAATAAATCCCAGTTCTCCCCCAGCTGCTTTCAGTGAGTTTTTTGGCTCCTGCAGGAGAAGCTGAGGCTGCAGGGGCAGATCACCGAGGGCAGCAACATGATCAAGACCATCGCGTTCGGGCGCTACGAGCTGGACACGTGGTACCACTCGCCCTACCCCGAGGAGTACGCGCGCCTCGGCCGCCTCTACATGTGCGAGTTCTGCCTCAAGTACATGAAGAGCCAGACCATCCTGCGCAGGCACATGGTGAGGCCCGGGGAAGGGCTCATTCCCGCCGGGAATTCTGCTGTGGCACCGGGTGCCCAGCCAGGCTCAGCCCGGCACCGCGCTCGTAAACGTCTGAATCGGTCGCCGGTGCGGCTGCGGGAGGTGGGGCTGCGGTTTCCTGGCCCGCTGGAGCTGCTGCTGTCCCTGGAGCAGCGGTGACGGCCCCGGTTTGTGTCCCTGTCACAGGCAAAGTGTGTCTGGAAGCATCCCCCCGGTGATGAAATCTACCGCAAGGGCTCCATCTCCGTGTTCGAGGTGGACGGGAAGAAGAACAAGGTGAGTGTGGCCAAGAGGGGAGTGCTGCACTGCTGCAATTTGGGAGGAGCTTTGCCGATGGCCAGAGATGACCTTAAAGACAAAATACAGAGACCCAAGCCCTGCTCCCCTGCCCTGGGCAGCCAGAGAAGGAGATCACATCCATTCCCACATTCCCACCCACAGGAATCCAGGCTTATCCACTTCCATCACCAATGGAATTGTTTCCTGACCCAGCTGCTCTGTTTCCCCATCATTTCTCAGATGATTCAGATTTCTTTTGTCCTTTCCCAGGTGGTTTTGTCCGCATTTGGGATATCCCACTGGAATCAACACCTGCATCTCTTTTTTTGTCCCCAGATCTACTGTCAGAACCTGTGTCTGCTGGCAAAGCTTTTCCTGGACCACAAAACCCTTTATTATGATGTTGAACCCTTCCTCTTCTACGTCATGACCGAGGCTGACAACACTGGCTGCCACCTGATCGGGTATTTCTCCAAGGTCAGTGGAAAACATTCATCATCCACCTCACTAGAACAGGATTTAGGAGCCCCTTATCAGCACTGGCTCCCTTCTGCAGTCTCAGGATTTGCTGCTTTTGGGAACAGATAAAGTTCCAAGGCTGAGCTGCAGGAATTGTTCTGTTTGCTGAGGGATTGCAGGGGCTTTGCTGCTCCATCATTTCTTATTCCCAGCAAAAACCAAACCAGCTCCACGGAATTGTTGTTGCCAGGAAGCAGAGTGGTATCTTCATCAGGGATGAAGAAATTGGGAAGGAACGTAGAGAAAAATACATTGAAATAAATACTAGTCACCATGATTTCTTTTCTTAATAAAACAGTTAAAGGAATAAAAATTCTGATTTCTGTCCCTCCTCCTCTCTGCTCTTGTTTCCAGGAGAAGAATTCCTTCCTCAACTACAACGTGTCCTGCATCCTGACCATGCCCCAGTACATGAGACAAGGCTATGGCAAAATGCTCATCGACTTCAGTGAGTGGGGAGGGAAATTCCAGGGCAAAATTCCTCCCCTTCCACCAGGGCATCTCACCTGCCTGCTGGTGCTTGAGCAGTTTCCATCCTGGCTCATTTCTGAGTAGTTTAAATAGGTTTTTTTTTTTTTTTTAATTTTTTAGGCTATTTGCTGTCGAAAGTAGAAGAAAAGGTTGGCTCCCCAGAACGTCCCCTGTCTGACCTGGGCCTGATCAGCTACAGGAGCTACTGGAAGGAGGTTCTGCTGCGCTACCTGCACAACTTCCAGGGCAAGGAGATCTCCATCAAAGGTGTGTCTGGGAGCTGGGGGGGATTTGGGAACATCCCTGTGCCTGACCCACCCACCCAGGTGTTTTAATGGGATATTCCTGTGGCTGGGAATGGCTCCTTCCCACTCCTGCCACCAGCACAGATGGGCCAGTTTGCAGCATTTGGGGAGGATGAACTGGCTGCTTCTTGAAAAAAAACACAATTTAAAAAAGATTTAGCCAGAAGTTTCATCCACCTGTGGGTTAGAATGTCAATTTTAACAAGAAAAATGGTTCCAACAGCCAATATTGAGAATATTTGGCCTTACTTTGATGGCACTTCTCTGTTGGTGGCACCTGGGAGGACGTGGGATTTCCTGGGGCTGTGAGGTACCCTGGAAAAGCAGGATTGCATCTTCTCTCAGAGGATTTGTCACACAGATCCCAAACCCAGCGCCCCCAGCCCCTGCAATCCTGGCTGTGCCTGCTCAGTCCCTGTCCCACGTTTCTTAGGGCCTTACACAAAACTCATGGTGAGACCCCCGGGGTTTGGGGCTGTTTCAGGGGCTCTGGGCTGGGCTCTGACCCGGGCTCTGCCTTGCAGAGATCAGCCAGGAGACCGCAGTGAACCCTGTGGACATCGTGAGCACCCTGCAGGCCCTGCAGATGCTCAAGTACTGGAAGGGCAAACACCTGGTCCTCAAACGACAGGTGAGCCTGCCCATTCCGGGGGCTGTCTCCTTTCATTTCCTTGTTCTCCTTGCTGGGATCAGGGGTTCCTCGGGTTTTCCAGCCTGTTCATTCTCATCTCCCAGTAAAACAGGGTGAGCTCTCCTGCCCTGCACAGACACCCCAAAATCCCACCCTGTGCCTCCCTGGGAGCGTTGTCTGAACACTCCTGGAGCTCTGGCAGCCTCGGGGCCGTGCCCATTCCCTGTTCAGGTGCCCACCACTCTCTGGATGAAGAACTTTTCCCTAAAATCCCACCTAAACCTCCCTGGCACAGAGTGAACAGGATTGATTAATCCCTTCATGACTCCCTGATAAACCAATCCCCAGATGTGCCAGACATTTTCCCTTCCCTGGGATCCCTTTGGAGCTTGATTGAAGGGCTTCTAGAAAACTGTGGAGAAGATGAAGTTAATTTTGGTGTGACTTCGGTGTGACTTTGCTGTTGTTTTGGGGGATTAGTGGGTGAGCCACCCTCCCCTTTGTGGTGTTGTCCCATGGATAACTGTGCCCCTCCCCTGCTGTCCCCAGGATCTGATTGATGAGTGGATTGCCAAGGAGGCCAAGAGGTCCAACAGCAACAAGACCATGGATCCCAGCTGCCTGAAGTGGACCCCTCCCAAGGGCACCTAAGTGTCCCCGCCAGCGTCCCCAGTGTAGAGGTGCCGTAGGGATCCGTGTCGTGCCGTGCTGTGGTGACTGGCTGCTGCAGTGTCCCCAGAGCAGCTCACCCCAGGGCTGGCCTGGCCTGGCCCTGTGTCCCCACAGTTCTGAGGAACTCGGATGTTTCGGCCTCAGTGAGGCCGTGAGGACTGGAAGTGTCTCGGAGCCCCAGGAAGCTCCGGCCCGAGGAGCTCTGATTGCTGGCCCTGTCCCTCGCCCTGCTGGCCCTGCTGGCCCTGCTGGCCCTGCTGTCCTGCTCCAGGGGCCTGTCCCACCATCCCCTGTCCCTCCTGCAGCTTCCCTGAGTCCCAGGGCCGCTCCTGGCTCTTGGACAAGGTCTGGGAGTGCTTCTCTGGGGCAGGCCTGGCTTGCCCAGTGACATCAGCATCTGGAACTGCTCCTGTCCCATTCTGTGTCTGAAATAGGTTTAGTGGGATAATATCCCCCTCTTCCAGCAGTGTTCCATAGGATCCAGCAGATCTCCTCTTAGTTCCTGTTGTCCAGCCAGAATTGCACCTCCTGCCCCTGAGGGAGTCACTGGAGCAGAGTGTTCCTGTCACCCCTCCTGGAGCTGCCACAGCCCTGCTGGAAGCACCTCTGGATTAGAATTCCCATTTTTCCTGGTGTGTATCTCGTGGAATTACTGAGTTCCTGTACATAAACAACCTGCTGAGTGTATCCCCCTGGAGATGTTTTTCCCAGAGCAGCCTTCCTGGAATTGCAGGTCCCTTTTTTTTGGAGTTTTTTCCTCTCCGGGCCAAAGGAATCCGAACTTTGGCCTTTTCCAAAGAGCCACAGGAACTCCCAGCACCAATTCCAGGAGCTGCTGGGCTGCTGTGCTCCAGGGAGGGATGGATTCCCTGGCAGAGCAATGAAAGCTTCGATTCCTCTCTCCCATCAGCAGAAATATCCCGGAATGGCTTCCCAGTAAAACCAGTGTCCTTGTGCCACCAGTGCCTGTGTGGCTCCAGTGTCACTGACAGAGGGGACAGTCCTGGGAAAGGGCTGAATTCCCTGATCCCAGGGGTAAATTCCCTGATCCCACTGCTGATTCCCTCGATCCCGGTGATTCCTGATGGAACAGGGTGTGAAATGAAGCGCTCCTGGGAAGGTGGGAGCCGTTCCCCATTAACCACTGCCCCACCCTGACTGGAAAAGTTCCCCCCTGCTCCTCTGGTTCCCTGCCTTTCTCCTGGAAAACCAAACCACCCCCAGACCCTCAGTCCTCGCTGTGGACCTCGTGGGCATTACTGACTCCTGCTGTCTTTGCTCCTGGCTCGTCCCGAGCTGCAGATTCCCAGGAGATCTCCCAGCAGTGGCTTTGGAGCAGGGAGGGAGGGAGGGAGGCCGTTCCCTGCTCCCCGTTCCCGTGCCGTGTGGGATGTGCTGTTCCTGTACCCGCTCCTCAATAAAAGCATGTTCCCTGCTCCAGCCTCGGCTCCGTGCTTTCCCGCAGCTCCAGGGAGGAGCAGCTGCTCCCCTGTGTCCCAGGGGCTCCTCTGAAACCCATCCCTGGGCCTGGGATTTTAGGATTGGGGCTGGAGCAGCCTTGGGGTTGAGTCTTCCCAAAATATCCTGCTCAGGGCTGTTCCAGTGCATTAAACCCTTTCCATGAAGGAATTTTTCCTGATACCCATCCTGAACCTCCCTTGGCACCACCTGAGGCTGTTATTGGGACGAGTTTTCCCCACACTGAGGGGAAGCTGCTGAAGGAGAATTCCCCGAGATCTCCCTCAATTTCCAGGAGCTGCTCCGTGGTTCCTGATCCCTCTCCCAGCCGAGCACTGGGATTCCTGCTGGCTTCTCCCTTTTGCTGGAATGGTTTGGGGCAGGATGTGGTTGGGCTGAGGATCTGTGGGGAGGGAACAGGGGCTGATATTCCTGCAAGGAACAGAGGGAAGCAGGAAGGAAGGGGAGCGAAATGCGTGCAGTGACCTCAGCTGGTCCTGCTGTGATCCTGATGCCTCGGAGCTCACCCCAATCCATGGGGGACGATCCCTGTGCCACCAGCGCTGCCCCCCTGCTGTCCCAAACCCATGGAAAGGCCTGGAACGGCCTCTCCGCGTTGGCTCCCGCGCCAGGGAAGAGCAGCTCTATTTTTGGGATCATTCCCTGTAATTAACTCGGCCTTTCCTGCCCTCCCCGGGCCCGGCCCACGCGGCCCCGAAACCACCAGAGGTGCAGGAAAACGGGAGCCAGGAAAGGGAAACGAAAACATCCCCAGGAAACCACGGATCCCAACGGCTCCTGCGGCTTTCCTGCAGGAGAGCTCAGCCCCCGGGAGCTGCCAAACTGGACCTGACACCTTCCCGCGGTGCCCAGCGAGCTCGGGAGCTGGAAGATTCCCGAGTTTGGGGCTGCTCTGGAATCACAGGTCAGGGGATGGTTTGGGATGGAGGGATCTGAGATCCCGGCCATTCCCACCCCCTGCCGTGGGCAGGACACCTTCCACTGTCCCAGGTGGCCCCAAGCCCCATCCTTGGACACTTCCAGGGACGGAGCATCCACGTTTTCTCTGGAAAACTCATTCCAGCCCCTCATCACCGCCTGCTCTTCCCAGTTCTCCCAGTTATGGGACACCTGGGACCTGCTTTCTCCCACCTGAGCAGGGAACTGGGAGCAGGAAGCTTCTCCCGCCTCTGGAGCCCCAGCCTGACCTTGGAGCAGCTGGGAAGGAGCAGGATCCCAGCAAAACGGGGATTTTCGGCAATTCCAGCGAGTCCCTCACGAGCCAAACTCCCGGGAAGCCCCGGTGAACGTCAGCGAGGGAAAACCTTCCCGAGTTTTTCCAGCATGAGCTGGATTGCCGGGAAGGGCAGCAGAGGGTGCTGCTTCCCAGGGCAAAGGCACTGCCAGAGCCGCAGGAAACTCCCGGGAGCTCGGGGTTGGCTTTTCCTGGGAATTTATCCCTGATTTCTGGGCAGAAACCGAGGGATATTCGGGATGTGGGAAGGGCACGGGGAGAGGGACAATTCCAGTGCTCTCCTGGGGTGTTGGAACCATTCCCAGCTCTGCAGGGTGTTGGTGTGGGATCAGGGAATTCTCAGGGAATCATGGAATCGCAGCCCGGTTGGAAGGACCCCAAAGCCCATCCAGTGCCATCCTTCCCCTATCCCGGGATGATCCCTGCGCTTCCCTGCCAGCCCAGGACATTCCATGGGCTGTGTCCTCCTCATCGCCTTCCCTGAGGGAGCCCCGACGATCCCACCCTGCTCCGGGTCCTGCTTCCAGCTGGGACAAGGAATTTCAGCTGCTCCCGGTGCCGGACTGGGATTCCGGGTGGGAATGGTGAGGAAAACACACCCCTGGTTGGGGTTTATCCAAAGTCGAGGACTCTTTTCCCCACTTTTTTGGGTCTCCGGCTCGGCCAGTGAGGAGGTTCCCAAAAGAAAGCAGGGCAGGTGATCCCAGACCCCAGTGAGTATTCCATGATTCTTCGATCCTCTGGGAAAGGCTGCTCTGCACAGACCCCCCGCCGTGCTTTGGGCAGAGCAGGGCCTGGATTCTCCAGGGGAGTTCTCCCCGTGGATCCGGCTGGATCAGGAAGTTTTCCTGGTGATTCACCTGGAGCTGCTGCTCCCTGTGAGTCACTCCAGAGGGGGGAGGGATGGAGGGAGGGATGGATGGATCCATGGATGGATCCATGGATGGATCCAGGGATGGATGGATGGAGGTGCTGGGAATGCTCCCAGCCAGACCAGGTCCAAACCTGCTGGCTCCGGGCGTTCTGTGCTGGGACAGCTCAGGATCCTCACCCCAAACTGATCAGGGGAATCACTGCTGCGGCTCCTGGGCTCCATCCTGGATTCGTGGGAGAAGGAAGGAATGGGAATTTGCAGACAGAAGGCCTCAGGATGAGTTTTTTCCAAAAAAAAAGCACCTCCCAGGCCAGGCCAGGGGGGTTTGGCTGCCCAGGGCTCTCACAGGGCTCTCTCCTTTCCCTGACATCCCCAGGAATTCCCCGCAACCACTCCAGGGATTTTGGGGCTCAGGGCATCGAGGATCTTTCCCAAAATGTTCTGCCCTGCCCATCCCACAGGAGCAGAGCCTGGAGCCGCCGCTGCTCTGGCCGGGCCCGAGCCGGGCTCCAGCCCCTTCCCTGTAATTACGGGATATTTTTGGTGTCCCTTCCTCTCCCTGTTCCGGGCCCGCAGCCCCCGCAGGATGAGCCGGGGAAGGTGCCGGGTTCGGGAAGCGGCAAATCCCGGCTTCCAAAGGGCCGGGAGGAGCAGGAGCCGCTGGCAGCAAGCCCCTGGCCAGCGCCGACCGCAGCGATCCCAGTGCTCCCAGTGCCGCCAGCGCTCCCCAGGCTGGGAGGGACGGGGGGAGCTGGGCTGGGCCAGGCCGGGAGAACTGCGGGGTTTGGGGGGAGCGGGGGTGCCCGCCCTGTCCCTCTGAGATCGAACTCCCAGCTGCTTGTCCCTAAAACACTGGATTTGATACTGGAGGTGCTGCTGGGGGCTGTCCCTGTTCCCGGCGCTGCCCTGGGAATGGGATTTCTCCTGGATTAAAGCTGCTCTTTCCTGAAATCGTTTTTTCCAAGCCCCTTTTAATTTTAGTTTTGTATTCACAAAATTGGAGTTTTTCCATTGAACAAAACCTGGGATTTGCTGTCACCTGTGGGAGCTGCCTGTGGGGTGACACCCATTCCCTCAGGAGCAGGGCTGGAACCTTGGATCCGGAGGTGGAAAAGCAGCGCGGAGGCTCCTGGCTCTGGGATGATCCCGCCGGGAACGCACGGGCTGAGCCAGCCCCTCACTCCCAGACTGGATTCAAATCCTGGGATCGCCCCGGGTCATTCCCGGCTCCTCCAGGACGCGGCGGAGCCTCTGCCCCATCCCTGGGCCCATCCCAATCCCGCTCCCGTCTGTCCCAGGCCGCTGCCGGCTCCGGGAGCTCCGGGAGCCGCCTCTGGAGCAGAATTCCCGGCGCAGCTGCTTCCAGTTACGGCTCCGGCACATGAAAGGAGCGCGGGGTTAAATTTAGCCGGGCAGGAAAAGCCTTTTATCCTCCTGCTTCATCCCGGCCCCAAGCCCATCCCGGGGCCCGGCAGCCACCGGGAAACCACAATTCCCTCTGGGAGCGCCCCGCGGAGCCGCCGCCGCCACCTCCGGGCTGGGCACGGGACAGGGACACAGGGACATGGGGACAGTGACAGGGACACAGGGACACAGGGACAGGGACACAGGGACACAGGGACAGGGACACAGAGACAGGGACATGAGGACAGTGTCACGGGGACAGGGACATGGGGACACCACCAGCGCAGGCAGCGGCGGGAGCCGGGAGCCCGCGGGATCCGGGGAGCGGCGGGGGAGCCGCCCCGGAATTTGTTTGGATCCCGCTCCGCGGTTTTCCAGAGGTGCCTCCAGGTCTGCGGGAGGAGCCTCGCGCCGGGCCCGGGGTGGTGGGAATGGAGCTGGGAGCGGCTGTGGGGTCGCTGCCACCCCTTGGGGCTCTCCCCAAAAACCCCAACGCAACCCCGCGCCCAGCAGGGGCCTGGTCAGGACCAGGGGAGGCTCTCAACTTTCCCAGTAATTGTGAAATCCCGCGGGGAAAGTGCGAAGAGCGGGAATGTCCCGGGCTCCAGCACCACGGAAGTGTCAGGCCGTGTAAAGTCGGACTCGGTGATCCCAAATCCCGGGATCTGGGGCCGGGGGCCAGCGGTGGCACCTCCGGAGCGCGTTCCGCCCCTCGGGGGGGTTTGGGGGCTCCGCCACCCACGGCGCGAGCGGCATCGCCCAGGATCCCGCGGCAGCATTCCAAGGAATCCGCGGCTGGCTCCGCTCCCTGTGCCCGCTCCCGTCTGCAGGTAGGAGCAGGCTCGAGAGAGCGGGAGCGGGGCTTGGAATGAGCTCAGGGCCCCTCTGCCCATCCCAGATCCCGGGAAACTCGGGGAAGGCACAGCTCGGCCCCCGAGGGCTTGAAATTGGATTCTCGGCCTCATCAGCCGCACGAACTGGGAATTTTGTGGAAATGGGGGCTTGGGAATGAGAGTGGGACGCTGCAAAGGGAGGGATGGTCCCAGAGAAACCGGGATGGACCCCGGGATGCGGGAACTGCGCCAACAAAGCCCAGAGGGGGCAAACGGATTCTCCCAGGGCAGTGCAGGAAGCCCGGGAGGGATCCAGGGAATCCCATCCAGCCCCATCCCAGCTGTTCTCCGCATCTGGAGCATCCCTGCGCAGGGAGGAGCACCGGGGGCAGAGCCCTGACCCGGCTTTGCCCCTTTTCGCCCGGGAATGCCGCTGGAAGGAGGTTCCTGCCTGGAGCCCTCCCCGGCTCCACGCGAGGCTCCCGGGAGCCGAATTCCCATCTCCGAGCCCATCCCGGTGTGACCTCGGGGCCGGACCGGGGATGATCCACAGCCCATTCCCAAGCCACGGACTCATTTTCCAGCCGTCCTGGCCGCCGTTCAAAGCCGGGCAGCGCAGAAACCTCTCCAGGCTCATTCCCATTCCCTTCTCCCAGCCGGGCCCGGGCTCCCGGAGCCTTCCCTGCCCGAGAGGAGCCCGGGCCCGGCTCCTTGTGGGATCTTCCCTCGTGCCAGGCCCCGGCTCCGCTTTCATCCCGCCGTGCCCGCCCCCTCCTCGCCTTTGATTCCCGGCCCTGGAAGAGGCTGGAGCAGGGAATTTTCAGCTCCGGCCCCTCCCGCTGGCTCCGTGCGGTGCAGACGGAGCGGGAGATCAAAGCCCGGCGCCTTTTTTTTAGCTGGAATGCGGCGGGCCGGGAGCTGCGGCCAATTCCAGCGGCGGTTCCTCTCCCGTAACTCGATCCCACATCCCTGGAGGCGGCCCCGGCTCTGACAGGTGACACTGGAGCCGCTCCGGGCGCGCCGCTCCTCGGGACAAGTCTGACTTTGCAGCGCACGGAGCTTTTCCGGCGGGATTTGGAGGCTGCGGTCGGGATGGGATGAGTTCGGCTTGGAAAGGACTCACCTGGATGGGATTAACCCTTTCCAGAGCTCCGGGATTCTTCCCTGCTCCGGTTCTGAGGGATGCACGGCCTCTCTGTGGGATTTGGGAGCGGCTTTCTGTGTCTTTTCCAGATGCAATTCCCACCGTCCCGGTGTCCCTGTTTTTCCACGCTCCCCAGGTTCGCTGCGGTGGCACCATCAGGAGGCAGCTCCAGCCGGGATTTTCCTCACTGGAAGCAGGAAAATCGCTCCAGCCTTTCCCACAGCAGCAGGAGGCTCCGGGAATCCCCTCTTGGAAAAGTTCCTGACCCAGTTTGACCTCGGGGGGGACGATAAATCCCAATAAATCCCGCTCGGCTGGGAGAAGTGCCCGGGACACACCCGGGATCTTCTCTGGGATCACATCCAGGCGCGGGGGGATTTTTCCCAGCCCCAGCACCGGGGATGGCTGGGATCCTCTAGGGAGCGAGGATGGGATTCCCTAAACCCTGGAGCAGGTTTGGTGTCCCCGTTCCCGACGGGGAATCCTGGGAGCTGCCAGGAAAACGCCGATAAGGACTTCGCTCCGAGGGATTTAATGGAATAACTGAGCCCGGGATGGGGAGGATGGGAATTCTCGGCCCGGATCTCGCCCTGGGAGCGGAGGCCTCGGCCAGGGGAGGGGGAAGAGACGCAATCCCAGGGTTTGGGATGTTCAGGGATATGGTCAGGGCGTTTTTCTTGGATTGCTGGGGTCAAACCACCCCTCTGGGATGTTCCCTTCAGGAAGTCAGGGAGTTCCCTCTTCTCCCCGGATCCCTGGGTCTGTTTGGGGTGGAGAGCTCTTGAGACAGGAAAAAATCGCTCCAGTGGGATCATTCCAGGATTTCCTCCAGGACGGGAGCTCTGGGCACATTCCGAGCCCGGCAGAGGGGCCCGGCACCATAAAACCCTGGAATGCCCATGTTGAAGGCAGGGAATGAGTCCTGGAATGGGAACAGCTCCCATTCTCCACCCAAAGAAGCCTCTGGGGTGCTCGAGCCCCACACGGCAGATCCTCCTTCCAGAGGGGAAACCGAGGCCTGGAGCAGCATTCCAGGGCCGGCTCTGATCCCAGGGAATGCTCCCAAGGGCTCCTTTCCCTGCAGGGGCTGGGCTGGAGCCGCAGATCCCAATCCCAGCCCAGGGCCCCGGCCGGGTTCAAAGGGCTCCGCAGACAACGGAGCTTTGAACTCCTCCTCATCCCGGGGAGTGCAGGCGGGGCAGGAAACACCTTCCCGAACTTAGCCCCCAGCCAGGGAATATCCCGGGATTCCGTTCGATCGGGCCCAGGGAGCAGGAATCGGGGCTGAGGTTTGGAAAAGATCCTTTCCTCGCCAGTGGGGCTGAGGAGCAGGACAGGGATTGATCCCGGCTGCCCCAAAGCTGGGCCTGGATCCTGCCCCATCCCAGCTCCTCCTGGGATTCCGACATCCTCCTCTTCAGCACTTCCCCGGCCTCCATCCCTGGGATTTCTCCGTGGGATGCACAGAAAGGGCAGGAACGGGGGAAAATGGGGCCACGGAATTTTGGGAGCTGTTGTCCCAAAGGCACCCACCCGGGAGCAGGAAGGAGAGGATGGAGCCCATCAGGAATTCCAGCCCTTCCCGCCAAGCCCTGACAGGGTTTTCCCAGCCTGGAAGTCATCCCTCATCCACAGGCTTCCAAGGGACTCTGGGGAGCCCAAAAGTGCCGCCGGGGTGAGGTGACAGACGCAGGGACAGCACCGGTGGCGGTGGCAGGGCCGGGAAACGCTCTCCCGATATTTGTTCCCTGCTTTTCCCCGCCTGGAAGCCGAGGAAGGGGATTTGGGTGGGAAGCAGAGCCCGGCGCGTGCTCAGAGACGTTTTGCATGATCCCGCTGTGGATTTTCCGAGCCAACACCCGTGGAGCGCCAGGTGCCGTGGGACTGTTGGAGGGAGATCCTTGGGGAAGTGACGCTCCCAGACTCCCAGATGAGATAAGGGCTCCAGGGATGAGATAAGGGCTCCAGGAGGTGCCGGCGGAGTCTGGAGCGGTGTTTTCCTTCCCCACGGAGCGCTCCATAGGTGGCCTGGCTGGGAGCGGGATGGTGCCTGAGCAAACAGTTCCAAGGGGAGAGGAGCCGGGGCCAATTCCCTGCCGGCTGCGGGCTGAACCCTCATTAACAGCCGGCGCTAATTGCGCTCCCTGCGCGGGCCGGGCCGTGCCCGCCTTCCCCACGCGGAGCTGGCAGGAAAAGCTCCGGGCTCGGATCCCTGCGGAGATCCGGATCCCGATAAGGAGGTGATTTATCCCCCTCCACTTCCTTCCTCGTGGGCATGGACACATCCCGGAGGAGGCCTCGGCTTCCCGGCACGTTCCTGGGTGAGCTCATCCCGCGCTGGGCCGGCACCGGCAGCACCGGGGAGCTCCACGGGCGATCCCAGCTCTGGGAGCCAGGCCGGGAATGGGAGCTGTCCCTGCCTTAGCACGGGGCTGGACCTGGATGGAGTTTAAGGCCCAATCCTTGCTGTGATTCCCTGATCTGTGGTGGTGGAGTCGCGGGAATGAGGTCACACAACGAGCGCTGAGCCAGGGTGAGCTCACGGAAAAGCTCCCTCCGGGATTTTCTCCGGCTCCGGATGGGCTGCCGGGACAAAGGGGAACCCGGCTGCTCCCTGGCTCTTCCCACACCGCGGAGCCGGGAGCAAGGAGCTCCTGGAGCTCCACTCAGGGCCGGGAAGTCGCGGCGGATTCGGCGCTTTGGGAATTCAGCTCCAGGCAGCACAGCTTGGAAAACCTTCCGTGACCTCCCCAGAGCCCCTCTGGAGCGGGGGTGCCGGGAATAACAACATTCCCTGTTCTGGAAGGCTCCCGAATCCCTGGGCTTATCCCGGCCCTGCCCTGCCAGGAGCGGAGGTGACACCCCAGGTCCCCCTGCTCCCCTCCCCTCTTTCCCAACCCCGTCCCGCAGCCCCGACCTGTTCTTCCGAAGTTCTCCCAACCCACAGCGCTCTGGCACCTCGGGATTGAGGAGCGGCCTGGCCCGGGGCATTCCCACTTCACAGGGCACCTCTGGAATGCGGCGGATCGGGAATGCTCCGAGCTGGGCCCTGCCCGGCCCTCCCAGGGAGCTGCAGGAGAGACCCCAAAACGGGGGCTGGGGGCAGACCGGACCCTCTTGGGGTCATTTCCAGGGAACGAGGCTCAGAGCTGGAGTTTCCTGGGATTCCTGGCCAGCCCGGTGCTCACCAGAGCAATTCCAGCCCAACCAGTGCCTCCCGTTCCCCGCGCTGCTCCCGCAGGAGAGGGGCAGCTGTACCCGGCTCGGGTGACACCGGGATGGATTCGCTGCTCCCGGCCAAGTGCCCCAGAGAAATTCCCGGCTGCTGATGCAAGGCTGGGCCATGGAAACCCGCGGGATTCATCCCGCTGGAATGAGGAGCAGCAGAACGGGTCCCCCTGGCCAGGGTGGACACGAGGAGCTGCTGGACACGAGGAGCTGGCCCAGCTCGGAGCGGCCAGACGGGATCCATGGGATGGGATCCATGGGATTGCCATGGACAACTTCCACTATCCCAGGGTGCTCCAAGCCCCGTCCAGCCCGGCCTGGCCACTTCCAGAGATGGGGAATCCACAACCCTTGGGAAGCCCCAGCTCACAGTCTGGGATGGGGGGAGGTTTGTGGCAGGAATTCCGTGTGTATCCCAAGGAACTCCTGATCCCTGTGGGTTCCCAGAGCCCCTGCAAGGGGCATTTATGGAATCAGAGATCTTTAAGGGTGGAAAAGATCTCCAAAGTCACCAAATCCAGCGGGATGGGAGGAAAATCTGGCTCAGGGTTGGAAACCCAGCCCGGAGCTGGAGAACTCCTGGGAAGTTCTGACCTCACCGGGGCTCCAGTGCAGGTCAGAAACCGCCCCGGCACCTTCGTCCTGCTGGGATTCCTCCTGAAAGGGAAAGGGAACGGGATTGGAGGCAATTACCAGGAATGGGAGCCGTGATTTTTGTTTGGGGTGAGGACACAGCGCCACAGAATCGCTCCCGACCTCGGGACAGGGGAAGCTCCTCGACACCAAGCCCGGCTGAGGGAAGGGCCTGAGCCTGAAAAATGTCCCAGGAGAAGCCTCTGCTGCCCTTGGAAGTGTCCAGGGATGCCCGGGTGGTGCCTCTGCAGCAGCTGGAGGTCGGGATTCCCTGGAGAGCCCCACATCCCTCCCCTCCGGCTCCACATCCACCCCCCCAGGCTCGGGATTTTCAAAGAGCTCCTTCCTTAAGCTCGGGGCTCCCGGGATGTGCCCGGCCCCGCATTCCCGGGATCCCAGCCGGTGCTGAGCGGCGTTATCCCTGTAGATGGCATCCCAGGATCTCCGCTGGCCCCGCAGGGATGCTCCCGGATCCCTGCGCTGCCCCGGGGACAAACCCGCAGCGGGATCCGGCCGATCCCGACATCCCGAGGGTCCCCGGAATCCTGGATCCCGTCCGGGTGACAGCGCGGAGTTACCCGGGAGGGAGAATTGAACCAAGGCTCGGTCCCAGCCCGGATCCCAGCTCCAGGTGGGATTTCCCGGGGGATTTAAATCCCTTCCTCGGCACGGTTTGTGTCCCTGGGGACATCCAGGGAAGTCGATCTGCGTTCTCTTTGAAAGGGGAGGAATGAAACCACATTAAACGCGTTTATTGGGAATTAACCCCGCTTTGATGTGGTCGGGGTTGATTCACCCCGGGAGTGCTGAACTCAATGGAATTAAACCCAATTCCAGGCCCAGATCTGAATCGGGAGCTGAACGGGCTTTAACTGAGCAGCTTCAAACCCGCACTTTTAATTAATCTGAGGTAATTTTCCGCAGTGGCTCCGTGTGGTCCAGCCTGGGAGGGAGAGAAAACCCCGGGACACGGCCGGGATCTGCGGGATCGCATTCCCTGTCCCGGGAATGGCCGGGGTCAGGCTCTGGAACGGGAGAGGGATGGAGCTGGGGGGGTTCGGAGGGTCTGGCTTGGCACCAGGAGCGGCTCGCCCGAGTTCTGCCCGCTGGAGCCCCGGGCCGGCTCCGGGGAAGCAAAACACAAACCCCTGGAGCGCGTCCAGGCCGCCGGGTTTGGGGGTTTGGATCTCCCCCAGGAAGTATTTCTGGAAGCGCCACCCTCTGCTCCTGGTGTGGGCAGGAGAGCGGCCCAAAGCCGCTGGCAGCGCATTTCGGGAGCCTTTCGGCTCTTTCGGAGGGGTTTTTTTTTAACTCTTTGTCCCTAAATCCAGAGGGTTCATCCCACTCTGGGGCCTCTGGACGCTGCTGCATTCCCGGCTCCAAGCGTGGCCACCACGTGTCCCCTGTGCCACATCCCAGCGGGTGGCACCGCGGAGGCTCCCAGTAAACAGCGCGTCCCGGGATTGCGACATCCCAGCCCCAGAAATGCAGGTCACGGAGCTGCGGACGTGGGCAGGGAGCGGGACAACGACAGGGACAGGGACAGGCCACCAATCCTCGGGATCCAGCACTGTCGCGTTCCCCATCTCCAGAGGGAAGACGAGGCTTGGACGGCCATTAAAGGAATTAATTAATCAAATTAACATTTGATTAACATCTGATCAGCGCTGTGGGGTTACACAGCCCCAGATAAACCACCGGGGCTCGTTACTCCCCAGGCTCCCTGAGTGCTCCTCAGCACCCGGAGCTGAATCCTGTCAGGATTTGTTCTCTGGGTTTGTTCTGGGTTTGTTCTGCGCTTCCCTGCAGGGAGCTCTGGGCAGAACCTGCTGCTCTGGGTGTTCTCCACGTCCCGAATTATCCCGTCCCGTGTCCAAACCTCCACCGGGGCTCCTCTGCCCCATCCCGGCGTTTCCGCTCCCCTCCCGCTTCCCCGCCCTCCTCCTCAGAGCTATTTCCTACAAAAAACTCCCGATTATCTTTATTTATTCATTGTCTCAATCCCTCCCATCCCTTTTGTCAGTCCCGGAGTTCTTCCTCTGCCTCCCTGGGATGACAAAACCCTTCCAGGCAGGAAATTTTCCTTAATCTCTCCCAAACCCCAAACCCTGCCGGCAACGCCAGATAAATGTTTAATGACAATAATTGAACTGCGCGGGAGCAGCGCTCAGCCGCACTCGCGTTTCCTCAGCCCTCTCCGACACGGGCTAATTAATTAACTGCAAATTTACCCGCGGGATAATTAAAGGATGCCCCGGCTGAGAGGGAAAAGGCGCTGGAAGCAGAGCAGGGATTTCGGAGGGATCCGCACAAATCCCGGCAGCCCCGGGCAGTGGGAGGTCCCAGGCCGTTCCCGACCTTTTGGAATCCAAACTGGATCCAGTTGGAGCTCCTGGGTCCCTCCATCCCTCCCTCCTGTCGCTGCCTCCCTTCCCTCCCTCCCCTCGGGGAGGCTCCATTAAAATCGCTGGGTTTGATTTCTTTTTATTTTCAGTTCTTTGAAAGTTCTTCTCTTTTCGTTTTCGGCCTTTGATTCGCCGGGGAAGTTGTGGGATCTGGGCAGGAAGAAATCCCTTCGTGCCCCTCTGGATGAGCAGAGTCCGAGCTCTGCCCCGGGCAGGGAATCCCAGCCCGGATCCCTTTATCCCAGCACGGCCCCGGCTCCCGGAGCTGCCCCCAGGAGAGTTCCTGTCCCAAATCAAACCCGGGATTCAGGAGCTCCCAGGCCCCGGGAATGGTGGGAAGGGGTCGGGCCACACCGAGAATTCCAATATTTCCCCGCAGCCTCTCCTCTCACTGCGAGGCTTTTCCTCCTTAATGTTTTAATCCCCATTTCCCTGAATTTTTGGGTGGGAAGACTCCTAGTCCGTGAGAGTCCCGTTCCTTTTCCCGACAGAACAGGAATGAGAGGGAACTCCGGGCCCCCGGGAATCCCCGGAACGTTTAAACCGATTTAAACTTTTAAACCGATTTAAACTTTTAAACCGAGCCCGTTCACGAACAGATCAGGGGATGAAAGGACCCCGAGCCCGGAGCTGCTGCGTTGTTGTTCCTCCGCGGGATCTGGACGTGGATCAGGAATTTATGCAGATGTTCCTCATCCCTGTTGTTTTCCCTCATTCCAAAGCCGCTCTCTGCCCGCTGGAAAATCCATTCCCGGAGCGGAACGGGGGAAAGCGGAGCCGGCCCGGGGCGGGCTCGGGGCGGGGGCAGGGCCGGGAGCCCCGCGCTGCCTCCCCTCTCCCGGGATTTAACCGCAGGATGATCTCCATGGATAACGATCCATGGAAACGCGGGGCTCGTCCCGGAGCGGGACTGGCGTGGAACCGAACGGGGCCGGTGCCGCATCCCGCCCCGCGCGGTGCCTCCCCCGCAGGAGGGAGAGGGGATGGAGGATGGAGGATGGAGGATGGAGGATGGAGGATGGAGGATGGATTCCCTCCTCCCTCCTCCTCCTCTTCCCTGTCCCGGCTCCCCGGGATGAGCGGGCATTCATTATTATTTTTAAAATAATTTATTTTATTTTAAATGTTTCTATTTATTTTAAATTTTAATTTTTTTTTATTCTTTATTTTTTATCGGTGTTTTGGCAGCGCCGGCGGGAGCGGGGTCAGGCTGCTCCAGGTGCCCTGAATCCCGCAGATATCCCGGAGAATTCCCGAGCAAGCGGGAGGGTAGCGACAGCCCCGGGACGTGGCAGCAGCTCCCGGGCCCCGCTCCAGCTCCCGCGTGGCACCGCCCGCGGCTCCCGGGGACTTTGGTGGCCCCATCACGGCCCTGCAGGGCCACCAGCGCTGTCCCTGTCCCCTCCGGCCACCCCGGGGCTCGCCAGGGCCGCGCCGGGCCGGGCCGCGGGTTTTTGGGAAGACAGAGGCAGGAGAGGGGAGGTCACGGGGCCGAAAGCGCCGGGCTGAATTCCCATCAGGACGAGGAGCTCGGGAAAGGCTCAGGGACAGCGAAAGGGGATGAGCCGGAGCCGGGGGGACTCCGGGAGCTGCCCTGGCTCCCCTCTCCCATCCCTCAGCAATCCCTGCAGCCCCTGGATCCGCCCGGGATCTTCTCCAGGTGCAGGAATTCCTGACTCCCGCGGCTGGAGCCAGCCCAGGGGCCGGCGGGGCCAGTCCCGGGTGGCACCCGTGTCACATCCCGCTCCGGCCGGGAACGGGCACACGCCAGCGCTGGGAGCCAGGGAGCCTTCCTGGGCTCTGGGACAGCTGGGATGAGGCATCCCGAGCTCTGCAGAGCCCACGGAAAATCCAGGCCAGGCCGGGGAATGTTTCCATGAGCGCTCACGGGTTTGGGGCCAAGCCTATGATTCCGGAGCGAGCCTCGGACTTTTCCGGCTTTTCCAGGTGCTTGAGGAGGGAGTTTTGTTCCAGCACCACTTCCAGCTGGATTTCCTTGGATTTCCCTGGAGATGGCCACCTGGACTCGCTCAGAGCTCCCCCCGGTCCTGGGGACACGTGGGGGCACCCCCAGCATCCCAATGGGAACAGATCCCCCGTGGGGATCCCCACCTCCGGATCCACTTCGCAGTGCCCAGCACGGAACATTTTTCCGTGGAAAAGGGAATCTCAGGCATTCTGGGACACTCTGAGCACAGCCTCCAGGTCTCCTTGGGTCCCTGAGGATGCCCCCAGAGGGGCTGGGGAACAACAGGGATTGAGGGAAGCCTGAGTCATGCCGAGGGCAGGAGCCGGGCAGGATCTGCCTGGATCCCAACACGTGAAGTTCCGTCCTCGTGGGACGCAGTGCCAGGGGTGTTTTCCTTCCCGGATCCATGACCTGGGCCAAAGGGATCTGTTCTGGTTCACGGCTGGGAGCTGGATTCCGTCATCCCTGTGGGTCCCTTCCAGCTGGGATATTCTGATCCTATGGAAAGGCAAAAGACCCCAAGGATCCCTCCCTGGTGCTGAGCTGTGCTCGGTGCATCCCCAGCTCCCTGATCCAACTAGAAATTCCCCCTTTTTGTGTTTACCCATGCCAGGGCCTGGATTCGAGGCTCTCCCAGGTGTTTTTGTCCCTCTGGAGCCAGAGGGGCTCAGGCTGGGAACGCTCCTCATGGTGGAGCTGAGGCTCCATCCTGGAAATCTGGGTGGTGACCACACTTCCCGGGACGTGCAGGTTCCTGCTGCATCCCGGGCCGGCAGGGAGGGGGCAGGGAGGCAGAATTTACCTGCAGGAACCTCTCAGCCTCTGCCTGGATGGAGGATCCGGCTGGAGCCAAGGATTCTGCAAGCTGGGCAAAGCTCCCGGCCCGGGACGGCTTCCTTGAAACTCCTGGAGCAGGCGGTGCCTCCCTTGGCTGCTGCCGTGGCCAGAATGTCCGGGGGCTGTTCCAGGGCAGGACTGGAGCCTCCCGTGTTTTCTGATGAAATCCTCCCACCCCAAACCTGCCAAGAAATCAAAGGCATCGCGCCTGTCCCAGGGCTACACACTCAGCACTCCCAGCGCCGCTCCAGCCCCGCGCCGCCGCTGCGGGAATTAAAGGCGCGGGCGGCTCTGCCTCCCCCCGGCCCAGCCCGGCCTCCCCCAGCCCAGCCCAGCCCAGCTCCCCGAATCCGCGGGATCGGAGCGAATCCAGCGCTTTTTTCCAGCCCGCACCCAAATCCCGGCCCCTGGAGCCACGGCTGGGATGGATTCCCTGGCGCCAGGTCCTGGGATGAGGTTCTCCCACACGAGCAGATTGAGGTTCTTCTCCCTCTCCAGGCTCGGGATTTGGGGCTTTTTTAAGGGCCTTTGGCTTCTCCCTGAAAATTTCCATCATTCTCGGCATGGGGACACGAGGGAATTCCTCCCCAGTCCACAGAATTCCGGCCTGATCCTCCCTGGAAAAAGGGTGCTGAGCATTCCCAGCGCTCCCGGGCCGGTTCCCACCTGGAGGGCTCCGGTGGCTGCGGTGGAGCAGGTGGAAAGCTGCCCTGAGCCAAGGGATTGGGAAAGAGGAGGGGAAATACCTGCATCGGGATTTTCACACCTCGGGCTCGCTGCCGCCCAGGTTCCCCCACGGGGAGCGGGGGCTGGATGGGGACGGCTCCTTCTGGAGGCTCCTTCCAGCATTCCCGGCCGGAAAAGGGCACCTCAGAGGGCGGCTCTGGATGCCAGAGGGAGCCTGGGGATTGCCTGTCCCTCTGCTGGGACAGATCCTGGCTCCCTTTTGGGGACTTTGGGCTGCCCTGTGCTGCTCCTGCCCCTTCCCGGGGAGCCTGGGCCGTGTCCTTCCCTTCTTTTCCCACACTGGCCGGGATTCCCGACTTTTCCTGCCAGAGAAGCCTTCGAGGACGAGGCCGAGCTTTCCTCACGTGCTGGAATTGTTAATCCCGGGTAATGTTCCTTGGGATTCAGGGGAGGATCCAGCCGGGCCTCAGGGAGCGATTCCCACTTCGGGATTCACACATTCCCTTGGGATCCGCATTTGCTGGACATCCCAAAACATCCCGAGCTGGGAGGGGCCCTCCAGGATCATCCTGGGCCCCCCAAAATTCCCACCCTGTGCCTGGGAGAGTTTAAAAGTTATAAACTAATGGAAAACTTGGAATTCTGCTCCAGAGGGACACCAGGGGTGACACTTCTGCCCTGCCTCGGCACGGCCCAGGAGGGTGACAACGATTCCCTGCTCCTGTTCCCAGCAGGGCCTCCAACAATTTGATAATTAACAACAAAAAAAAAAAAAAAAAGGTAAAAAATAATTAAAGAGAGAAACCTGGGAGTGCCACGAGGGGGGAAGATCCTGGGAGAGCCGGGCTGGAATTCTGGCCTGCTCCTCATCAAAGGATGCCCCGAAACTTTACCTGGCCGGGGCCGCCCCCTCTGCCCGCTGAGGTGACCCGGGTGACCTCCGGGAACGTCCCGATGGTCCCAGGCAGCCCCGGGACAATCGGGATGGGAGCAGAGGGGAGGGCCGGGCAGGGGCACAACAAAGGGACCCTCAGTGGGGCCCGCGGGCTCGGGATTTGAACGGGGGGGGGGGGTGAGGAGCTGAATTCCCAGGAAAAGGGGCGGGATTGTCCATCACAACGAAAGAAAAAAGAACTCAAAGCCACCCCCAGCAGGTGAACAGAGCCCCAGGGGGACAGCCCGGCCCCGGGGTGGCTTTCGGAGCGAATGTCCCTTCTGTCCCCTGGCTCCAGGTGACACCGGCGCCACCCCGGCCTGGCAGCCCCCGACGTCCCCCAGCAGCAGCCCCGCGGCTTTAGGAGCCAATCCCGGCTTTTGAGCGGGAGGATCGCGGCGCTGCTGGGACGGGGATGGGGCAGAGCTGTCCCGTCCTGCCGCGCTCCGGCCCCGGGGCGTGCCCGGTGCCCCCGCGGGCGGCGCTGGCGCTGTGCCCGGGACGCGTGGCAGGACCGGCTCCGTGGGCCCGCGCTGATGTCACGGGGACACGGCGCTGTCACCTCCCCCGGGACCCGTCCTGCTGACACAGCGCGGTGTCCCCAGGGCCCCGCGCCGGGACGGGGCCGCTGCCAAGGAGTGGGAGATTCGCTGGATTTAGGGTTTTGGAACCCCCAAACGCAGCCGGGTTCACCCCAGGGGGCTCCGAGCTGTCCCCAAGTCCCCTGGGAGCTGAGCTCAAGGTCCCTCTCCCTCCCCTGATCCCTCATCTGGGATGGAGGAACACAATTTCTCCTCCCTGGGGTGGAATATCCTGAAGTTTTCCCAATATTTTCCAGGGAAACCTGGGTTTGGAAGTCCTTAAAACCGGGGCTGTGACCTGAGCTCGGCGGAGCGGGAAAGGATTTGGTTTTCCCGGGGCGCTGCCGTGACCTGGCACCGTTCAGCAACGACTTTGGAGCTGGGATTAGGGTTCCTTGTACAACGTTCCGGGCAATTATCTGCCAATAATTACGGCGCTGGGTAATTCCAGAAGGAGTTTATTTAATATCAACAATCTGGAAGGGAGAGAGGCTGGGATAAGACGGAGCCCAAGGGCTTGGGAATGCCGGCTTTGCTCCCATGGCAATTCCCAGATGTGGCTCCTGCAAAGAACTCGACTTTGGCCAAGCCAAACCAGGAAAAGGGTTGGGATTGGTTTGGGGAATTGCTGCTTTTACCTCCCGATCCCATTCTTGGAGTCTCAGGAGGGTTTTGTTGACTGGGAATTTACAGGGATTTTACTGGGAATTTACTGGGAATTCATTGGGATCTCAACCCATCCCACACCGGCACTGAAGGTCCTGAGGGGCCCATCCCAGTCCCTGCTGGAGCCCTGACCCCCTTTCCCCCGGATTTCCGTGGCTGCTGCCGGAGTTATCCAGGTTAAACCCTGCCGAGGCTCTGTTCCCGAGGGGAATTAGGTCAGGAATGGGATCTGTGTCACCGGGGAGGCTCCGAACGTCCCCAGTGTCACCAGCAGGAGCTGCCAGGGGCTGAGCCACGGCTGGGATTCCCCCACTCCTCACCGGGGTGAGGGCACAGAAGGGTTAAAAATGCCCGATCTTCCCCCAAAACGTTCCCGAGAATTCCCTTCAATCCCTGTGCCGATCCCAAGGGACAGAGGGGGCAGAGGGCTCCGCAGTTGGGTTTGACTCCCGGGGTTTGGTCTCTCCGGGATCCGGGCAGGGTTTGTTTCCTTGCTGGGCCTCCTGTCCTTGTGGGAATTCTGATGCCATGTGGGAATCTCCTGTTTTCCTCCTTCTTCCCCAAAGTAAATGTCAATTTTTGGGGTGAGAGGAGAAAGAATTGGTGTTTTTGTGCTTTCCCAGGCTATTCTGGTTGCCAGTTTGAAACAGCCTTTCCCACAAAAAATCCCGGTTTTTTATTTAAAACCCAGAAACACAATGGAGTTTTCCCATTTTCCTTTTAAATTGAACTCCTGATAAAGCCTCTCTGCTGCTCCCCCTCTCCCATCCCCATCCAAAAAAACCCAAACCAGGAAAAGACTCCTTAAAATCAGTGATTAAACCCGGGTTTAGATTGATTCAAACCAGGGATTAGGTCGGCTTTAAGCAGAAATTTCATCCCCAAAACAATCAATTCTGTTTTTCTTTTTCCCCAAACTTTTTCCCAGAGGTTTGGAAGCTGCCAGACATTCCAGGTGTCCTTCCCCAGGTGGTTCCCGACTCTCCCATTCCCACCCAGATCCGCAGGGCCTGTGCTGCTCCCGCTCTCCACACAGGGTCTCCCTCGCCCTGGACAAGGCAACCTTTAATTAATCCTAATTAAGATCCCATTCCCGGCCCTGCTTCTCCCACAATCCCTGGACGTTCTGCTCCCAGCCCTGGTTGTGAATTCCATAATAAACTGCAGGATTCCATTGGTGGAGTTTCCTCCTTCTGCAATCAGAGCTGTAAACCGGACACTGCTCCCTTTTCCATGGGATTGATGGGAATTTCTCCTCCTTCCCAAAATTCCACCTGGGCCTGGCAGCCAGAACCCAGAATGGGAAAGATTTGAACCGGAAAAACCTCTGGAAAGCAGGAAAAGGAACAATAAAATCGGTTATCCCAGGGAATCCTGCCCGGACATGGAACCCTCTGCAGCCTCCAGGGATGGGATGTGGAGGATCCCAACCTTTCCCATCCATCCCAGGGATGCTCTGCCCCTTTTGACCCCTGTGGGGAATTATCCCAGGCCAGGAACTCCTCCAGTTCCTTTGGCCTCATGGTCTGGAGATGTCCCACATGTCCCAGATGCCTCCAAAGGTCCCTTCCCACCCAAACCGTTCCAGGATTTTACTTCTCTCCCGTTTATTTTCCCTGCTCTCCACAAGTCAGGACAATTCCCTGCTCTCTCTTCCAGCCTCGTCCTTGTCCCTCCAGCAACCCCAGCTGTCCCAGCAGGGCCTTTTCCAGCGGGATGTGCCCGGCTCTGCAGTCAGGAGGGCCGGGAGGAGCCTGCTCCAGGTCCCTGCAGCTGCCGGCTGACTCCGGGCAGGGATCCAGGAGCTGACGCGGAAGACGAGAGGGCCGAGGAGAAACCTCGGGATGAGCCGGCAGGGACTCACCGGGCTGGAATTGCAGCTCCCGTGTCCCCGCGGAGTCTCCCTGTGCCCATTGCTCCCCGTGGCATTCCCACACCCCTTATCTGCCACCCGGGAATCGCTTTTTGGGTTTTTTCGGGATGGGCTTTGGCGGTGGAATCCCGGCCGGGAGACGCGGGGTCCAGACAGGCGGCAGCTGCCTCGTGGTGGCTTTGTGGGGACCAGATTTTCAGGAGATGGGAGCTGGTTTTTCCAGGTGGGACCAGGTTGTCTCGAGCACTTTGGGCCCCAGCAGTTCCCAGGGAGCTTTTCCAGCGGCACCCGAGGAACTGCAGCTGCTCCGGTGGGAGCCAAAGGCCCTGGAATGGTTTGGGGGAGACCCAAACTTGGGGGTGAAACCGGGATGGAAAATCCATGGAATGAGTCCCCAGCCCCCCCCAGGCAGGGATTTTGGGTGCTGCAGGTGGTTTGGGATCCCTGTGCAGGGCGCTGTGATTAACGACTGATTAACGAGATTAATTTATACTTAATTAACCCGACATTGATGGGCTTTGGTCCTTGGGCAGAGGCTCCCTCGGCTCTCCCGGGGTTGCGGCTCCCATGGTTTCTGTGGGATGAACCAGGGATCGAATCCAGGTCCTGATGCTCCAGAATCCGACCCCAGGGAGTTTCTCCCGCTCTTCCCAAACCCTTTGGGATTCTGTTTGATGAACTCAACGTGACTCCTCGATTTCCTGATTTCCAGGTTTCCCGATTTCCTCGGCTCGACTCAGAGAGGGCTTGGACGAAGCCAAGTCCGTACCCCTGAGCTCTCCAGGTGTTGGCAGCAGCAACCTCTGGCTTTTTCCAAGGACTCCGGACCCACCACCCTTTTCCCAATCCTCAGCTCCCTTTCTCCGAGGAGGAGGAGGATGTTGTGGATCAAACCGCAGGACCTGCTCCCCACACACCTCACCCACGCTGGGCCCTCTCCCAGAGGCCTCCCCGTGACTCCATGCCCAGGAATGCTGCACGGATCCAGCGGGAATTGCATCAGGAATTGCATCAGGAACTCGTTGTGCACAGGATGGGGCGGAGGTTGCAGTGACACCTGGGCAGTGCCACCTGCGGAGGTGACACCTTTGCAGTGGCACCTGTGGCAGTGCCACCTTTGCAGCACCACCTTTGCAGCACCACCTTTGCAGTGCCACCTGTGGCAGTGACACCTTTGCAGGGCCACCTGGGCAGTGACACCAGGGCAGTGCCACCTTTGCAGTGACACCTGCACAGTGGCACCTAGGCAGTGACACCAGGGCAGTGGCACCTTTTAAGCACCACCTTTGCAGTGCCACCCTTGCAGTGACACCTTTGCAGTGCCACCTTTGCAGTGCCACCCTTGCAGTGACACCAGGTTAGTGCCACCCTTGCAGCGTCACCTTTGCAGTGCCACCTGTGGCAGTGACACCCATGGCAGCGTCACCTTTGCAGTGCCACCCTTGCAGTGCCACCTTTGCAGTGCCACCAGGGCAGTGACACCCATGGCAGTGCCACCCAGGCAGTGTCACCCATGGCAGTGCCACCTTTGCAGTGCCACCCTTGCAGTGCCACCTTTGCAGTGCCACCTTTGCAGTGACACCCATGGCAGTGCCACCCAGGCAGTGTCACCCATGGCAATGCCACCCAGGCAGTGTCACCCTTGCAGTGCCACCTTTGCAGTGCCACCTTTGCAGTGCCACCTTTGCAGTGACACCCATGGCAGTGCCACCTTTGCAGTGCCACCCGTGGCAGTGCCACCCAGGCAGTGCCACCCGGCCCTGTGCGATGTGGCCCTGCTGGGGGACAAGGGGGGGCCCCACATCCCCCTGGCACGGGCGGGGGGAGCAGTCCTGCCAGCCCCCGCCGGGATTTGGGATCTGTTCCCGCTCCTCCTGCGGGGCTGGGATGAGCCCTCCGCAGTCTCCAGGGAGTCTGGGATTTTTCCGGCCCTGCTGAGCTCATCCCACACAGCCCTGGGCCCTCGCGGACTCGCAGCTCCCAGCTTGCCCTGCTTGTCCTTAAAAAGCTGCTCCTGCTCAGCGTCCCCGGGCTCTGTCCTGACCTCGAGCTCCCAGTGAGGCTGATCCCAACGCAGGGATTGTCCCAGGGATATTTCCCAGCCGGACACGGGGGGTTTGTGCTGCTCCCTCTCACCCGGGCAGTGCCTGGGTGACCCCAAACCTCCCTTTTCACACATCCCTCGGTGTCTCCCACCTTCCCTTCGGAGCTCAGCCCTTCTGGGATGGCCGGGCTGGCCCAGGGAGGCGCCGGGGGAATTTGGGGAGCCCCATTGCAGGCCTGGAGCACAGACAGAGCCCCGGGAGCCGTCAGGGACAGACATTCCCTGCTGGAACATCTGAGGCCGGAGGAGCCCCGGCGATTCCCACATACATTAGAGCTTGATAAGGAACCTGCTCCATTCCCACCCCAATCTGAGAACGTCCCGTTTATCCCAACCTCGTCCTGCACCTTTGTGCTGCTTCCCAGCCCCGGGTGCTTGGGCTGGGCCTCTCCTGGCACAGAGCAGGACAATTCCCTTTCATCTCGGGAACACGAGGCCTTCCAGCCTCTTCCTCGTCCCTGCTGCTCCCTCCGAGGCCTCCTCCACCCGTTCCTTCCTCAAGGGGAGCTCGCTCTGAGCCAGACCGAGGGAATTCTCCTCTATTTCTGCAGACCGAGGGAATTCTCCTCTATTTCTGCTGGAAACGTTGATCCCAGGATTTTATCCCCTGTCCCACCTGGATCGGGTTATGCCGGGGTTGGATAATGCATCCTGGAGTTTCTTCCCGGCTGCTGGAGGCAATTCCCATCTGCTCCAGCCTGGAGTGGTCAGGGTTTCTCCTGACCTCGGCTGGACATTTTATCTCCAGGTGGGAAAAGCGTTCCTCAGGAATTGCCCAAAACATGCGGAAAACCACCGGGACTCAGGCAGCTCTGGAGCTGCCTTTGAGAACCTCCCGATGCAAAAAATAAAACAAAAAATCAAGGAAGGAAGGGCTGAGAGGCTGAAAAGAAAATGTTTTTCAGACCCGTCTGACTTTTGGGAGGAAATAATTCCAGAAAGGAAAATTTATGGAATAGAAGGAACCAGGCCCTGAGTTTGGGCCAGACTTGGCTGGAATAAAGCCAAGAAAATCCTGTGCCAGCCCCTGGGTTGTGCTTGGCACTGGGACAGGGATTTGCCCTTTGCTGTTTATCCAGCTTTGGATTTTTGGGAAACGCCAACATCTCTTTTTTTTTTTTTTTTTTTTTTTTTTTTTTTTTTTTTTTGGGTGGTTGTTGTTGTTTTCTTTCCGAAAGAGTCAGAAATTTCCAAATGCTGAAACTCTTCCCAAAAGGAACCAGCTGGGATTGCTCAACTCGCCGTTCCTGCCCCCGCCCTCCCGATGAGTTACGGAGGGTGTGACATCCCCGGGCCGGGTGTGACATCCTGGGATCGCTGATCCCAGCGGCTCCACGGGGCCCCTTCCAGCGGCTGCTGCTTAACGAGGGCTCCATCCCTGTGCCAGCCGGGAACCTGGCCCTGCCGGAGCGGGAACATCCCATTCCCTGGCTCCGGAGCCATTCCCAGCAGAAGCAGCTGCTCCCGGCCCCACGGGATTCATCCACGTGGGATTTGTCCACGAGGGTTTGCTCCTCGTGGGGCCCGTGGAAGGCGTCCCCTGTGGAATGGGATGGGCTTTCAAATCCCTTCCAATCCCAGTAATTCCGTGATTTATCCCAGTGTCAACAAAGCCAAAATCCAGCTGCTGCTGCTGCCGCCTCACACCTGAGGCATCCTGGCTTTCCCCGCACTCCTAGAAAAGGCCGAGGTGATTCCCAGGAGCTGACAGGGGGATAATCAGGGATGTCCTGGGCTCGAGGGATTCCCTGTTCCAAGCCCAGCATCATTCCCTGGTGACTTTTCCCCAGAGCCTGGTGCCTTCCCAGCACTTATGGCAGATGATTATGGAAAATGCAGCAATTAGGGAAGAGCCAGGGAGGTTTGGCCTGGGAAAGGGGAAAATGGGATGGGGCAGGATGAGCTGTTCCAAACGGTGGAGGCTGATTGATTTCACTTTCTTCTCTGGAAAAACGTCCAGGGATATCGGGAAGCAGGAGGAGGAGGAAGGTTCTCCCAGGGGAATTGATCCATGGATTGGAACCAATGGAAGCACCTGGAGTGTCCCAGGGACACGGAGCAGTCCCAGTTCGCAGGGCGGGATATATTGGGGATCCATAAATCACTTTCCAGATCCATGGAAAGCCACAGGGAGGCCTCAGATCTGGCTCCAGCAGCCGGGCACTGCTGCCTTTCCCTTTTCCCTGCTCCCCTGGCTGTGGAACAGCTGGAATTTCAGAGGAAAAGTCGTTCTTGGGAACACCTGTTTGGGACATTTTTGTGAGGGGACCTCTCCAGTGGAAGTGGGGAATGTCCCTGCCCACGGACGAGCTTTGGGATCCCTTCATCCCAGGCCATTCCCTGTTTTCTGGAGCCCTTCCCCCCGCGTTTTGCCTGCCCAGCTGCTCCCAGCAGAGCCCGGCCGGGCTGGCCCCGCTCCCGCCGCAGGACAACCCGCAATTATCCCGGCATCCTCGGGATGCCATCCCGGCCGGATTCCCTCTGCTGCCGCCCGTATCCAGGTAACCTGCTCCCAGTCAAAGCGCCGGCAGCGCAGGGAAGGCGCTGGCGGCCGTTCCGGGGGATCCGGGGCCGCTGTGGGCAGCGCAAACAGGAAACGGGGCCGGAGCCCCGGAGCCGCCCCGCCCTGGCCCGGGGCGTTTGGGCAGAGCCGGGGCTGCTCCCGCTCCCGTGACGCGTTGTTGTTGTGGATGAGAAATTCCAGGAGCGTGGATGTCCCTCGGCTTCGGGGACGGAGTCACCGCCTGAGGTTTTTGGGGTTAAATCCACACAGGTGCCGACCTTTGAGGCCCGATGGGATTTGGGGCCAGGGTTTGTCCTACACGGGGACGCCAAAGGATGGGGATGGATGCCAGGGATGATGGAAGGAGCAGGAATTCCAAACCACGGGGAGAGCAGCAGGAATTCCAAACCGTGGGGAGAGGAGTGGGAATTCCAAATAATGGGAAGAGCAGCGATCCCAAACCATGGGAGAGGAACAATCCCAACCCCAAAAAAAAGCAGAAGGAATCCCAAACCATGGGGAGAGGAACCGTCCCAAACCATGGGAGAGGAACAATCCCAACCCCAAAAAAAAGCAGAAGGAATCCCAAACCATGGGGAGAGGAACCGTCCCAAACCATGGGGAGAGGAACCATCCCAAACCATGGGGAGAGCAGCAGCAATCCCAAGGCCTGAGTCACCTCCCGGTGCTCCCAGCCCGCAGAGGGAGCTGCTGGAGTTCGGATTCACCGGGCCGTGACAAATCAATAAACCCGGCCCTGGTGTTGCATAAGAGTGGGATGCTGGAATTCCTGCATGGAATGAGCTTTGGGAGCCTCCCGGGAGGCCTTTGGTCCCTCCTGGCCCCGTGGCTCCAGCAGCTCCCGGTGCTGCGGGGTGGGCCGAGGTGACCGGAGGTGTGGAACAGGTGACGCTCAGTGTCCCTCAGACCATCCTGGGGCTCCCGGCTCTCCCTGGGTTTCCTTCCCAATCCGGGGATGAATCCTTGACTGAATCCCTCGGCTCTGAGGAGAGGAGAGATCCCAGCTCCCGGGAATGGAGGGACGAGCGGACCCGTGCTTCCCGGCCCCGCGGAGCGTGACGGGATCCCCTGAGCCATGTGGGAAACGCTCAGGTCCAGACTTGATCCAGCAATCCCGAGAACTCTCCCGGCTGATCCCTCCTGGGCCGTGGGGCAGGGAATGGAGAGAGGGGGAACGGAATGAGGGATGGAACGAGGGGATGGATCGGGAGCTGTGGGGCAGCAGCAGCTGAGCCAAACCAGCCCTGGCTGCTCCCGGGCTCTGCATCCCACCCGGGACCAGGGACAGTCCCTGGGATCCTGCTCCCCCAATCCCTTGGGATCGCTGCTCCAGCCCCTCTGCTGTGCCAGGAGGGAAGGGCCGCCATCCAAAACCCCACGGGATCACCCCAAAGATCCCCTGGAGTGGGCAGACCTTTGGGATGGGAAGCCGGGGAGGCTTCCAGCTCTCCCATCCCGGCTCCCGACGCTGCCGGCTCCGGTCAGGGCCAGGCACGACCACAGGGAGCGGCTTTCTCATGGTGCTCTGGCACATTTCCTGCATCCTGCAGAAAACCGGGAGCACTTTTGAAGTCAGGAGGAGGTCGAGGCTTTGTGGCTCCGGATTGGAGCTGGGCACAGGCTCGGAGTGCTGGCAAAGGGCTGGGAATTTGTTTTCCCGAATTTGTGCCACCAGCGACCCCCTCCCCTGCAGGAGAAGAGCCAATTCCACCCTCTGGAGAAATCCCGGGATGCTCCAGGAGCCCTGGATGGAGTTTTTTTCCAGCGCAAGCTGAAGTTTGTCTCTGTTTTCCCGGGATTGCTCCTGTTGGGACAAACATTTGTAACCAAATTAAATCCAGCCACAGCAAAAGGAGCCAACAGGAAACCCTTCGGCTCCAGTCACCCCAAATCCTCGGAGGATCCGGGGATGGGAGCCTGGGAAAGCGGCTTTTGGCTGGGAAAAGGGACAACAGGGACTCGCTGCCACCACGAGGGGCGACCTGAGTCCCTGCAGGCTTCCAGCCACATCCCTTCATCCCATCCCATGGATGTATCCCATCCCATGGATTCAGTCTGGGGTCTGTGGAGAACCCAGGAACCATTTCGGGGGTGTTTTGTTTGGGATTTGGATCCCCACGATCCAACACTTCCATTTATATTTATTTTTAATTTTTTTAGGATTAAGAAGCTCTGCACCAGGGAAGTGTGAAAATCCAGCTGGGACAGCCAGCAGGATCAAACCCATGATCCAGGCTGGGACTGCAGATCCTGGCCCTGTGGAGCACAAGTAGGGGTCCTTTTCCCTGGTTTATCTTCCCTGAGCCTTGGAGCTGCTGCAATTCCTGCCAGAGGCTGAGCCGGGGGAAATCCCCAGGTGGAAAAGTGTCTGGATCCAGGGAGGATTCCCACATCCCACCCTCCTCCCTGGAGGGATTTGGAGAAGCCAGAGCCCCACGTTCGACTCCGGCCGGGAATTGGGGTCCGTGTGGTCAAGGGTCCATTGGGGCGGGTGGAGAGGGCTTGGAAAGACTCCTGTCAGGGATGGCAGCGAGGGAGCTGTCCCTGATCCTGGGATGGGATGTGCAGGGTCATCTCCTGAATTCCCCTGCCAGCCCCATGTCGTGGTCCCGTCCCTCAGCTCCGACAGCGCCGGGATCTGATCCCTTCCCTGGGGATGGAATCCCACTGGTCCCTCGGGTGCCCTTCTCCAGGAGCCTCTCCTCAGCACTGAGACGAGCTGAGGGAACACGGCCCAGCCCCCCCAGCCCTGCCTGGAGCACATCCCAAATCCCGGGGGAAGTTTCCCGGGACGATCCTTTCCCGATCCTTTCTTCTCGCCGCCTTTTTCTTTGCTTTTCCTTTTTTTTTTTACTTTTAATTAAACGAAATTAAATTTCTGCAGCATCCCTGGTTTCATTATCCCAGCTCTCCACCGGAGGCATCGCTCGCAGTCCCTCGGGACGAGTTGGACAACGCCGGGAATGCTCAGGTTGAGGCTCTTCCCACTTTTCCTCCCTCCCTTCTTTCTCCCTGCTCCGCTCCGGCCCCAGAGCGGCTCTGGAGTCTCAGCACTGCCCAAGCCGCACTTCAAAGGCTCCGGGAGCTTCCCCGCGCTTCCCTGGCAGCTCCCGGCATTAATCACCCGGAGCCGGCGCGGCCCCGTCACCCCGGATTGTCCCGGGGCTTCTCCCGGGTCTCTCCCAGCGCAGGGAATGTGGGTCTGGTCCCCTGGGATGGGACATTTCCATTCCGGGGGGTTTTGGGTCCCCAGACACGGCTGGAGGTGATGAACAGGGACAGAGCAGAGCTGGGAATGTTCTCCTGGAGAGGAGAAGGCTCCAGGGGGAGCTCGGAGCCCCTTGCAGGGCCTGGAGGGGCTCCAGGAGAGCTGCAGAGGGACTGGGGACAAGGCCTGGAGGGACAGGACACAGGGAATGGCTTCAAACTGGAATAGGGCAGGGCTGGATGGGACACTGGGGAGGAATTCCTGGCTAGGATGGAATTCCCAGGGAAGCTGTGGCTGCCCCTGGATCCCTGGCAGTGTCCCAGGCCAGGCTGGAGCACCCTGGGACGGTGGGAGGTGTCCCTGTCCAGGGCAGGGGTGGCACTGGATGGGCTTTAAGGTCCTTCCAACCCAAACCATTCTGGAATGCCTTTATTCCAGGAGGGCTCCTGGCAACTCCAGGTGAAGCCAGGAGAGATCCTGCGGGATTCAGGGAGGATCCTGGCAGGTGACGCCACGTGGGATGATCCTGATCCCGAGCTGATTTCCAGCTCCAGATTCCAATCTCCTGCACTTCCTCTCTCCCTGGGGGAGATAAGGATCCTGGGCACGAAGGGCTGAGCTGCCTGGAATTGCATCCGCTCCCACAGCCCGGCCAAGGCGGGAGCGAGGCCTCTCCTGGGGAATGGGGAATGGGAGGGGATGGGGAAGGGGCAGGCGCCGCCTTCCTGTGGGTGTTTTCCAGAGAGAAACCGGGATGGAGCCGGCACCTGCCAGAGCAGGTGACTCGGGTGTGAGGAATGCGGACCCGGGATGTGGGCTGGGATCAGGGAGGGCATGGAGGGAGCTGGAAACGCTCCCGAAAGGAGACGGGAAAGGGTCAGTCCCGGCATCTCTGTCAGAACAGGATCACCTGGAAGTGGTGCAGGACTCATCCCCACAGACCCTGGAGCTGCCAGTGGCTCAGCAGGGATAGCAAAGCTTTTGGAGAGGCTTTGGGAATTCAGAAGTGGGAAAAGGATGAAGGGGTTGAGCACAGGGAAAATCCTCACCTGGGCTGGGAATGGTGGAGGAGGAAGGGCCAGGCAGGAGTTATTCCAGGTAATCCCCAAACCACTTCCTTTAGGGCCAGGAACTGGAGGAATCCCAGGGCACCCTGGAATGGTTCCCCTCCTCCCTGAGACTTTCCTGTGGGAATGTTGGGTTTGCTCTCCTGGACGGGGCAAGGATCCTCTCTCTGCTTCTCCAGGATGAAGCTTGGGTCATGGCAAACAAAATTCCCTCTGGGATTGGGGAAAACCACACATTTGAGCAGATCCTGCAGGAATTTGCTGTTGGGATGGCTCCCAATCCTGCAGGTCTGGCAAGGGCACAGCGAGGTCCCTTCCCTCTGGAAGCCAAACCAACGCTGTGTGCAGAGCCAGAGGGATGGGGCCTGCTGGGAATGACCCCGCTCCTCCCAAAGGGCGTTTGGAGCAGGAATTTTCCTTTTGGGGCATCAGGCAAGGCCTGGTCTGGTTTGGGAGGAGAAGAGATGGGGATGGGGAGCAGGAGAGGGGATGGGGAGCAGGGTGCAGAACCCCCCCCAACATTCCCGGCCCTGCCCCTCCGCTCCGGCCGGTGGAACCGGGACAGCCCCACGTGAGCAGAGCTCACACGTCCCTGTCCCACCGCCTTTGATCTCCAGCCCTGGCAGGGAAGGTGTCCCGGCAGGAATCCGGCCCGTCAGGTCCCATCGGAGCCGGTGGCACTTGGTGACCAAGCCCTGGCAGCTGAGGTGGCCCCGGTTGGAGCCAAGCTCCGCCTCTGCCCCGGGGCTGCGGGGAGGATCCTGCCCCGGGAGTTCGGGGGGCTCGGCTGCTCCCGAGGATCGGCACGGCCTGGAGGGGCTGTGCCGGCCGTCCCCGGCCCCGGGGGGCTGTGCAGGCCCTGACCCCGGTCCTGGCAGGGCACAGGAGCTGCTGCTGCTTCTGTGGCCTTTTGGCGCTGGAAAATAAAGGCGTAAAAAAGATGGAAATTTTTTCCATGGGCAGACAGTGATGGAACAAGAGAGAATCTTCCTCCTCCTCCTCCTCCTCCTCCTGCTGCTGCCCAGGGTGGCCCTGGGTGGCCCCGTCCCCGCTGGAGCGGCCGCTCCCGATTACTCACGGTGGGGGAAAAGCAGAGCCAATGGAAAAGATGGAAAGCGACTGGAAAAGATGGAAAGAGGGCGCTGGGTCCTCCCGCGGCAGCAGCTGGAGCTGAGCTCAGCCAGAGGGACAGGGAGTGGGACATCCCGCCCTGGGTGACTGGGACACACTGGGGGGGCTCTGGCACCACCGGGGAATGTCCTGGCACCGTTGTGGGGTCCCTGTCACCCCTGTTGAAAACCCAACCCCACCCAACCCAACGCCCCCTCGGTGACCCTGCCCGGGGTGAGGCGGCAGCTGGACCCGAATCCACAGGGTGGGAACAAAGTGGGATGAAACGGGACCCCTGGGGAGCCCGGCCGCGTCCAGGTGCGATTTTCCAAAGCAAAGCAGACAAAAGCTCGGCCCGGGACGTTCAAAGGAAGCCGCGGCCGCGGGCCCCCCCCTGCCCCGGCCAGGGAGGGGATCCGACCCCATTCCCGGGCGGCTTCCCGGCTTTGTGCCTGGCGGGATTGGGTTACGGGGCCGGCCTTGGGACCCTCCCCCGCGGGTCGCGGGTGGATTAAGGAATTCCAGCCCCTTTCAGTGCCCGCTGAACCACGAATAATTCGGGAGCTGCAAAGGGCGGGAGGGGCGGGAGGTGTTCAATGGGAAAGGCACCTGCCGGGCAGCTGGAATTCGGGGAGTGGGAGGAACCGTGGGATTTGCGTCCAAACCTGGGATTTTTGGCCTGGGTGAGGGTGGCAGGGTGGCAGTGGGAGGTCCGTGTGTCACCTGTGCCACGGGGATGCTCCCAGGGACAGGAAAAGCCATCACCCGGTGCAGGTGGAGTTTGGGGATGGGTCACCCGCTCCCAGCATCTCTCGGGAGCCGGATGGGACAGGATGATCCTGCCTGGCTTTGGGAGGGGTGTCCCGGTGCCACAGCGCCCCTGATGATGTCGCATCCCTCGGGGCAAGTCCCCCGATCCCTCCCGGCCGTGCCCGGGGGGGACTTTGACACCCAGGAGCCGTCGGGGTGGCAGCGACTGCGCCCGCCCTGGTCCCCCGGGAGACTCCTGGGCGCCTCTTAATGGCACCTTAATTACACATTTACCGTCCCCGTTCGTCCCTCCCTCTCCTTCCCTCCTCCCTCCGTCCCTCCCGAGCTTCCCCAGGATGGAAATGCCCGGCGCGTGCTGCCGGGATTGTCACCGCCACTAATGACCCCCTGCGAGCCGGGGCGGAGCGCGGCGGCGTGGGGACACGGGAGGTGGCACTGCCCCGACCGGCTCGGCTGCGGCTGCCCGCGCTGGCCCCGGGGCCCGGCTTTGCCTCCGGCTCCGCAGGGAAGCGCTCGGTGGCTCTGGGATTTGGGGACACGGCTGTGGGGGTGTCCCTGTGCTCGCTGCGAGCTCCCGATGTCACCGTGCCAGCCCTCCCTGGAGCCATCCCTGCCGGTGTCTGTCACCCATTCGCGGGCAGGTGGCTTTTCCAGGCTTTCTCGTGCGGGGTTTTGCAGGGATCGAGCGCTCCTTTGCAGAGGGAGCAGTCCGGGAGGAGCTCTGGGATGCTCTCATCCCCCGGGATCCGGGAATGGAGCGTCGGCCTCTCCCTTCCCGCTCCTGGGCGAGACCCCGGCTCCTTTATCCAGGGAAAATCCGCACGGAGAACTTTGCTGGAGCCCGGGAATTCGGCCCCAGAGGCTCCAAGAATTCCTCGTACCCGGCACAGGCAGAGAACAAAAAAAAAAAAAACAACAAAAAAAAACCCCAGCCAAAAAAACCAGAAACGGCACGAGGAGAGGAACAATTTCCTCCACCGCTAATTGTCCCTCTGTTAATTAACGCGAGTGTGGGGGCGCTGATTAGGATCTCCCCAAAGCCACAGGTCCTGGCTGGGGACAGTGCTGACCACACGGGGCTGAGCCGCGCCAGGCCCCGGGGGACGCGAAGGGGGTCCTGGATTTAGGAAGCTCTGTGGGGCTGGATTTGGGAATTGAGATTTGGGATTTGAGATTTGGGATTTGGGAATTGAGATTTGGGATCTGGGATTTGGGATTTGGGAATCTGCCCTGCTGCCACCCCTCGTGGGTAAATCAGGGACTCGGAGGTGTTTCCTGTGGCTGGGGCATGGCTCGAGTGATCACAGAAGGATCCGGCTCCTTTCCAAGCTCTCCAGCTCCCAGAGTCTGGGGAGATGGGAATTAGGGTTCTAAAGCCTCTTTAAGTGGTGCCTTTGTCAAATTAGCGGGGCCAGGCCAGGGCTAATGAGCGGAATAATTGATTAAATCTGTCCCACTTCTGCCTCGCAGCCTCGCACCTTCCCCAAAGGTTTCCAGATGGGGAATAATTAATTATCCCCCAAAGTGGCTCTGCGCTGAGACAGGGATGTGGGGAATTCCCACAGCGCAAAATTGCCCCCGCAATTAATCCCAGGCTCTTAATGAACTCTGCAAAGAATGGCCGGGATGGGGAGAGACCCTCTTGGGGCCAGGAATGGCCGGGAATGGCTGGGAATGATGGAATGGTCCCCTCTGCGTTTATGGGGCAGCAAAACCGGCACCGGGTTCGGTCCTCTTGAAACAGGAATTTGGGAATTCTCCCCTCTTCCCTGCTCCTCATCCACCCATGAAGTCCAGGGGACCATTTCCTCCCGGGCCTTTCCTCGTCGTTCTTTCCACCAGGGCCCTTTGATGCCTTTGGTTTCCAGCCACGCATCCCCGGGAAAATCAAACCCAGATCGGCGTCCTGGGAAAGATTTGGAGGTTCTGAACCAAAATATCGGCTCTGGGAGAGGGATGAGGCGGGGCCGGGGGGAGCAGCGCTTGGTTTGAGGATTTTGGTCACATCTCAGTGGTTTCATCCAGCTCCAAGCGGGGATGGGGCAGGGAAGGGATCCTGGAAGTTGTGGGGTTCTGACCGCGGTTGTGGCGATGGGGAAATGCTGATTTACACCCCTGGGTGGGGGTTTGGTGGCACCAGGCTGCCCCACACGCTCTGGGTGCTGGAAATCGGGACAGGAACTCCCAGTTGGAGCTGGGGTTCACCTTCCCAAGTCCATCGGGGCTCCAGAATCTGGGACAAGCCACTTTTTGAGCTTCTTTTAGCAGAAAATTTCAAATCCCGGACTTGTTGGAGCTTTGCAAATTAAACGGGGAGAAAAAATATCACTGCGAGCTTTCCCTTCCCGTGGGTCCCTCTGCAACTGTCCCAGACCCTGCTGTGACATCGCTGTCACCTCCCACGTCCGTGTGTCCCCTGGGGCCACCTCTGCGCCATCAGGTCACCTCCCCCCGAGGTGATTCATTCCGGGGGGAGCAGGCCCTGGGTGCTCTGGGGGTGTCTGGCACCATCCCGGGGACAAACCCCGAGTCACTGCAGCCCCTGGGACCGGGAATTTCCCCTCTCTGGATGTCCCCCCCTCCCAGAGGATGCTCCCCACCATTCCCTCACCCCCCTGCTCCCCCGGCCCGGCTTTTCCCGGTGCCGAGACGCCCCAAGAGCCGGGGGGGCCGCCCGGGGCGGCGGGGGGGCCCAGCAGCGTCTCCCCGCGCTGCCCCGGGACCATTCCCGGCTGGAGATAGCGCGGCTGCTCGGCGGTGGCAGCGCGGGCGTGTGGGAGGGCAGACGCCAGGCTGTCTGCTCCCACTCCGCTCGGCTTGTTATTAACTTCTCCTTGGGCTGCCATTAACCCAGAATTCCTGCTCCTGGCTCCAGGCTTTCCCCGCGCCGCTCTATCTCCAGCCTAATTACAGCTGTTGGGATCTCCCTTTATCTCGGGGGATCTTTGGGGTTGGTTACCTGGCACACGCGTTCCCGGCCCCCCCTCCTCGCGCGCCCATCCCTGCTTTCCCCTTTAATCCTTCCTGCTTTCATCAGTCCCGGCGGACGGGAACAACCCCGAGCCTCCGCGGCTCTGCCCGGGTGGATCCGCATCCCGCGGATCCCGGGAGCATCCCCGGCCAGGTGACCGCCAGCGACGTTATCCCCGCGTGTCCCGGCGCGTTCCCGGGCACCGCGCGGGGCTCGGCGTGCGCCGGCACCTTCCAGCCCCGACACCGAGGCTCGGCCTTGGCTCCGAGCGCGGCCGTGATTTATTTTTTCAATTTAACACGGGTTGAGTCGGTGTGTTTGTCTTGGCAGCGCGGCCCCCTCCAACCCCAAACTCCGCCCCGACAGCCCCGTCCCGTCCCTGCCAGCCCCCGCTGACACCAACCGGGGCTGGCGCCCGCCCCGGCCGTGCCCCCTGCCCACAGCGCCGTCCTGGAACTGGGACCCTCCAAAACCAGCCCGGTGTGAGCTGGGGGCTCTGCACGGCCCGAGGGTTGGTGCCAGAGTTTTGTCCCCTCTCCCAAAGGGATTTGGAGCAGGCAGAGCTGTCCCTGTCACTGTGCCCTTGGCACAGAACGGGGCTGAGATTGGCACCTTCAAACCCCGACCCAGAGGATGGAGGAGGAGGAGGAGGAGGATGAGGATGAGGATGAGGAGGACGAGGATGGTGTCACCATTGGCCCATTGATCCCCCTGGGCTGCCCCTTCTCCTGGGTCCCCCTTGGAGGGCCCCAAATGGGGGGGACCCCTCCCCAGTCACTCTGCAGCCCCTAGGCTGGGTGGGATGAGGTGGGATGGGATGGGGTGGAATGGGGTGGGATGGGGTGGGATGGGATGGGGTGGGATGGGATGGGATGGGGTAGGATGGGATGGGATGGGATGGGATGGGGTGGGGTGGGGTGGGATGGGATGGGATGGGATGGGATGGGATGGGGTGGGATGGGGTGGGATGAGGTGGGATGAGGTGGGATGAGGAGGGGAGGGGTCCCTCCTTCCACCCTGATGGAACAGAGCTGTGCCCCTTCACCCCAGCAGGGAACTGAATCCTGAGGGTCCCCCCTGGTCCTGCCATTTGGGCAAATATTGTCCCCAGAAACCCCTGGGGACACCATCCTGCAGCAGCTCGCGCAGGGACCTCGGCTCCCCTGCTTTGGGGTGGACATTTTGGGGAACTTTTATTAATTACGGTCATCTCTTCCATCCACCTCTCAGCAGAGGGGTGGGAAAGCACAAGAGGCTGGGAAGGGGGTCTGCATCCCCCTGGATCCAGCTCTGGGACGTTCCCGGGATCCCCCACGAGCAGCCTCTGTGGTGGGTGGGGGGATGCAGCCCCCAGCCCCAGCATCTCCCTTCTCCCCCCGAGCGCCGGGTGAGGAGCCCGGGAGGGAGCGGGGCCGGCGGGAGCCGATCCCGGCAAGCCGGCACCCGTCCGCAGCCGGTGGGGCTGAGTCACCCGCGGGGAAAGTGAGGAGCAGGATAAAAGCAGATCAGGGGAGCTTTCCCTCGGTCCTCGCCCTCGGCCGGGCCGGGCCGGGCCGGGCTCCCCGGGGATGCGGCGCGGGCAGGGCTGCGAACATCTGGAATTCTCCTCTCGCTGCTGCTTCGCCCCCGCTTGGGCCGGGGTGGGGTTGGGGGACTTTCCCTGTTGGTCCCCGGAGTTTGGTGGCCCCCACGGAGGCTTCGCCCCACACCCGAGTTTAAGGCTGGTGTGGGATTTTGAGGATCATCCCGGGGACACAGCTCCGTGCTGGGACGGGGGGACACCACGGCACCCAGGGCACAGCCCGTGGGTCCGGCTGTGCTGGGAATGGCCCCCGGGGGTCATCGGGGAAGTTTCTGGGGTTGGGGTGGGGGCCGAGGGCAGGAGCGGAGGGCGAGGGTGAGGCGGGGCTGTCCCGGAGCGTGGGGCAGAGCTGGGTTATTTCTATGGGAGCGCTGGCCCCGCGCGGGTGACTCAGAGCCGGTGGCCGCATGGAAACACGGCTGGGACACGGCCTAATGGGAGGGTGGGGACGGGGGCCCTCCCTGCCACCCCCCGGCCGCTGTCACCGCTCCCGCGGGGCTGCTCCCCCCGCCGTGTCAGCGGGGGCGGCGGCGGGGACAGACCTCGCGGTCCCTTCCCCGCTCCCTTGCCCGCTGTGCCACCCCGGTGTCCCCAAAGCCACCGCAGCCTCACAGACCCCGCCACCCGCACGGCCGGGGCTCCGCTGGCTGTCCCCAAAGGCGGTGGCAGCAGCTCCCAGCCCCAGACCGGGCGGATTTGTCCCCGTGGTGCCCTTGCTGGAGGCGCCCCCGGGCCCAGGGCCCCGCCGGGGTCACGGAGGGCACGGCCGGGCAGGTTGTCACCCGCCGGGAGCGGGGCCCCGCGGGGACCGGGCGCTGCCGACGCCGGGAAGGGGCCCCGCGCCTGCCGGGGGTGGCTCGGGGGGTCCCACCCCCGTCTGGAATCCCGGGAGTGCCCCCAGCTCCCGGAGCGCGAGGATGGGACGCCCGTGTCCGTCCCGCCCGTGTCCGTCCCGCCCGTGTCCCTCTGTCCCCCGTGGGTGCGCTGAGTGCGAGCGGCCTCAGCTGCCCCGTGCCTGTCCCCGGGGCTGCCCCGTGTCCCCCCCGGGGGTCTCCGTCCTCCCCCTTCGCCCCCAAGGGAGGGGGAACCCTGAAGAGGGTGGGGTTACCCCCCACACCCCCTGCACGAGGGTCACCCCCGGGGGACACCGCCAGGACATGGCGGGGGGGGCCCGGGGTGTCCCCCCAGCCCCAGGGAGGGGTCGCAGCTGCACAGGTGGGGGAGGGGGCCTCGAAGGGGGTCCCACACAGAAGGGGGGGGTGGGCACGGGGTGAAGGGGGTGCCCCTGGGCGTGACGTCACTGTGGGGGCGGGGCGGGGCGGGGCTCTCGGGGCATCCCCGACCGCGGGGCCGCGGCAGCCGAAGCCGTCGGGGGGCGGCGGGGGCTCGGCTCGGCTCGGCTCGGCTCGGCTCGGCTCGGCTCGGCTCGGCTCGGCTCGGCTCTGCCGCGGGCGCTGCGGGCGCTGCCCGGCCCGGTCCGGCCGCACCATGACCATGAGCTCGGTGGCCGAGACCCTGCTGGGCACCGACCCCTCCAAAGCCGCGTTCCTGGAGCTCGGCCCCCCCCAGCATTACCCCCTGCACGGCCTCCCCCCGGCCGGCCACCCCCAGCACGACCCCCCGCCCTTCTCCTCCTACGGCCGGCCCGGGCACTTCCCGTACCCCGGCGGGGCCCCCCAGGCGCCCCACGGGGGTCCCTACCTGCCCTACGCGCCCCCCGGCGCCCCGCACGCCCCGGCCCCCGGGGCCCGGCTGCAGGACACAGGTAAGGGGGGCGCGGGGGGCGCGCACCCGCCCCGGGCCCCTCCCGGCCGGGAGAGCCGGGGCTGCGCCGGGAAGCGCCGGGACGGAGCCGTCGGAAGCGCTCCGGGGCGGCGGGGCTGGGCTGGGCTCGGTGCGGGGTCCTGGGGGGCAGCCGGCGGGGCCGGGGGTGATGGCCCCCCGCTCCCAGAGCGCCCCGACCCGCCGGGGGCACGTGGGTGGCTTCGGGGAGCCCCGGGCATGGGGAGCATCATCCCCCGCTGCCGGTACTTTCCAACCTGAGACCCCCGGCTGCACCCCGAGACCCCCAGGTGCCCCCTGGGACCCCCAGCTGCCCACACCCTCCAGCCTGTGCCCCCCAGGCCGGGCAGACTCTGCCCTCTCCCCACACCCCAATCCCAGCTCCCTGCCCTGCTCCACCCCTGTTCCCCACTGTTTCCCCCAAAAGCTGAGGCAGGAACCTGCAGCCCGAGCCAGCCTGGGGGTCCCGAGCCCGGCTGAGCCCCCGGCCCTGGCTAGGTCCCTGGGTGCCCCGGGCTCGCCCACGCCAGGCGGGCACTGCTGGGCCAGGGACCCCCAGCGTACCCCAGTGACCCCCCCCGGGGCAGGGGGTCCATCCCAGTGCCCCCCATCCCCGGGGAGCCCTGCCTGGCCCCCCCAGCCGGGTGCAGGCCCAGGCCTGTGTGCCACGTGCTGTTGGACATTGGATGGATGATCCCGTCCTTCCCTTCCTCCTCCTCTCCTCTTTTGCTTCGCCCGAGGTTTAAAGGGCCATGAGATGCAGCCTTCCCCTCATCCCCCCTCCCTTCCACAGACACCCCCGGCAGCCCCAGGGACGATTTGGGGTGGGTTTGGGGTGGTTTTTTTGACCTCTTGGTGCGTTTGATTGATTGTGGCTCCTCTCATCTCGTCCCCAGAGCCCGAGAAGCCCCTGGCCGTGTCCAACGGGGAGCTGCGGCTCGGCGGGAAGGGCAAGAAGCTGCGGAAGCCCCGGACCATCTACTCGAGCCTGCAGCTGCAGGCGCTGAACCAGCGCTTCCAGCAGACCCAGTACCTGGCACTGCCCGAGCGTGCCGAGCTGGCGGCACAGCTGGGGCTCACCCAGACCCAGGTACGGGGGACACTGCGGTGGCCATGGCCATCGGGGCTGTCCATTGCCACCGGGATGCACCATGTGCCACTTGGGATGCGCCATGTGCCCCTCGGGATGCACCATGTGCCACTGGGATGTGGCATGTGCCGCTTGGGATGTGCCATGTGCCCCTTGGGATGCGCGATGTGCCCCTCGGGATGCACCATGTGCCATCAGGACACACCATGTGCCACTGGGATGTGGCATGTGCCCCTTGGGATGTGCCATGTGCCGCTGGGATGCACCATGTGCCACCAGGATGTGCCATGTGCCCCTTGGGATGCACCATGTGCCACCGAGATGTGCCATGTGCCCCTTGGGATGTGTGCCATGTGCCACCGGGATGCACCATATGCCCACCAGGATGTGCCATGTGCCCACCAGGATGTGCCATGTGCCACCAGGACACACCATGTGCCACTGGGATGCGCCATATGCCCACCAGGATGTGCCATGTGCCCACCAGGATGTGCCATGTGCCACTGGGACACACCATGTGCCACCGGGCCGGCTCCGGCTGCGGCCGTGCCCGGCTGGAAGCGAGCCGAGCCGAGCCGTGCCGCGGCGGGGGAGCTGGCGCCGGTGGACCCGCAGGGCTCGTGTTTGGGGCGCCCCTGCCCGCACCTCCCAGCGGCAGCGGGACTTTCCCAGCCCCGGAGCCTGGCTGGCGGCCCGGCCGTGCCCGGCGCTGGGCGGCCCCGGGCCGCGGGACGGGGCGAGTGGGTTTTTGAAGGCGATGGGGAGAGACAGGCAGGCGGCAGCGGTGCAGCCCCGGAGCCAGGGGCGAAGCGAGCTCATAAAGCCGGGGAAGAGGAGACAAGTGGGAACCTGCCGGCAGCGCGGGGGGGACCGCGGGGAGGAATGAGCGGGGCCACCACCCCAGCGCGGCGGGCGCAGCCCGGGCCGGCCCCGGCACCGGCAGCGGCAGCGGCTGGGGCTGACACGGGCAGGGGGACACTCCTGGGGACACTCCTGGGGACACTCCTGGGGACACTGCCCCGCTCCCCGGCCTCCCGGTGCCTCTCCCCACATTCTCCCCCTGCCTCAGAGGGGCCGCTTGTGAAGGGTTGGGCTCCCGGCCTGGTTCGCGCCCCAGAGCCCCACAGGGATGGGGTTCAAGGGGGGCCCCGGGGGGGCTGCAATTGTTAATTTTGAGGGTTTAGGGGGTGTTGGCCACTTCCTCCCCCCTCACCCCTCTCTCTCTGCCCCCAGGTGAAGATCTGGTTCCAGAACAAGCGCTCCAAGTACAAGAAGATCATGAAGCAGGTCCCGAGTGCCCCCGACGGGGAGCAGCCCCCCCACAGCACCCCCACCGTGTCCCCCTGCTCCCCCAACCTCCCCCCGCTCTGGGACCTCCCCGGGCCCGGGAAGGGGCCCCCGCTGGCCCCCGGGGGTTACATCAACAGCTTCGGAGCCTGGTACCAGCCGCACCCGCAGGACGCCATCCCCAGGACCCCCATGATGTGACACTGCCAGCGCTACGGAGGGACACTGAGGGACACTGAGGGACACTGAGGGGGACGCTCTGCCGCTCTCCCCCGAGGGACTGGGAGCCCAGCGAAGCCCTGGGGGATCCCAGCGAATGGAGGAAGAGGAAGAAGAAGAGGAGGAGGAGGAAGGTGACGAGGATCTGCAGGAACCCGAGGATGTCCTGCTCTGTCACACTCCGCAGTGACCCAGCGCCCTGTGCGCCGTCCCTGTGGGACAGGACTCGGCCCCGGGTCCCCCATTCATGGACAGGGGGCGGGGGGACCCTAGGAGGGGCTGGGGAGTCCCCAGACCCCCGGCCTGGATTAATTTATAAATTCTGTCGGTTATTGGTTTTGCTCCCGTCTATAAATCGGCTGAACATGGATCGGTTCCGCTCGTCCACGCTCACCGCGGCTCTGGGCTGTCCCTGCTCTGGGGGAGACACTTCCATCCCGACCCTCAGGCATCCCACTCCGGTGGGGTTTAACCTGCGGGACGGGAGAAATCCCACTGGGGAACCGGGATGGCCCTGGCCTTGTTCCTCCCTCCCCCTGCACAGGCTGGAAATCCGTCCCGGGCCGCGGGGGCAGCCGGAGTCACCTCCCTGTCCCCAGCCAGGACATCCCCAGCGTGATGGGGACAGAGACGCCCCGCAGGGACCGACGCTGTGCCATTTTGCGGGGCCATCCCGGACCCTGCTGGCGGCGGGGCCGTGACTCCGGCGTGGCTCCGGGTGAGCCGAGGGCTGGGCCGGGCCCGGCTCCAGGGCTGGGGTTGCCAGGCCGGGCTGTGGGCGGGCGCTGCCCCCGCTCCCGGGGCTGGCACCGGGTGACGCAAGGGCTGCAGGTGTCGCAACGGGGCAGGAGCGCTGGGAGGGCTCTGCTGGGCCCGGGGGTGACAGCGGGGGGACCCGGGCACCGCCACCCCCGGCACTGCCACCCCCCGCGGGACCCACAAAACCCCGGTCCTGCCCAGAGCCACCGGGCGCGTCCCCTCCGAGGGGACTGTCCCCAGTGTCGCCATCCTGGAGCTGTCCGAGGCCATCCCCGCTGCCATCAGGGGTAACTGGGATAACTGGGATAACGAGGGAAGGTCGTTCTGTGCCTGTGCCTGTGCCAGGGCAGGACAGGGATGCTGGGGACAGTGGGGGATGTCCCCACCCCTGTGAGGATCCTGCCCCTGGCTCCCATTCCCAATCCCAATCCCATTCCCTGTTCCATCCCACTTTCGGGAAGGTGCCGGGACACCGAACCAGGCCCCAGGGAGGGATCTCGGGGTCCTGCAGCCACATTTTGGGAATTCTGGGGGATTCTTGGCTGGGAGGGCTGTGGGAGGTGCTGGTGGTGACCCCTCCGGAGAGCTGGACGTGGGAGAAAGGGGGACAGGAACCCGGGCGGACCCTCTGGAAAACGCCCCGAGGATGGGACAGGGGGCCGGGGGGAGCTCCACGATCCCAAGGCTTTTCCCGGCGCCCATTCCCGGGGCTGCCGGGGGAGCGTGATCCGCAGGCAATGCTGGGAGGGAGCGGGGATCGCCCCTGGCCGTGGGCAATGCGGCACCCGGGATTTACATAATCCCTGGATACGTAACCCGCCGCCTTTTCGGGCTCGCTTTCCTCCTCCTCCTCCTCTAAAAGAAAGAAAAAAACCTAGGGTTTTTTTTGTTGTTTCTTTTTTTTTTAATAAATAAAAAATGAAACGAAACCTCCCCAGCTCACGGCACAGAGCTCCCTGCCCCAGGCAGCGCCGCTCCGACTGCTCCTCTTCCCATGGGATTGGGAATGGGGACTCGGGGTGCAGCTTCTGGGGGGGTTGGGTGCCAGGTGGGAGGCTGTCCCTGCGTGGATTTGGGAATGGGGGACGTGGGGACACATTTGGGGGGGCTGAGAGCCCGGAACGTCCCGTGCTCCGGCCCTGGAGCCTCTCCCGGGGAATTGAGGCCGTGGGGGGGTTTGGGGTCCCCACGGACATGGCGGGTGATGAGGGGACAGCGCTCGGGGGGCGATGGGGTCCCCACACGTGTGACACGATGCGGGTGACACCGGGGACAGCAGGACAGGGCCACCACAGCCCTGGACACCCTGCTGGGTTATTTTGGGGTCACTTGAGCGCCCCAACCCCACAGCGCTGCCGGGGATGGCGCCGTGTCTGCAGGGAATGCATCGATCCCGAGGGATTTGGGGATCCCGGGGGGGTTTTGTCCTGTCCCCCACCTCGTTGTCCCCAAAAGGGACATCGGGGCAGCGCAGCCGCCCTCCCAGTCTTCAGGGCTGGGAGTTCACTGGTCCCAGTAAGAGGAGCGGGAGGGAAGCTCCAGGTTCCCGCGGCCGTTTGGGGAATACTCTGAAAACCGGGGAAAAATTCCTTTTCCTGCCCCAGATTCCCTCTCAGTGGGACAAAGTGGGATTTGGGGTGAGCCAACATCACCCGGTGCCATCCCACCCCCAGCTGTCCCCCAAAAGCGGGGCCCGAGGGACAGAGGGTTTAAATCCACATTTCCCAAGGTGGAAAAAACCCAAACGTTGCTCCCCAAACACCCCCAGAAACCGGGGGAAAAAAAGTGTTTGGAGCTTTAAATTCAGAGCTTTTATTAATGAACATTTCCAGCCCGGCTTTGGTTCCCTGGGGAAGCAGCAAAGGACACTCGGGGGCACCCCCTGTCCCGAGGGGGGGCTCCCATCAACCAGCGGGGGATTTTCCTTAAAAAAATACATATATATATATATATATATATATGTGGACAAAATAACCCAGACCGAAACCAGTTTGGTTTGGAACAACTTTATACAAACGAACCTTATGTACACTCCCTTTTTTTCCCCCCAAAACACCCCTATTTATAGAAGGCAACATAAATAATTCCCCGGGACTGTACAACACTATGAACACTCCTTAAAACGGCACTTTCTGCTTAAAAAAATAGCATTATTCTCTTAAAAAATAGGAAAGAGCTCGGTTATTTTTTTTTCCTTTAAAATAAGTCGTCAATTTCCTTAAAAAAGAGGCATTTTCGCCGTTCCTTTCCCCACAGCTGGAGGCACTGCCAGAAGATGGAGGTGAACACGAGTTTTTCTCTCTAAAAAATAACTTAAAACCATTCCCAAACTGCTTAAATATTAAAATATTTCCCTCCCCACACCTCCCCCACCCCCCCATAGTTTTTATTCAATTTTAAATCACCACCTTCTGGTCTGGGCATCATCCCGGGTGGTTCCCACTGGGATGAGGGTCCCGCTTTGCTACCGTGGGGTGTCCATGACCCCCAAAATCGCTCCCACTCTGTGGATTTCGGAGCCAGGGCCGAGCACATCCCGCTCCTGTGGTGCCAGGCACCCCCGTGTCGCGGCAGCGGTGACACAGATCCTCCATCCCGACGGGATCCGGGCGCTCCGGCTGTGCCCTGCGCTCGGGGTCACCCAGCGGGGTCACCCCAACAGGCAAAGCTCCAGCGAGGGATTGGGATGAGGCTCTTCGGGGGCTGAATTTATCTGGGGGGGAGTTGACGGAAAAACTTCGAAAATTAAAGAGTAGCTGAAGGATTTTCCACCTTTTCCTGCGCTGGGAGCGGAGGGGTTGGAGCCTTTGCAGTCCTCTGGTTCCTGAGATGAGCGGGGCGAGGAGAGAGGGTTCTAGGGGTGCGCGGGGGTGTCCTTTCCTTTGGTTCTTTTTTTTTTTTAGGAAAAAAATGAGGAGACAAAACCAAAATAGGGGGGAAAAAAGGAGGCCAAGGAGCTGTGCAGCGTCTCTGAGCCCGCCGTGCCCGTCAGTACACGGCGCCCGTGCTGGGGGGCCCGGGGGACGGGTGGTGCATCGGGGGGGCCGCCTGCGCCTGGTGGGGTCCGTGGGGGCCGCTGAGGCTCTGGGGGTGGTACCAGGGGTTGTGCTCCTCCAGGAAGCCCGGCGAGGAGCTGTAGGGCAGCGGCTGCGGCAGCGGGGTCCGGGCACTGCCGCCGGGACTGTCCCAGACCGGCGACGGGGGCGAGTTGCAGGCCATGGAGTCGCTGTTGTTGGGGCTGTGCTCCAGGGGCACCTCGCCGTTCTTGTAGAGCTTCTTGAACTTGGAGCGCCGGTTCTGGAACCAGATCTTCACCTGCGGGATGGAGGGAAAAGGGTCAGAGCCCCGGAAAGGGAATGGAGGGGTGGGAGGGATATGGGGAGAGGGGAGGGGACAGGGGATGGGGTGGTTGGGATTGCAGGGACACCGGACAGGGGGGTCACGGGGAGCCCAGAGACGCGGGAGGGACGTGGGGGTCACAGGGAACTGCCCTGCTCGCTGGAACCAACCTGGGACACGGGGGTGACAGTGACCCCAGAGACACGGAAGGGACAAGGGGGTCACGGGGACCCCAAAGACACGTGAAGGAGTAAGGGACATGGGGGTCACAGGGACCCCGGCCACACACTGGCGCACAGGAAGGGACAGGGGACGTGGGTGACGCGGGAAGGGACATCACGGGGACCCCACACGGCGCGTGGCAGGAAACCCCTGGGGACGGGGTTGTCGTGAGACACGTGGAAAGTCACCGCTGGTGTGGGTGTCACGGAGAACACGGCCACACCGCGGCCACACCGCGGACACGGACACACCACGGACACACCACGGACATGGACACACCATGGACACACCACGGACATGGACACACCACGGACACGGACACACCGTGCACTGTGGACAGCACCCATGTGACACTGGGTGTCTCGGGGACCCCCCTGGGGACACGGGCGTCACGAGGAGCCCCCCTGGGGACACACACGGGCGTCACGAGGAGCCCGTCACGCCACACGCCGGGCGTCGGGAGCGTCCCCGCGCTGGGCGAGGCGGCGCTGGACGCCTTTGGCCCTGGGCGAGGGGCGGGGGTGGCGGTGGTTGTCACCCAAACAGGATGTCCCTCTGGGAGCGGGTGACGCGCTCCGTCAGCCCTTTGCCGAGTGTCCCCGATTGCTTCATCGCCCAAGGGAGGAGGAGGAGGAAGGCCAAGGGCGGCACAAGGGCGCCGGCGCCGGCCCCGAGGCAGGGAGGGCACCGCGATGGGGCGCGGGGGAGTCGCACGCTGCGGGGACAGCGGGGACAGCCCACTCCCCTCCCACCCCCAGATTTGTCCCCGCGCCAGGCACGACCCCAAGAGCGAGGGCTTCGCCCCAATCCCGGCGGCTCGCGGGGAGAAGCCCATCCCGCACGTCCCGGCTCTTCCAGTCCAGCCTGAAGGGCCACCCCAGCGCCGGGGACAGCGGGTGTGGAACCGGTCCCCAAATCCCTTCTCCCTGCCCGAACCAAGCGGGATGGGGCAGCCAGAGCCGGGGGAAACTTTGGGAAGTCCGGGCAGGAGGAGCAGGGTCCGGCCTTGGGTCCCCGTGTTCTGGCAGGATTTGGGATCGGGAGCTGCCGTCGGGACGGGGCGTCCCGAGCTCCCCCGAGCGCTCATCCCGAGCGTCCTGTGTCGCTGGCACTTGGTGCCCCACATTCCCGGGACACCGGGTGTGCCGTGACCCAGGACCCTCTCAGGTGCCGGATCCAGCTCCAAACCCCATGGCAGGGTGAGCTCTGGGATGGGGCCGGCTCCAGAGGGAGTGGGATAAACCCCAAAACTGCAGAGCGGGGCATGGCCGGGCTCCGTCCCCTCTCCCTGCTCTCTCCGTCCTCTCCACCTTTCCCTCGGCAGAGAGGATTTGCTCCAACGGGGAAACCCGGCCCTGGGGACCCTACAACCCACAGCAAGCGGGGAACTCCATCCCCGAGAGCCCCCAGACCCCTCCGGCTCCCCGGGAACAGAGCCCTTCCCAAATCCAGGATTTACAGGGGGGCTGCGGCTGCGGCTCCCCCTCTGCTGCTCGCTCGTGCCCGCGGCCGGGATTTGGGGTGTCGGGGGGGTGGCTCAGCCCTTACCTGGGTCTGGGTGAGCCCCAGCTGTGCCGCCAGCTCGGCGCGCTCGGGCAGCGCCAGGTACTGCGCCTTCTGGAAGCGGCGCTGCAGGGCGGCCAGCTGGTAACTGGAGTAGATGGTCCGGGGCTTGCGGATCTTCTTGGGCTTCCCATTGACCATCCGCACCTCCGGCTCCGGCTCTTCCTTCACGGACACTGGGAGAGGGCGCGGGGTGAGGTGTGAAGGGCTCCCAGGGCAGCCACCTCCTCCCCAGCTCGGTGTCACCCCGCTCGGGGTGCTGGCACTGCCCCGTCCCCTGGGACAGCCTCTGCGACACCCCTGGGACATGTCCCGGACTCTGTATCCAGCACGGATCCATCCCACGGATCCGTCCCGCTGCGTCCCCACGGGAACACCGGGAACGGCGGAGGCGGCTGAGCCCCAACAGCCGCCAGCAACCCCCTGTCCCCAACCTGGGGACGCCCAGGGGGGCACAACCCCACAAATCCCACACAAATCCCACACAAAGCCCCCTCTGGAACCCCAGGGGAGCACCGGGATGGGCACGACCCCCGTCCCCCCGGCATCCCTACCTGCTTCCTGCGCCGGGAGCTGCTGCTCCCTGAAGTGGCCGTACTGGCGGTAGGAAGGGCTGTAGGAATACTCGGATTTGGGCGAGTAGGTGCCGGCGGCGCCGATGCCGTTGAGGTTGAACTGGGGGTAGGGGTAGTGGCCCACGGGCTGCCCGTAGGACTGGCCCGGGTAGTAGTCGTGCTGGCCCGTGTAGTAGCCCAGGTCGGTGACCGAGGACTCCGGCAGGGTTGGCGAGTCCTTGGAGGCTGCATGGCAGCTCAGCGAGCCCGAGAGGTCCGTCAGGATGCTGGAGAGCTTCTTATCGAAAGAGCCGCTCATCGCTGGGAGCGGGAGGGGGCAGCTGCCTGCCCGGGCCGGGGACCCCCCAACCTGGCGGCTGCCGAGGCCTGGCGTGCCCCGAGCGGGATCCGGCGCTGCGGCTGCTTCGCGAGGAGCCACCGAGAGACTGTGCCCAAACCTCCGGCCCCGGCCGCCTGCTTAAAGCCTTTAATTAGGGAGCAGGGCAGGGTGGGTGCGCATTCCGATTGGCTCCAGAAATATTGCCTGGGAGGCAAAATAGGCTCCTGCCTCCTCCTGTGTGGGGTTTTTTTTTTTCTTTCTCTCTCTCTTTTTTTTTTTTTTTCTTTCTCTCTCTCAGGAAACAACAAAGAGTGGGTGAAGGAGGGCGAGGGAGTAAATAAAGTGTGCAGGGTCCTGTCTGCAGGACGGGGGCCCTGGGGACACAGGGGACACTGTGGGGGGCAGGAAAGGCCGGTTTACAAGGAGACCTTTGGGGCTGCGGGGGGATTATTTGGAGGAGGGTTTGTGGGGGGGCAGGGAAGGGGTTTGGGACTGGGATGGAGCCGGGCTTGGGGCTGGAGGGCTTTAGGGGTTGGTTTATGGCCCCCCCACACTTCTCCCGAGCTCCCACCTCCTCCCAGCAGCGGCTCCCAGTCCAATGCCACCCCCAGGCAGAGCCCCCCCGCCCCAGGGGACCCCCACGTACCCCCGAACCTGCCATGCTCCCCTCGTGCTGGGGGCACCTCGGGGCAGTGACGAGCCCCGATTTTGGGGGTGACACCCCCCGGGGGTCTGTGCCCCTCTCCCACCCCCACTCAGTGACCCTGATGCTTTTTCCTGGTTTTAAAATCAAGAGTCAAACACGGTTAGAAGGGGAAAAGGGATTTTACCTTGGTATTTATTTGAAGGATCCTTAGGTGCACACGCCCAGGTCAAATGCACCCCAATGCACAGCGCAATGCCCACCCCAAAAGATCGGGTAGAACATTATAGGTGTTACTAATTAGCAGATCTATCAAAGATTCTCCAATGAGAAGCTCAAGTGAGCCCCCCGCTCCCCAAGGAGCCTTCCCTGGATGGTTCTATCTCAGTGTACAGAATGTGTTCTGGAGAGGACCTTGGGGTCTGGGGCACACTGATCCCTGGCTACGAAGCTTCTGAGATGTTGAGTCTCCTGGCTGAACAAACAAGGCCAAGAATGGAGGCAAAAAGCACTGAGAATACAGGAGTTGTAAAAAACTGTAACAGGCTATAAAAGAAAAGCAAGAAATCATCATGGCATCAACCCCTCCGCTGCCCTAAGGACCCCCAGCAGCCTCACCCAGCCGGGCCAGTCCCGGGCCAGCCCTGGTCCCCCCTGGCCGCTCGCACGGCTGTCCCCGGCCACCCCCAGCACTCGGGGTTGCAAGAATATTTTGGGGTGGGGGTCTCTGAGGGGAGCCGGGGGCTGGGAGGGGGCTGGGTCCGTGACCCGGGCGGGGCTGTCCCCTCCTGTCCCCTGTGTGTGCCCCCCACCCACCCCCGGTGTTGTCCCCGCGGTGCCCCCCGGGTTCCCCCCCGCTCGTTCCGCGGCGCGGGGCAACGGCTCCGCCTGGCGGCCACGGCGGGAACGGCGCCGCCCCTCGGGGCCGCGGGTTCGAGTCCCGGCAACGCCGGCACCGCCGGGCCAGGGTTCGAGTCCCGGCAACGCCGGCACCACTGAGACGCGGGTTCGAGTCCCGGCAACGCCGCGGCTGCGGGGAAAGAGGGAGGAAAATGGGGAATGGGAAAGGGGCGGGAATAGGAAGGGGAACGGGAGTAGGAATAAAGAATAGGAATAGGAACAGGAATAGGAATAGGAATAGGAACAGGGATGAACAGGAATAGGAATGCATAGGAAGAAGAATAGGAATGTGACTAGGAATAGGATTAGAAGTAGGAATAGGAATAGGAATAGGAATAGGAATAGGAATAGGATTAGAAGTAGGAATAGGAGTAAGAGCAAGAACAGGAAAAACACAATCAGAAATAGAAATAACAGAAATAGAAAGAGAAAGAAATAGAAATAATAGAAACAGAGACACAGAAATAAACAGAGCAGAGGTGGATCCCCAAGGGAAGCTGGAGGTTCTGTAGGAGGCCAAGCGTGACCCCGAGGCCTGGGGAATGGCACGGCCTCACTTCCCACATGGGAATTGTAGCTGGGGATTCGAGGAATTCATTCCGAGGGGACAGAAGTGTCCGGGACCAGCCCAGCCCTGGGAGCTGTGCCGGGATTCCCTGGGAGGGTTCCCAGGGTCCCCAGGAGCCACTGGGACATCCGCAGGTCCCCAGCCTGGCTGTCGCCCTCCAGCCGGGCTGTCGCCAGGGCTGGCCCCTGCCGGGAGCGGGATGGGCGGCAGGAAAAGCCGGTTGTGGAGCTGGAGGCCGGGGAGGGCAGCGGGAGAGCGGGGCTGGAGCGCGGAGCGGGTCCGGCCAGTCCCCAACCAGCCTGGGACTGGGAGCTCTGGAGCTGCCGGGGGCTGCCGGGCCGGGCCGAGACCTGTGGAACCCCAAATCCGGGGGCTGATGGATTGGGGGGACTGTGGGGGGCAGTTTGGGGGACTGGGGCAGTGGGGGGGCGGGGGGGGGGGGGCCAGAAGTCGCTGTTCTGGGGCACCCGGGCATCTCTGGGGGAGTCCACCGGCAGCGCTGAGCACAGGGTCCAGTCAGCACCCCCCGACTCTCCCCTGTGTCCTCCACAGGGCTGGGAGGGTCCCCCCAAGGCTGAAGGGTTCCCCCCCACCTTCCCCAGAAAGGCTGGAGGGTCTCCCCGCGCCGCGCCCCCCCAGCTGGTGGGGTCCCCCAGATGTCCCGCTCGGAAGCGCCCCCCCGAGCCCGGCAGCGCCCTCGGGAGTCCCCGCGTGTCCCCCCAGCCCCGCCACAGCCGCGGGGGTTGGGCTTGGGGGGGGGCCCCGCTCATCGCCCCCAGCCCCCCCGAGCATCTTTGGGTGGACGGCGTCACCTCGTGGCCTTCGGCGGTAACGACACCGCCCGGGCTGGTGCCGCTGCGGGGCGGGCAGGGGGCGGGCGGGGCGGGCACGGGGGATAAGAGATGGGGACGGGGAACAGGCAGCGGGGTACAGGGCACGGGGGCCAAGGGACAGGGGACAGGAGGTCCCTGTTGCCAGGGCCGGGTGCCGCCGGCGGCAGCGCTGCCCGTGATGTGCCCTGTTGCCGTCACTCTTTCCAGCGACACGGCACGGGGGCACGGGGACATCGGGCGGGGGACACAGGACATCCCAGCCCAGCCCCGGATTTCCTGGCACGGGTGGGAGCGGCGCGGTGGCTCCCGGTGACCTTTGCCGGGGTCGGGACGGTGACAGCCACGGCGGGGAAGCGGCGATGCCTCTGCGGCTGAGGCCGCGTCCCCACGGCCACCGAACGGGACTGTCCCACGGCAGTGTCGCTCTCGGGGTCCCGGTGTGACCTCCTGCCATGGGGGAGCGATCTTATCCCATGGGGGATCCTAACTTGGGGGTCCCATCTCCTGGGGGGTCCTATCTCATGTTGGGGGGTCTCACCACGGGGGGGTCCCATCCCAAAGAGATGCCAGGTAGGGGGGGTCCTATCCCGAGGGGAATTCGGGCGGGAAGAAGGGGGGGAATTGTCCCGCGAGGGCTGTGTGGGGAGGGGACTCTGGGGTGAGGGGCACACGGAGGGGTCTCGCGGGGGGAGGGGTCTCGCGGGGGGAGGGGTCTCGCAGGGGGAGGGGTCTGGGGGGGGAGGCGATCCCCCGCTCGTGGGTGACACAGCCGCGGGAGGACGCGGCCGCGGTGCGCCCAGGTGCGCCCGCCCCTCCCTCCCCCGCACACCTGCGCACGCAGGTACCAGGGGTGCGGACCGGGGTGCGCGGCCCCTTTAAGGGGCGTGTCCGGAAGCGCCGCGGCCCCGCCCGGCCCCGCCCGACCCCGCCCCCTCCCGCGCGCACCGGTCCCGGTGGGGCGGCAGGGCGGGTACGGCGGCCGGTGCGGGACATGGCGCGGAGCCGCCGGCTGCTGCCGCCGCCCCTGCCGGGGCTGCTGCTGGGGCTCGGCCCGGTGCTGCTCGGCGCCGCCGCCGCCTTCAACCTGGACCGCACCTTCCCCGTGCTCAAGGAGGGCCCCGCCGGAGCCTTGTTCGGGTTCTCGGTAGCGCTGCACCGGCAGACGGAGCGGCTGGAGCGGAGCCTGTGAGCGCGGGCGGGGAGCGGGGGGCGATCCCCGTGGAATGGGGGGGCCGTGGTTGCGGCCCCGTGCGATGCGGGAGAGAGAGCGGAGGTTCACCTGTGGCTGGGGGGGTTGGGATGGGGAAGAGTGGGGAGGGGTCCCCCGTGGGGGTGCGGGCGGTCCCCGTGAGGATCGGGGGGTCCCCCTTGGTTGGGACCCCCGTGAGGCGGAGGACAGTGAGACAGCGCTTTACCTGCGAACGGGGGTGTCCCCGTGAAGTGGGGGGTCCCCCGTGGGTGGGGGCTTCCCCGTGGGGTGCGGAGGAGCTGCGCGTGGTCCCCGGTAGGGTCGGGGTCGCCCATGGGGTGGGGAGAGATCCCCGCGGGGTGCGGATCCCCCGTGGGGTGGGGCAGAGCGCGGAGTGTCCCCCGTGGAGGTGAGGAGCCCCCCCTTGGGATGAGGGTCCCACATGGGGTGGGGGTCTCTGTGGAACGGAGAGGGGCGGGGGGTCCCCCGTGGGTGTTGGGGGTCCCCCGTGGGTGTTGGGGGTCCCCCGTGGGTGTTGGGGGTCGCCTGTGGGGTGACGGGCCCCTCCGGGGGAGGTCCCTGCGTCAGGGCAAAGGTCCCGAGCCCGCGGCGCTGCTGTGGGGGCGGGGGCGCACCGGGAGGGGTGTGGGGGTGCCGGGAGAGGGGCGCCCCGGGGCTCCGGGTGCTGGGCTGGGGGCGCGACAGCCCCTCCGGGAGGGGGGGATCCCTCCCCACCGGAGCGGCCCCGGCCGGCGCGGACCCTCCGCGGGGCGGTTTTGAAGCCCCTCGTGCCCCCCCGCGCCACAGCCGGTCCCGGCGAGGCCCCGTGCCCGGCGAACCTGTTGGACTGTGGTTCCTGGCGCCGGGCAAAGCCCCAACAAAAGCCCTTTTCAGCCGGAGCATTCCCCGTGCCGTGCCACCGCTGTCACTCGCCGTGTCCCCCGCTGTCCCCCCGCTCCACCGGACGCCGCCAATCCCCGTCCCCGATCCCTCCCGGCTGGACATTCGCGGCCGTGCCGGGAGAAAGCTCCGCCGCAGGGGCTGGGCTGGGTTTGTCTCCCTCAAGGGCACAGGTTTTTGCTGGGTCACCCTCCCGCGACACTCACGGCTCCGGGGGGGTCCTTGGGGGACCCACAGGGATCCCTTTTTTCCCGCGGGGGGCCTGGCAGCAGCTGCTGGATGCAGCCATGTGCCGCTCCGCATTCCAGGGATGCATTTGGGCCCCGCCGTGGGATGAGGAGTTGTTGTTGCTCCTGTGCAGGAGGGAGCGGAGCTGTTCCCTGCGGAGCAGCTGGTGGGGTGCGGGACCCCCCCGCCCTCGGGGACACGCGGGTCCCCACCCACAGGCGGGCCCTGCCCGCTCCGGTGGCATCGGAGCAGCTGCCGGGGAGCACCGGGCGGGGGGTCCCGCCTGGCACCGGGACAGATCGGTTCGTGTTTTCCCGGCAATGGCCCTGGGGGGGGATTTCGGGGGCTGTGACAGGGACCCGCCAGCCCCACACCTGCGCCGCGTGTCCCAGCGTGTCCCAGCGTGATCCCTGCGGGGGAGAGGCTCCGGAGCCAGGACCCCCCCGGGAATTCGCTCCCCGTTCCCCGGGAGCCTCCGCTGCCCGTGCCCATGGCTGGGGGCAGGGATAGCGCGGGGTTCTCTCCATCCATGGGGGGTGTCCCCAGTTTGCGGTGTCGGAGCCGCTCCGGGGCGGGACCGGTGCAGGGGGGCCCCCCGGACCCCCCCAGGGGCAGAGCAGGAGCCCCAGGGGTCGCACCCGCGCCCCGGTGCCGGACGGAGGCTCCGGTGCCCCCTGCTCACAGGTGCAGGGTGGGGACAGGAAAGGGACGCTTCCTGCCACCGTCATCCCCGATTTGACGCGCGGGAGGGGGTGTCCTGGGCCCCTTGCCCCGGCCGTGCCGCGCCTTTCGGGATGGCGGTGGGAGCGGAGGGATGTTCCAGGGCAGCGCCGGCATTCCCGAATTCCCGGCGGGGTGCGGGGAGCCGCTTCCCGGGCGGGCGCTGGCGGGGGGCCAGGCGGGCACGGCGCGGCCGGGGCGATGCCGGAGCCCCCCCGTTCCGCCCCCGCCGTGTTTTGCCGGGCCCGCGGAGCTGTGCCCATGCAAAGGTTTGTTTGTTCGCTCCTCCCCGGCCAGGTGACGGCGGGCTGGCAGCGGGGCTCTTATCAGCCCTCCCGAGATTAGGGAGCTCCTTGGGCTGCCCGCCTCCGGCCGCTCCCTCCGGCTCCGGCCGCTCCCACCGGGAGCCGCTCTGGCTCGGGGCCGTGGCGGGGGGAGCCGCTGAATCCAGCCCAGGTGGGTTCGGAGGTCCCTGGATGACCTGGGGAAACTGAGGCACGGCAGATCCGTGCCAGGAAGGTTGAAGACCCCCCCCAAATCTGCAGCCAGGGGGGAGGCAGCACCCACATCTGCAGCCCTGTGGGAATTGGGGCTCTGCCCGGGGCTCGGGGGTCTTCCTGATTCCAGCTGGCTGGTGAGGAGAGCGCTCTCCTGGCTGGCTTCCCGGTTTTCCCTCCCCCTCGGCGGGGTTTTTGCGGATTGCTGGAGCTGGCTGAGCTCCCCCTGCCTTGGCCCGGATCCGCCGGGGTCCTGCAGGGCTGCGGCTGCTCGGCAGGAGGAGGGGGACGAATGTGGGACCGACCGTCCGTCCGTCCATCCACCCGTCCGTCCGTCCGTCCATCCCTCCTGGCTTCCAGGAGCCGTCGCCCCTTCTCCCACCTCCTTTCCCGAGGGGGCACCGCTGGATTTGCCTGCTCAGGGACCCCCATTGCAAACTCAGCGGCACTGGGGAGAAACTGGAGGGCGGGCTGTGGTCCGGAGCCCCCCGTCCCGCCTACTCCTCCCCTCCCGGCTCCGTCACCCCCAGAGCGCGGTGGGAGATGGATGAGGAGCTCCCCACGCTGCCCAGCTGCTTCCTGGGGAGGGGGCTCTGTGCCTGGGGGGCTCTGGGGGGAGCACGACCCCCCTATTCCAGACCCTACTGAGGTGTCCGGGTGGGATTCTCTGCCATCCTCGCCTCTCCCACCCCAGGGGTGGCCGCATTTTGGTGTCCTGGTGCCCGGACCCTCCCACACACCCCCCCCCCCCGCTCAGCCAGCGCTGGCGAGGAGCCCCCCCCCGCTTCCAGCCAACCCCCCCGGTTTGCCAGGGCGGATTAGGACGGAGCACGGCCTCACATTCCTGCTTCCCTCCCTTCCCGGCCTCCCCCTCGTGCCGCTATTTGACCATCGCGAGCCTAATCCCAGCTCCCCGTCCCCCCACCCCCGTGGGACCAGGGCCACAAACGGGTCCCGGCCTCCCCAGAACCCCAACTCCGGTTCCGCTGGATCCCCGGGAAGCCGGGGGCTCGGGGCACCTTGGCTCACGCCCGGGTGGGGGACGCCCCTGGGTGTCCCCCCTGCTCTGGTGGGACTCGGCAGGCCCCGCACTCCCCCTTTTCCCAGGAGCAGAGCCTGCGGGTGGGCTGCCGTGCCGGGAATCTTGGCTGGAGGCAGCGGGATGCCGGAGCTGCTTGGCCTGGGTGGGCTCCCGCCCCCCGGGACCCGCGGGAATGGCGGGGTCCGGCTGAGCCGGGACCACCGGGGGAGCCTGGGGACACCCCCGGCTGTTGCCCCCCCGGTCCCGGTGGGGTTCGGAGTGTGGGGGCAGAACCCCCCCCCCCCCCAGCTCTGAGTCACAGCAGCTGCCCTGAGTCACTTCCCCCCCCAGGTAAGGGGGGCAGTGGTGCCCCTTGTGCCCCCCCCTTGGAACTGGGGGGCGGATTCCTTTGTGCCGAGCTGGCAGGAGCCAGGAGGCATCACCGCCCTCCTTCCCTTCCCAGCGGCTCCCGCTTTCCGGGGGGCTTCGGACGGTGCTGGCACCCCCATCCTGGCATTCCTGCGGGGAGCGGTCCCCCGGGGCCCCCCCCTTTGGGGGGAGCGATGCCAACCCCCCCCACCTGCAGCCCCGGGCTGACTCAGCCGCCGCGGAGCCGCCCGGGGGGGTCCCGGCGTGCCGGGGCGGGGGCTGCCCGGGGCCCCGCATTCCTCCTGCGCCTGGGCTTTGAGTCAGCGCCCGGCCCGCCCGGACGTGCCCGCGCTGCCGGCCCCGCATTGCTCAGCTTCCCGGCACTCCCTGCCCGCCGGGCTGGCCTGGGGACAGCGGGATTTGTCCCTGTCCTCGCTGGTGGCTGCGCTGAGAACTGGTCAGCTCGTTACAGCAGTGCCCTGTCGCCACCGGTGTCGCTGGGATGGGGACAGAGGGGTTTGTCCCCGCACTTGCTGGTGGTTCCTGCTGAGGACCGGCCAGCTCATTACCCCAATGCCCCGCGATCAGCTCTGGGTGCCGTGTCCCCCCCCCGTGTCCCCTCCATGTCCTGGGTGCCGTGTCCCCCCCGTGTCCCGCCTGCCAGAGGGACGCACTTCCTCTCCCAGCACGGCCACCTCCACGCCATTGTCCTGGCGCTCCCAAAGGACTTCCCGGCGGAAAGGCTGGCCCTTCCGGAACCCTCCGGCCATGCCAGCTCCCCCTGCCAGCACCCAGCCCCACACCAGGGCCACGGGGCCTTGCTTGGGGTCCCCGGCATCTTCCCTTGGGGCAGGGGGGCTCAGGTGGGTGGGGGGTCCCTTCAGCATCACCTGGGGAGCACATCCAGCCTGGAATGCCAATGTCCCCTCATGGCACTGCCATCACTCAGCCGGGCCATCCCTGCCCTTCCTGGGGGGACGTCACCTCCAGGAGGTGCTGCCTGTCCTGGGACACCCCAGTGTTGCCCAGGCCCCCCCAGGATGAGGGGTGTCTATCCTGGATGAGGGGTGTCCATTGCAGCTCCCCCTCCCTGCTCCCAGGGGGGGTCTGTCCCCTGTCCCCTGTCCCAGCATTCCCTGTCCCGGGAGCTCGGCCCTGTCTGCCGGACACGCCGCAGCTGTGCCGGGGCTGCGATCAAAGGTTGGCTGGGAAGGGCCGGGGGTGTTTACACAGACGGGGCCCTGGGGCTGGGCTGGGGGTGCTGAGCAGCCCCCCCCTCTTGTTTTCCCCACCAGTACAGCGAGGTTTGGGGGGGTCACTGCGACCCCCTCTTTCCGCACCCCACATGCGCCGGGCCAGGGGCTCAGCCGGACTGAGGGGTCTGGGAAGGAGTGCAGGAGCAATGAATCCATCAGTCTGTCCTTGAGGCCTTTCGGGGTCGCTGTGTCCCCTTCCAGCTCCGGAGATGGGGCTGCCCCCGTTTTTTGGGGGTGTCTGGGTGTGACAAACTCCAGGCAAGCAGCTCCAGTTCCCCCCAAGCACCCCCTCCCCAGGGCACCCACCTGGCTCTGCACCCCAAAACGAGCTGAAGGGGTTTGGGGGGCTGCATCTGCTCCCCCCCATCACCCACCCACTTGCCCCCCTTTCTGCCCCCAGGCTGCTGGTGGGGGCCCCCCAGGACGCGGAGCCGGTGAACGGGACCCGGACGGGCGCCGTGTACGCCTGTCCCCTGAGTGCCGCCACCCGCGACTGCCAGCGCCTGGTCATCGAGCTCAAGGGTGGGTGACCCCACTGGGGTGTGGGACGACCCCACTGGGGTGTGGGACCACCCCAAACCCCCCAGGAGTGGGGTCCCCCTCTCAGGCCGGCTCTTCCCTCACAGATGAGCCGGACAAGGCCATCATCGAGGACATGTGGCTGGGGGTGACAGTGGCCAGCCAGCGGCAGCCGGCGGGGAGGGTGCTGGTGAGTCTGGGGGCACCACGGGGCTTTGCACACCCAGAGCCCGGCTCCTTGCACACCCAGCTCCCGGTGCTGTGCACACACACGCTCTTGGCGTGACCCTTCACCTTTGGGGTGTCCCCTGGCCCTCAGTGCCCCTGCTGTCCCCAGGCCTGTGCCCACCGCTGCCAGGGGTGCTGTGGTCAGTGCCTGAGCTGTCCCCAGGCCTGTGCCCACCGCTGCCAGGGGTGCTGTGGTCAGTGCCTGAGCTGTCCCCAGGCCTGTGCCCACCGCTGCCAGGGGTGCTGTGGTCAGTGCCTGAGCTGTCCCCTGTCCCCAGGCCTGTGCCCACCGCTGCCAGGGGTGCTGTGGTCAGTGCCTGAGCTGTCCCCAGGCCTGTGCCCACCGCTGCCAGGGGTGCTGTGGTCAGTGCCTGAGCTGTCCCCTGTCCCCAGGCCTGTGCCCACCGCTACACGCGGGTGCTGTGGTCGGGGGCGGAGGCGCAGCGGCGCATGGTGGGCCGGTGCTACATACGGGGCAATGACCTGCGGCTGGACCTGGGGGACGAGTGGCAGACGTACCACAATGAGATGTGCAACGCCAACACCGACACCGACGAGACCGGCATGTGCCAGATGGGCACCAGCGCCGGCTTCAGTGCCAACATCATCTACTTCGGGGCGCCTGGTGCCTACAACTGGCAGGGTGAGGGTTCCGGGGAGGGCAGGGCCACCGCCAGGGTCACCGGGCCTTTCTGGGCACCCCTTTACTGGGGGTTCCCCTTACCTTTGGGGGCACTTCCTCTGCCAGGGTGCCTGTACCCCCACGGGACCCCCATTGCCGAGGTGCCCATTCCCCTGTGGGACCCCCCGCCCCACTGTGGGGTTGACCTGCCCTCCCCATTCCAGGGACCGACTACATGCTCCAGCGGGAGATGTGGGACCTGGATGACTTCTCCTACCCCAAAGAGAAGATCGGCAACATCTACATAGGTGGGGGCAGCAGGGGGGGGCGCCCCAGGGGGTTTTGGGGTGAGGAGGAGGAGGTTTGTGGGGGATGGATTTAGGGGGAATCTTGGGGGTGGATGTTAAAGGGGTGGGGGGCCTTAGGGAGGCTTGAAGACCCCGCTGGGATGGTGGGAGTGGGGGGCACTGGTGACATTAGGGTGACATCAGGGTGTGCAGGGGGATGGAGGGAGAATATGGGGTGGTGATTTGGGGTGAGGAGGAAGTTTGGGGGCTGTGGGTTTCGGGCGTGGACGTTAAAGGCTCGGGGGACACTTAGGGACACTCAGGGATGGTGTGAGCCATTCCCAGTGCTCCCCCCTCAATATCCCGGGAGCTGCAGGGGCCCAGGGCGGGGTTTTTGGGGCATGGGAGTATCGGGGGGCTCACGGGGGAGATGTGGGGACCTCGGGGGTCCCCGTGCCCCTCCCTGAGGCCGGGCCCCGCGCAGGGTACACGGCCGAGGTGGGCAGCGCGGTGCTGCAGCGGGATGACGTGACGATGGTGACCGGGGCGCCGCGGTACGAGCACACCGGGGCCGTGCTGCTGCTGAGCCGCGGGGCCCAGCGCACGCTGAACCGGAGCCTCCTGCTCCCCGGGCCGCAGGTCGGCTCCTACTTCGGCAGCGCCCTCGCCCTCGCCGACCTCAACAACGACGGGTGAGGGGCCGCGACCCCCCGGCTGCGGGGATGGGGGCTCGGCTGGGGCTTCCCGAAGCTCACCTGGGCTGGGATCTGTCCCCTTCTGGGGGTGGGGGCCTCCCCTGGAGGCTCCTGCAGCTCCCGAGGGCGGGGGTCTCACCTGGGACACCGTGCAGCTGCCCTGGGGTCTCTGTGGGTCACAGCTCTGGGGCAGGGAGGTTTTTTGGGGTGTCACCTTTTCACAGCCACTTGGGGCGTGTGGGGTCGGGGCTGTGTCCGGCCCCAGCCCCGAGCACCCCGCTGTCCCCGCAGGTGGCAGGACCTGGTGGTGGGGGCCCCCTACTACTTCGAGCGGAAGCAGGAGGTGGGGGGCGCGGTGTTCGTGTACATGAACGAGGCCGGGGGCTTCCAGCAGCTCCACAGCCTGATCCTCACCGGCCCCAGCTACTCCGGGTTCGGCTTTGCCCTGGCCAGCATCGGGGATGTCAACCAGGACGGGTTCCAAGGTGAGCGGCTGGGGACAGCTCTGTGGGGAGCTCATCAGGAAAGGAGAGGCATGGGGGGTCTCTGGAAGGGTTTGGGGTGAAGAGGAGGAGATGGGGGAGAGTTTGGAGGTCCTGATTGTCCCCTTGTCCCTTCTTTCTATCCCTCCCTCCCTCCTGTGCTGACTTTGTGGGGTCTCACAGGAAGGGGAGACCCCAGACGTGGCTGGGGGCTGCCTGGCTGTGGCCGGAGCTGGATTTTGGGGTTCCAGGGAGGGGTCAGGGGGGCTGACCCTGCTTCTGTCCCCCCAGATATCGCCGTGGGGGCTCCTTTCGAGGGGCCTGGCAAGGTCTACATCTACCACAGCAGCGCTGAGGGGCTGCGGGACCGACCCCAGCAGGTAACGGCCCCGGGCGGCCCTCACTGGGGTTTCAGGGCCTGGATTCCTCTCCGGAGTGTCCAGGATACCCCCCCGAGCATCCCGCACTCCAGGTGGGATGCAGGGGGTTGATCCCTGGATCCATGGGGTGATGAGCACTGGGTGAGACCCCCCCACCCCCCCAAATGCAGGTGATCAGCGGGTCAGACCTGGGCCCCACCGAGATGAAAACCTTCGGGTACTCCCTGAGTGGGGGCCTGGACATGGATGGCAATTCCTACCCGGATCTGCTGGTGGGCAGCTTGAGCGAGCGGATCGTCCTGCTCAGGTATGGGAATGGGGACAGGGGACAGCTGTCCTGCCCCCCTGCCACCCCCGGGGTGGGCACGGAGCAGCGGGGCTCAGCCAGCCCTGATCCCTGCCCAGAGCCCGGCCCGTGATCAACATCCTGGACAAGACCTTCACGGTGACCCCCAGCAAGGTGGACCCTGCCCAGTGCACGCCCAAGTCCTGGTGAGCCCCCGGTGCCCCCGGTGTCCCCGCAGCTGCTGGTGGCACCCCCGGCTCGGCTCACGGCCCCTTTGTCCCCCCAGCATGACGGTGACCCTGTGCTTCTCCTACAACCAGAGCGCAGGGGACCCCAGCTACAAGGAGAGGATCAGTGAGTGGGGCTCGGGGGGCCTGGGGACACGGGGACAGGGACATGGGGACACGGTGTGGGGGTGTTGGACAACTCGTGCTGTCCCCCAGCCCTGCAGTACACGCTGGAGGCCGACAAGGACCGGCACCCGCCCAGGGTCAGGTTCTCGGGGTCCCAATCTGCCACCTACACTGGGAGCTTCTCCATGCCCGCCACCCGCTGCCAGTCCCAGGAGCTCCTGCTGCTGGTGAGGGTCCTTCCCTCCCTCCATCCCTCCCTCCATCCCTCCCTCCATCCCTCCCTCCATCCCTCCCTCCTTCCCTCCCTCCATCCCTTTGGGCAGCAAAGGGGGACCCCAGACATGGCCGGGGGCTGCCTGGCAGTGCCTGGAGCTGGAGTTTGAGGGTCGGGGAGGGCTCTCTGTGTGATTCCCACCCTCCCTGCAGGACAATGTCCGGGACAAGCTGCACCCCATCGTGCTCTCCATGAACTACTCGCTGCTGGAGAAGCCCAGAAAGTTCCAGCTGGGCCCCCACTCCCTGGATGCCTTCCCTGTCCTCAACCAGGACCAGTCCCACGAGAACGAGACCAAGGTGTGCCGGGCGGGGGGGAACACGCTGGGGTGCCCTGGGGGTCACAGGGACTCACGGGGACGTCCGTGTCCCCGCAGATCGAGTTCCAGAAGGAATGTGGCTCCGACAACCAGTGCTACAGCAACCTCCAGCTCCAGAGCAGCTGGGTCACTGAGCAGAGCCAGCCCCTGCCCAGGTGACAGCGGGGCCCTGCGTGTCCTCAGCCGCCCCGTGCCACCTCCTTGTCCCCCCAGGGTGTCTCTGTCCCGTGGGGGTGGCTGACCCCGCTCTCCCCGCGCAGGGTGAACGGGACCCAGGTGCTGCAGTACAGCCGGGACGTGCGGAAGCTGCACCTGAGCATCAACATCAGCAACGTCCCCACGACCCCCTGGAACGGCGAGGACGCCCACGAGGCCCTGCTGAACGTCACCGTGCCCCCCAGCCTGCTGCCCTCCTCCGTCCGCCCGGTACGGGGGGGAGACCCCGGGCCCTGTGTCCCACCGGGGCTAGGTGGGCTCGGCCAGGATGTTCCTGACCCTCTTGCCCTCCCCAGAGCGGGGCCTGCACCTTTGGGGACACGGTGCTGTGCGAGCTGGGAAACCCCTTCAAGAGGAACCAAAGGGTGAGAGCTCCCCCCCAGCTGCCCCCCGGCCCTTCCTGGGGGGCTCAGCAGGTCCGGCTGAGCTGCTCCCCATCCCCCCTGTGTGCAGGCAGAACTGACCATCACCTTCGAAGCCATCGGGATCATGCTGGACACACGGGAGGTCGTGGTGTGGCTGGATCTGTCCACGTGAGTGGGAGGGGGCAGGACAGGGGTGGGGATGGTCCTGCTGGGATGGGGAGATGCCGATCCCGGTGCCCCGGCAGGCAGAGCACCCAGGAGGATCTGCAGCCCGTGCTGGCCAAGCTGCTGGTGGATTACAGCATCCAGTCCTCGCTGAGCATGTGAGTGTCCCCTCACCCCCTCTGTGTCCCCTCACCCCCTCCGTGTCCTCTCCATCCATCCCACCTGAGTCTGGCTGGGTCAGCCCTCGGTGTCCCAGGAATGGGGCAGGAATGGGATGTCCCCCGTGCCCCTCACGCCGTTCCCGTCCCCCATCCCGTTCCCAGAGCCTCCTCCCACATCCAGTCCTACTTCAGCGGGATCGTGGTGGGCGAGTCGGCCATGAAACAGGAGCAGGACGTGGGCAGCCCCCTCACCTTCGACTTCCAGGTGAGCTGGGCGCAGCCGGCGCCGGAGGGAGGCGGATTTGGGAATGCCGGACTCCACCTCCCACCCTGCCCCGCAGGTGACCACCAAAGGCGAGTCCCTGGGTACGCTGGGCACCATCCTGCTGGGCTTTGAGTGGCCTTACGAGATCCCCAATGGCAAATGGCTCCTCTACCCCACCGAGATCCTGGTGAACGGCAACGACACGTGTCACCCCCCCCGGGGGGGTCATCAACCCCCTCAATCTCACCGTGAGTCCCCCGCTCCCCGCAGGGCCCTGCCCCACCGCGGGGGTCCCTCAGCCCCCCGGCACAGCCCGGGGTCTGATGGGGCTCGTGTCCCCCCTCAGCTCCTGCAGGACCAGGCTCCATCCCGGCACAGACGGGAGCTGGAGCCCCCCGAGCTGGGGGAGCCCCCGGTCACCTTGGCTACTGGCCGGCGCCCGAGGTCCGAGGCGGTGCTGGTGAGTGGGGGCTGCAGGGGGTCAGGGGGGTCCAGCAGCTCATCCCCCTCTCCCGGGATCACCGTCCCCGCTGTTTCCTGGCAGCAGGGTGGTGCTTTGGGCCCCCCTGACCCGCCCTGTCCCCCAGAGCTGCTCGGCGGGCACCGCGCGCTGTGTGTGGTTCGAGTGTCCCCTGCTGCACACGCAGCTCCCCTCCAGCTTCAGCCTCCGCGCCCGCGTCTGGAACAGCACCTTCATCGAGGTCAGTCCGGGGGCTGCGGGGGGTCAGCGCTGGCCGAGCCCTTGGGGTGGTGCCAGGGCTCAGCTCAGGAGCTGGCACCTGCCCCTGTGTGTCCCCGTTGTCATCTGTGTCCCCCCTCCCTCCGTGTGTCCCCCATCACCCATGTGCCCATCGTCATCCGTGTCCTTCCCCTCCCTCATCCATGTGTCACCATCTGCGTGTCCCTCTCCATCATCCCCGTGTCCCTGAGCACCCATGTCCCCGTCCCTCACCCGTGTCCCCCCCCGTGTCCCCAGGAGTTCCGGGACTTTGACCGGGTGAAGGTGACAGGCACGGCCACGCTGTTCCTGCGCTCGCAGGTCCCCACCATCACCATGAGGAACCACACGGTGCGGGTGAGCCACGCCAGAGCCCCTTACTGGGGCAGACTGGGAGGGACTGGGGCCGCTGGAGCTCCGTGCCCCAACGAGGCTCTTCCCACCCCCTCAGTTCTCCGTGGACGTGGACTCGGAGCTGCAGGAGGAGCAGCCGGCCGAGATTGCGCTCTGGCTGGTGCTGGTGTCGGTGGCAGCCGGGCTGCTGCTGCTGGGGCTCATCATCCTCCTCCTCTGGAAGGTGAGGGGGGTCCCAAATCCTCTTCCGGGGGAGGAGGGGGTGCAGGAGCTGCTCTGGGACCTGACGGGCTCGTGTCACCCGTGGCCGCCTCCTCCCTGCCTGGCGAGGGGCGCGAGGGACTCGCAGCTGGAAGATTGTCCCCACAGCTGGAAGGTGCCCCCCGTGGGTGGCAGGTGTCCCCCGGGTGGGCAGTGCCCCCCCGGGAGGAAGATTCCCAGCTGGAGAGGGATGAGGAAGAGGAGCAGAGACATTCCCAGCGCGTCTTGGGCTGCAAAGATTTTGGGATGTGCTCCCGAAGCGGGGCTGGACGGTGGCACCTCCTTCCCTGTGGCTGCACTGCAGGGTCTGGGGGCATCTCCCTGCCCCGCTCCTCCCACTTGCCGAGGGGTGCCCAGGACCCCCCAGCCCCTGTCCCGGCCCCCCTGACCCTGTCCCCTTCCCTGCAGTGCGGGTTCTTCCGGCGGGCCAACACCCGGGCCATGTACGAGGCCAAGGGGCAGAAGGCGGAGATGAGGATCCAGCCGTCGGAAACCGAGCGGCTCACGGACGACTACTAACGGGGGGCACCCCCTGTGCCCCCCCGGGCGCCGCGGGCCCCGCCTGGTAATGCCCCGTGGGGCCGGGCTGCAGCGGCATCTTCCTCCTCTTCAGCCTCCTCTCCTCTTCCTCTGTCCTGTAGGGTCCCTCCAGGGCTCCGTGGGGTCTCTCCGAGCGGCTCCAGGATTGCTGCTCCCTTTGCCTCTGCTCTTCGCCGCCTCGGGGGTCTCTCTCCTTCTCCCTGACCCTCTCCGGCCCCTCACTGACCCCCTGTCCTCTCTGTCCCCCCCTCCCAGTGTGACTTTTTCCAGCGGACCCGCTACTACCGGATCATGCCCAAGTACCACGCGGTGCGGATCCGGCAGGAGCAGCGCTACCAGCCCGGGGGGCTCCTGCCCCGCCGCCGCAAGAAGCTCTGGGTGACCAAGTGGCAGGAGCCGGACAAGTACTACTGACCCCCTGCCCCGCCCCCAGACCCCTGTGAGGGGGCTCTGACTTTGCACAAGTGCATCTCTCCCTGTCCCCATCCCCCTCGGACGCGGCCGCCTCCGGCCTTGGCTCCCGCAGCCCCTCCCCGCTCGCCCGGGGGGCTCTTGCACGCTCGTGCCTTGCACGCTTGTGGGGGCGACCCCCCAAATGTGCCCCCCCCCCCCCCCCGCTCCCCGAAGTGCTGCCGGGCTCACCGAGTGCCTTCCCCCCGCGCAGACACTCCGCTCGCCACGTCCCTGTCCCCCGGGACACATCCCGGTACCGGGGACACGTCCCCGCTGTCCCCGCACGCCGGGACACGCTCGCCCCCCTCCCCTCGGCGCTGGGTGCGGGACCGCTCTGCTTTCCCCCGGGGAGCGGCTGGGGGAGCTCATTCCTTCACCCCCTCCTCCTCATCCCCGGCCCCCGCGGGGGTCTCATCCCGGTGCTCTCCCCGTGCTCGGACGCTGCTTTGCCTTGGGGCGGGGGCAGCGCTTCAGGCCGTGTCCCCCCCCCCGCCCCGCCAGCCTCGCCCCCCGCCCCGGGGGTCCCTGTCCGTGTCTCTGGGGTTAAATTATTCCGTGTCTCTCCGTGTCGGTGTTTTGGTGTCCAGTCCCAGCGTCCGGTCGGTACTGGGGGGTGGCTGGGGAGGGGGTCCTGCACCCCCAGCCGCTGCCCGGCCCCCAAACCTCCCCTCCCTTCCTCGCCGGGGCCCAATAAAGCCTCGCTCTGGGATTTGTAACCTGTTGCCCCCTCCGTGTCATGGTTGGCAGGTTGGGGGGGGGGGGGTGGGCTGGGGGTTTTGGGGGCTTTTGGGGGTTGGGGGTCAAAAAGAGGAGGGGGGGATGATGTACCCCGGGAGGGTAGGGGGTGACGGGGGGGGATAATGCGGGGTCCGGGGTGTGCTCAGATCGCCCCAAACCCTCGGGAAAGGCTCAGACCCCCCCCCCCCAAATTCCCCGGGAAGGGGTCTGGGAGCCCCGAGGGGCTGACGGGAGCCGCGGGGGGCGTGGTTATGCAAAGAAGCGCCCGTGCCGCCGGGAGGGGCGGGGCCGAAAGCAAGGCAGGCGCTGATTGGCCCCGGTGCGCGCGGTGATTGACAGCGGGGGGGGCAGGATAGGGCCCGGTGAGGGGCGTGGCTCAGGGTGATTGACAGCGAGGCGTGCCCGGCGGCGAGGCCGGATTGACACGGGAGAGGGGCGGGTTTGAGGCAAGCCTGGCGCCGATTGGCCGCGGCGCGGTGATTGACAGCGGGTGTGTTGTTTGCGCGCGGCGCGGCGGGGGCAGGGCCGGGCCCGGGGGTGCCGGGGCCGGGCCGGGCCGGGGGACACCGGGGGGACACCGGGGGGGGACCCGGGGGGACCCGGGAACAGCGGGGCCATGCGGCTGCTGCGCTGCCTCGGGAAGCGCGCGGCGCTGGCCGGCGTCCCCACCTACATCGAGCACTTCAGCAAGTTCTCGCCGTCGCCGCTCTCCATGAAGCAGTTTCTGGACTTCGGTAAATAAACAACGCCCCCCCCTCCCCTCACCGGGACCCCGGGCCGTCACCGGCACCCCCGGCCTGCCGCGGGACCGGGACACCCGGTGCGGGGGCGGTGCTCGGGGGAGGGAGCTCCGTGCGCAGCCCCGGGAATTCCTGCCCTCCCTTCCCGGGAATTCCTGCCCTCCCTTCCCGGGAGTTCCTGCCCCCCTCCTTGGGAAATCCTTCTCACACCCGCCCCTGAAAATCCTGAAACCCTCCCCGGGAAATTTCTCCCCTCCCCACCCCCTAAATCTGAGGGTCTGGGGGCTGCCCCCCCTCAGTGCGTGTCTGGGCCTGGGTAACTCTGACTCCCCCCCCCCCAAATATCCCGTTGTTATTGGGGCGGGGGGATTTACCAACCGCCTCCCCCGGGTGAAGAAGTGGGGCTGGAACGTGGTTTCCTAATAGGCCTTTTGGGGGCGTCCCCTCTTTTGGGGGCGTCCCCTCTGCACCCCAGCCCTCAGGGGGGTACCCAAACCCCCTCATTTGGGGTGCATCCTGACCCCCGGCCCTGCACCGGCCTGGCCCCCCCAGGGTGGGCGACTGGGACCCCCCCAATCCAATCCAGTCCCCCCAGCAAGTACCGCAGGGGGTGAAGGCGTCCCCTCATTGCTGTCACCCAGCCTGGCGCTCTCTTGTCCCCTGTCCCCCGCACGGGGGCTGGTGGCTGCACCCTGGGGGCCCCCCCAGTTCTGCCCTGTCCCCCCAGCTCCATCCCAGTGTCCCCCGTCCCCAGGGTTTTGGGGTCAGCTGTGTCCCCCCCTGCCTTGCTGGATGTCGGCTCCTGGTTGGGGACCCCTCACCGTGTCCCTGGGGACCCCTGGGTCTGCTTTGGGCTCTGGCGATGGCCCAGGTCCTGCTCCGCTCGGAATTGTGCTGTTCTGGGTGGCACTGGGCACCCAGCCTGTCCTCCCCAGTGGGCTGAGCCCACCTCAGCCCTCCCTGTCCCCCCAGGTGTCCCCCAGTGTCCCTCAGCCCTCTCCGGCCGATTACAGGGACCTGCTGCTGCTGTCCCCTCTCCCCAGTGCCCCCCAGTCCCACCCAGCACAGGGGTGGCCGTGCCACCAGTGCAGGCTCCGGGGGTCCTGTGGGGGCTCACCCCGTGTCCCCCGGTGTCCCCCGGTGTTCCCAGGCTCCAGCAATGCCTGCGAGAAGACGTCGTTCGCCTTCCTGCGCCAGGAGCTGCCCGTGCGCCTCTCCAACATCATGAAGGAGATCAACCTGCTCCCGGACCGGGTGCTGCGCACGCCCTCCGTGCAGCTGGTGCAGAGCTGGTCAGTCGGGCCTTGGGGACACGGGGACACCCACGTGGGAGCTGTCACCAGGCTGGGGCCTGCTGGCACCGTCATTGTGGCTCATGGGGGTCCCACCTCTGCCTCTTGCCTGGGGTCCCACTGCCACAGGTCCCGCTGTTGTCACCCCGCTGGGTCCCCCTGCTGTCACCTGCACAGCTCCCCTGTCCGCCACGGCTCCTGTCACCGCCCGGGGGGGGTCCTGCTGTCACCGCAGGTGCCACCAGCACCATGTGTCCCACAGCTGTCACTGCCTGCCCTCCCCTGCAGGGTGCTGGCACGGGGGGGCACAGGGAGGGGTGACACGGGCTGCCGGTCCTCTGGGGACACCCTGTGCCAGCGGGGGGGCCTCCAGTGCCACCTGCTCCCTGAAGGGGCCGGGTCACAGGGGATCGCTGTCCTGGGGGGTCTGAGTGTCCCTTTAAGTGCCGTGCCCCTGTGCCAGTGCCAGCAGCGTGACCCTTCTCCCAGTGCCACCGCGTGACGCGTTGTTTGTCCAGTGTCCTGGGCCGCTGCCAGCGGGATCCGGCCGTGCCGAGGGGTCAGACCGTGCCAGGGGGTCCGGCTGTGCCATCGCTCCCACAGCCACCCCCCAGCAGAGGGGCTGTGTCCCCATGGGCCCCCGTGCCAGCAGGGGGGTGGGACAGTGGCTGCTGGGGCAGCAGATTTTGGGGTGGGGGGCCTGGTTTGAGGGGGGCTGAACCCTGGCCGTTCGTGGTGTCACCTGGGGTGTCCCCTCTGTTTGGGGGTGCCAGCTGTGGGATGACCGTGTCCCCCCCAGGTACGTCCAGAGCCTGCTGGACATCATGGAATTCCACGACAGGGACCCCGAGGACCAAGCCACGCTGGGACAGTGAGTCAGGAGGTGACAGCGTGTGCCTGTCCCCAATCCCAGGGTGTCACCTCCTCCCAGAGCCGCGCTGGTGTCACCCGGGGTCTCCCCGAAGTGTCCCCACCCCCCGGTGCCACCGGACTCTGCTCCGGGTTTTCCCAGCGCCACCAGCTCCCACGGAATCCCGGCCTGGATTGGGGCTGTGCCCGGACCGGGTGTCCCCAGCGCTGTCGCTGTCCCCTGGGCAGGTTCACGAACGCGCTGGTGACGATCCGGAACCGGCACAACGACGTCGTCCCCACCATGGCGCAGGGGGTCATCGAGTACAAGGAGACGTACGGGGACGACCCCGTGTCCAACCAGAACATCCAGTACTTCCTGGACCGCTTCTACCTGAGCCGCATCTCCATCCGCATGCTCATCAACCAGCACAGTGAGGGGGCGTGGGGGGTCCGGGAACCCCATCCTGAGGGGTCCCCCTGTGCCGGGAACCCCGTCCTGAGGGGTCCCCCTGCCCCGGGAACCCCGTCCTGAGGGGTCCTGGGTGTCCCTGAGAACACGGGGTGTCCCCAGAACCCCCTAGAGTGTCCCCAGGGGTCTGTCCTGAGGGTCCTCCCAGCTCCAGGGAACTCCCCAAGGTTCTCCCTGCCCCAGGGGTTCCCCCCTAACCCCAGGAGTCTGTGCCGGGGGTCCCCATCATCACTGGGTGTCCCCAGTGTCCCCCCAGCCCCAGGGGTCTGTCCCAAGTGTCCCCACCACCCCCAGGGATCCTGTCTTGGGCATCTCCCCCAGCCCCAAATGTCTCCCCCCACAGCCCTAGAGCACCCTGGGGCTGTCCCCGGGTGTCCCTGGGGTGCCCCCAGCTCGTTGTCCCCTCCCCAGCCCTGCTCTTCGATGGCAGCACCAACCCCGCGCACCCCAAACACATCGGGAGCATCGACCCCCACTGCAACGTGGCCAACGTGGTGAGAGGTTGGTGGGGTCTGGGGTCCCACCCCCACGGGGGAGGGGGAATTTGGGGGGTGGGGGTTGCTTGGAAGTCCCCCTGGGACCACTCGTGTCACAGGTGTGGGGTGGCCTCAGCCACGATGTCCCCTGAGCTTTGCGGTGGCTGCAGAAGACCCCAAAAACTTCCCGGATCTGTAGGAATGGGGAATGTTTGGGAGTGGAGGGGACCCAGAGGCTGCCCCTGTTGGGCCTGGGGGTGCTGAGCCCTGTGTCCCCCCCTTCCCAGACGCCTACAACATGGCCAAGCTGCTGTGTGACAAATACTACATGGCCTCACCCGAGCTGGAGATCGAGGAGGTCAACGGTGAGGGGACAGCAGGGCCGAGGGGACAGCGGGGCTGAGGGACAGCGGGGGCTGAGGGACAGCGGGGGGGCCCAGGCAGGGTGTTATCAGGTGGCTCCTTTAGGGTTGGGGGTCCCTGGGGCAGGGGGATTTTTGTGTGGCTCTTTTAGGGTTGGGGGTCCCCATTTCAGGGGTTTCTCAGCTGGCTCCTTTAGGGTTCGGGTCCCCGTGGCAGGGGATACTTGGCTTATTTAGGTTTGGGGGTCCCTGTGATCGGGGGACTCTCAGGTGACTCATTTGGGGCTGGGGGAGGTTTGGGGTCAGGATTGCCCCCACCAATGCCAGTGTCCTCCCCAGCCAGCAACTCGGAGCAGCCCGTGAGCATCGTCTACGTCCCATCCCACCTGTACCACATGCTCTTCGAGCTCTTCAAGGTACCCTAGCCCTAGTGGGGGGCTCCGGGGGGACTGTGGGGGTCCCCCCTAACCCCCCCCCGTTGCTCTGTGTCCCCAGAATGCCATGAGGGCCACCGTGGAGAGCCACGAGAACAGCCCGCGGCTCCCGGCCATCAAGGTGATGGTGGCCCTGGGCCAGGAGGACCTGTCCATCCGGGTGAGGGACCCCAGCCCCGCCCTGCAGGGGGGAGCTGTGGGGAGGGGGGACAGGAGCGGGCTTGTCACCGCTGCGGTGTCCCCAGATGAGTGACAGGGGCATGGGGGTGCCCCTGCGGAAGATAGAGCGGCTCTTCAGCTACATGTACTCCACAGCACCCACCCCCCAGCTGGGCTCCGGAGGGGCCCCCCTGGTACGGGACCCCCTCGTGGGGCCGGGGAGGGGGAGCTGAGGCTGGGGGGGGTTGAGGTGGGGCGGCTGAGGGGGGCTTTGGGGGCGGCGTGGGAGGGTCTGGAGCTCGTTTGGGGGTGATTTGGGGACCTGGAGTGGCCTGGGGGTGCTTTGGGGGTGGCGTGGGGAGGTTTGGGGGTGGCTGGAGTGGCCTGGGGGTGTTTTGGGGGTGGTCTGGGGAGGTTTAGGGGGGGCTGGAGTGGCACGGGGAGGTTTGGGCCTGGCCTGGGACCTTTTGGGGACGTTCAGGGCGAGTGTGGGGACACTTTGGTGGCATGGGGACACTTTGGTGGGGTCAGCTGTGACGTGGGGATCCTTTGGGGTGGCATGGGGCTACTTTAGGGTGGCATGGGGCCCTGTGACGGTGGCACAGTGACGGCTGGCAACGCCGTGGCCACTCCTGGCGCTACTCAGGGCGCTGTGGGGAGGCCGGGGGTGCCCCCCCAGCCCTGGGAACCCCCCCACCCCATTTCCCCATGCCCCCAGGCCGGGTTTGGCTACGGGCTGCCCATCTCCCGCCTCTACGCCAAGTACTTCCAGGGGGACCTGCAGCTCTTCTCCATGGAGGGCTTCGGCACCGACGCCGTCATCTACCTGAAGGTGGGTGTGTGTCCCCAAACCCGGGACGGGGGGGGGCACAGGACCCTCCCTGAGCCCCCCGTGTGCCCCCCAGGCGCTGTCCACAGACTCAGTGGAGCGGCTGCCCGTGTACAACAAGTCTGCGTGGCGGCACTACCAGGCCAGCCAGGAGGGCGGGGACTGGTGCGTCCCCAGCACCGAGCCCAAGAACACCTCCACCTACCGCGTCCCCTGAGACCCCCGCGCCGGCCAGGACCCCCCGGCCCCACCCACGGGGTGTCCCCAAGTGCCCCACGGCGGGGTTTGGCGTCCCAGTTCTCCGGGCTCCTTGGGCAGTGTGGACGTGGGGGTGTCCCGGCATCCCCACCCTGGTGGCACTTAGGGGTGGAGCTGGGGGGGGGTTGGGGCAGCCCCTGTTGCCTCCTCACCCCCTCCCCCCTAAACCTCCCACCCACTCCAGGGGGTGCCCCCCATCCCAGCAAGGGACTGGTTCTTTCCCAGTAGGACCAGTAGCCCCGCAGCCCTGACGGGGTGGTGGGCCAGGCCTGGGCCCCCTCCCTGTGTCCCTGTCCCTGTTCCCGCCCGTTGTTGCACTACTGAGCTCTCCCCACCCCCCCACTTGCTGTGACCTCCTCAAACCCCCCCACATTCCCCCTGACCCCCAGACCCCTCCCCACTGTCAATAAATTGGATGTTGACTGAACCCCTGTGGTGCTTTGGGGTCCCGGTGCCTCAGTTTACCCCATCCAGGCCTGGGAGGGGTCTGAGGGCTCAGTCCCGGGGTGGCACCTGGGGGCACGGGGGGCCTGGGGAGTTGCTCCGTGCCCCCCCAGTGAGGCCACATTGGTCACTCCGCTTTGCACTGGCCCTTGATACCCTTTTATTTCCTGGGGTGGCCTCTGGGGGCCGCGTTCGGGGCTGGGGGGGGGGGGGGCGGGGTTCACTCCCCGCCCCCAGGTTTGGGGGTGCCCGTGGGGGGGGGGGGGGTCGGTCCCCCCCCGTGCCAGGGGATGCCGGGGTGGGGGTGGGGCTGCTGGGACCCCCTCGGGGGGCGGTGGCGGGCGGGGGTGACAGGGCGAGGTGGGGGTGTCCCAGTGCCCTTTGCATCCGGAAAAGGGGCCCGGGGCGGGCGGGGAGGGGCCGGCTGGAGCTGGGGGGGGGGGGCGCAGGGGCTGCTCCAGGCGCGGCCCCGCCCGGCCCCGCTGTCCCTCGGCCGCGTCCCGTGTCCCCCGGGCTGTCCCGGACACCGGGGGCGGGCGTGTCCCGGGGTGTCCCCGGGGGTGTTCGGGGGGCTGTGGGTGGGGAGGGGGTGCGGGGTCCCCCCTGTTCAGCTCCTCCGCTGCTCCTGGTCCTTCTTCTTCTGCTTCTCGCGCTGCTTCTCCGCCTTTTCGCGGGCCTTGCGCTCCCGCTCGGCCGCCAGGCTCAGCTCCTTCAGCCGCCGCTTCAGCACCGCGCGGTCCTGGGAGCTGCCCACGCCCAGCGCCTGCGGCACCGCGGGCTGGGCCACGGCCGGACCCTCCCCGGACCCTCCCCGGACCCCCCCGGACCCCCTCTGCCCTGCCCGGCCTCGCGGGCAGCCCCCCAGGGACCCCCCTGCACAGCAGCAGCTCCCTGGGGTTCCCAGAACCGCCCGCCCGTTCTTGGGATCCCCGGAGCCTCCTGCCCCATGGAGCCGCCGGCTCGGACAAGGGGGTTTGGGTACCCATGGAATACCCCTCTGGGGTACCCCGAGCCCTGCCAGACCTTCCTGCCCCATGGAACACCCCTCTGGGGTACCCCGAACCTTCCCAGACCTTCCTGCCCCATGGAATACCCCTCTGGGGTACCCCGAGCCCTGCCAGACCTTCCTGCCCCATGGAATACCCCTCTGGGGTACCCCGAGCCCTGCCAGACCTTCCCGCCCCATGGAATACCCCTCTGGGGTACCCTGAACCCTGCCAGACCTTCCTGCCCCATGCAATACCCCTCTGGGGTACCCCGAACCTTCCCAGACCTTCCTGCCCCATGGAATCCCCCACTGGAGCACCCAGATCCTCTCGCCCTCCATCTTTTGGGGCCCCTGGAGCCCCCCCGGCCCCGCACCTTGAGCTTGGCCCCGTCGAGGTGCAGCAGGCGGGGCCCGTCCACGCCGTGAGCCGAGAAGTCCCGCACGTAGCGCTCCAGGCCCAGGCTCTGCAGCCACTGGCCCACCTGGCCGCACGTCCAGCCCGCGGCCGCGCCCGGCGGCTCCTCCAGCAGCTGGACACAGGGGTCAGCCGGGGGTCCTCGGGGCTCCTGGGGTGGGGACACTCACGCCCCCCGCGCCCCCCTCACCTCGTCCGAGGACTGGGACAGGGTGTGGTAGGGGTACGAGCACTTGGGGGAGCCGGGCAGGCGGGGGCTGGCGCTGGACGGCGGCGAATCCTCGCTCAGCGTCGAGTCCTGGGGCAGCGGGAGGGGCTGGACCCACAGCGGCCCCCCCAGAGCCACCCCACAGCACCCCATTGCAGCTGGGCTGCCAGACCCCTCGGAACGATGATCCCCCTAAAGCCATCCCGGCCCCTCAGGGCTTTGACACCCCCACAGAGCCACCCGGACCCTACGGGGGGGCTTCGAGTCCACTCCCTGTTGTTACCTGACCCTATGGGGCTTTGTCCCCTGTTCTCAGAGCTGCTGTCACCTCCTCTCTCAGAACCCCTGAACTCCCTACAGGGCCCCCCGTCCCCGGCGCTCACCTGGGATTTGGCGGGGCTGAGCCCCTCGTGCCGGGGGGAGCCCGCGGGGGACGCGGAGCCGGGGGAGCCGCAGCCCCTGGCGCTGTCCGAGAACCAGGAGAAGGGCAGGAACGGCGACCCCGAGGGGCGGCCGGGCCCCTCCGCCGCCTCCCTGGGGACAGGGCAGTGTCAGGGCATGGCGGCTGTCCCCAGGCTGTCCCCCTGTCCCGGGGGCTGGGGGGTCCCTCACCTGCTGCCCATGGACAGGCGGTTGCTGCTCTTCTCCTTGCGGCTCTTCACGGAGGACGCTCGGCGCAGGGTGACCCTGGGGACAGGGGTGGTGACCTGAAGACTGGGGCACCAGGACCTCTTCCATCCATCCGTCTGTCCATCCATCCATCCGTGCCTCTACCTTCCCCCTGTCTCTCCATCTATTTTCCCATCTTTCCGTTGCACTTCTCCATCCCTTCATCCATCCCCCCCTCCATCCCCTCCCATCCCTCCTTCCCCGCCCAGGGCAGGCTCTCACCCCAAATCCAGGAACTTCCTCCGCGTTTTCTTATCGAGCCCCACGGTCGGGCTGGCGGGCTCGGGGGGGCTCATGTCCCGGCTGTCATCTGCGGGGGTGGGACAGGGCTGTCACCCACTGTCCCCCACAGGTGTCCCCGGGGGGCTCGGGGGGTCTCACCTTCGCTGTGCTGCCGGGGCCGGGGGTCGCGGTGAGCGAAGCCGGGGGAGCTGTCGGAGCTGGGGCAGGACTGGGGCGCAGGGGGGCCCGACAGCCCCTCCTGGGACGGGGTGTTGGTGAGGGGCCGGTAGCGGCTGAGGGGGGGTGTGGGGGCCGGGGGGTCCCCCGGGCCCGGCCGTGCCACCCCTGGCTCGAAGGAGAAGCCGTCGGTGCGGGAGAAGGGCGAGGGGGCCGGGGGGCTGCCCTCGCCCTCAGTGCCCTGCGGGGACATGGGCAGGGGGGGTCAGACCCCTGCACCCCCCGGGGCTGTCCCATGGACCCCCATCCCTGTCCCCAAACATGGCATCCCCCAACCCCATCCCTGGGGTCCCCAATCCCTGTGACACCCCCAGCCTTGGCATCCCCCAGTGCCACCCCCGGTGTCCCCGGTGTCCCCCTCGTCTCACCGCGGCCTCGGGCCCCTCGTCCCCCTCGGTGGAGCTGGCGCTGTCGCGCAGGCGGGAGCGCGAGGGCCGCTGGCGGCGGCCGCGGGCCAGGAGCCGGGCGCGGGCCTTGTGCAGGCTGCTGTCCAAGCGCGGCGTCTCTGGAACCACAGCGGTAAAATCTGGGAGTGAAAGAGACACCGGGGCAGAGAGAGACGGACAGACGGACACCGGGATGGGATGGGATGGGATGGGATGGGATGGGATGGGATGGGATGGGATGGGATGGGATGGGATGGACGGGGAGAGAGCAGGGATGTGGAGATGGACAGAGGGATGGACAAGGAGGGAGATGGGGATGGATGGAGGGATGGATGGAGGGACAGGGAAGAGGAGAGAGATGGACAAATGGAGAGGTGGGAACAAGGAGATACAAGGGAGAGATGGATGGAAGGATGGATAGGAAGGATGGATGGATGGATGGACAGATGGATGGAGGGATGGGAGATGGAGGGAGGGATGAGCAGGGAGAAGGGCACAGGGAAGCATCACAGGCAGTGGACAGACGGTCAGGGAAGGCCAGCCCGGTGGAGAGGGGACAGAGCAGGGACAGAGGGACAGTAGGGACAGGGACAGGGCAGGAGAGTCAAAGGGCAGGTGGGGGATCCCAGGGAGACAGGAGGGGGGACAGGGAGAGGGGAGCATTGGGGACATGGATGGGGCACCCCAGTGGGGCGGGACAGGGGACAGGGGGACAGAGAAAAGTGTTCAAAGAGATGCCCTGGAATGGGGACAGAAGAGTGGGGTGACCCTGAGGACAGAGTGTCCCTGTCACCCAGGAGGGACACACTTTGCCCAGGTCCCACTGGGATCCCCCCAGTATCCCCACCCTGCTCTGACCCCTGTACCCCAACCCCGCCCGAGGGGTGGCTCTGGGCCATGTCCCCCGCTGTGTCCCCAGGTCCCAGTCACCCCACGCACACCCCTGTGCCTGTGTCCCCATTCCTGTGTGCCCTGGACGTGTCCCCATGTCCTTGTCACCTCTGCACCCCCGTGCGTGTCCCCACGTCCCCCTTCCCATGCTCGTCCCTGTGTCCCCAAGCACACATTGTCCCCAAGCCCAGCTCGGGGTCCCACCCTCAACACAGGAGGACACTGAGGGTGGGTGGGGACCCACGGGTGGCTCTGCACCCTCCGCACCCCACGGGGGGTTCTGCGCCCCAGGGCCCCCCCAGGAACTCACCAAAAACCTCGTCCGTGTCCTGCAGCTTGGAGACCGACATGGTGGGACAGGGCTGGGGACAGAGGGGACACTCAGGGAGGAGGGAGCAGCCCCTCTGTGCCTCCCGGTGTCCCGCGGTGGCGGGGGCTGGGGACCCTCTTTGCAGAGCAGCCGGGAAGGGGTTAAACCCCCCCCCGGCCCCGGTGGTCGGGGAGTCCTGGGGGGGAGGGCGGGGGCAGCGCCGGGAGGGGCCGGTACCGGCGGCGGTGCTGGAGCGGGAATGGTGTACCCGGGGTGGGGCTGTACCGGGAACGCTGATCGGGAATGAGTCTGTACCGGGAATATCGAACCGAGGGGATGGGGCTGTCCCGGGGGAGGGGCACTACCGGAGATGCTCTACCGAGGCTGTACCGGAGCTGTACCGGGATTGGGGCTGTAGCCGGGTTGTACCGGGGCTGTACCGGGGGCCGGGGCTGTACGGGATTGGGGCTGTAGCGGGGCCGGGGCTGTAGCGGGATTGGGGCTGTACCGGGCCGGGGCTGTACCGGCATTGGGGCTGTACCGGGGCTGTAGCGCGGCTGTAGCGCGGCTGTAGCGGGATTGGGGCTGTACTGGGGCTGTAGCGAGGCTGTAGCGGGGCCGGGGCTGTACCGGGATTGGGGCTGTACCGAGGCTGTACTGAGGCTGTAGCGGGGCTGTACCGGGATTGGGGCTGTAGCGGCGCTGTACCGGGCCGGGGCTGTACCGGGATTGGGGCTGTAGCGGGGCTGTACCGGGATTGGGGCTGTACCGGGATTGGGGCTGTAGCGGGGCTGTACCGGGATTGGGGCTGTACTGAGGCTGTAGCGAGGCTGTAGCGGGGCCGGGGCTGTACCGGGATTGGGGCTGTACTGAGGCTGTAGCGAGGCTGTAGCGGGGCTGTACCGGGATTGGGGCTGTAGCGGGGCTGTACCGGGCCGGGGCTGTACCGGGATTGGGGCTGTACCGGGACTGTACCGGGATTGGGGCTGTACCGGGATTGGGGCTGTAGCGGGGCTGTACCGGGATTGGGGCTGTAGCCGGGCTGTACCGCGGCCGCTGTCTGGGGGTGACGCCCTGCCCGCCCCCCCCCGCCACTCACCCGCGCTCCTCGGGCATCCTGATCGCCCCCGGTCGCCTCCCGCCGGGCCGGGCCGGGCCGGGGTCGGGCCGGGCCGGTGGGAGCGGAGGGCGCTGCCGAGCCGGGCCGGGCCGCCCCGCCGGGCCGGGGGCCGCGGGGGGGGGCACAGGAACCCGGAAACGGCGGGGGCGGGGTCTGCCCCGCCCGGAGCGAGCCCGGTGCTGAACGGACACGGGGGGGGGGACACGGGGACACCGAGGGACAGCGAACACACGCGGGGGTGCTGAACGGACAGCGCCGGGGGGCACCGAGGGTACGGGGACACCGGGCACGGAGGGACACGCGGGGGGTGCTGAAGGGACAGCGACCGGCGGGACACGGGCACGCCGGGCACCGGCACACCGGGGACACCCGCCCGTCACCGCGGCCCCACCCTGCCCAGTGCCCACCAGCCCAGCGGCTCCTCCCAGTGCCCCCCCAGCCCTGCCCATTTCCGCCAGTGCCCTCCAGCCCTTCCCAACCCTCCCAGCCCACCCAGTGTCCCCCATCCTGCCCACTTCTCCCCACGACCCCAAATCGCTCCCAGCCCTCCCTATTCCCCCCATCCTCCCCAGTCCCCCCCGTGCTCCCCCAGTCCTCTCCATCCTGGCCAATCCTCCCCAGTGCCCCCCATCCTCCCCAGTACCCCCCATCCTCCCCAGTACCCCCATCCTCCCCAGTGCCCCCCATCCTCCCCAGTGCCCCCCATCCTCCCCAGTGCCCCCCAGCCTCCCCAGTACCCCCATCCTCCCAGTGCCCCCCATCCTCCCCAGTGCCCCCCACACCTCTCGCCGTGACCCCAAATGATTCCCAGTCCTCCCTATTCCACCCCCCGACCCTTCCCAGTGCCCCCCGGCCCATCCGCCGGCAGAAGGAGGCGGGGGGGGGGGAGGCCGAGGCCGCGTTTATGGGGCGGGGGGGCCGCGTTCGTGGGGCGGGGGCGCGGCGGGCGCTGCAGAGCGGGCGCGGTGCATACATAGGTACATTATATATAGTATATACACCCACAGGTACACGTGTGAGATTAAATAACCCCGGCCCCCCCCGGGGCCCGCGCTCCCCGGACCCCCCCTTAAATATCCCCCTCCCCCCTCCCCGAGTGGCTCCAATCCAGTCGGACCCCCCAGCCCCGCGCCCCCGCCCCCCGCCCCACGCGCCCCCCCCGCCTCCCCTTCCCAGTATAACCAGCTCTGGCTCCCAGTTGCCCCCACATCCAGTTACTGTCGGAGACTCGGGGGCGGGGGGGGCAAAATAGAAATGAAAAATAAAGGGGTTCCCCCCGGGCCGAGAGGGCGGGACCCCCCCGGGCCGGCTGGGGGTGGCCGGTGGCCGGTGGTGGGGGGGTGTCCCAGCCCCAGAGAAATGCTGTGATTTTGGGGGGGGCGGTATTTACAGGTGGGGGGGTGGGAGCATCGCCTCCACCCCAGAGGGGACCCCGCGTGTCCCCCCCCGCCCAGGGAAGGCGAAAGCCCCGGGCACAGGGGGGGCAGTGGGAGGCGGGGGGGCACCGGGGTGTCCCCACAGAGGGGTGCCGGGCAGCCCCCCATTCCCGGGGGGGGGCAGTGGGGCTGGTGCCCCCCCGTCCCGCTGCGGGGGTTGGCAAAGGCTCACGTGCCCGGCGACGGTGGCACTGAGGGGGAGGGGGAGACAGTCGGGGTCCCTCCCCCATGGCGATGGTCGCGGGAGGATCACCACGATGTGGGGCTGGGGGCGAGTCTGTGGGGGGGGCAAAGGCCACCGGGCCCCCCCGGCCGCGCTCCAGTGAGTCCCAAGAGGAGCTGGGTCTGGGGGGGCTCCCAGTGTCCCCCCCTCCGCTCCCCAGTATGGCTCACATTTGGGGTGGGGGGGACATTGTCCTGTGTGTCCCCCCCAGCGTCCAACCAGGTGCCAGCTGTGTCCGGGGCCGGGGGGGGTCACGTCGGGGGGAGGGGGAGGCCTGGGGGGGGCCGCGCCCCCCCCGCGGGTCCATCACGTCACCACGAGACTCACACTGGACACAGACACGAACGCGGGGTGTCCCCCCCGGACCCCCCCTCCGCGAGCCCCCCCGCTGTCTGTGCCCCCATGGGGGGAGTGGGGGGCACCAGGAGGCCTTGGCGGGGTCTCGCCCCCTCCCCGCTGGGGGAGGGCTGGGGAAGGGGAGGGGGCAGGGCCGGGGGGGGGTGGGGGAAGAGGGGCCCCCCCAGCCCGGAATCGCTGCGGTTTGAGGGTGGTTTAGGTCGGGTTGGAATTTTTCAAAGTCTGCAGCTTGGCCTCCAGTTCGGAGATCTGAAAAACAGCAAAGGGGACAGGTCTCAGCGGGGGGGGCCGGGGGGGACACACCGGGGCGGGGGGGGGGACACGGGGACACGGGTGGGAACGTGAGATGGACCAGGGGACACGGGGTGAGGACACAGCGATGGGGACACGGAGATGGGGGGACAGGACGGGGGGGACAGACGGGACAAGGGGGGCAGGACATGGGGGAGACCGGGGGGTGGCACAGGGGGGACAGGAGGGACAGACGGGACACGGGGGGCTGGGAGCACAGGGGAGGGGCACAGAGACGGGGATGGGGGACAGGGGTGACTGAGGGACACGTGGGGGGCACACAGGGGACACAGGGGTGACCGCGGGGGCACAGGGGGCACACAGGGGTCAGTGGGGGTCACACAGGGGACACAGGGGTGAATGGGGGGGGCACACGGGGGGCACAGCGGTGACTGCGGGGCACAGGGGGCACACAGGGGTGACTGGGGGGGCACACAGGGGACACAGGGGTGACTGGGACACAGGGGTGACTGGGGGGCACACAGGGGGGCACAGGGATGGGCTGGGATGGGGAAGGGGCTGCAGGCAGGTGCTGGGTGAGTCTCTGTGGGATGCCAGGGGACATTTTGGGGGTGATGGAGGTGGCTGTATGGGGGGGCTCTGCTGGGTGTTGGGGACCTCCCCGCTGTGCCCTGGTGCCCCCCGGCCGGGCAGGGCCGGCCCCTCCCCTGTGACCCCCTGGGCGGGATCCTTTGGGATCCGGTGACCCCGGGGGACCCGCTGTGCCCCCGCACGGCCCCGGCCCCACGCTGGGGCTGGCGCGGAATCCTGGGGCCCGTTGGGGGATCCAGCATGACCAGCATGGGATCCCGACGGGAGCGCGCCGGACCCCGCCTGGCGCCGGTCACCGGGATCCCCGCGGATCCCCCGCGCGCGGCCGGGATCCGCTGCCCCGGGAGATTTTCTCGCTCCGTTAGGGGATGTCAGGCCCCACAGCAGGACCCCGGGCGGATCCACTGCAATCCAGAGCGGGATCCAGGGCCGGGAGGAGGCTTGGGGTGCCCGAGCAGATCCCGAGCAGATCCCGGGCGATCCGGCGGCGGGAGCAGGGTCCGGTGGGAGCAGATCTCCCACGATCCGGCGTGGGATCCGCGGCTCAGTCCGGAGGGAGCCAGTGCCCCGCACAGCTCCGGGGTCCGGCGGCCGAGCAGATCCCCGGGGTCCATCGCTGGCGCGGCGGGAGCGGCGGGGCGGGGCCGGGCCGGGCCGGGCCGGGCCGGGCCGGGCGGGGGGCTCAGGGACATCCCGCGTCCCGGCGCCCCGTGCCCACCTTCTCCTGCAGCTTCTCCATCTCCTCCTTGTGCGCCAGCTCCGACTCCTCCAGCACCCGCCGCTGCGCCGTCTCCTTCTTCAGGAACTCGATCTCCCTGTGGGGACCCGCAGGGGTGGCTGCACGTCCCCGCGGCCAGGGGACATCCCGGGGACCCCGGGGCTGGGTGTCAGGGCAGGAGCCCGCTCGGCGGGGCTCTCCCAGAGAATGGGCCGTGCCCAGGAAGGAGCTGGTGCCCCGCGGATCACGGAACCAGGGAATGGTTTGGGTTGGAAGGAGCTTAAAGCTCCTTCCCTGTCCCAGGGTGCTCCAGGCCCCGTCCGACCTGGCCTTGATGGATCCAGGTCAAGGGGGAGGTGATGGTCCCTGCCCAGGGGAAGGTCCCTGCCGATGGGCAGAGGGTGCCCAGAAGGGTTTGGTGCCCCAGGGACGGGTCTGAGTCCAGGGGAAGGTCCCTTCCCAAGACGGAGCCGGCTCCCCAGGGATGAGCCCACGCCCAGGGAAGGTCCAGGGCCAAGGCCAGAGGGTGCCCAGGCTGGATTTGGCACTGCAGGGATGTGTCCCTGCCCAAAGGAGGGTCCGTGCCCAGGGACAGAGGGGTCAGAGCCCCTCAAAGGGTTCCACACCACAGGGACAGGGACAGGGGCTGCCCGGGGGATGGGACACCCTGGGGACAGGTCCCTTCCCGAGGGGACACCGGGAGCTGCCCTCACTTCTGCTGGTACTCCTTGATGAGCCGCTTGGCCTTGCTGTACTTGCGCTCCAGGGTCTGGTACTGGGCCTGGGTCTCCTTGAGGTGCTCGTCCACGGCCTGGCACAAGTTCTGCGCCTCCATCCAGTAGCCCTCGAGCTTCTCCATGCGCTCCTTGTTCTCCTCCACGCTCTGCTCCAGCTGGGCCTTCTCGGCCCTCCAGCGTGCCTTCTCCTGCTCCAGGCACTGCAGCTGGGGACAGGGGTGTCACCACGGGGTGTGGCACAGACAGGGAACAGGGATGGGATATGGCATGGCACAGCATGGCACAGCCAGGTGACAGGCAGGAGGGCGTGGAATGGCCCGTGCAGGGCAGCTGGAGAAGGACATTTGGGGTGCCAGGGCAGCTGTCAGGGTGTCCCCCCACCCCCAGGCAGCCGGGACCCCCCCTCACCTTCCTCTTGAGCTGCTGGATCTCAGCCTCGGTCACGGCATGTTTGATCTGGAGCTGTGGGAGAGCCAGGGTGGGCACGGGGTGGGCACAGCCCCCTGGGCGGGCACCCCCTGCCCTCCCCCAGCCCCTCCTCACCTCCTTGAACTTGTGCACCAGCTTCTCGGGGTCCATCTCCACGGGGGACAGTGTGTCCTCGTTCTCGGCCAGCTCAAACACCTCGATGGCCATCTCCCCGCTGGGGAACATGGGGCTCATCTCCTCCTCCTCGTCCGTGGCGTATTCCCCGGTCTGCGGCGGGCACGGGGTGGGGTTGGCACCTGCGGGTGCTGCCCCAGCCCCGTGTCCCCTCCCAGCTGGCGCTGTCCCCTCACCTCCTCGTCATCCTCGGTGTACTGGGTGTAGCGCTGCTCCATCATCTCCCGCTGCCACCGCTCCTGCTCCAGCGTCTGCTGGATCAGCTGCGCCACCTCGCTCTGCTCGCCCGGCTTCTCCCGCCCGATCAGGAACCTGGGGGGCACCGCGGGTCAGGGGGCACGGGGGGCACCCAGGAGGCACGGCCAGGGGACGTGCCTGCAGTGCTCCCGGCAGTGGTGGGTTTAGGGGGTGCTGCGGGGGCTGGGGATGAGTTGGGGGCACTTTGGGGAGCACCAGGGTGGCACTTCGGGGCGAGATGGGGGGCTCTGGGGACAGGCTGTGGGGCAGGGATCCCCAGGGGGCTCAGCACGGACTGGGGGTGTCTCGGGGCTCCCCAAATTCCGCCCAAGCCCCGGCTCGTACCGGACGCGGCCCTTGGTGTTCCTGAGCACGGAGGCGGCGAAGCTCTGCGTGACCCCCACCAGGCTGGTGCCATCCACCTCCACGATCAGGTCGTTCACCTGGATCCTGGGGACAAGGACACCGTCACGGCCCCTCATCAGCTCCGGGGCACACCTGGAGCCCCTGGCAGCTCCCAGGCCAGCCCCAGCCACACCGGAGGCTGCTCCCAGCCGTACCTGCCGTCCCGGTGGGCTGCCCCCCCTTCCGTCACTGTCTTGACGAAGATTCCCAGCTTCTCCAGGCCCATGTCGGCCCCTGCGCCCATCCCGATGATGCTGATCCCGAGCCCTTCGGAGTCTGCGGGGACGCAGAGCCGTGTCCTGGCGGGGTGGCACCTCCAGGGTGATGCCCCGCAGGGCTCCGGGGGTGGTTTGGGGGCAGGACCCACCTTTCTCCAGCTCCACGGGGAAGAGGTCGAGCCTCTCCACGCGCTTCTCCAGCTCGTACTCGGCCGAGGCCGCCATGGGATCCACGTCCTCATTGCGGCGGTCGTAATCCTCGTTGGAGTAAGTGCTGAACACCTGGGGGATGAGGGAGGGCTCAGCCAGGGGCAAACCCCACAGGAACCCCCCGGGAATGCTGGGCTGGGACTGAGCCCACGAGACACAGGAGAATCCCCATCCCAAATCATGGAACATGGAGCAAGGGGGAGCTGGGGGAGGACAAAGGGGTTGAGGATGGTTCTGGGAGAGGGCACGGTGCAAGGAAGGAAGGAAGGAAGGAAGGAAGGATAAAGAGAAAGATGGGGCACCTCAAATCCCTGGGGATGCTGACCCCCGTTGTGGGGCACCCCTAAACCCTCCCCGGCCGAGCTGGGATGTGCCACCAGGCCGCTGTCCCCAGGCTGGTGCCACGTCCCTCTCCCTGGGGGCTGCCGGGGAGGGGCTGGCTGGGCCTGGCAGATGTCCCTGGAGGGGCCCCGGCCCCGCGGTGCCGCCGGAGCGAGTGGATTAGGGATAACACACGGGGATAAAGCCTGGCCACAAAGGGTATTAGGGATGAGTGTCAGGGGACAAAGCCCAGTGACACCCACGGACGGGCAGGACCCACCCGAGTGGCACCCAGGGGTGACAGGGAGGAGCAGGGCGGGGGACACGCCAATGTCCCCCTGTCCACAAGAAGTCCCTGGGGGCCTGTGGGGTTCCCTACTCATCCTGCTGTGCCCCCCACCCTGTCCCCATGTCCTGGGGGATTTGGGATGTGTGGGGGGCCTGGAGTGGGTTCCAGGGGAAGGGGCTGGGCTGTGTCCTCAGTGCTGGGCTGGGCGGGGGTCCCCAATGTCCCCACTCCCCCAGCGGGTTTGGGGGGCTCAGCATCACCCGGGCAGGGGTCTGGGGTGCTCGGACACCTGGGTGCCCACCCCACCCACCCCCTCTGGTGGCCCCTCTCCCCCATGCTGAAAGGCTTTGGGGTGAGCAGAGCACCCCAAAAAACCCATCCATAGGGTGAGCAGAGCACCCTAAAAACCCCTCCACGGCCAGGGCACCTTTCCCAGGGCCGGGCTGGCCGGATCCCACGGGACCACGGCTCCCCCCGGCGCGCAGCCCCCCAGCACACGGCCACCACTGTCCCCCGGCCGGGCCACGGCGGTGGCTGTCCCCCGTCCCAGGTGGGGCCACCCACCCGCTCTGACTCAGAGCCAGAATATAGGCCGGGCTCTAAAAATAACCCGGCCCCGGCACAAAGCAACCGCTGCTCCTGCGGTCGGGGGGATCCGAGCGGGAGGGAACACCCCAAAATAGCTGCACGGCCCCTTTATCCCCCCCCTCCCATCCCGGGTGCAGATCCCGAACCCCGGAGGATCCCTGCCGGGAGCGGGGGGTGCTGCCGCCCACCCGGCCACGCTGCCGAGGCACTTCCCCTTCCTTCCTCCCCTTCCTCCCCTTCCTCCTCTGCCTCCACTTCCCGAAACCGTCCTGGGCACCGCGTTGGGCACACGGGGGGGGGGCACATCGCCCCCATCGCCACCTTGTCCCCAGGGACCCCCGGGCTGGGAGGAGCCCCGGGCCCGAGGGATGCCCAGGACCGAGGGTGGCCCAGCCCCGGCCCCCAGCACCTCACACCGGGGTATTTCGGGCATCCCCACCCAAAATATCGAGCGGTTTTGGCCCGGCCTGGGCACCGCAGGGGGCTGGCAGCGTGTGCTGTGTCTGGCCCACCCCAGAGGGTCCCGGTGCCACCTGTCCCCATCACACCGGCCCTGGGGGTCCCTCATTTAGGGGGGACCCCCCATGCCTAGGCATGGCCCTTCATCAACCAGCTCATCAACCAGGCCCAGGCCCTGCTTCCCCCAGCACAGGGACAGGGACAGGGACAGGCAGGATTCCATGTCCCAGGGGGATGGGGACACAGAGCCCCAGCCCCCTTTTCTGTCCCGCCAAAGGGGTGATTTTGTGGGGTCACATGCCCCAGTCTGAGCTGCCCCTCACCCTGGTACCCCTCACCCAGGTGCCCTCCCTCCCTCCCCAGCCGCCCCATGCCCCGCCAGGCTCACCTGGATGGGGGCCGTGCTGAACTGGATCTTGCGGTTGGGGACGGGCTCCTCTTCCTCGGACAGCCCCGGGATCTCTACACAGCCCGACTCAGGCTCGTACAGCCCTTCGGCCTCGTCCTCCTCCTCCAGCCCGCTGCCCCCCGAGTCCTCCCCGAGCCCGCTGTAGGCACTTATGTCCACCAGGTCCGCCTCGGAGAAGTCCTCCTTCTTGGCCTCCTCGGAGCCATCGCCCTCCTCCGCCCGCTCGCCCTTGACGCCCTCCTCGCCCGCGGCCACCCCCGAGCCCCCGTCCAGCCGGGGGGCTGCGGCCGCCGGACCCTCGTCCCCTTTGGCCGGCTGGGGCGCAGGCACCGCTTCACCCGCCACCGCCGCCTCCTCCTCCTCTTCGTCCTCCTCGCCCTCTCCGCTCTCCTCCACCTCCACGGGCTTGATCTTGCAGACCTCCTGCACCCTCGGCGCGGCCGCCGCCTCCTTCTCCGCCGGCCGCCCGCTCTTCCCCGCCGCCTTCTCCTCGTCCGGTGGCCGGGCACGGGCCGGAGTGGTGTGGCCATCGCCCGGGCGTGCGGCCTCGGTGCCAGGCGCGAAGACCCTCGGCCGCTTGGCCACCACCTTGGCGTTGAGCGGCACGGCCGCCCTGCCCTGCGCCTTGTGCAGGTTGTTCCTCAGGTCGGCCTTCTCGAAGACGGCGCTGAGCTGGCTCACGGTGGGTGACACGGCATCGGCGTCCAGCTTGTCCAGGGACTCGGTGCTGCCATTGAACCTCACCACCACGTCCAGCTTGCGGTCCTGGAAGCCGGCGCGTTCCTTGCGCAGCAGCAGCTTGGTGGTGGTGGCCTTCTCCTGCGGGCTCCTCTCGAAGATCTTGCGGGTCTCCTGCAGCTTGGAGAAGGGTTTGTCAGGCTTGGAGTCGAAGCGGCTGACGCGCTCCGAGACGCTGGTGCCCAGCTTGAGGAGGCTGCCCTGGTCCACGGCGTCGCCGAGGCTGCCGGCGCGGGGCAGGGACAGGCGCACCGGTTTCTCCTTGGCCTTGGCCAGGTCGCAGGCGCCCTCGGGGCCGGGCGCCGTCCCCATCTGCAGGAACATGTTCTTGATCCGATGCACGTTGGAGCCATACTTCTTCCCGCGGCTCTTCTTGCCGTCCTCGCCATCGGCCTCCTTTGTGGGCGCCAGGGCCTGGATGGTGGCCTCGTAGGCGTTCCGGTGCGGGGACGCGCTGCGCAGCCCCCCGGCCCCCGCCGCGCCCCCGGCCGAGGGGGACCCCCCGGCCCCGCCGGCCTCGGTCCTCAGCATGGTCCCGGCGCCCGCATCGCTCGCCGCCACCGCCGCCGCTGCCCCCGGCCCCGCTACAGCGCCATGGGCGGGGGGCTGTGCCGGGGGGCTGTGCCGGGGGGCAGCGCTGCCCCGGCCCGGTCAGGCCATGGCCATCCCGCGGGCCCCTCCGCCGCGGCGCTTCTTCCTTCCTGCCTTCCTTCCTTCCTCCCTCCTCCTCCTCCTCTTCCCCTTTCTGCGCGCCGGTGATGGAGCCGCCGCCGCCGCCGCGCTCTGCCCGCCCCGCTGCCCGCAGAGCCCTCTGGGTCTGAGCAGCGCTCGCTCTTCCTCTTCCTCAGCCGCGCTTCGGCCTCAGCGCCGCCGCCGCCGCCGCAGCCCGGCCATGGGGACCCCCGCGTGTCCCCTGCGGTCCCCTCCCCACGCCCGCACCGGGGTCCCCTCCCTGCGGCGGGGCCCCCCCGGCAGCCGCGCTGTGCAGTGTGGGGCCCCCCCGCCGGCTCGGCCGCTGGTGCCACCCCCCAGCTCTGTCCCCGTGTGTCCCCCGTTCTGTCCCCGTGTGTCCCCCCCCCAGTTCTGGCCCCACGTCCCCCTCCAGCTCTTGTCCCCATGTCCCCGTGCCCAGATCGGTCCCCCTGTGTTCCCCCAGCTCTGTTCCCGTGGCCCCCCGAGCTCTGTCCCCATCTCCACCCCCCCCCCCAACAGTTCTGTCCCCATCTCTCTCCCAGCTCTGTCCCCGTGTTCCCTTTTTTCCCCCGGGTTTGTACCCACCCCCCTGGATCTGTCCCTACATCCCCCCCATCCTGTCCCCACATCATCCCCCATCCTTCCCTCATATCCCCCCGAATTTGTACCCGTGTCCCCCCATCCTGTCCCCGTGTCCCCCCATCCTGTCCCCATGTCACCCCCAAGTTTGGACCCACATCCCTCCACGTTATCCCCGTGGCCCCCCACTTTGTACCCACGTCCCCCCCATCCTGTCCCTGTGCCCTTTCCGGGTCTGTCCCCGTGTTCCCCCCCGCTCCTGTCCCTGTGTCCCCTCAGTTTTATCCACATGTCCCCTGCTCCCCCTCCCCGGGACCGCCCCACACCCAAAGCCCCCCAAACTCCGGGTGTCCCGCGGTGTCCCCACAGGACCCCATTTACGCCCTGTCCCCTCAATCCCTCCCGGGGGTGCAGCACATCCCCTGCCACTGCCACTGCCGCTGCGTGGTGGCGGGAGGGGACACTGCGACAGGGGGGGCCGGAGGGGGGGGTACGGTGCTGCTCCCCGCTTTCTGCACGGCCGGGGGATATTTTGGGGATATTTTGGGGGGTTATTTGGGGTTTTTGTCTTCCCTCTGGGTGCCCGAGGATGAGGGGGGCAGACCCGCCCCCCGTGGCCGTGTTGGGGGCCCCTGCTGTGCCGGGGGGGGGAGGGGGCAGGGTGGGGACACCCCTGTCCCCAGTGTGGGGAGCGTACGGGCAGCAGGACCCTGCGGCTGGGTGCGATTGTCCCCTCCCCGTGTCACCCAAGGCATCTCCCGGCCCTTTGTGCGTGACGAGGCGTGACGCGACACGGGGGGCGGCCCCCCACGACCACCCCCTCCCCTCCCCTTCCCCTTCCGCCGCTGCCATCGCCCCCCCGGCAGGGCCCCGTCGCTGCCACCCCCCTCTGTCCCAGCGCCCTCCCCTCGTGTCACTGTCCCCACGCAGCGCCGTGGCCGCCCCCGGCTGTGCACACGCGTGTTCCCGTCCCGCTGGTGGCCATGCCGGGGGGGGCCTCAGCTGTCCCCAGGTGTCCCCAAGCGTCCCCCCACTGCCTCCCCGCTACCCCTGAGTGGGGGCACTGGGACAAGCCCACCCTGGGACACCTCGGGACCCCTCCGGGGGACACGGGAGCCCCTCGGCAGCCCCGGAGCTCGGTGCCTCGGTGACAGGAGGTGGCGGTGGAGGGGTGTCCCCTGTGGGACCCCCCCGAGGGCTCCCCCAGCCCGGGCGGCCCCGCTGCCGCCGTCAGTCAGCGCTGGCCCCATTCCCGGCCCCGGAACATGGAGGGCCCCGAGCTGCTCCGGCTCTGGGTGCTGGCAGGCGAGTGACAGCCCTGTCACCCCCCGGGGGACACGGCCCGGCCTGGGGGACCCCCAGCAGGGAGGGGAGGGGGGACCCCGGAGTCGGGTGGGCGCAGGGGGTGCAGATGGGAGGGGGGGGGGGGACGGGGCTGGGACGTGACGGAGCTAAAAAAAGCCACCCTGTCCCGGGTGCCAGCGCGGTTTGGGACAGGGTGGGGGACAATGAGTGGGACTTCCGTGTGACGGCCAGGGCGAGGGAAGGTGCTGGGCCCATCCTGTCCTTGTCCCCATCCTGCGTCTGTCCCCAGGCCTGGCCTGGTCTCATCCCTGTTCCCATTCCAGTCCTGTCCCTGTCCCCATCCCCTCCTAAACATGTCCTCCCCGTCTGCCTGGGGACACCTGGCACTGCAGGGACACGTTCCTGCCCCTTTGGGTGTCCCGGTGGTCTGTGGGCACCTGTGGCTCATCCCGGGGTCTCTGGGCACTGGGGAAACTGAGGCAGGGAGGGGCCGTGGTCCCAGCCCCGGCTCCAGCCCCGTGTGTGGCCACAGCCCTGGCCCTGGGGGGGTCCCAAGCCACTGTCCTCGACCACCACGTCCTCCCCGACCTCCGCCTCTCCGCTGAGACCGGAGCCATCTTCGTGCACGAGCTGGAGAGGGAGCTGTTCCTGGAGGCCTTCCCAGGGAGCGAGGATGATGATGGTGAGGGCCAGGGTGGGGGCCTGGGGATGCTAAACAGGGGCACTGGCCAATGGTCCCCACCAGAATCACCCCAGCTGGCCTGTCCATCCGTCTGTCCATCCATCCCTCCATCCATCCATCCCCCCCCCCACCACCCATTTGGGGTCCCCCCAGCACTGCCCATGAGGGGTCCCCTCCCTTTGGGGTCACAGCTCTAAAACAGGAGCAGCACCCCCAGGGACGATCCCCATTCCCTTGTGGGGACCAGCTGGACGGGGCTGGGCTTTCTGGGCGGGGTGTCCGTCCCCACCCCCCGCGTGTCCCCGCAGCCCCTGTGACCTTCCGAGCCCACCTGTGGGACCACCCGGACCTGCCGCGATGGCTGCGCTTCACCCAGCGGGACCCCGGCCAGCCCGGCTTCCTGTACGGCTGCCCCCTGGGCCCCGAGCTGGGCACCCACAGCATCCAGGTACGGCCGCCCCGCAGCCTTTAGGGTGACCCAGGAGCAGGGGTGGCCCACCCCAGGTGTCTCCGCTGTCCCTGCAGGTGCTGGCCTACAACCGTCACACCTTCGCCACCGTGTCCCAGCGCCTCCTCATCAGCGTCACCCCCGCCCCAGGTACGGCCTGAGCGCCCCGAACCAGCCAGAATTCCCCCGGGACGGCCGCGGGATGTCCCCACGGGTGTCACCTGTCCCCGCAGGTGGGGACGCCCCGTTCCAGGCCGAGTTCCTGGTGGGGAACAGGAACGTGGAGGAGCTGCTGCCGGAGGCGGCGCGGGAGATGTTCCTGCAGGCCTCGGCCGGGGTCTGGGAGCGGGGGGACCTGCACATCATCAACGTCACCTCTGCCCTGGACCGCGGCGGCCGCGTCCCACTGCCCATCGAGGGGCGCCGGGAGGGGTACGGGCAGGGCTGGGGGGCTGGGGGTGGTCCCGGGCCCACCCTCGGCCTCCCTGCGGGGGTTCTGGGGTCACCTCCAGCCCCTGCCCACCAACGTCAAGCGTGGAGGCGAAGGTGGTTCCTGTGGGGTCTTCTCACCGTGGCTGGGTTTTGGGGTCACCTCCCCGCAGGGTGTACGTCCAGGTGGGCTCCCACAGCCCCTTCTCGCCGTGCCTGGCGTCGGCCGTGTCCCCGCAGAGCCGCTCCCGCTGTCACCGGGGCCAGCGTCCCCTCGCCTCCTGCTACGACACCTTCGCCCCCCACTTCTCCATCCGCTGGTGCAACCTCACCCTGGTGAGACCCCCGTGGCCCCCACGCCCCGACCCCCCCAGCCCCTCCTAAACCCCCCCTCCCCTGCAGCTGCAGGTCTGGCCCAGCCCCACGACGCCGGGGCCGCTGTGGGGGTCCGGGGAGCTGGAGGACGGGGGGGGTTTCGAGCCCCCCACCGAGGTTGTCCCCCGGGAGCTGCTGCCCGGGTTCCTGGTGACGCTGCTGGTGCCGCTGGCGGTGGCCGCGCTGCTCTGCCTGCTCCTGGGCCACCTCATGTGCTGCCGCAGGGAGGGAGTGTGAGTCGGGGGGTCCCCCCAGCCTGCCAGGGCACGGGGACCCCGGGCTGGGTGTCCCTTCCCCGGGCCTTGTGACCCCGGGACAAGCCGGGGGTGGTGAGAGCTCTTCCCACCATAATTATGGGTTTTTTCCCTTTTTGCTCTGTTTTGTAGGGAAAAACGGGACTTGCAGACATCTGAGTAAGTCCTGGTTGAGCTGTGGGGGTGCTGGGGGGCTGCTTTGGGGGGGCTGCTTTGGGGGGCTGCTTTGGGGGGCTGCTTGGGGGGCTTTGTTATGGCCGAGCGTGGGGACAGGGATGGGCAGGAAAAGGGGACGGGGAGCAATCGGCTCGTTGGGGCTGTCACGGAGCCTAAAGGTCCCCCCACCCCAAAGGGGTCCCCCCAGCCCCCTCCTACGCTCCCCAGCCCTCAGTGCCCCCCAAACCCCCCTCAGACACGGGGTGGCGCACAAGGAGCTGCTTCACTTCTGTGACAGCCTCTGAGGGACCCAACAGCAGCGGGGAGACCCCGGGGATGGGGGGAGACACCGAGGGCGGGGGAAGACCCCAAAGATGAGGAGCAGACCCCAATAACGACACACAGACCCCAGTGATGGAGTTCAGGCCTCACTTTTGGGGCTCAGACCCCAATGAAGGGTGGGAGGACCCCTTTGATGGGTGGGCAGACCCCAATAACGGGGTGCAGACCCCAATAACGGCATTCCGACCCGACTGAAGGGTAAGCAGACCCCAATGATGGGGAGCAGGCCCCGGTGATGGGGTGCAGACCCTGATTTTGGGGTGAAGATCCCAGTTTTGGGGCGCAAACCCAAACGGTGGCTCTGCTGACCCCACCAACGGGACACGAACCCCAGTAAGGGGCCCCTAAGGGCGCGTCCCCCCTGCTCCCGCAGCATCCAGCTGGTCCATCACAGCTCCATCCACGGGGACACGCGCGAGCTGCGCCTCATGGCCGGGAGCCGGGACGTGCCCCGGCCCCTGTCCACCCTGCCCATGTTCAATGTCCGCACGGGCCAGCGCATCAACCCCATGCCCGGCCCCCGCGACGGGGCCCGCGTCCCGTTGCTGCCGCAGTGAGGGGATCCCCGGGGCGCGGGGACAGCCCCAGCGCTGGGAAAGGGGTGTCCGGGTGGCTTTGGGGGGGACAAAGCCCCGGCAGCGCCAGGAGGAGTTGCCCGCCCGGCTGGGCTCTGCCCGGAGGATTTGGGCTATCCTCGCTTTGGGGTGAATTTTGGTGAATAAATCGACTCTTTAGGGATGAAATGAGGCTTTGCTGCTTTATTTACGGGGTGGGGATTGGGGTGCTCAGCCACGACCCCCTATCAACCATATCAAACCCCCGTAAGGGCTGGGATGACTCCGAGTGGCCCCCCCAGCCCTGTGGGGGAAGAGGGGAGCGGGATGGGGCCGGGGATTGGGACAAAGGGGGGGACACACTCCCAGACCCCGCGGCGGCCCCCCCAACCCGCCCCCGGCTCACCTGGGTGTCCGCGGCCGGCAGGATCCCGCCCGGAGCCCCCGAACGCTCCGCGCAGCCCCGGGCATCCCGCCCCGCGCCCCCCGGACCCCTCCCCGCCCCCCAGGGGTCCCCCAGCCCAGCCCCTCCGAAGAAAGAGGCCCTTTCACAGCCCCCCCGGCCCGGGCGGGCGCCAGGTGGGGAAGAGGAAAGCACGGGGGCCCCGCAGGAACAAGGGGAGCCATTGATGGGTCGGAGAGGGGCGGCTCTGAGGGCTCGGCCCGCGGCCCCGGGGCCGGGGGGGGGGGTCCCCGCGTGTCCCCCGCCACGGGGAGGGGGCACAGAGTGGGCACAGCCCCCCCCCGGGCACTCGCTGGAGGCGTGGGGGGCTCGTAGTGGGGCACCCGCACACCGGACCAGCCCCCCATCTCTCTGCCGCAATTTTGGGGCGTCTCTTCATGCCCACCCCATTCCCCAGCTCTCCCTTTTGGGGGTCACCCTGAGCTGAGCCCCCGCAAAGTCCCCAGCCTGGCACTGGCTGCCCCCCAGCCCTTCCTCCCCGCGACCCCCGCTCCCCATTTGGGGAGGGGACACAGACCCCCCCCCAAATCCCTTCCACTGTGGGATCCCAGCGGCTCTACCCCCCAAACCCTCCCACTGGGGGGGCGGATCCCCCCTTCTTCCCTCCCCCTCCTCATCCCTGGATGGGGGGCTGGGAGAGGAGGAGGAGGAGGAGGAGAGGTGGGAGGACGGGCAGGGACCGGAGCGCAGAACTCGCCGGGAGCAGAGCAGGATGAGCCGGGACGAGAGCAGGATCAGGGACGAGGAACTCCCAACATCACCCACCCAGGACCCCCCGAGCCCCCCGAGAGCGGCGCAGAGCAGCCCGAGGTTGGTTGGATCATTTCACATGCCTTTATTTCAGCAGTCAGAAAAAAAAAATCCATTTAAAAAAAAAAAAAAAAGAAGAAGAAGAAAACCCCAAAACCACTTAAAATTATTATTAATTAATTATTATTATTATACATTATACAAACTAGGTACAAGCCCCGGGAAAGGCCGGAGCACGGGCCCGGCAAAGGGAGTGGGTTCGTGCCCCTCCGTGCCCGGGGAGGATGCGGGGATGGAGGAGGGATGGAGGCGTGGATGGATGGATGGATGGAGGGTGGGATGGATCAATGGATGGATGGATGGATGGATGGAGAAAAAGCTGCTGGAAGATGAGAGCGGAGCTGAAGTTCCACCTGCCCAACCTGGAAACTCGATTTATCCCTTTTTCCCTTGGAATTTTATGGCTCTTGCTTTGCGGGATTTGCTCGTGGGGTGATGGAGGTGGCGGGGGGAGGGGAGAGTAGCACCTTTGGAAAATTCCCGAGTGGAGCTGAGCAGCAAAAAAAAAAGGAGGGGAATAAACCATAAAATAGAGGAGAATTAAAACAGACCAAGCTGAGACCTCTTTGGAGGTTGTAGCACCAGGCGGTCCCGGGGTCGGGTGTTCCGGGGCCAAAATTAAAGAGAATATTTAAAAATAACAATTAAAAAAAACCCCAAAACCAGGATAAAAATCCTGAGGGAAAGAAACCTCCAAAGGAAAATCAAAATAAGAGAACGACAAAGAAACCGAAAAGAGGGGGAATACGAGGGGGAAAATTAGCACCTTTGCTCTGAACCTGGCAGGAAAGTCCCGGCACGGCTGAAAAGCTCCAAACGAAGCTAAAAAACAAAAAGAACCCCAAAAATTCAGACTCAAAAAGACGATGAAACACCCCGAGAGTGGTGAGGTAGCCATCCGGACAGGGGGGTCAGCGCAGGGCCGGAGCTGCTCCGCGGCGGGGGCTCCCCCGGTGGGCCTGGGAGTGAATTGGTTTTGCTGCCTGAATAAAAATAAAATGAACAACAAACAACAAACGAACAAAAAAAATCATAACAAAAACTAACCAGAAGGGAAGGAAATCGAGAGAACTCAAAATCAGCAATATCCAAATAAAAAATAAGGAGGAGAGGGGAGAGAAAGAGGCAGAACAAGGGGGGGAAAGCAAATTATAACCAGGAGTTCAACATCTTCCTCGCAGCAAAAATTAAAATTCTAATGAGATGCAAGAAGCGAAGGGGCTGGGGGGGGCCTGGGGGTCCCAGGGGGCTCGGGGACCCTTCGGGGAGCTGAGCTTTGCCATCTCCGGGGCTGAGGAATGAGGGGGGGGCAAGCAAGCGAACCCACTTCCTGGTGATTTTGTTTGAAAAAGTCATTTATTTGAATTTTTTATTTGGTTTTTTTTTGGTTTAATGCTTTTTTTTTGGGAGGGTTTTTGAGGTTTTTCTCTTACGGCAACACAACTGGAGTTGTTTCAGAGACGCTGGATAGAAACCGACACAAATTCAAGTCCATGTGAAATTTTCTCCTTTTTTTTTTTTTGGCTGGTTTTTTTTTGTGGTTTTTTTTATTATTATTATTATTTTTATCATTATTATTACTCTCTCCTGTCACGCGTGGGGCGTCCGGGGTTACAAGAAGCAGACGGGGCCGATGTCGATGCCGAATTCCTGGTCCGGAGCGCCGACGTCCATAGGAGCCAAATCGATGATGGGCAGGCGCGAGGTCTTCGTTGTCTTGTACTCGATGACTGTCTTGCCCCAGGCGCCCGTGTGACTCTGCGGGGACACCACGGTCACCCCCCGTCCCCACGGCATGTCCCGCCTCCCCCCCGCGGCCACGGCCCGGCACCCACCGTGCAGCCGTCCTCGGTGACGCCGTAGGTGAAGCGGCTGTTGCCCTCGGCGCGGATCTCGATCTCGTTGGCGCCCTGCAGCAGCAGGGCCTTCTTGAGGTTGCCGCTGGCCTGGTCCATGTAGGCCACGCTGTTCTTGCAGTGGTAGGTGACGTTCTGGGCGGCCTCGGTGGCCATGAGGCGCAGGAAGGTCAGCTGGATGGCCACGTCGGCCGGGTTGGAGCCCTCGCCGCCGTATTCGAACTGCGGGGAAGGGACGTCGGTCACCACGCAGCCGCTCCGGCCCCGCTGTCCCCGCGCCCCTGCGGCCCCGGGCTCACCTGGAAGCCGTCGCTCATGGTCTCGCCGAACCAGACGTGTTTCTTCTCCTTGGGGTTCTTGCTCAGGTACCAGTTCTTGCGAGCGATGGACGCCTGGGTCGGGTACACGCACGTCTCGCCTGTCTCCAGGTTGCAGAAGACCTTGATGGCGTCCAGGTTGCAGCCTTGGTTGGGGTCGATCCAGTACTCGCCTGAGGGAACAGGGACGGAGTCAGGGACAGGGGAAGGAGGGGGATGGAGGGGAGGGACAGCCAGAGGGATGGGAGTGAGGAATAGCCAGGAGGGATGAAGGATGAGGGTGAGGAACAGACCCAGGGGATGGAGAATGGAGGCAAGGAGCAGAGGGATGGGTGAGGGATGGGAGCTGAGAGATGAAGGATGGGAGAGACCGAGGATGAAGGAAAGAAGGAGGAAGGTGAGGAGCAGCCATGGGAGATGAGGAGGGAGGTGAGGAGGGGAAAGGAGGGAGCCGGGGGAGGAGCATGGACCAGCCACAGGAAAAGAGGAAGAAGAAGAGGAGCAAACGGGAGAGGGAGGGATGGAGGATGGAGGATGGAGGATGGACGGGAGAGCAGACAGGAGAGACAGGACAGAGGAGGGGAGGTGAGGATGAACCTGGCGGTGGAAGAAGGACAGAGGTGAGGAGCAGTAAAGGGGACAGAGATGGAGGTGAGAGCCCCGAGGGGCCGGCGGGGACCGAGGGGACACTGACCACTCTTCCAGTCGCCGTGGCACATCTTCAGGTCACGGCAGGTGCGGGCGGGGTTCTTGCGGGTGCCCTCGGGGCTGCGGATGTTCTCGATCTGCTGGCTCAGGCTCTTGAGGGTGGTGTCCACCTCCAGGTCGCGGTCGCGCATCACGTTGGCGTCATCGGCCCGGTAGTAGCGGCCGCCGTCGTGGGCCTTCTCCTGGGGTGGCTGGGGCAGGAAGCTGAAGTCGAATCCGCCGCTGGGGGGGCCGGGAGGACCGGGGGGCCCGGGGGGGCCGGGGGGACCCTGCGGGAGGAGAGGAGGAGGATGATGATGGAGGAGCGGGCGGTGAAGGCGGGCGGCTCCAGAAGGGCGGAGGGGTCGGGACGTACGACGGGGCCGACATCGCCGGTGCGGCCGCGGGGGCCGGGGGGGCCGATGGGGCCGGGCAGCCCGTTCAGACCGTCCTTGCCAGCAGCACCAGCGGAGCCGGGAGGACCCTGCGGGACAGGAGGAAAAGGTGAGCGTGGCCGTGCAGCCCGGACAAAGCCGTCCCCTCCAGCCCCGACCCACGTCCCCACGGGAAACACGACGGCGATGGCGACCCCCCGCCCCCCCTGCGGTGCCACGGTCGTGGCTGGATGTCACAGCTCATCCCGGAACTCACTCGGGGACCGGCGGGACCAGAAGCACCAGAAGGACCTTGTTCACCAGGAGAGCCCTGTGACAATCGAGGAGGAAGAAGAAGAAGCGACATCAGAGGTGACATCAGCGCCTCGTGCTGCCTCCAGGACGTGCGGCAGCGCCTGCGGTCACCGTCACCCCATGGGACTTACGGGAGGACCAGGTGGGCCCTGGAGACCGGAGAAGCCTCTGTGACCCTTCATGCCTCTGTCACCCTGTTCACCGGTTTCACCTTTGTCACCACGGGGACCTTGTGGACCCTGCAGCAGGAGGAGGAGGAGGAGGAGGAGGAAGATGAGTTGAGTGAGGTCCAGGCCAGTCACTGTCCCCACACCTGTGGGGACACAGAGGCACCGAGGAGGACGCAGCAGAACATCACTTACAGCAGGACCACGAGCACCAGCAGGACCAGGGGGGCCAGCGGGACCTTGGGGACCCTGGGACAGGAGACAAGGGGACAGGTTAGAGCGTCCTGCACCTCCTGCTGCTGCTGGCTTGGAGCAGAACCACCCTGAGATGCTCAGGGACCCCCGAGCGGGGTGGTGGCACCCCTGGCATTGCCCTTTGCAGGGTGGTGGCCCCTGTGGCTTCCTGGGGAAGCTCCTTCCAGCAGCAAGAGCTGAGCCCGGGGCCAGACCCCAGAACGGGGCCCGTTTGGGGTGTCCCCGGCCCGGGGGGTGCCAGGGGAGCTGTGGGAAGAGCATCACTTACGGTCTCACCGCGATCTCCGTTCTTGCCAGCAGGACCGACGGGGCCGGGGGCACCGGGGGCACCGGGAGCACCAGGGGGGCCGGCGGGGCCGGTCTCACCACGATCACCCTGCGAGGAGGAGGAGGAAGAGGAGAGGTCAGTGTGGTCCAGCACTGCCCCATCACCCCTCCCGTGCCCCGTCAGAGCCCACTCACCTTGGGACCAGCAGCACCGTCACGGCCGGGGGCACCTTCAGCACCGGGAGAGCCCTAAAGGGAGCAGAGACCCCCGTTAGGGGTGGGAGGTACCGGGGGTCTCACTGAGCCCCCCACGGGCAGCCCCCATCGGTGCCCTGAGCGGGCACGCCCTCAGCACGGGGCGGTCCGTGCCCCCCCGCCCCCAAGGTCACTCACTCACCTCGCGTCCGGCTTCTCCGGGGGGTCCGGCCAGGCCGGGGGGGCCCATGGGACCGGGGGGGCCGCGCTCGCCGGGGGAGCCGGAGGGACCTTGTTTGCCGGGTTCACCCTGCGGGGGGACACAACGCGGGGGTCAGACACCGCCGGACACCCACCTCGGGGAGGGGACGGTGTCCTCGGTTCCCGGGAGCCCCCGGTACTCACGGAGGGGCCGGGCAGCCCAGGGAAGCCTCTCTCGCCTCTCTGTCCGGGGAGACCGACGACACCGCGCTGGCCGGCGATACCTTGGGGTCCGGGGGTGCCGGGAGCGCCCTGCGGGGACGGACAGAGCCTCAGGGCGGGGGCAGCGGCGGGCGTCACCCCCGCGGCGGAGGGGACGGCGAGAGGGGGTGACCCGCAGAGGGGTCGGGGCAGGGCGGTCACTCACGATGGGGCCATCAGCGCCGGGGGCTCCTTTCTCGCCGGGGGGGCCGGGGGGGCCGGCGGGTCCCGGCTCTCCGGGGCGGCCAGCGGGGCCGGTCTCACCGCGGGGTCCTTTGCCACCTTCCTTGCCGCTGGGGCCAGGAGGGCCGGGGAGGCCGATGTTGCCCTGCGAGGGGGGGAGGCGGTGCCGTCAGGCCGGGACCCCCTCGCTGCCGGCTGAGGGGCGGCCAGCGGTGTCCCGGTGCCAAGTGGGACAGGGCTCAGCACCTGGATGGTGCCCAGCACCTCCTGTCCTGTGCCCCCAGCACCACCCCCCCACATCTCCCCCCCAGGGGTACTCACAGAGGGGCCGGGGGGTCCAACGCGTCCAGCAGCACCAGGGAAACCAGTAGCACCCTGGAAGGGAGGAAAGCTGGAGTCAGTGGGGTTGGATCCAAAGGTCCAGGGGACAATCCCCTGGCCGGGGGGTCACACAGGGAACCCCGGTGTCCAGGAGGAGAGTGCCCACCAGGGGGGCTGATTTTGGGGGTATAAAGGCAACCCCCCCCTTTTCCGCTCTATCTCCTGCTGGGATTAAGCCACCCCCCTCTGCTGCCATCCCCAGACGTTTTCGGGGGAGCAGAGCTAAAGAGCTAAAGCACCTTGGGGTTGTTCACATCCGTGGGGGGTCCCTGAACTCCCCCAAATGCCCCCTCCCCACAAGACCGGTACTTACAGGGGGTCCAGCGCTTCCGCGAGCACCTTTGGGACCGGGAGCACCAACAGCACCCTGTGGGGAGGAAGAGGAGGAAGAGGAGAGGGGTGAGCTGTGCTGTGGGGCTGCACCCCAGCCAGTGGAGGGGGTGAGGGGGGGCACTTACAGCAGGTCCAGGAGCACCAGTGGGGCCGGCAGGGCCGGGGGGACCGGCGTCACCCTTGGCTCCAGCATCCCCAGTTTCACCTTTAGCACCAGGCTGGCCATCAGCTCCCTGCAGGACACGGGGACAGAGTCAGTCCGGGGGGCTCAGCAGCACCCTGGGGAGCGGGAGCGGACCCCCGGGAGGGGGGAGGCGAGGCCGTCACACTCACAGGAGGGCCAGCAAATCCAGCAGGACCGGGAGGGCCAGGCTCGCCGCGGTCACCCTGGGAAAGACAGACGGGAGGGAACAGCGTGAGACAAGCAGGGGACAGCCACCACGGCCACCAAGGAGCGGCCACCCATGGCAGGGCCATCTCCGAGGGTAGGGGACACTTACGGGAGCACCACGAGCACCAGTGGGACCAGCAGGACCGGGGGGACCGGCTTCACCCTGGCAAAGGGGAGGAAGAACAAAAGAAGAAGGATCAGGGCTGTGGCGAGGAGGTGGCGGTGGCTGCCTGGACACGCCTGTCCCTGCGGGACGTCCCTACCTTGTCACCGGGAGCACCAGCGGGGCCGGGGGGGCCGATGGGACCGGTCAGGCCTCGGAGACCGTCCTTGCCAGGAGCGCCATCAGCACCTTTGGGACCGGGGTCACCCTGGGGGAGGGACACGAGCGTGGGTTACAAGGACAGGTCCCTTGCAGGAGCTCGCCCCTCTCTGCACTGAGACATCCCCGGCTCTTCATCCTCGCTGGGACAGGCTGGGACCATCCTCCTCCTCCTCACGAGAGCTGGGCTCTCACTGAGGGATTGTCCCCAAGGGATGGGGACAGAGGTGACACAGAGCATCCCCTCCTCGGGATGCTGCTGCCCACCAGCCTTGGCTCGGGGACACATCCAGCCCCGAGGGGATGATGAGGGGGGCACAGGGATGGTGGGGAACAGGTGACCAAGGGGGACCCCAGGGGTTTGGGGACACAAGGGGCTCGGGGACACGTACTCTGTCACCCTTGGCGCCTGGCAGGCCGGCAGCACCACGTTCTCCGGGCATACCCTGCAGACCGGGGGGCCCTTGGTTTCCAGGGGCTCCGGGAGCACCAGCATCGCCCTGGGAAAGAGGGAAAACAGGGAATAGTGAGATGCCAGCACAGCAAATCCATCCCGGCCTCAGCCCCAGCCGAGGGGGTGAAGCCAAACCCAGCCACCTTCACAGCCGTGCCCCACAAGCTGGGGACAGTCCCTGACACTCCCCGGCTGGCACCTACCTTAGCACCATCGTTACCGGGAGCACCGTTAGCACCACGAGGACCTTGGGGACCGGGGGGGCCTTGGACACCGCGTTCTCCAGGGAATCCTCTCTCACCCTGGGGAGGGGAGGCAGGAGAGGGCCCGAGGCCGTCAGGGGGGTTTGGGACACTTTGGGGTGCCGAGAGTTCAGGGGGACGCAGAGGGGTTCAGCTTACCCTGGCACCAGCGGGACCGGGGGCTCCGGCGTCTCCGGGGACACCCTGGGCAGGAGGGAGAGGGTGACGAGTCAGAGGGGAACGGGTGGCACTGGGGACACTGGGGACACTGGGGACAGGCAGAGGGGTCCCCGGGGCGCCCCCTGGGATCCCTCATTCCCTGGGTAGGGCTGGGATTCCCACTGCTCTCCCACTGCATGGAGGACATCACATGGAGGGACCCCACCAGCAGCCCTTGATGTGACCCGGAGAGGGGCGACAGGGAGGGGACAGGAGGGTCCCCAGTGCCCACACTCACCTGCTCACCAGGCTTGCCAGCCTCGCCAGGGGGGCCAGCAGGGCCGGGCAGACCCTGGGGAGGAAGAAGAGGAGCCATGAGCCACCACGGAGGGGACGAGTGAAATGTCACCCGTACCCTGGGGGCTTTGTCCCCCTGCTGGGGAAGGGGACACCCCTCACCTGGAAGCCAGGAGCACCAGCGGGACCTTGTTCACCTCTTTCTCCAGCGGGACCCTGGGGAACACAGGACAAGCATGGAGGGGGGCAGGTGGCTCCCGAGCCCCTTGTCCGGTGGCCGGGCGCGGCCGTGGGTGGCCGCGGGCTGGGGGATACTCACGGCGGGGCCGGGGGGACCTTGGGCGCCGGTTTCACCGTCTTTGCCAGCAGCGCCCTGGGGAGGAGGGAGAGGAGGGTGCTCAGAGCGGCCCCCGCACGGCTCTGTGTCCCCCCCCCCAGGCTGGGCGTGGGCCTGGACACGGCCACGGGATCCTTCGAAGGCCGGGAGACACCGCGGCGAGCTGCCCGCGGGCCACGTCACCCCGCTGTCCCCGCTCCAACACCGCCGGTAGCCACCGGGACGGGATCCCGAGCACCTCATCCCGCTGCGGCCTCGGGCCTGGAGCCTTCCCTGCTCCGCTCGGCCACCTCACACCCCATTCACACCCCGTCCCGGCTGCCCCGTGCCAGGGTGTCCCTCCCCGCCACCCCATGCCCTGGGTGATGCTCCCTGCCACCCTCCCTGTCACCCCGCACCACGGTGACCCTCTCTGTCACCTCACACCGGGGTCACCCTCCCTGTCACCTCCCCCGCCCTGTCTGTGCCCCACCCCACACTCACCACGGCGCCGGGGGGACCGGGAGCTCCTCTCTCGCCAGGTTTGCCGGGTTCGCCCTAAAAGCAGATCGGGATGAGCCCCGTGACGACACCGGGGAGGGGGGACAGGTCCCCTGAGCTCCCGGCTGGTGGCGGTGGCGGCAGGCGGGGTCCCTCAGGGACGGTGGCACTCACCGCAGCGCCTTTGGGGCCGGGGAATCCCATCACGCCGGCCTGGCCTCTGGCTCCGGGGGGGCCGGGGGGGCCGGGGCGTCCGTCTTGACCAGCGGGACCCTGTCGGGGGGAGCCAGCGCCCCGTTAGCTGGGCTCGTGGCGAGCCAGGGGAGGAGGGGACATCAGCGGGGACAACTTACAGGGGGGCCGGTCTTGCCGTCGGGACCGGGGCTCCCGGGGCTTCCAGTCAGACCCTGCGAGGCAGCGGGAGGGGGGGGGTCAGGAGCTCAGGAATCCCAGGGGATGCTCCAGAGAACGGGAGCATCCTGGAAAGCGGCTCCTCCGTCGGCACAGAGAGCAGGACAGCCCAGTGCCCGTGCCGACATGGCTCCGTGTCACCGTGTCACCGCGCCCGCTCACCTTGGCACCGGGGAGTCCGGGTTCCCCGGGGCGTCCAGCTTCACCAGGAGATCCTTTGGGGCCAACAGGGCCGGGGGAGCCGCGCTCGCCGGGGGGACCCTGGGAAGAGGGGACAGGGGTGACCCAGCTGCAGGACAGCAGCCGGGGACCGGGACAGAGCCGTGTCACCGCAGGTGGCAGCGACACGGAGACGCTGTGGCCACTGCGCGGGCACAGGTGACAATGCCCAGAGTCCCCACGGCCCCGCTGACGCGGCTTTGTCCCGCAGATGGACACGGGCACCCACCTTGGGACCAGCGATGCCATCACCACCAGGGAAACCGCGGCTGCCGGGAGCACCCTGCGGGGGACACAACAGGGTCAGTGTGGGGACACGGGGGGACCTCGGGGGGCCTGGGGGTGCAGGGGAGGGAGGTGCCAGAGTGGGACATGGCCACCAGTGGGAGCAGCCTGAAGGGACTGGGGATGTCACCACGGTGTCCCCAAGCTCACGCAGGGTTCGGCCGCTGGACACGGGGAGATGGGAAGAGGACGGGGATGGGGACAGGGGCATGGCGGGGGTGGGGACAGGGACGCTGCTACTCACACGTTCGCCAGCGGGGCCGGGCAGCCCAGCGGGGCCGGGCTCACCACGGGCTCCTCTCTTGCCTTCCTCGCCAGCGGGACCGGGGGGGCCTTGGACACCAGCGGGACCCTGGAGAAGGAGGCGAAGGGATGAGGACCCCCAGGGGGGGCCGGAGCCAGGAGGGGCCGCGCCCCCAGGGACACCTTGGGGGGTCACTCACGGGTTCGCCTTTGGCACCGGTGTCACCCTTGTTGCCTGGAGCACCGGGCTCACCCTGGAGGGGAGAGAAGAGGGAAAAGGTTTAACACCGGATTGAAGAGCAGAGGGACCCCCGAGTCACGCCCTGATGAACCCTCAGAGGGACAAGGGCCCCGCATCTGCCACCGCCAGCACCGCCCTGCCCTGGCAGGGCTGAAGGGACCATGGGACACCTCAGGAGGCACCTCCAGGTGCTCCAGGAGGAGCTCCAGGAACTTCCTGGAGCAGACGAGAGGACCCAAGCCCGGGAAGAGGAGCCCAGGGATACTCACGGTGTTGCCCTTGGGGCCGGGGGCACCGCTGGGACCCTGGGGTCCGGAGGGACCGCGGGCACCGGGGAAGCCGGGAGCGCCAGCAATGCCAGGAGCGCCCTGCAAGAGGCACAGGAGGCCGTGAGGAAGCAGCACAGCTCCTCCTGCCCCAGCCGGGGGGGACACGAGGGACACTCACGGTCGCGCCCTTGGCACCAGGTTGGCCGTCAGCACCGGGGTTGCCCTGCGGAGAGAAGGAAGAAGAGGAGGGTCACGGCGGGGCTGGCAGGACGCGAGGCCAAAGGACAGGGAGCCCTCGGATGTCACTTACAGCTGGACCGGCAGCGCCAGCAGGGCCGGGGGGACCGGGCTCACCGCGGGCACCCTGAGGACCTTCGCTGCCACGAGCTCCCTGGGGACCGGTCTCACCCTGGGGAGGAAGAGGAGGAGGAGGAAGAGCCGTGAGCACCAGGGGCGATTCCTTCTGCAGCTGCTTCCCGTGCAGGCACAGCCGGGAGAGGTGCCCGGCACACGGCTGGCGATGTCCCCACGTGTCCCCCTGCCCCAGACAGTGCCAGTCCACGGCACTTCGGCCTCGGAGCCCTTTCCCTGCCAAGTCCTCCCCCACCCCACGCTCCCAGCGCCCCCCAGTCCCTCCCAGCCCAGCAGAGTCCGGCAGGCCCTACCTTAGCACCAGCGGCACCGGGGAAGCCGGGGGGACCAGCGGGACCAGTGGGACCCTAAATGGGAGAGAGGGCGTGAGTCAGAGGGGGGATCCCACCCCACACCTGGCGCAGGCGGGATCCCCAGGCGGCAGAGCCCTGGCTCCCGGCCAGGATTCCCCATCCGGGAAGCTGCAGAAGGGTGGACAGGGTCGGGGGTACTTACGGGGGGACCGGCAGCACCGGGAGCACCGTCATTGCCACGAGCACCCTGGGGGAGAGGGGACACCGTGAGTGACGCCCACGGGTGGGACAGGTGACCCCCAGCCCCCTGTGCCCCAGGCAGGGGTCTCAGCCCTGCCCATCCCAAATACTCACAGCGGGGCCAGATGGGCCAGGACGGCCTCTCTCGCCGGGAAGACCACGAGGACCCTGGGGAGGGGACAGGACACGTTTAGGACACGTTTGGGTCACCTGGATGGACACTTCCCGCTTTCTGAGCCTCCTCCCATCCCTGTGCCCCCCCTGCTGCTGCCCACGGTGACGTTTCCAAGGGGTTGAACCCCTCCCGCCCCATTCCCTGGTGGATCCCTGAGGAGGAGCTGGATCCCCATCAGGTGTCACCCCCATCCCTGTCCCCTCTTGCCCAGAACCCCCCACCCCCCTGGCTCCAGCACTCACCATCTGCCCAGGAGCTCCGTTCTCTCCAGGGCTGCCGGGCTCTCCCTGAGGAGGAAGGACACCATGAGGGACCTGCTCCTTGGGGAGGAGGGGACAACAGGGACATTGCCAGGACAGGGGTGACACTGCCACCACTCCTCACCTTGGGGCCAGCAGGTCCAGGCTCACCCTTGGCACCATCCAGACCACTGAAACCCTGGGGGGCAGGAGGGAGAAGAGGTGGGGGGTCAGGAGGGGACCCTTGGTGAGGTCAGGGGTCCCCCGCCCCTGAATGTCACCAGCACAGGGGGGGGACTCACTCTGTGTCCCTTCATGCCTGGCAGGCCGGCGGTTCCGGGGAGACCTCGAGCACCCTGGGGGAAACGAGAGGTGGTGATGGAGGCGCTGGGGGGGCTGTCCCCACGCCACAGCACCCTGTCCCCAAGGGGGGGACAGCTGGGGGTGTCTCCTCGTGTGTCTTACCTGGGGGCCGGGGGGACCCCGCTCTCCGGGGCGGCCGGGCTTGCCAGCTTCACCCTGAGGACAAGGACACCGCGTTGGTGGCACGTCCCCAAGCCAGGCAGCTCCTGCTCGCCTGGGGGGGCTGGCAGGGCCACCAGGCCCCAAACTGGGGAGGGGACCCCGTGGACAGGCCACTTACATCATCTCCGTTCTTGCCAGGGGGGCCAGCAGGACCTCGGGGACCCATGGGACCCTAGGAGAGAGGGAGGGCAGGGATGAGGGTGCTGGGGGTGACAACTGCCCCCTGTCACCCTGCCACCCGCCCTGGGCAGTGCCAGGCCCTGCCAGCCCCACTCCCATGGATCCCAGAGCATGGACAGTGTGGCCACAGCCAGATCTGGGAACAGCAGCACTGTCCCCAACCCCAGGGGACATCAGCTGGAGCAGCAGGTGACAGCACTCACAGAAGCACCGGGCTCTCCGGGTTCACCAGGGGGGCCTTGGAAACCTTGAGGACCCTGTGGGGAAAAAATAAAGAGAAAAAAATGGGTCAGAAAGTGTGAAGTTTGGGTCTGGATCCCCCAGTGGCAGTGGCGGTGTCCTTGTAGCAACAGGATGTTGTCCCCACGTGCTTCTGTAGCTGGCAGGAAGGGTGGGACATCCCCCGACCTGTCCCACCACCACCCAGAGGGGCCCTGGGGGTTGTTTGTCCCCAAACCCAAGTGGACAGGAAGAGGTGACACTCACAGGAGCACCGGGAGGGCCGGGGAGACCACGGGGACCAGCTGGGCCCTGGGGAGAACAGAAAGAGAAGAGGAGTCAGTGCCTTGTCACCTTGTCCCTGTCCCTGTCCACATCACCACCCCACTGATGGATCCACTGGGCCCTGTTGCCACCTCACCCCCAGGCCACTGCTGTCCTCACTTCCACCCCATCACTGTCCCAAAACCACCTCCTCCCTGTCCCCATCACCCCCTTTCCTTGTCCTCATCACCAACCACTCCCTGTCATCACTGCCACCCCATTCCTGCCCCTACTGCCATGTCCCCATTGCCCCTATTGCATTGTCCCTATTGCCTGTCCCCATTGCCACCCCAACACCACATCCCCATCCCTGTTCCCACCTCCACCCATCCCTTGTCCCCATTGCTACCCCATCCCTGTCCCTATCCCCACTCATTCCCTGTCCCCATCCCTGTCCCCATCCCTTTCCCCTCCAGGCCCAGCATCCTCCCCGTCCCTGCCATGTCCTGGTGCCCAGTGACATCACCGGCACAGGGAGGGCTCCTGTCTCCTTGCCCAGCTTCACCCCCACCCACCCCCTGCGCCCCTCTTGTCCTCCCATGTCCCCCCGTGTCCCCTGGTGTCCCCCATGTCCCCAGGCTCACCATGGGCCCGGGCACGGCCATGCCTCCGGCCTTCTCGTCGTAGCCGTAGGACATTTGGGGCGCGAAGTTCTGCGGGAGAGGGAGAGCAGGGGGTGAGCGGGGCACGGGACCCCCGGGGAGCTGCGCCACCAGGGACCCCCCCACACTCACTCCGCCGAGGCCTGGGGGACCAGGAGGGCCGGGGGGTCCTGGGAGTCCGGGCTGTCCTGGGATTCCATCTCTGCCGGGGGGGCCGGGGAGTCCCTGCGGAGAGAAGAGGGAGTGAGCTCCAGTGGGGTGAGGGGGTCCCTGCAGAGCGGGGGGCTCTGGGGGCAGGAAACACCCACCCTGTCTCCTTTGGGGCCGGTGTCTCCTTTAGGACCCTGTGGGGCAGAGACAGAACAGGTTAGAAAAGGGGGGCTCCAAATATGGGGGCGGGGCTGGTGTGAAATTTGGGGTGCTGCGTTTTGGGGAGCCCTTACCTCTACTCCAGCACTCTCTGGGTAGGCAGGGGAGGCTGTGGGGGGAAAAAGGGGGTTCAGAGCAGCGCAGCATCACCCACCCCACACCCATCCCACAGCCCAGACACCCGTGGCGGGGAGGGAACACTGGGCCCGCCGGTCCCCGGGGGCGCTGGGACATCGCTGGGGGGGTGTCGCGGTACCGTCGGTGTCGGGACAGATGGGGCAGCACTCTCCGAAGGGGATCTCGGCGTTGGGGCAGTCGGAGGTGTCCTCGCAGATCACCTCGTCGCACAGGATGTTGCCGCTGTCGCAGACGCAGATCTGGCACGGTTCTGGTTTCCACACGTCCTTGTCGTTGTACGTGAGCCCATCCTGGATGCAGCTCCCGGTTTGGACTGGGACGGGGCGGGAGCGGCGTCAGGAGGGGCGGAACGGAGCCTGCCCGGCTCTCCCCCCTCCCCTCAGCCCCCTCCCCGCTCCCGCGGCGCTTCTCCCTTCATCTGGTTCTCATCAGCCCAGCGCGGTGACACGGGAAAAGCTCCACAATAAACTCTTCCCACATACGCTGGAATTTAAACAAAAAATCCCTCCAGCCACTCGCTCCGTGCGGATGGGGCCAAGGCAAACAGCCCCCAGGGCAGGGGGGTCCCCGTCACCCGTGGGGGGCGCGACAGGGACGGGGCGGGGTGGGATGGGGTGGGATGGGTGGGATGGGACGGGGCGGGCTGGCCCCAAAGTCTGGGCTGAAATTAGATCCAGGCGGCTGCGGGATGCGGCTGGATCGGGCCAGATGGGATCGGGGAACGGGAGGCCAGAGAGTGGAGGCGGGCGGGGGCTGCGTGGGGAGGGGAGCGCAGGGCGAGCAGCCAGGCCCGGGGGTGGCCCCACGGTGGGGAAGGGTCCTGGGGTGGGGAGGGGGCGAGGGGCTGCACCAGCTCGTGGAAACCCCACACCAAAAAAAAGAAAAAAAATGCAAAGAGATAAAAAAGGAAAAGGGGGCAAAAAAGGCAAAGAAAAAGGAAAAAAAAGAAAAAAAGATGTAAAAAAAAAAAAAAAAGAGCAACTGGAAAATGTAAAATTCTTCTGGAAAAAGAAAATGCACAATGCAGAATGGGAAATGCAGGACGGAGAACGGGAAATGGAGAAGGGGAAATGCGGGATGGGAATTGTCAGTGCAAAATGCATAATAATAATAACAATAATCATAACAACAATAATAATATTCATAATTTTTTTTTTTAAGCACCAAAGTAGTTCCCCAAAAAAAGGACAAAATTGGGCAAAAAGCGATGGGCGCCGGGCCCAGGGTCCCCCCGTGTCCCCTGGCGCAGGTGGCAGCGGGGCACGGGGGCCGTGGCGTGGGGGGTGACCCCGGCCGTGCCCCCGGCCCGCGCCGCTGGCAGCCCCCGCTCCCCCGGCTGCCGAAACATTTTGCTTATGAATCATCCGAGACTTTTCTAATTCTTTCCTGATGGCTTTCGCAGATCCCGGGGCTGGGCCCCCCCCTCTCCCTCCTCTCCCCCCTCTCCTCTCTCCCGCGCTCTTTCCCCCCTTTCCTTTCCCTTCCCGGCCTCCTCCTCCTCCTCCCCTCCGTCCCGGCTCCCTCCTTCCCCGCCGGATCCTCTCCACCCTTCCTTCCATCCCCGCTCTTGGCAGGGCGCCCCGACTCCTCACCCCCACAGCTCCCCTAAACCCCTTTTCCCCCAACCCCAAATCCCCCGAACCCTCTTCTCTTTTCTTTTTGAATTTTCCCCTCATTTCTCTGCTTTCCCCCTAATTCCCCTTCTCCGCTCCGCACGCCCACCCCGAATTCCTCCTTGCCCACCCCAGGGCAGCCGGACCCGGCGTTGCCGGTGCCGCCGGACCCCGTCCCACCCCGTTCCCCGCGTCCCACCGGGGTGAGGAGCATCACCCAGCGCCCACTACTCACTGTCTTCCTCTCCTTGCCCGCGGGTGAGTAGGACAGTCGCTGCTATCAACAGCAGTGACCGAGAATCCACAAAGCTGAACATGTCTAAATATTAGACATGTAGACTCTTTGGGGTCTCTTTTGTTCTTAGCTTGGGGTCATACGGGGCCGATCCAACCCTGGAGCTCCAAATCCAGACCCCAGCAGAAACTTCCTACTGCCCTTTGCCCACTTCTCCGCCGGCCCTTTTATACGATGCTCCGCCGGCGAGAGGTGGGACCCGGCGCGAGCAGCGGATTTTGGACGGCCCCCTCGGCCAATCAGAGGCACCCAGCGAGTCGGGGGGCACCCCCTGCCCCCCCCGGGCCGTGTGTCCGTGCACACGCAAACACAGGCGAGCACACGCACACACGGCCGAGCACACGCGTGTGCTCCGCAGCGGGGCAGGGGCCGGGATGGCCGGGCCGGGGGTTACGGGGGGTTTGGGGTGCGGGTTTTGGCGGGGGTTGTGATTTTTGGGGGGTTTTCCACACTCGGAGGTTCGGCAGGGCTGGGTGGGTGGGGACAGACGATGTGGCACGTGGCGCTTTGGGGACCCCGGTGCCACGCGACGCCAGGAGCTGCAGCAAGGCCCTGGAATCCCACCCCCCCCCCAAACAGCCACCCTGCATCTGGGGCACCCCAAAAACCCACCCACGGCTCCCCACGGGAACCCTCCTCCAGCGGACCAAACCCCAGCACGGTGCAGGGCCAAGGCCACCCGTCCCCAGAGCATCCCTTGGACGGTCCCCAAGAGCATCCCCTGAGGGACCCCAACCCCGCAGCCCCTCCAAGAACCACAGACACCCCAAACCCCTCCCCCAAACCCACTCACTTCGTGGTTTTAGCCCTTTCTTTCCCTCTTTTCCCTTCCTTTCCCTCGCTGCTCTCGCTCCCCTCGCTCCCCCCCTGGCACGGCTCCATGGCCGTTTCCACATTTGAAGGAGCCACGTTGGTTGGAAAAAGCAAAAGCTCCTGGACAATGATCCACAACCTACCGTGCAATTTGGGGAGGGTGTAATTACAGCCAAAAAAATCCACGTCTGTACCAGGGCCGGGAGCTCGGGAGCGGAGCGGGGAGGGACACGGCCAATGTGGCACCCGCGGGAGGGGGAGCTCCCGCTTTCCAGGGGGGCTTTTTAGGGAATGGGGTGGGAAATGGGGCTGGGGGGGAGAGAAAAGGTGGGTTCAGCCCTTGTGCCCCCCACGCTGTGCTGAGGGGCTGTGGGCTCACGGGATACTGGGAATACTGGGAGCACTGGGAGCACTGGGAGCGCTCCGCTTGTCCCTCCTGTCACTGTGCTGAGGGATTGAAGGCTTGGTGGAATACTGGGAGTACTGGGAACACTGGGCTCACTCTGTTCCCCACCACTGTGCTGAGGGCTTAAAGGCTCATTGGAATGCTGGGAATACTGGGAGAACTGGGAACACTGGGCTCAGCCTTCACACCTCCATTCGTCCCCCCCAGCAGGGTACTGAGGGCTTGGAGCTTCATTGGATTACTGGGAATACTGGGAGAACTGGGCAAACTGGGCTTACTCAGCCTCTGTCCACCCTGTCGCTGGGATTAAGGCTCATTGGAGTACTGGGAGCACTGGGAGCACTGGGAGCACTCTGCTTGTCCCTCTCGCCACTGCGCTGAGGGCTCTCAGTCTGGTTGGAATTCCGGGAATTCTGGGAGCGCTGGGATAGCTGGGCTCAGCCCTCACACCTCTGCCTGCCCTCCCGCCACCGTGCTGAGGATCAGTGCAAGACTGGGAATACTGGGAATACTGGGAGCACTCCGCTAGTCCCTCCTGCCACTGTGCTGCCCACTCAGAGGCTCAGTGGAATACTGAGAATACTGGGAATACTGGGAGCACTGCAGAGTGAACCCACTAAGACATTCTTTGATTTTCCCCCAGGAAAACCCCAAATCCGTGCAATTTAACAAGGAAATAACGGGGAGGGGGGGACACAGGACACGTCACCCCCCCCCCCCTTGGTGCCACCGGGAGATTTTGTTTTCTTGCCATTAAATTTAAATATTAAATAAAACACGCTGGAGGAGGGCTGGGGGGGTCACACGTGTGCCCACGCCGGTGTCCCAGCCCTGTCCCCAGCCCCATATCCAGCCCCGATTCCACTCTCCAGCCCCGATTCCATTCTCCAGCCCTGTATCCATGCATCCGAGACACGTTGCAGGCGAAGCCTCCTCCAATCCTGCCCTGGCGACTCGAAAAGCCCTGGCCGGGCTCCAGGCTGAAGATGTGTCTTTAATTTTTGCAGCATGACAGAAAAGAAAAGAATGTCATCGGCCTGGGTGTTTTTTTTCCTTTTTTTTTTTTTTTTTATGTATATATGGAGAGGGAGGGGAAAAAAAAGAAAAAGGGGGGAAGGACGGGATGATGCCACCTCATCAACCCCCGGCCGCCCGCCCCAGGAATGCGGGACAAGGGGTTGGGGGCTGGGAAAAGGGAAGAATTCCCACTTTGAATTAAAAAAAATAATAAAGAAGAAGAAGAAGATGATGAAAAAAAAAAAGGCTGGAAAAGTCATTAGGATCCTCAGAAACGGGATGGGAGACGCTGAGCGCAGGCCTGGGCTCCTGCAGATTTTGGGTGCTCGGGGCGGGGGCACCTACCCGGGACCCTCCCGTTCCTTGGGGGTGTTGGGGACGGGGGTGCCCCACTCAGCCCCCCCCCTCAGCTTTTGGGGGAATCCCAGAGCTTTTCCCGCATGTTCCAGACTGGTTTTTACTGGTGCAAACTGGGCATGTGGCCCAAGGGGTGGGAATGGAGGCGGCCACCCCAAAAAGATGGGGGTCACCCCAAAAACTTGGCCGTCACCCCAAAAACTGGGGGATCACCCCAAAAAATTAGCGGTCGCGCCAAAAAGCTGAGGGATGCCCAAAAATGCAGTGGGTGCCCCAAAAGTTTATGGGTGCCCCAAAAGTTTATGGATGCCCCAAAAAGCCGACGGGTGCCCCAAAAACCCTTTGGCCACCTCCGGGCCAGGGGTCGCCCCGAGGGTGGGGGGCGAGGATGAAGGGGGGAAGCCCCCCCACTCCTTTTGGGTAGGACGGACGGAAAAAGGGGGTGCGGGGGGGTTTGGGGGGAGGGCGCGGGGTTTGTTTGCCGAGGAGCTGGAGCAGACAGCGGCATCTGGAGCGAGTTAACTCCCCCCGGCAGCCCGGACACATGGATCGGATTAATTCCCTTTTTTCTCCCCCCGCGCTTCCCTCGGCAGCCCCGGGAGCCGCTCCCGGGCCCTGTGTCCCCCCCGGCGCCCCCTCCCCATCCCGCACCCACAGGACCCCACTGGGGCGTGTCCCCCCCCTCCCTTGGTGGCCGTCCCGGTGAGGTTGAGGGCGGTGTCCTGCCGGGGGGTGACACGCAGGTGTTTGACCCCACAGAGGGGGGGTCCCCACGCTGATGTCCCCAAGGGAGCGCGGTGTCCCCCCAAACCCACCGTGCCACCATCAGGAAGCCCCTTTTGGGGGGGGGGGGTTTCTCGAGACCCCCCCTGCTCAGACCCGATCCACGCGACCCCCTCCCCACTTGTCACCTCCCCATGGGGACGTGGTGGGCGACGCGGTGCCTCAGTTTCCCCCTCCGCGGCCGCAGCCCGGCACCGCCCCGGCTATTCCTGGTGGCCTCCGGCCCTGGGCGCCCTCAATTGCGGCGTCAGGGCAGAACCCCGTAATCACGGCCGCGACTCCCGGCTATTTCCAGGGAAAATTGCTTAAATTGGCCTCCGGGATGCCAACGCCGCTCCTCCCTCGGCGGGGGCACCGCCGGCCCGGGGGGCTGCAGCGGGGTGGTCGTGTCCCCACCCAGGACCCCCGGGCTGAGGAGGGGACCTGGTTCTGCTCGGCAGCCTGGGATGGGTCCCGCGGGATGGGGAGTCAGGGTGTGACCCCTCCCAGGGGCTGGGCCCCTCCTGGGGGGCTCATCGCCCCCCTGCACCCCCTCACCCCAGGACCTGGGTCTGGAGCAGAGCTGGGGGTGGCTGGGGGGGGGTTTGGGTGTCGGGGGGCTCTGGAGGGTGTCCCAGGCCGGGAGCAGCCGCCCAGCCCAGGCCCCACCGCCTGGGCTCGCAGAGCCGGGATGGAAACTCTGAGGGACGAGCTCCACGCCGAACATTTTCCGTTCCCGACTCCCCTTTTTTTTCCTTTTTTTTCCCCTTTTTATTCCTCTTCTTTTTTTTTTTTTTCTTTCCCTTCTCCTCCTCCTCCTCAGTTTCATTGAAGAATTCGCTGCCCCCACCCCCGCCCGGGGGCAATCCAGGGAGAGGGCGATGCTCCCCAGGCCGTGAGCCTGGGGGGATGTGGGGGTATCTCGGGCACCCCAAAGTCCCCCGGGGAGGGAATTCCTCATCCCTGAACCCCAGGAAAAACATCCCCGGGATGTGCTGGGCTCATTCCTTGTGGGGATGGGGACAGGGATGGAGACAGGGAGGGGCATGAGGTGCGGTGGGACAGGGATGGGGACAGTGCTGAAGACGGGATGGGCACAGGGATGGGCACGGGGAGAGGCTGGGGCTGGGGACAGGAATGGGAACGCGAGCGCTCCCGCGCTGCCGGCGGCTCCGGAGCCTGGCTGGGAGCTCTCCCGGTGACCTCATCGGCCGTGGCTGGACCGGCGCCCGCAGCCCGGCGGGGACGGTGGCTCCGGTGCCACGTGGCCGCGCCGTGGTGCTGCCAGCACCCGCCTCGCACCCTCCGCCGCCCCCATCGCCGCCCCCGCGAGGCAGGGGGGGTCCCCTTGGGGAGGGCTGTACCCCAAAACCTTGGTGCAAGGCGCTGAAAACCCCAAGAGCCCCGCAGGGGGGAGGGGGTGAAGGTTTGGTGGCTTTGGGTGGGGGCAGAGCTGTGGAGCGTCCCCTGGATCCCAAAGGGCTGAACCGGCACCAACCTCCCCCCAAAAGCTGCCAGGTTGAGGGGGGTCTGACTGCCAGCGGGGAGCCAGGCCTTGGCTGGGGCTCCTGGATTGGGGTTGGGGTATTTGGGTTGGTGGGAGGAGCTGTCGGGGTGGGGTCCTCAGGTGGTTTGGGTGCTTGGGTTGGTGCTTGGGGTCGATGGGTTGGGTTGGGGTCCTCGGATTCCTGGGGTTGTTTGGGCTGGGCGGTTACTTGGGGTAGAGTATTTGGAGTTTGGGGTTTAGGGGTGTTGGGTTGGGGTATCTGGGTTGGTGGGTTGGACGTGGTTGGGGTTCATGGGTTGGGGTATTTGGGTTATTGGGCGTTTTGAGTTGGGGCTCTCAGTTGTTGGGGTTGGGGGATTGGTGGTTGGGGTTGGTTGGGGTATTTGGGTGGTTGGGGTTCATGGATTGGGGTATTTGGGTGGTTGGGGTTGTTGGGTTGAGGGGCTCTCGGGTGGGGGCCTGAGCCCAGGAAGAGCTGGGGCCGGGCAGGGGGCGCGGGGCTGGTGCCCCCTCAGCGAGGGTCCCTCCAGCTGGAGCTCGGCCCAGCAGCAGCGATGCTCCAGCTCCAGCTCTTCCGCCTCCTCCTCCTCCTCCTTCTCCCCGGCCCCACGTCAGCACCTTCCTCCCGGCCCTCCCTGCCTGCTCCCCCAGTTCATCCCAGTTCCCTGCCAGGGGATGGGACCGGCACAGCCGGGGGGGTTAACTCTTCCCTCACAGCCTGGGAGTGTCCCCCCGTCCCTCCCGGGTCCCCCCCCAGCCCCACGGAATCCCCCAAACTAACAGGGCTCCCCCAGCGCCACCGTTATGCCCCCGTCCCCACGGGGGCCCCATTCCTGATGGGATGTCCCACATTCCTGCAGTGTCCCCCGATCCCCACAGCGTCCCCCCATCTGCACCGGATCCCCATTTCTGGTGGGGTCCCCTCATCCTTTCCATGTGGCCCCCATTCCCACGGTGTCCTCCCCATCCCCACGGTGTCCCCCCCACCCCCGCCACGTCCCTTTGGCAGCGGGATTCGGCCGTCGTGGAAATAGAGCGGGGGGGGGGGGGGGGCTGGAAGGGGGGGAATTGGGGCGAAAGGGGCGTGGCGTGACCGCGTGGGCGTGGCCTGCTCGGGAGGGGGCGTGGCCCCCCAACAAAAGGTTTTCGGAGCGATGAAACTGGGGCAAAGCCAAAAAACTTTAAAAGTCTTCCCTGCCCCCCTTCCAAAAAAACCCCCGCCACCCACACCCGCCGGGCTCGTCCCTGGCCCTGCACACGTGTGAGGGGAAACTGAGGCACGGCGGGGCCGGGGGTGTCCACGGTGTCCCCACGTCACGGGCGGGGCCGGGGACCCCCCCGCGGTGCCCGCACAGACCCCGGGAGAGGCAGCAGGGGGGCCAAGGGGGGCTCCCGCTCCCCATCCCCCCCCGCCCCACGGGGGAGCCCCGCGGGGAGCGGCCGTGACCCCCCCACACGGGGACAGCGGCGGTGGCGGCCCGCGGGGACCCGGCCGGTGCCGGGACATTCCTCCGGCCGCTGCCCCTCCCTTGGCGGGGCGGCTCTGCCGAATCGTGGGGCAGGCGCAGGCGATGCCCTTGGCTCCCACCCCACCCCTGACACGTCTCCGGCACAGCCTCCACGTCGGCAGCGGGAGGGGGGCCCGGGAGCCGTGCCGGGAGCTGGGGGGGCCGGGGGGCCGCGGGGGATCCCCCGCCTTGTGCCGGGCCGGGCCCCACCCTGCTCACCCCGGGGGGGGGCTCAGCTCAGGGACCACCCGCCCGGACAGCGGCCCGAGGGGCTGGCAGGGGACCGGGCAGGGCTGGGGACACCGCCACTGGCAAGGCGGGGACGTGCCACGCTGTGCCATGGGCAGGGCTGCGGACAGTGCCACCGGCAGGCCTGGGATGTGCCACGCTGTGCCACAGGAAGGGCTGGGCCCTGGGCAGGGCTGGGGACAAGCCACGCTGTGCCATGGACAGGGCTGGGGACACTGTGCCGTGGGACAGAACAGGGACGTGCCGCACTGTGCCACAGGCAGGGCTGGGATGTGCCTTTGGCAGCCCTTGGGGACACACCGCGGGCAGCGCTGGAGCCGTGCCAGGGCCGGCACTGCGGGGCTGCACCCCAGCGGTGTCACCGCCAGAGCCCCCGTGCCCTGCCCGGTGCTGGCACAGGCGGTGCCGAGGGCAGGACACGCCGGGGCAGCCGCGCCCGAGCCTGGGTAGGTCAAGGCCAGGAAAAGGCGCGTCCCCCACCCCTGCCCGTGGGCACAGCGCATCCCGTGGGCACCGGCAGGCCCGGCACACGGGGCTGTGCCATGGGGACACGCTAGGTGCCACCCCCAAGGGCTTCGGGACACCACTGACACCTGGATAAAACTCAAGGCTTTTAGGGGCTGATGCTGTCACACCATGAAGCGTCCCTTGGCCATGTCGCTGTCCCCTGTGCCAGCTGCCTGTCTGTCCCTTCTCTCATGTAACCTGTCATCCCTCCATCCATCCGTCCCTCCATCCATCCATCCATCCATCCATCCATCCATCCCTCCATCCATCCCTCCATCCCTCCCTCCATCCCTCCCTCCATCCCTCCATCCATCCATCCCTCCCTCCATCCATCCCTCCATCCCTCCCTCCATCCCTCCCTCCATCCCTCCCTCCATCCATCATCCATCCATCCATCCATCCATCCATCCATCCATCCATCCCTCTATTCACCCATCCCACCACCCACCCCTCTGACTACTTACACCCTTTTTACTTATTTATCCCACATCCCTCTGGCCCTCTGTCCCTTCTCCACCCCCACACAAGTCGGGTGCAGCCCCGTGGGTGTGACCCCTGCGTGTGCAAAGGTGTGTCAGGCATGTGCAGCCCCTGCGTGTGCAGCCACACGCCGGTGTCACGCGTGTGCTCTCAGGGACAGACCCCCAAGGGACACCTCGACCCCACCCGACGCCGCCATGGCCGCGGTGGCACCCGGAGCCCGTTCCCGTTCCCGGTCCCAGTGCCGGTGGGACGCCGGCTGTCCCGCAGCGGTGCCGGGTGGCCGCGCTGCCGGCGGTGTCCGGCTCCAGCCCCGCGGCCGGGAGCCAAATTCCTCCTCCGCCTCCGCAGGAAGCCGTCGGCGCTGGCGGCGCAGCGGGGCCGAGCCCGGCCGGAGGGATGCCGGAGGGATGCCGGAGCGGGAGAGGGCTGGAGGAGAGAAAGCAGGTCAGCCCCGAGCCGCCAGCGTCACCCTGGCAGCGGCAGCGGCGGCTCCTTCGAGGAAGCAGGGCGAGGATCCGGCCCCGTGACGTCCCTCCGGCACGGCCTGGCCGAGGCGCGCTCGCTCGAGGAACCTGCCCGGCCCCGGGGCCCGGGGGAGCCCCAGACAGGCGGGTTTGCTCCCCACACCCTGGGCATGAGGAGGGGGCGTCTCCTGACGTGGGGTTGGCTCGGCCGTCGCTGTCCCGGGAGCCTCAGGGGTGGGATGAGGGAATGTTCAACTCAAGCGCTGCCGGCTCTGTGTCCCTGTGATTTCCATCCCCGGGTAACACTCCCGTTCCCGGATGCTGCTCCCACCCCGCTGTTGTCCCTTCGAGCCCGGTGATGTCCCCGTCCCTGGGTACCGCTCCGTCTCCAGGCGCTGAGCTCGCCCCGCTCCGTGTTCCCGTTCCCGGGTGCTGCTCCCACCCTCGGTACCAATCCCACCCCTGGCCAGCCCTCTCTCCCCGGGCCGGAATCCCTCTCCCATCTCCTCCTCCACAAACCTTTCCCCCACCCTGGCCCCCTCCCCGCGGTGAGAATCGGGGGGTCCCTGCCCTTCTCCAGTTCCCTCCCCTCCTCCCGGCGCTGCTCAAACACAAACATGGCTCAGTGGAAAATGTGACCGGCCGATAACTGGGGCCGGGCCGGGGCCAACTGGAACAGCACGGGCTTGGCTGCGGCCCCGGCTGAGCCCGGGGCGGGCGGGGGACCGGGGGACCCGGCGGGGGGACAGCTCGGGACTCCCTCACACCTCGCTCCACCCCGCCCCCGGCACCTCTCTGGCACCCCGCCTGGTCACGGGCACGGGACACCGGGGAGCAGGGGACACGGAGGTGCTGGGAGGCTGGTGGCGCCTGGCCTTGGCCCAGCCCTGCCCTGCAGCAGGGTGGAGACCCCAGGGATGGTGGCAGGATGGAAATGCCCTGGGATGGTGACAAGTGGAGAGGATGAGATGCCCAGGGATGGTGGCAGTTGGGCAGCACAGCGATGCCCAGGGACAGTGGCACGTGGACAGGACAGAGGTGCCCATGGGAGATGCTGGGTGGGCAGGATGGAGATGCCCAGGGATGGTGCTGGATGGGGAGGTTGGTGACACCCTGCGATGGTTACACATGGGGACAGTTAAGATGCTCAGGGATGGTGGCACATGGGCAGGACAGAGACACCCGGCGATGGTGGCACTCCGGTGGATGGAGATGCCCAGGGACGGTGCCGGACAGGGAGGATGGAGGTGCTCAGGGACGGTGCTGACGGCGAGGACGGAGGTGCCAGATGGGCGCGATGCAGATGCCCGGTGCCGGTGCCAGATGGGGAGGATGCAGGTGCCCGGGGCCTCTGCCAGGAGGGCACCGGGAGGTGTAGCCCCAGCCCCTCGGCCGGAGGTGTGTGGGCCGGGAGCAGCCGCGGCCGAGGAGCCCGTTTGTTTCTCATTAGCGGCTCTTGGCAGGAGCTGTGGAAAAAATAGCTTCAAACAGGGAGCTGGAAGGGAAAAGGCTGGGCCGAGGGAGGGGAGAGGGGCCGCGGTGGGGAAGGGAGACACGGGGCCAGGCGGGGGCGGGTAGGGGGCCGGGGGAACGGTGGCCTGGATGGGGTGTGGGGATGGGGACAGGGGGACACATGGGGTCCCCTCTGAAGCATCGCAGAGGTCCGTGTGGGGATCTCGGTGTGTGCGTGCCTGTGCACACCTGGACACGGTTGCACACGCGTGTGTGCACAGGGCAGAGAGCACGGAGCGTGTGTGTGCACACACCATGGCCCGAGCGGCCCTGGGGAGGGGACAGGGACACACGGCTGGGCACCTCCATCCGCACGGGGCATCCCGGCCCCCGCCCTCGCAGGGAAACTGAGGCACACCGGGAGCGCCTGCGGGGCACCGACCCCGCCCCGCCACGGGGCTCCCGCCGCAGCCACCGCCCGTTGTCACGTTTTTGGGGGGCCCCCGTCACCGCCACTTACGCAACCGCGTGTCTGCGAGCGCCGGCAGCGCGGCCAAGGCAGCCCGGAGCGGGCGGGGGCAGCGCGGGACCCGGGGTCCTCCCTGCCTCGTGCCGCGACGAGGATTTGGCGGTGACAGCGGCGCGTCCCACCCCGGATCGGCTGTGCTCGGGTGGCACCGGTGCCCGGCTGTCCCGTGTGTCCCCTCCCGGGACGCCGCCCTGGCCTGGGAAACGGGAGAGCGGCGAGACGGGGTCACCTGGGGACACGGCTGGGGATGGCGCTTGTCCCTGCGCCGGGGCTGGTGGCACCGTGGCAGCCTTGGCAGCGGGCACGGGGTTGGCACAGCCATCCCTGCAGGCACAGGGTCCGTGTGCCAGGGCATGAGTGCGTGTCCATGTGTGTGTCCGTGTGTCCATGTGTGTGTCCGTGTGTCCATGTGTGTCCATGTGTGTGTCCGTGTTTGTGTTCATTGTGTCCATGCGTGTGTGCACGCGTGTGTCCAGGCGTGCGTCCATGTGTGTCCATGTGTGTCCATGTGTGTCCGTGTGTGTCCGTGTGTGTGTCCCTGTGTGTCCATGTGTGTGTCCGTGCGTGTCCATTGTGTCCATGTGTGTGTCCAGGTGTGTGCACCCCCGTTCCCGTTCCCGTTCCCGTTCCCGTTCCCGTTCCCGTTCCCGTTCCCGTTCCCGCTCGGTTCGGCCCCCAGCCCTCACCTGGCGCCGCAGATATTTCTGCCTCCAGCCGGGATTCAATTCCACCCTTCCCGCGGCTGGTGTGGAATCAGGATCCCAAACGGAGCCCCGGGCGCCCTCTCACCCCCTGGGGGACACGGGGGAGCACCCACCCAGCGCCCCGGGCTGGGCTCAGGGGCAGCACCCGGTCCCGGGAGTGAAGGAGCCCCGTGTCCGGCAGCAGAGACCCGGCAAACTCAGTTCAGCCGGGACCGAGGGGGGCCTCGCCTGCTCGAGGGGGGGGCTCTGCCTCACCAGGAGGCCGATTCTGGGGGGTCCCCACCAGGGACATATGGTGGCAAATCCTTCGCTAAGTCCTTGAGCCAATTACGCGGCTGGAGCTGCCTGACCCGTGCGGCCAAGCCCCGGTGCCCCGGGCAGTCCTAAACCCCTTAGGGGGATGATCCTGCTTAGGGCATCCCGCGGCCCGATTCCCCCGACCCTCCGTGGCTCCAACTCCTCCTCCCAAACCCTTGGCCCCCACCAGCCTTGTCCCCTCTGCCACCGCCTCCTCGCCTGCCCTTGGGCCACTCACCCGCTTTGTCACCCGCTGCCGCGGGGCCAGGGGCACGGTGTGGGGCACCCCTGGATCACCCCCCGGCTCGCCCCCCAGATCACCCCCGGATCAACCCCGGCGCGGGGCTGAGGGCGCTGATGAGATTTGGGAGCTTATGGTGCTGAGCCCGCGGCTCTTCACACCCACGGGGGGATCCTGCTCCTTCGGCCTCGCCGCCGGCTCCTCGCCCTCCCCTGGGCCCCGGGCACAACTCCCGGCAGGGCCAGGGGTCCTCTGTGCCGCCCTGAGCACCCTCTGTGCCACCCCGAGCACCCTCTGTGCCACCCCAAGTACCCCTTGTGTCACCCTGAGCACGCTCTGCGCCACCCAGGCCACCCTCTCATCCTCCCCCAGTTTGGGGGCGGCTCTCAGCGAACTGCCAGCACCCCTTGGCACGGTTCCACCCTTTAAAAAGTCTCCAAAGTGCCCCAAATCACCCCAAACTGCCCCACCGCGGGGTGTCCCGAGCCCCCCCCACGCAGGGCAAGGTCCGCAGTGGGGCAGGGAGGGTGCAAAGGGCGGCGGGTGTGGGGTGCTGGGCGCGGGCAGTGGGGTGTCCCCGGGTCCAGAGTGCGGCTGTGGCACGGAGGTGACGCGGCAGTGCGGGGGGACACCTGGTTCGTTGGCGGGGGGCCAGGGGCCCATGCCCGGGAGGGGTCCCTGGGGATGGGGGCGGCGGGATGGGGACATGGAGAGACCCCGGGAGCTCTGCGGGTGTGGGGACAGGGCTGGGGGGGGCAGACACCGCGGGGTGCCGGGCGGGGGGACATGCCAGCCCCCAGCACGCACCTCTTGGTGTCCCCAGGGCCATGTTCTTCATCATCGTCATCACCTTCATAGCCATCACCTTCCTCCTCCTCATCTTCCACCTCTTCCGCAAGCTCTGCCAGGACCCCGTGCCCCCCCCCGCCTACAGGAGCCCGCAGGGCCCCATGCCCACCTCGCCCTCCAGAGATCCCCAGGGCCCCGTGCCGCCCCCGCTGACCCTGATGCCCACGCTGCCCAGTCTGCCCAGTGGGGCCATTCCCGTGGGGCTGGAGCCCCCGCCCTACAGCGAGGTGGGTCCCGCCCAGCGGGGGGGGCTGGGCTGAGCCCGGAATGGGGGTCGGGGTGGGGTGTGGGGTTGTGGGTGATGGGATGTGGGGCGCTGGGGCTGCGGGTGGGGGTTGCTGGGTGCTGGGGTTATGGGGTGCTGGGCTGCCTTGCCCACAAAGGGGGACACCCCCCCTCCGTGGGGAACCCCCTGGGGCGGCCACATGTCCCCCCACACTGACTCCCCCCTCTCCTCAGGTGACAGCGAAGCCCTTCCTGTACCCCCTGCCCCAGGGGCCGTGCCCCGAATGTGGCCACATGCCCACAGCTCAGCCCCCCTTGACCACCCGGACCTAGAGGTGACCTCCTCCAAGGACAGCTGGTGACAACTCTCCCCTTCACTCAGGGGGACATGGACCCTTCGGGACCACCCAGATGGCCTGGGCCCATGTCCCCCCCCCCGAGCCATCCCACTGGGAATTCCCCTATTTATTATATTTAAAAGTGTAAAAGAATTCTAGGCTCTGCTGGTTTGGGGAGGCTGGGGAGGCTCAGGGACGACAGAGGGAGAAGGGGGGAAGTTTAACGGGGGTTCTGCACCCCACATTCACCCCCAGCTGTGGGTGCTCCCTGTGCCCATCACTGTGTCCATCCCATCCCAGTCCCCATCCCAGCCTCCATCCATCATCCCAACCCTCTCTCCATTCCAGTCCCACCCCTATCCCTATTCCCATCCCACCCCTGTCCCCGTTCCTGTTCCAGCCCCTATCCCCATCTCCATCCCCTCCCCAAAGACAGGTGCAGGCCGGTGGGACGTCGGGATTTATTGAGCTGGGAGCCACTCCCAGCCCGGGGCCATCCCCGAGGACAGGTGTCCCCAAGGCCCGCTGCCCCCAGCCCCGCTGTCCCCTCACGCCGTGTGCCGGCCCTGGCGCCGCTTGATTTTCCTCTTGAGGAGCAGCAGGTCCAGGTAGAGCAGGCGGCCCAGGATGGCCGAGGCGCAGAGCAGCCCCCCGTGCACGGCCCCCGCCAGCCCACAGGAGAACACATCCTGCCCTGGGGACAGCCGCCGTGGGACAGGGACACCCCTGGGGAGCGCACAGGCACCCCCGGGGCGGAACAGAGCCACCGCCATGGGGAACGAGGCCACGACAATGAGGGGACACCACCCACTGCAGGGAGCCCCTGGGGCCACCATCCACAGCTCGGAGCTGGTCATGGGGACAGCAGGACAGAGGGACACGGGGACACTCACCTGTCAGGTAGAGGTTCCTCACGGGCGTGTCGGGTCTCAGGGCGGCCACCACGGCGGGGCTGAAGCGGAGCAGGTCGTGCTCGGTGCCGTACATCTCCCCCCGCGCAGCCCCCAGGTAGTGCTGGTTGGTGAGTGGGGACGCCGCCTCCACGAACTCCACCTGCACGGGACGGGGCGTCGGGGCATGCCGGGGTCACAGGGGGCACGGGGGGCACGGGCGGACCCCCCTGGGGCACCCCGACCCTGAGGTACACCCCAGCCCATCCCGTGGGGCACCTTGTCCCTCAGGTGCGGGAAGCGGAGCAGGGCCCGCTCCAGCAGCCGCTGGGCGATGTCCATCTTGTACCGCTGGTATTCGGGGCCGCGGTGCCGGGGGCGGCTCCCGGCCCACTCCTCGAACCACTCGTACCGTGCCATGGTCAGGATGGTCATGCAGGACTTGCCTGCGGGGCGGGGACAGTCGGTGACACCCCCGTGGGGGTGACGGTGGCAGTGCCCATCCCGTGCCGGTGGGACTGGGGAGCCTCTGAGCCCACAAAGGGGACCTGGGGAGACACGGGGATCCCCCCCGGAGCGGTACCTGGGTGCCGCTGCTCGTACGTGGGGTCCTTGGCGGCGGGGAAGGTGATGAACATCATGGCCAGGTTCTCGGGGACGTCATCGCGGCTCAGGGCAGCGTACTGGGTCATCCTGTGGGAAAACAAGGATGCGATGCCCCACCGTGCCCCCACCTACCCACCGTGCCCCCCCCCGGCGTGCCAGGACCCCTCACATGGCGTCCAGGTCGTTGTGGGGGTAGATCCAGAAGTTGGTGGGGGGCAGGCCCAGCTCGGCCGCGCTGCCCCGCAGCCCCACGAACACCAGGAAGGAGCCCATGCCCGGCCGCACCATGTCCAGGAGGGAGCGGACACCTGCGGGGACACGGCGGTGACACCCGGCCCTGTCTGTGCAGGAGACACGGGGGTGACACCCGGCCCTGCCTGTGCAGGGGACACGGGGGGTGACACCCGGCCCTGTCTGTGCAGGAGACACGGGGGTGACACCCGGCCCTGCCTGTGCAGGGGACACGGGGGGTGACACCCGGCCCTGCCTGTGCAGGGGACATGGGGGTGACACCCGGCCCTGCCTGTGCAGGGGACACGGGGAGTGACACCCGGCCCTGCCTGTGCAGGGGACACGGGGGCGGTGACACCCGGCCCTGCCTGTGCAGGGGAGATGGGGGCGGTGACACCCGGCCCTGCCTGTGCAGGGGAGATGGGGGCGGTGACACCCGGCCCTGTCTGTGCAGGGGACACGGGGGGTGACACCCGGCCCTGCCTGTGCAGGGGACACGGGGGGTGACACCCGGCCCTGCCTGTGCAGGGGAGATGGGGGCGGTGACACCCGGCCCTGTCTGTGCAGGGGACATGGGGGTGACACCCGGCCCTGCCTGTGCAGGGGACACGGGGAGTGACACCCGGCCCTGACGGGGCTGTCAGGAATGATGGAGCTGTGGGGATGCCGGGGACACAGAGGACACGACGGCCCCGGGGACACAGTGCGGCGATACCGGGGTGGCTGCGGACGTGGCGGGGCAGCAGCTTCCCGAAGGTGTTGAAGACCCCGGCGTCGGAGATGACGATGGGGGCGCGGATCTCCAGCTCCTCCTCCGCGGGCCCCGCCCGCACCGCAACCCCTGGGGACCGAGGCGGGGGTGGGGGGATCAGGGGACACGCGGGGCGCTGCCACCGCGTCCCCATCCCTCGGGGGGGTCCCGGCGCTCACCCACGGCGGTGCCGGCGGCGCTGACGAGCACGCGCGTGACGGGGGCGCGCACGAGCACGGCCCCCCCGGCGCGCTCGATGACGGGCACGGCGTGGAAGGCGACCTCGCTCGCCCCCCCCCGCGGGTACCAGGCCCCGCGCTGGTAGTGGTGAACCATCAGCGCGTTCACCAAGAAGCTCGAGTCCCGCGGGGCCGTGCCTGCGGCGACAGGGGGGACACGGGCACGGCTGGCCCGCGCTGCAGGGCGGGGCAGCCCTCCCGTGTCGCGACATGGTGGTCCTCATCACGATATCACCCTCCCTTATTGCGACACAGCCCTCCCCCAGTGTAACGTGGCCCTCCTCTATCGCGACACGGCCCTTCCCACCACGATACAGTCCCGACAGAGCACTGCCCATATCGTGATCGTGACACCCCCCCGTCATGACACAACCTCCGCCACTGCAGTACCCCTTTCCTCCTCCTCCTCCGTGGTGCCCTCCCTATCGCAACAGCCCGTCCCTATCGCGACAGCCCCTGACCGTAGAAGAGGTAGCCGAGCAGGGCACGCAGGTCGGGGTCAGAGGTGAGCTGGGCCACGGCCTGGCTGTGGCTGGTGGTGGCCATGCGGAACACGGGGGACAGGCGGGGCAGGAGGCCCAAGCGGAGCAGGAGGGCGACGAGCCAGCGCGGGGACAGCTTCAGCACGGCCAGCAGTGCCACGTGCCGCGAGGCCACCTGCGAGACAGCCACAGTGTCACTGTCACCACCCACATCAGCGTGGGGACTGCTTGAGCACGGCCAGCAGCACCACGCGCCGCAAGGCCACCTGTGCGACATCACCATGTGCTACCACCAACACCGCCCTGCCTGGCCACCACCGCGTCCTCAGGACTGTCACTGCTGTGACCCCAGGGCCGCACCTTGGAGAGCTTCATGAACTCCCTGATGGCCGCCTTCTCAGCGGGGAACTGCTCCTCCAGCGCGGTGACAAAGGCCACCTTGCCGGAGCGCAGCTGGTAGCGCTGGGGTCCCAGGGTCACCTCGTCGTAGGGGTCAGGCAGGCGGTGCCAGCAGAGCTGCCCGTCCGTCAGCTGGTCCAGGAGCACCCGCAGGAGGCTCCCCTCGTGCAGCTGCCCCACGTAGTGGATGCCTGCAGGACGGGGACAGGGGACACGGCAGGGGGACACGGGGGACATCACACGGACACGTGGCAGGAGCAGCCGGGGAGGGCAGGGTTTGGCTTTGTCTGGTGCTGGTCACGCTGAGGGGCGGGGGTGGGATGGGATCTTGGCATGGCAGGGGCACGGCAGGGATATGGCACGGACATGGCAGGGACATGGCAGGGACAAGGCACAGACACGGCACGGACATGGCACACATGCACTGCACACACCAGGGCTGGCAGCGGGTTCACAGTGGGGCTGTGGGGACAGGCTGTGACGGGAGGTGACAGGGAGTGACAGGGGTCAGGGTGTCCTTACCCACGTCGAACTCGATGCCGTGCTGCTCGAAGGTGTGGCAGCACCCCCCGGCCTGGTCGTGCTGCTCCAGCACCAGCACCCGCCGGCCCGCCTTGGCCAGGGTGGCGGCCACCGCCAGGCCCCCCACGCCACTGCCGATGACCACGGCATCCAGCTGGTCCGGCACGCGCTGGGCACTGAACCCTGTGCACACCCGTGTGACAGTGACCGGCAGGGGACACTGAGCCCTGCATAACCAGTATTCCACAGGACGGACGAGCACATGGACACACAGACACAGGACAGACACTCACCCCGCTTCAGGACCCTGTCCCGGGTGCGTTGGTCAGTCACCAGTGGCCGCGGTGGCTCCAGGGGTGGTCCTGCAAATGGGTTGCCAGATGGGGCCAGCAGCCGATGGACCACCCGGCCCAGGCCCAGCACGGCCAGGGCCACCAGCAGCAGCAGCGCGGGCCACATGGCTGTCACCACGTGCGGCTCTGTACAGACACGGCACGGACACAGCACGGACACGGCACGGACGCGGCACGGACGCGGCACAGCCCGATGTGTTCTGCCCCAGACCTTATAGCCACAGCAGCTTAGGGACACGGGGATTATGGATGGGCCAACGCAAAGGCTTTAGAGACAGCGCTGCTTAAAGACACAGAGCTGCCCGGCACAGCACCCAGGGACACGGCACCACGCGGACACGGCACCCACGGACACGGCACCACACGGACACTGCACCCACGGACACGGCACCCATGGACACGGCACTGCAAGGACACAGCACCCACGGACATTGCATGCACGGACATGGCACCCTACAGCATCCTACGGCTCCTATGCCACCCCATGGCACCCCATGGCACCCTGTGACGTCCGAGGACACCCCACGGCCATGGCAGCCCGTGGGAAGCGCACGCGTGTGTGCAGAAGGTGGGGACGTGGGCGCCGCACACACACGGGCACACCCACAGGCCGTGCGAACCCCCTTGCACGCCCACACACACCCACACACCCCCTTGCATGCCCACACACCCCCTTGCACGCCCACAGCCCCCCCCCCGGTGCCTGCAGCTCTGCTGACCCCTCCCGGCAGCACCAAGGAAGGGCCCCCTGCGTGTGTGCAAGGTGACACACGTGTGACACACTCACTCACTCACTCACTCACTCACACCTCCCAGCCCTCCCAACGCCCTCCCAGCCCCAAACTGGTGGGAAACGGCGGTTTGTAGATAAAAAACCATCAGCACCCGGCGGGACAGGGCTGGGGGTGAGGCAGAGGGTGTGACACAGCTGACACAGGTGACACCAGCCCCCAGCTCCCCCCCCCCCCCCGCATTCACCACAAGGGACAAACCCATTTTTCTCTCCTTTAATAAAATTCACAGCAAAGTACCAAAAAGGAGAAACTGGGGGCAGAGACTGGGGGGGCCCAGGGGGGGACCCGGGGCAGGAGAGACACGGGGCACACCCTGCACCCCTGTGTCCCTGTCCCTTGGGGACACCCCATGTCGCCACCCCAGACACCCCCAGAGAGTCCCCAGCCACAGCCCCCCACTGGGTTAATTACAAGGCCAATTAAGGGTTAATTAAGGGTTAATTACAGGGCGTGGGGAGGGGGTTATTGCTACCTAGGAAGGGGTGACAGGGGACACAAGGGACAGTGAGGGACCCCCACCCTGGCAAGGGGAGAAGGGGGTCCCCGCGGGGGGGTTGTGGCCGGGCCACGGCAGCTTCTGGGTGTGACCCCCCAAAACCCTGCATCTCCCCATCCCCAATCCTGGGGGTCCCCACCTGGGACAGGGGGGGCTTCCCCACGGGGAAACTGAGTCAGGGGGCTGAAAGGGACGGGGGGACCCCGTTTTCCCCACGTCCCCCACGTGGTGGGGGGGCAGAGCCCCCTGGGGTAATTCGGGGAGGGGGCGAGGTTCTGGCAGTGACTCAGCTGTGTGGGGGCTGTGCCCCCCATGGAACCCCACTGGCTGCTTCTGCCCCTCCCCCGCAAATTTGGGGTGGTGTAGGGGGGACAGAGGAGTCAGGTTCGGGGGGGCCTGCAGAAAGCCCCCCCCGGCCCCCGCGGGGCTGAGCACGGTGAGCTCATCACACCGGTGGGTGAGACACAACCCCCCTTCGCACCCCCCCAGGCCTCCTGGGTGAGCTGGGGGGGTTGAGGGGAGGGTTTGGGGGTCCCTAATAGACCCAGGTGACGGGGACCCACTGGGGCTGCACGCGCAGGTGGTCCATGGCCTCCCGCAGCCGCCCGAAGGTGCGCTCCAGGTCGTCGTTGGTCAGGCTCAGGTCGAAGTAGTGCCCGTACCCGCGCTGGATGCGGCTGCTCTCCTCCACCGTGCGCTGGGCGTCCGCCTCCTGCACCCCAAAACCTGCCTCAGTTTCCCCATCACTCCACGGGGATGGGAGGGGGACACCCATCGCGGGCTGTGTCCTCCTCCTGCTCCCCAAACCTGCCTCAGTTTCCCCGTCCCCCCGGGCCCCCCCGGGCCCCCACCGTCAGCTGTTTGGTGGCCACGCCACTCTCCAGGGCCGCCCGGTTCATGGCTCGCAGCCTCTCGGGGCCGGGGGCTTCGATGAACACCACGTAGGGCACGAACTCCGCCGTTCTCAGCACCTTCACGGCCTGGGCGGGGGGGACAGAGCTCAGCCCCGCGGCCGGGGGGGGGTCCGGGCTGTCGCTGTCCCCCTCGCCGTGTCCCCAACCTGCGGGTTGACGTCCAGGATGCACATCTTGCCCGCCTCCACCACGGCGCGGATGGAGTCGATCCTGGTGCCGTACAGGTTCCCCTCGTACTCGCCGTGCTCCAGGTACCGCCCCGCCTTGATGTCGGCCTCCATCTCGCCCCGCGACACGAAGCGATAGCCCTGCCCGTCCCGCTCGCTCTCCTTCGGCTTCCGGGACGTGTCTGCAGCGGGGGCGACCTGAGTGACACCCGCCCGCCCGGAGTCCCGTCCCGGGGACGATCACGGGAGACCCGGATGCGGACGGGGATGACCACAGGGGACAGGGATGGCCGCAGGGGCGGAAATGCTGGCGAGGATAGGGACGCTGGCAGGGACAAGGACGCTGGCGGGGGACAAGGATGATCGCAGGGACAGGGAGGCCATCAGGGGACAGGAATGCTCTCAGGGGACAGGAGTGGTCGCAGGGGACCGCGATGCTCAGGGGACGGGGATGTTGGCAGGGGACAGGGATGATGTTGGCAGGGGACAGGGATGATGCCGGCGGGGACAGGGATGATGCCGGCGGGGACAGGGACGCTCACAGGGGATGGTGGTGCCGTAGCGCGCCTGGTCGGACATGATGAGCTTGTTCTTGAGGCTGCGGCGCCCCACGCCCTGAGCCCCGATCAGCACCAGCGTTTTCCGGCGGAACGGCGGCATCCGCGCCACCTCCTCGTAGATCAGCAGCTCGTGCCGGTCGAACTCTGGGCGAGCGACAGAGCTGGCACCCCTCCCTGGGGACCCCAGGACACCCTGTCCCAGCGGGTGCCACCCCCGCCTCCCCGCGGGAATGCCCTGGGGCACTCACCGGCGTTCTTGGTCGTCAGGTACATCATCCTCTTCTTCCTCTTCCCGCTGAGGCTGCCACACAGGGCCCCTGCGAGGGCAAGGGGCTGGCTGAGCTGGGGACAGGGACAGCACCGTGGCACGGGGACAGGGGCAGGGGAGCTGGGACCTTCCGCAAGGGCAGGGCCATGGGGGACATCACCCTGGGAACTGTCACAGGGCACAGGGGACCCGCCATGTTCCCCCCTCGGGAGGTGGCCCTTCCACCCCCGCCCCCAGAGCCGTGTCCCCCGCGGCCAGGCCGATGTCCCCGTACCCGATGTGGGGGCCACCTCCCCGTCCCGCTTGACGAAGGCCTTGCGCTTCTCCTCCAGCAGCTGGCTGGGCACCAGCCCCGCACTGCCGCCCTCCACGTGGCACGCCTGGGGACACAGAGCCACGCGTGGGGACCCCTCAGCCCCACGGGGATCCCCCTGAGCTCCAGAGACCCCTCCGACCCCACAGGGAACACCCCCAGCTCCGGGGGCCCCCCAAGCTCCACAAGGAACCTCCCCTGCTCCAGGGAATCCCCCAGCTTTCAGGGATCCCCCAATCCACACAGGGACCCTCCCCTGCTCCATGGATTTCCCCAGTTCCCACGTAGCCCCCCCCAGCTCCAGGGACACCCCCCAAGCTCCAGGGACCCCCCACTTGCAGGGATTCTCCCACGCACACCCCAAGCCCACAGGGACCCCTTGATCTCTCCCAGAACCTCCCAGCCCCAACACCCCCTCAATCTCTATGGCCCCGGAGGGGGTCAAAGTGCCACGACCCCCCCCAGAACGCCCCTCTAGGTCCCCCCTAACCTGCCACCAGTTGGGGTCATCCTGGTTGACGATCTGCAGCAGGTCCCCGGCCATGAACTTGAGCCCGGCCTCCTTGCAGGGGATGAGGCTGTCGGTGGCCGGGTCGTAGTCGAAGTGACACTTGACAAACACCTGGGGACCGGTGGGGTCAGCAGAGAGGACCCCCGCACGCCCGGGATCCCCCCTCCGCCCCGCCTGTGCCGCCGCCCCGTGCCTCAGTGTCCCCAGCGTGCGGGGGGACACGCGGGACCCGTGTCACACGCGTGTGCCCCCGCTAGGAGCCCCCCCCGCCGGGGTGTCCCCCCCGCGCCCGGCGCAGCCAGGCCCGCACGGCCCCGGCGCACACACAGAGGGCCCCGGCCGCCGCCGCCGCGCCCCACGCGACCACCACGGCGACCCCCAGGCACAGCCCCACGGCCACGCACAGGCACACGAGGGTGCCCAGCGCCGCCAGCGCCGCGCCCGCGATGGCGCACATGGGGATGTGCAGGGGCACACGCCCGTGTGGCACACGGGACACGGCGCTGGCGGCGGCGGGGCAGCGTGGGGACAGCCCTCGCGGGGACAGCCCACGCGGGGACAGCGCTGCTTTGTCCCCTCGGAGACGGGGGTGGCTGGCACGGGGTGGGGAGGGGCAGCACAGGGCACCCTTTGCCTGCCGGCGCCCAGGTCCTGTGTGGAGACGGGGACGGTGGCAGGGCAGGGAGCACCAGTGCCCGGCAGAGAAGGCACGGGGGGGGACACACGGGGGTCCCACCAGCCAAGGGGCACATGGCACGGACAGGGCGACAGGGGCTCGTGGGACGACACGGGGATGGGGACACAGAGCGGGGGGGCACAGGGCAGGGGGAGCTGTGGGCAGGGCGGTGAGTGCGGGATGCGGGGCAGGATGCGGGGCGCGGTACCTGGTGGGGCGAGAGGCAGGGCCGGATGAAGAGCGGGATGCAGGATGGGATGCGGGGTTGGATGAGGGGTGGGATGCGGGGCGGGGCGCGGTACCTGGCGGGGCGGGTGCGGCTCCTGGTAGCTGGGCAGGATCTTGAGCACGACGCTGCCGCTGGCGTGGCGCAGGCTGTCCTGCAGCGCCCGCGGGTCGCTGCCCACCTCGCGCCCGTTCACCTCGCGGATCACGTCCCCCACGTGCAGCAGCCCCTGCTGGGCCACCATCCCCCCGTGCAGGATGCGGGCGATGACCAGCTCCCCCCGCTCCACCCGGAACGTCACCCCCTGAGGGGACAGCCCCGCTCAGCCCCCGGCGGGGACAGACCGCAGCCCCCGTGACACCCGCCCGGCACCCAACAGACAGCCCGCTATGACCCCAGCACCCCAAAATGCTCCCAGTCACCCCACAAAGCCCCCAGTACCCTGCAATGCCCACAGCACCCCAAAATGCCCACAGCACCCCAAAATGCTCCATCACCCCACAAAGCCCCCAGTACTCCATAATGCTGCCAATGTCTCCACCTCCCTGCAATGCCCCAGCACTCCCCAAGCACCCCGCAACGCCCCAGCACCCCAGAATGTCCCAGCATCACCATCACCCCCCTGCAGCACCCCCTGCCCCCCGCAATATCCCAGCCCCCCCGGCCGGGCTCACCAGATTCTCGCCGGCTGCCTTGCGGATGCCCACCATGCGCACGGCGTCGGGGGGCACGGGCTGGGACCCCAGGGAGGGCTCCGGGCCGGGGCTGCTCGGGGGGGGGGTCGTAACTCTTGGCAGCCACCGAGTCGTGGGTCTCCAGCAGCGACTGGGACACGCGGGGTGGGGAGGTCACCCGTGTGTCCCACACAGCGGGCACATGCACGTGGCACACCGCCGGGCACACGCGTGCCACGCGTCTGACACAGGACAGGCGGTCCCGCCCGTGTCCCACAGCCCCGGCACAGGAGGGGTCCCAGGCGCGTCCCACGCACCTGGAAGTGCGGTTCCCGCAGGATCCGGGCCAGCTCCGCCGCCGCTCCCTGCACGTCGGGCCGCGCCAGGCGCCCGATGTCCCGCAGGATCTCCTGCACCAGCGCCAGGTTGTCCCCGCGCACTGCCTCCAGCTTCCGCTCCTCCAGCCGCTCGTGCGCCTGGGGACACGGGGGGGACCCCCGGGGACAGGCGGGTGAGGGCGGAGACCCCCAGGTGCTGGGGGAATCAGGGATCCCCGGGGGGATTAGGGACCTCCAGGAGCTGAGGATATCAGGGACCCCCAGGTGGGACAGCGTGGCAAGGACGCCTGGAGGGGGTTAGGGACCCCCGGATGCAGGGACGGGGGCATGAGGGACCTCGGGAGGGAAGGGGGGATTAGGGACACTTGAAAGGGCCAATGGGATTACGGACCCGGGGACCTGGGGTTAGGGACAACAGAGTTGTTAGGAACCCTCAGGGCCAGGGAGTTTAGGGACCCCCGGGGGTAGAGGGGATTTGGGATCTGGGGGTGCTGGGGGGGATTAGGGACCCCCAGGAACTGAGGGGATTTGGGACCCTTGGGTTTTGGGGACAGGGACCCCCGGAGGTGGCACGCGCGCACACACAGGAACACTGGAGCCTCCCTGCACACGCGCGCGTGCAAGCGCCCATCCACACCCGCGTGCGCGCGCACACACGCGCGTCACCCCCCACGCGTCCCGGGGGTCCCGGGGGGGACACACGCGGCCCCCGTGCCGCCGTACCTTGGCCAGGGAGCGGACGATGGGGCTCTCCATGATGCCCCGGAGGAAGATGAGGTCAAGGTCGGCCACCCCCGGGGTCCCCGGGAGCCCCATCAGGTTGTCCAGGACCTGCTGCATGGCTGGGGGGGGGGGCACGGGGGGGACGAGACACACGCACAGAGGGGCACGGCGGGGGAGGGGCAGCAACGTGGGTGAAAGTGCAGCCGGGGGTGCTCGTGCCCCCCCCCCCATTCCCGTCACAGCCACCCCTGAACCCCCCCATCATGGGGACAAGTGTCGGGGTCCTCCGGGAGCACGGAAATGCCCCCTCCTCGCCCAACCGGAGGGACAAGGGGATGGACCCCCCCCAAATTGTCACCCTGGAGTCAAAAGCCCTCCGGAGCGCGGTGTAAGGGGAGGGGGCTGCAAGAGCGGGGTGATGCGGGGAGGGGGCGATGTAAAGGGGGGGGAAGGAAGGGGGAGCGATGCAATGGGGGGGCGATGAGGGGCGCGATGGGGGGGGCGATGCAATTGAGGGGGGCCGCATCCGGGGCCGCGGGGGCGGGAGCGGCTGCGCGGCTGCGCTGCAATGGCGGGGGACGATCGCGATGAGGCCGGGGGGGCGGAGGGGGGGACATCCATCAGCCCCCCCATCTGAGGGGGGGCCACAGCATCACCCGAACCCCCCCAAGCCCATCTCCCTCCGCCCATCCCATCCCCACCGCATCCCCGCCCCACGCCGCCCCCCGAGCGGCATCACCCCCCGCGTGGCATCACCCCGGCCCCTCGCAGCCCCCCCGTACCTGGGGGTGCCGGGGGGTCGCGGGCGGGGGCCGGGGCGGGCGGCGGGGACCCTCGGCCGGGGCGGCTCATGGCTGCGGGGCCGGGCTCCCCCGCCCCAGATCCGGGTACCGCCGCCCCCCCCGCAACCCCCCGGCCCCGCGTGGGGCCCCCACCCGCGCCGGCCCCGCGCCCCCCGCCTTGCACACGCGTGTGCACCGGGCACGCTCCGGCCGCTTTGCACACCCGGCGGCGGGGAGGGGGCCGGGGGGGCCGCGGCGCGAGCTCACACGCGCGGGCACGGCTCGTGCACGCGCATCTCCCGCGTGTGCACGCGCACACGAGCACCCACGCGTGCAAACCACCTGAGCGCGCGAGCGCGCGAGCGCGGACCCGCGCATCCCCCCTCCCCAACAGCGCTGCGCGCCCAGGCTGACAGGCGCGCCCCCGTGCACGCGCGCCCCCGTGGGCGCCCACGCGCGTCCCCACGCGCGCTCCCGCTCGTGTGCAAACCCGCGGGCGCGCTCCCCGCGGCCCCCGCCCCGCGCGTGCGCTGCCCCCCCGTGCCCGCTCACCCGCGCTTGCACACCCGTGCTTGCACACCCACCCCGCTCACGGGTGGGACCCCCCCGCAGCGTCCCGCGGCGTGGGGAGGGGGCCGGCGGGGGCTCGGCCCCTTTAAGGGGGCGGTGGGGCGGGGGGGCGGGAGCGCGGATTTAAAGGGGCCGCCCGGCGTCCGTGTGCAAGGCACGCGCACCCGCAGCTGCAGCCCCGCACACGGACCCGCACACCCACACGCGCCCGCACCCACGCACACGGACGGACACGCGCAGGCGGCCGCCCACTCGCGCAGCGCCCACCCCCGCAGGAGCGAGCCCCCCCTTGCACACGCGTGTGCCAGGCCTGGGTGTGCCCCGTGCCCACGCGCGTGCCCGACCGGCGCCCACAGCCCCGCGCTCTCGCTCCCTGTGCCCCCCGCCGCCCCTGCACGGGGGGTGTTCGCAGGCGCGTGTGCGCGTGCAAGCCCCGCCCGGTGCACACTCACCCGTGACAGAGGCGGGGGCGGCCGCCGGCATCGCGGCGGAGCTGCGGGACACGCGCGACTGGCACCGACCGGACGGGGCCAGGGACGGGGACGGCCGCGTAGGCGTGTCCACAGTGCCAGCACCCCCAGTATCCCCAGCAGCGCCACTCGGTGTCCCCAGAGTCCCCAGTCACAGCACCCTCAGTGTCCCCAGCACAGCCAGCACCGGCGCCCCCGACATTCTCAGTGCCCAGTGTCCCCAGTGTCCCCAGTCCCAGTGTCCCGTGGCCCCAGCACCCCCAGGGCCACCAGCAACCCCTCTGTTCCCAACATCACCACGGTCCCCAGACTCAGGGTCCACAACACCCCCAGTGCCCCCAGTACTCCCGGTGCCCCCCAGCCCCAGCGTCCCCAGTGTCCCCGAGCAGGCAGAGGCAGGACAGGCGGTGGCTGCATGGGGGGTTTATTGCTGAGGGGGTCTGTTCCGGCCCCACGGTGCCGGCTCTGGGGGGTCCGGGGGTGCAGCAGGGGCGGGAGGATGCAGCCCCCGGGCTCCTTCACCCACTCGGCCCTGGCGGTGTCCCTGCAACAAAAGCGGGGGGTCACACAGGATCCCCCAGCCCCGTGTCCTCTTCCCCACAGAGCACCCCCCGGACCCCCCCGGTCCCATGTCCCCCAACCTGCACCCTGTAGGGCCTCCCCCTGAATTCCCCCAGCCCCGTGCACCGTCCAGAGCTCCCCTTCCCCCCAGGTTGTCCCCGATGGCGACACTGAGGCCGGGGGGAGCACGCAGGGGGTCCCCACACCCCCCAATCCCTTACCTGGGGCTCAGCACCCCGGGGCGCCGAGGGGCTCCTCGCCCAGCGCTCGCCCGCCCTCCCGCTTCCCGTACCTGCAACGGGGACACGTTATGGGGGCAGCGGCACGGGGCTCGCGGTGTGACAGAGGGACACGATGGGGAGTGTGTCGCGATAGGGAGCGTCCCATGATGGGGAGGGCATTGAGACGGGGAGCGTGTCACGAAGGGAAGCACATCATGGTGGGAGCACGTCGGGATGGGGAGCCCATCACGATGGGCAGAGCGGCATGTTGTGACAGGGAGCATGTCGCGATAGGGAGCACATCAGGACCGCCAGCCCCGGGGCCCCGCTCACCGCGGGCGGGTGACCACATTCAGGTACTGCTGCAGGTCGTTGTAGAAGCGCAGCAGATCCTCCACGGGCGCGTCGTCCCCGGGGTACGCGGGCTGCGCCGGGGCCGCGCGGGGCCGCAGCGGCAGCAGCGCCACCAGAGCGCAGGCCACCAACAGCAGCGGCGGCCAGCGCGGGGCCATGGCTGCGACAGCGACACGGGGGTCACACACGGATGGGAACAGCACGGGGTGCGCTCGCACACGCGTCACACACACCTGCGCACACCTGTGCACTCACACCTGTACACAGCTGCGCGCCCCCGTGTGCACACCCCGTGTCCCACCCCTGCACACCTCCAGCCTTGCACGAGCAACTGCACACGCGTTTCACACGCACAATCACGCCGCTGTCCCCTGCACACCCCGTTTGTCACACACCCGTTTGTCACACACCCGTTCGTCACACGCCCGCTCTCTGCTCACACCCCCTCAGCTCCCTGTCCCCTCTCACCTTCTTCCTCGGGCAGGGACACGGGGACGCGGAGAGACGAGCGGACGCTGCCTGACACTCCGGGTCCTTGGTGCCACTGCTGCCACGGCCGTGCTGGCCCTTATATCCCCTTGTCCCCCCGCTGATGTCACCCTGCCACGCAGCACCTGTGGCCAGGTGCCCACTCGGACGGGGAGGGGGGGACAGGGGCCATCGTGGGGGGTGACAGGGACAGCTGGCCCCTACACAGCTCTGGTTAATGTTTGACCCCGCGCTGAGGGGGCTCCCGGAGGGGACAGGACATGGACACGGGTGTCCGGCCCCACAGAGGGACAGAGGGACAGGTGTGGGGACAGAGGGACTGGAGGGGGACACTCAGGGGGGCTGGCGGAGTGTAAGGGTGGCAGGAGTGGACAGAGGGGTGGGGAGTGGGACAGGGGGACAGTGGAAGGGCAGACAGAGGGATGGGGGAATCGGGGGGGGATCGGGAGGCAATGTTAGGGTGAGGGACACGGGGCTACAGCCACCCCCGACAGCGGCCGTGGGGACAGAGCCATCCCCGGACTCCCACCATGGCCAGGTGGGGTGGGGGGGCAGAGGGACACGGGACCCCCAGCCCTGGCACAGCCCCCAACGGCCACGGTCCTCACACGGGGGGGCCCCACGGGGATGTCCAGTGGACCCCAGTAACCCGTGCACCCGCACCCAGCGCATCCCAGCACCTCCACGAATGTCCACCCCGCTGTGCTGCAGCCCCATCACAGCCCCCCCAGCACCCTCTGCACCCCGACATCCATCAATGGTGGATCCCCCCGCCGGTGCCCCCCATTACCCAACACCCAGTGCACCCCAGTATCCAACCCCAGTGTGCCTCAGCCCTCAGCTCACCCCACTCCCACCCTTCTCTCCACACCCCCTCCTCCAAAATTTCCATCCCTCACCCCCTTCCACTCTATTCCCCTCCTTTCACCCCCCAATCCCTCCCCACCTCTCTGCCCCCCCTCCCTGCACCCCAGCATCTCCTGTGCCTCGTTCGTCCCACCCCTCCTGCACCCCCCCCGCACCCCTCCTGCATGTCTCCATCCCTCCCACATCCTCCCCTGCGCCCCTCAATTCCTCCCGCATCCCTCCTGCACCCCTCCATCCTCCCCTGCACCCCTCCATTCCCCCTCCATCCTCCCCTGCACCCCTCCGTCTCCCCTCCATCCCCTCTCCATCTCCCTCCACCCCTCCATCCCTCCCGCACCCCCCGGCCCCGCTCCAGGCCCCCCTGCGCCCCCCGCACACACAGCGCGGACCCGGCCGTGCCCACGATCGTGCTCTTTATTGTCGCTGCGGGGCCGTGCAGGGACCACGCGGGACCCCCCCGACAGCGGTGGGGACGGGACGGGGTCGGGCCCCCCCCCCGACAGCGGGATGCCCCCGAGCCGGGTTCTGGGGGTCCCCGGCCCTCCAGCGGGGGATCCCGCGCTGGCCCTGGATCCCCTGGGGGGACCTGGAGAGATGGGGAGGATTTGGGGGACAGGGGGGGCTGGGCGGGGCGGTCACCACGAGGAGTCGTCATCTCCGTACCTGCGGGAAGAGCCGGTGTGAGCAAAGGTCCCAAACCTCCCTGCGACCCCAAACAACCCCGGGACCTCCACCCCGGGGTGCGGGCGAGGGTGCAGCCCCTGTCTCTGCCCGCGGGGCGGTGGAGACAGGGACAGGGACAGCGACGGGGACACTCACCGTGACCTGTCACTGCCGGCCCCCAGGAGCAGCTCGGTCACCGCGGCGCCGGGGCTGGAGCGTTTCCCGTACCTGCGGGACGCGGGGCACGCGCGTGAGCAACGGGGACCCCGCGGGAGCGCGCGCGGAGGCGCGAAGGGGACCCCACGGGCGGGGCAGGGGAGCCCAGGGGTGCGCGGGGACAGGGACAGGGACGGGGACAGGGACGGGGACAGGGACGGGCGGGCCAAGGGGACGCGTGTCCGCACCCACCCGCGCTCACCTCTGCCGCGTGACCAGGTTGATGTAGTGGCGCAGGGCCGAGAAGTACCGGGCCATCTCCTCGGGGGACGCGTCGTCCCCGGGGCTCTCGGGTTTCGGGGGGTACGCGGCCGCCAGGCACAGCAGGGCACAGAGGGACACGGCCACCAGCGCGCGCCACGGCCGCGGGGACGTCGCCATCTGCGGCGAACGGGGGCGAGGGGCGGCTGAGGCTGCGGGTGGGGCACCCCCATCGCCCCCGGGTGCCCCCATCACCCTGGGGTGCCCTTATCACCCTCGGGACCCCCCCGACTCCGCTCTGCCCCCCACCATACCCCAGGAGCCCATTCCTTGTGGGAATGTCACACCCCCAGAACACCCCCAACTCCCTAAGGGTTTGTTTCATCCCCCACCCGGGACCCCAGCCCCACTCAAGGGACATCTTCACCCCCGGGACCCCCCTCCCCCGTATCCCGCGGGGTCATCTCCCTCCCAGAGACACCCCCCAGTGTCCCCCAGGCAGCTGTCCCACCCCAAAGGACCCCAGAGACCCACGTGCACCCAAAGGGACACCTCCCCTCCAGGGACCCCACATGTCCCCAAGGTGATTGTCCCTCCTAGGGTCCCGACCTCCCCTCGGGACCCCCCGGGACCCCAGCCCCGTCCCTGCACTCACGATGGCAGAGGCAGAGGTGACAGGTAGGGCCTGGCAGTGGGGTGACAGTGCCGGGGACACGGCGGCTCCTGCACCCGCCGGGGTTTTATAGCCTGAGGGGGGTTGGTGGCTCCTCCCTCACGCGTGACCGACCCACGGGCACGCAGGACCCTGCGGCCCCCCCGCCAGGGCCAGGGGACACGTGCCAGCACCTTGTCACTGTCCCCCAGCACAGTCCCCAGTCTGGGGCACTGAGGGGCTGGGGAGGACAGAGCATGGGGGGCACGGGTGGGACACACGGACACGGGGACACGCGTGTGGCCACAGGACACGGACATGGCAATGCCAGACGGGCACGGGACACGGGCAGGGATGTGACATGTCACCATGGCACACAGAGAAGGTGAGACACATGAATATGGCGCACGACAGGTGTGACAGGCAGCCAGGGCACAGGGACATGGATGTGACACACAACCGCGGTGCACGGAGACAGGACACGGATGTCACACGCGGCCATGGCACAGGGACGCAGGACATGGACACGGATGTCACACGTGGCCATGGCACAGGGACACAGGACATGGACACGGATGTCACACGCGGCCACGGCACACATACCTGGCCCTGAGACAGCCTGGGGATGTGACAGTGGGACACAGGGACATCAGCCACACACAGGGACACAAACATGGCACGTGGGACAAGACCCACGGCACTGGCACAAGCCACCCACGGGGGACAGCGGAGGGAACAGACACACGCACAGCACCGGCTGCCTCAGTTTCCCCAGACCGGGCACGAAGCCGCCACCACAGCCCTGTCACCGCAGCCCCCGCCACCGCCATCGACCGCTGTCACCACCCCCAGGACGGATGAGGTGCCCTTTCCAGCCCCCCGTGCGGGGACATTGATCCCTTATGGATTTACCATTAAGGAGCAATCACCGGCTCCGGGGGAAACTGAGGCACGGAGAGACGCGGCCGGGACGTGCCCGCCGGGCAGGGGCCCCCAAAGCCACCGTGGGGGTGCTGGGATGGGGAGAGGTGGCAGAAGAGGGTCCCCAAAAACGCCGGGATGGCCCCACCCAGATGCAGCCGCCTCTCCGGCCAGTGGGGTGGAGGGGCTTGGCTGGAGGGGACACAGCTCGTGGGGACACCACAGGGTGCCACCAGCCCGGCTGGAGGCCACACGCTTCGGCCGGAGGGGACACGGGAGGGTGCCGGCCCCGGCCGGAGGGGACGCGCTCCCCACTCCTGCCCCGGTTGTCACCCCGGCGAGCGGCGGCGGGGACACGGCTGGTGGCAGTGGGGGACGGGCTGTCCCCCGTGGCGTGGCCGCGCGGTGACACCGCCGGGGTGCGGGGACACGGGCGGGGGGTCCCGGCCGAGCGGCGCCGGGCTCACGGCAGCCCCGGGAGGGGGGAGCAGCCCCCGCAGCCCCCCCAGCCCAGAACCTTTCACGTCCCCGCGGTCGATGCGGGGCTGACGGGACCGAGGGGCTGCGGAGACCCCCCCCGCGGGGCCTGACACGTGTCCGGGGAAACTGAGGCAGCGGGGCTGGATCCGGCCCCCCTTCCCCGGCACAGGAGCGCCCCGAGGGAGGATCTGCCCCATCCTGGGGCCCGGGGGGACGCCAGCGCAGTGACAATGCCACCGCGCTGTCACTGACGTTGTCACATCCATGGGGATCAGGGTGCGGGTGGCCCCCAGCGCCCCCCCAGCGCCCGCGGGGACACTCGGGGAGGGGGGCCGGGAGATTTCTGCCCCATTTATCCGAGTGACAGCAAACAGACATTTTCCAAAGGTCACAGGATGGCTCTGCCGGCGGGGCGGGGCGGGGGCTGCGCCCCCGGGCAGAGGGGACACCCCGACGGGGACAGGGCAGGGGGTGTCCCCTGCGTGCCCCCAGCTCTCCCAGGGCAGTGAGGAGGAAGAGGAGGGTCTGGGGGTGATGGCGCGAGGCTGGAGCCGCCGGGGGGGTCCCGGGGGGTGAGGAGCCCCGGTGGCCCCCCCGAGCAAACAGGGCTCTGCCGCCTGCCCGCGTTTTATGGCCCCGGTTCCGCCGGAGGCGCATTAGGGCCCCCCGCAGGAAGCCCCTTATCAGCCCTGTTTGCTTTTCCGGACGGGGCGGGGGGGACACGGACACCTGCCCAGCCCGGGGGGGAACATGGACACCTGCCCAGCGCAGGGACAGGATGGGGACAGTGAGGACACAGCTCACGGGGACCCTGGGGGCTGCCAGGCCCTCCCTGTGCCCCATCGGCCCCCCCCTGCCAGAACACCCACAGCCCCTCCACTGAGTCCCCAAAGTGGCTCCTCCTCGAGCAGTTCCCCCACAGCCCCTCCAACTCATGTCCCTCGCCAGAGCTGCCCCCCCCAAGTGGCTCCCCATGAAGGTCCCCCAAAACAGCTCCCCTGAAGCAGCCCCTCCAGCCCAAGCCCCCAAAGGAGCTCTGCCCTCCAAGGCCCCCCAAAGCATCTCCCCCTGAATCAGTTCCCTCCCCAAAGTGACTCCTCTGAAGCAGTTTATCCCCCAAAAGCTGCAGCCCCTCACCCTGGCACCCAAAGCCGAGCCCTTCCAGGGTGAGACATTAAACATTCCTCAGTGCATCAGTAAAAATACATCTTTTTGGGGGGGGGGAGCAGTGACACCCCTCAGCAGGGAGAGGGGCCCTGGCCACACAGTGGCCGCCACCCCCCAGGCAGGACCCCCCACCCGTCCTCCACCAAAATTATCAAATATTTACAAACGACACAAAAAAAAAAAACCAACCAAAAAAACCAAAAATCAACGAATAAATAGAGGCGCTCCTTAAAAAACCCCTCCCACCCCTTTCACCCCCGTTTCCCCCCCGCTCATCCCACGCCTTCCCCCTCATCCATCGGTGGCCAGGATGACCACGGCCCCGAAGATGCCGACGTTTTGGCCGATGAGCTTCATCTGGTTCCAGAACTCGACGCGGCGCAGGGCGTGCCAGTAGCCCAGGTTGCCGTCGATGAGCAGGATGGCCAGGGGCAGCAGCACGGCCAGCACCTGCGCCGCTGTCCGCACATAGTAGCCCGACAGGAAGGCCAGCGCCAGCAGCCCGTAGAGCAGGAACAGCAGCTGCAGGGCCAGCTCTCCTCCGAGCAGGTGGTCCAGGTAGGCCAGGCGGTCCTCGGTGCTGTGCTGCAGCGAGTAGGCCTGAGGGACAACGGGGGGGACAAGGGGGCACTGGGGACGCTGGCGGCAGGGCTGTGCTCCGGGGCGATGGGGACGGAGCGCGGTGGCACCGGTGCCCATGGCAGCACTCGTCCCACGTGTCTGCCCCAGGAACAACAGGGGACTGGAGTGCGGTGGCAGTGGTGGCACCAGGAGCACCCGCACAACGGCTTTGCCCCGCGGAGAATGGGGGACGCAGTGCGGTGGCACTGGTGACATGGGTGGCATTGGTGACATGGGTGGCATTGGTGGCAATCACCCGAGGACAACTGCTGCCCTGAGGCTTCTTCCCTGGGGCCAGCGTGAGGCTGGTGCGCAGTGGCACTGCCCCGAGGCTCCCACCGGGGACAATTTGGGGCACTGCAAGCACTGTCCCAAGGCTTCTCCCGCAGGGAGTTGTGTCCCCAGCCCACAGCACAGCAGCCTCTGGCTGTCCCGGCTGTCCCCCGGCCCCGTTACCTGGCAGATGAGGTAGATGCCCAGGAACACCTGTCCCGTGGACTGCAGGGAGCGGCTCCGCGGTTTCTGCCGGTACAGCTCCCCCGCGCCGCTCGCCAAGATCAGGAACCCGCCGATGATGGCGATGGTGCGCGAGTACATCCGCACCTGCGGGGTCAGCGGCACCGCCACCGTCACCATCGCCACCCTGCAGCCGCCAGGGCGGGGTCTGGGGGGTGAGGGGGTCTCACCTTGAGCCAGTCGCCGTAGTGGACGTGGCCCCCAACGTGGGCGGCGTAGGTGGCCACCGCCAGCTGCAGCGCGGCCCCCAGGGCGAACCAGCGCCGCTTGACCCCGAAGGACATGAAGCTGGCGCAGAGCACGGCCACGCCCATGTCCACGTACAGGTAGGGCACCGGGATGTCCGGCTTCCTGCGGGGACGGCAGCTCTGGCACCCCCAGACTCACCCCAGAGCCCCCAAATCCTCCCTCCGGTTATCGGGCAGCCACAGCCCTCACCTGGCCCCGCACAGCCCCTCTGTGGCCCCACTGCTGCTGCCCCCTTCCCAAGACCCCAGATCCCTCCTTCAGACCCCAGCGCTCCCAGTGTCTCCCCTCAGCCCCAGGCAGCCCCTCCGTGCCCCAACTCAGCCTCTGGCTGTCCCAGCCCCACTGAGGGTCCCCTGCACCCGGAGCAGCCCCACACTTGCCCAGGAGCGCCCCAGCTGCCCCACACTTCAGCAGCCTCCCAGGCCCCACAGCCACCTCCAGGCTCTCCCAGCCCCAGCCCCCCACAACCACCCCCAGACCCTCACGGCCCCACACCACCCCGGGCCTCCCCCAGGTCCTCACGGCCCCACACCAGCCTACGGACCCCTGACCCCCAGGGCTCTGCCCCAGACCCTCAAGGCCCCACACCCCACATCCACCTCTGACCCTGCCGGCCCCACAACCACCCCCAGACTCTTACAGACCCCCATCAGCCCCAGCCCCACACCACCCCTCGCAGCCCCGTACCAGCCCCGGGCCTCAGAACCACTTCCCGACCCTCCCAGGGCCCGGGCCCCCACCACCACTTGCAGGCCCCCCGCGCCGTCCCCCCCGCCGGGCGCGCACCGGCGAAGATCGGCGCGCTCCGCGCAGAGCAGGAGCCCGCTGAAGCAGTGCCAGAAGGGGAAGCGGGTGAGCAGGACGCCGCCGCCCGCCGTCAGCAGGCGCAGCGCCCGCCGCCTCCACCCGCGGCCCGCCGCCATTACCGGGACGTCCCGCCGGAAGTGCCGCGCCGGAAGCGCCGCCTCGCGCCCGGGGACCAATCAGCGCCGCCCACCGCCCCGCCACGGGGAAGCCACGCCCCCTCCCCGAGCCACGCCCCCTCCCCAGCCACGCCCCTTTAATTGAGGCACCCTCATTTACCCCAAAGCCGCGCCCCAACATCGCTGCAGGCCCCAAAACTCAAATATCGCTGCAGGCCCCAAAATTCAAATATCGCTGCCTGCCCCAACACTCAAATATCGCCGCCGGCCCCAAAGCCGCGCCCCAAAATTCAAATATCGCCGCCCCAAAGCCGCGCCCCGCGCTGAAACGCCGCGCCCGCTGAGCCCTCAGCCCGCCCCAGGCCCGGCCTTCTCCCTGAGCCCGCGCCCCTTTACCACTGAGGCCCCTCCAGCCCTAAACCACGCCTAATTAATTAAGCAAACCTTCATTGCAACAGCCGCGCCAGGCCCCGCCTCCCCGCTAAAGCCACGCCCACACAGACCACGCCCTTCCATAATATATGCGCGTCTAAGCCCCGCCCCCGCCGCGAACCACGCCCCCTGCGCCGAGGCCACGCCCCCATTGAGCCCCCACAGACTCCGGTGATGGTTAAAAAAATTTCGGGTTTTTATTGTTTTTTGCTAAACAAGACTAAAAAATTTTCCTTTTTTTTTCTTTTTTTTTTTTTAATATTTTTTTTTAATCTTTAACTTTCCTAAAGGCAGGGCTTGAATTGTTTTGAATTTGATCAGGGTTTTTTTTTTTTTTTCTTTAAAACAAAACAAAAAAAAACCAAAAAACAATGAAAGGAAATGAAAACGGGAGGGGGTGGATCGTGGCAAAAATAATTTAAAAATTTCAAAACACAATTTAAAATTAAATGAAAAAGGGCAAAAAAATTAAAAACATAAAGGAAATGGGGGAAAACCCCAAATCCAGGTTCTGGCTGCTCCCAGGGGGGTGGTTAGAGGGATTTTTTGCCACGACCCTGCTAGAAGCAGACAAATATTTAAAGAACATTTTAATATATATTCATATATATATTTAAAGATAAGAAAAATAAGACTAATTCAAGCCTTGCCCTGTGCAAACAAAATTAAAACGAGACCACGCTGGTCACGAGGGTCCCGGGTTGGCCACCACAGTCAGCTCGTTAGCTTTATTTTCTGGGGGGTTTTTTGGGGAAGAGGGAGGCAGGAAGTGGGAGGAAAAGGAAAAGAAAAAACGCCAAAAAATAAAATTAACAGAGTCTGACCGGCTGGAGGGAGAAACCATGGCGGAGAAACAAAGTCTGTTAGTCAAGTAATGCGTGAGGAGCTTTAAATTATTCTCTTTTCTCATTTGTTTTAAAGTCTAAAGTTTGGAATTGGTTGAGATTCCCCAAAAAAAAAAAAAAAAAAAAAAAAAAAAAAAGGAAATAAAAGTTGAAGGTGCCCCCGGCGGCGCCTCCGGGGAGGGGACGCGGGGACAGGGCGAGCCCGAGGTGGCCTCAGGACGACAGGGACGTGTCCTTCTGTGTCTGCTGTGCTTGTGAACGCTGCAGGACCTTCTGGCTTTCCACGTCCCGGAAGTGTTTCTCCACCTGCATGGGGAAAGAGGGGGATGGAGGGAGGAAAAGAAGGGTTTAGGGAAGAAACGGTGCCCAAGATGGGCTGGAGAACCCCAGGATGGGCTGGAGGCCAAACACGGAGGGGTCCTGGATGTCCCCAGGGATGTGACACCCTCCCAGCCTCCCCAGTGTCCCCAGCCCCTAGGCACAGCTCTGAATATACCACTCAAAGAAGGGTGGGAAGGGGATCTGGAAAGGGAAGGGGATACCCAGGACGGGCTGGAGCCCACCCAAGGTGTGCTCCTGGGTGTCCCCAGGGATGTGCCGCCCTCCCAGCACGCCCAGTCTCCCCAGTCCGCACTCACTATTTTGCGTACGTGGCTCAGGGCGCTTCCCTCTTTGCCTTTACAGTTTTCCACCTGGTACGGAGGGGCAATGACGACTTCTTCCATCACAACTATGTTCTTCTCCTGCCATTTACAGTCTTTAATGCTGAGGGGAGTGAGAATGGCATCAGGGAATGCCACCTGGCCTGGGAAAGCCACCACCACCCCCGGCGTGGGCCTGTGTCCCACCAAGGGGGCAAAGAGCCACTCCAGTGTCCCACCAGAGAGGGGTGGGATGTGCCAGGGAGGGGCAGGGAGCAGGCAGGGAGCCATCCTCCCTCCCTGAGGATCCCATCCAGCACATCCCAGGACACATCAGAGCGCAGCACGGCAAACCCGAGGGAGCCAGCGATGGGAATCCCCCAAAAAGGCTGCGAGGGACCCCAAAAGAGAGCACGGGGATCCCGAGGTGGGGACTGGGGATCCCGAGGTGGGGACTTACGTCTTATGGATAGTCTGGAAGAGCTGCTGCCCCTCCAGAGAGACACCAGCACTAATTGCATACGCCTGGCTCATCTTCTCCTCCTTCTCCGTCCGCGCTTTGTTGGCAAGCTGGGAAAACACAGGGACAGGGAATTGGGCTGGGAGCAATGAGGGTACCCAGGGAACCCTTGGACACGGCTCTGCCACTCGTGATTCCAGCCTAAATTCCCCTTCTGAGGCACCCTCACCACTGCCAGGGTCTCCCAAAGATCTGGGGGATGGTGCTGCCATCTTTCCACACCCCCTGTCCCTTCTCCCCGGCCTTTTCCAAATTAATTCTGTCTCTTAAGGTCCAAACCACCCCCACTACTCAGTTTACTTGGGATGGAGATGGGGAAGAGGAGCCCAGAATACCCATCACACTGGGAGTAAACGCTCCACGCAGGAGTACGAGCAACTTTAGCCTGCAGCAGTTGATTTGTTCCCAAAAAATAACCAGAATTGGTTATCTGGGAGTCGCATCCGTGTGTGGGGAGGTGTGATTACACACAGGGTGCTGGAATAGAGATGGAAAACCCCGACCCTGGCATCCCCCATGTTGAATCCCATGGATGTGGGAGGAGAAGGATGCAGTGCCTGGAGGCAGCAGCCTTGAACCAGCTGCCTTTTCCCGGCTGGAGCTGCCGCAGTGGAGGAGACACATCAGCATCATCCCTCCTCTTCCTCCTCCTGGAGCCTCCTCATTCCTGGGAGTGCTCCCAGAGCTGGACCGGCTTCCTGGTGCTGCCTGAGGCGGGGGGGGGTCACCCCTTCCAAAGCCCCTCCAGGTACGGAAAGCCCGAGCTCGCACTGACTGGGGACACTTTGGTGCCTGTAAGGGACAGATGTCCCTATCCCAGCCATGCCGTGTCCCCTGCCCGTGCCCCGGGGAGCAGAGCCACTGCAGGAGCACTGGGATGCTCCCTGTGTGCTTCCCAGGGATCAAGGAATGCCTCAACAGGGACAGGAGCCTTCCTCGCCCTCACAGGCCACCCACCCCGTTCCATGTGGGAATCACTCTCTCCCTCCAAGACCACCAGTCAGGTTTCCAAACCAGGCACAATGTTCCACAGGAACTTCCCTGCACCCCACACCCCTCCCAGCCTTCCCTGGGTGCCACAGCCCCTCATCTGTCCGGGGGGGCTGCTCCAAGGCTGGAGAACCGGGATCACAGCTGGGGGATGCCAAAGCATCCTCCCACCACACTGGGATGGGCTGGAACTGTGGGACAGGGCATTGGGAATCACCTCTGCCATGCCCTCCCTGAGCAGATCCCCTTCCCAGCCAGACCAGATCCCCCTTGCCCAGCCTGAGGTTTAGATCCCCTCTGTCCCAAGCCTCTCGCTTTCCCAAGCCTTGGGATGCTCCTCCAGCAGCTGCTGCATCCAGATTTGGGGACAGCCCTGACAAGAGGCCACTGGGAGCAGACTGGAAACCCTGGAGAGGTGCCAGCACCAGCAGCATCCCAGCACTTCCATCGGGATCCATCCCTGTGCTCATCACCCCCCGCAGCAGGATGTGCTCTCCCTACCCATCCACGTTCCTGAGAGGAAATGGATCAGACGCGGCTCCAGCCTCCTGGATTCGAGCATTCCGAGGAATTCCAGCGTTCCCCGGCACACACCTTGTGCAGGCGGCATGAATGGATGAGTCACTTCCCTGCGCCCTCTGGATGAATGACGGAATTCGCAGCACCAGGCAAGGAGAGACCGTGAGGGCCACCAAGGTTCATGCCAGGGCCACCAAGCCCAATGCGGAGGCCACCAAGGGCCATGCCAGGGTCCCCCAGTGCCAGGGTGGTCCCTCATCCCACACAGGCTGAGGAGGTCAAGGGGATCCCTCCAAAATCTGCCTGGAATGGCACTGCATGGCTGTGCCGAGGTCCTCGGGCCAGTGCCAGCCTCTTGGGACAGGTGCTGTTCCCAAAAGTCCCCAACTTTTTGGGTTCCCTGGAGCACCCCCAGCACTCCCACGTGCCCACACCTCCTCCTCCCAGTACGACCAGTACCAGCCATCCACATCCCAGCCTGCCTGCACATCCATGGGGAAGGGGATGTGGGGCAGAGCCCCACAGAAGTCCCCTCCTGCCACAGGACTGGGGACACGGCCACTGTGTGGCCCATTCCAACACGACTCCATCCATTATTTCCCCACACACCAAACCCACAATTACTTGGAGGCTGGAAAAGACAGAAGTGAGCACTGGAATTCCTGAGGGTTTCCCCCAGGCTGCGCTCCCAGCAATGTCACTCGCTGCAGTGACAGCCCACAGACACATCTTGGTGGCAGCTGTGTCATCTGAGACCTCTGACAACGCGTTAATCCATCGGGAAGGGACCCGGGGAGGGGACAGACACCCGGCTGGTGCCACCTGTGTGACACCAACCTCCGGGAGAGGTGTCCCCATGGGACAAGGAGGTGACAACTGAGCACCCTACAGCCAGACCCCACAGCTGGATTCACCCCAGCACAGAGGACTCGGGGCCACCTTCCCTTTCTTTCACATCACTGGGAATCAGCAGCAATCCCATTCCAGGATGGACGAAAAGCAGTTCCTCAAAATTCCATGAGTTCCACATCTTTACCCCTCCTGTCCACTCCACATCCAAGATGCCAAAATCTAGACCCGAAATGGCATCATCCAGACCCCAAACACCATCACCTACACCTAAACTACCAAAACCCAGGCTCCAAACCCCTCAAAATCCAAGCCCCAAAACAAGATCACCTTAGACCCAAAAATACCAAAACCCAGGCCCCCAAATACCAAAAGCCCAGACCCTAAACCCAACAAAATCCAGGCCCCAAAGCGCCAAAATCCCAAGCCCAAACTGCTAAAACCCAGACGCAAACCACCAAACCTCAGGCCCAGACTGGAACTCCGGGAAGCTGTGCTGGGAGCAGGCGAGCTCCAGCAGCGAATCCCGCTGGATCCCTGCAGGATTCCCGGTGGTCCCTGCGGGAGGGGGCTCTCACCTTGCTGACGTTGAGGGAGGCTAAAGGGGGAGGCGTTTCCGTGCGGTCGTTGATTATTTCCACTTCTGACACGTACTGTAAGTTTACGAGCAGGATGTCTGCGTGGTTGGGCTTGCCACTGGAAGAGGGGCATTCTGGAGGGGGGGATTAAGGAAAGCAAATCCAGAGGGAGGTATTTATAGGTGGGACACAGTCCGGGAGCAAACCGGGAGGAGGTTTGGGTTTGTGGGAGGTTTCTCTGCTGCCTTGTCCCTGTTTGGGATAATCAGCGATCCCAACAGAGCCACACATCTCGCCTTGGGCCTGATGGATGCTGATGCACTTTTCCTGACTCCAGATTGAGTTCTCCAGTCCTGGCCCACCAGCACCAGCCCATCACCATCACTGGTCTGAAGCAGCACCACCACTGCACCCCAAACTTGCACTTTTTCCACCAGAACTCTTTCTTCGTGCAGGCAGCAGCCTCCCGGGGAGCATTCCCTATTCTGGAAGGAAGGGAATTGCCAGAAGAGGCCTCCTCACCCTCACACAGACCGGGTTTGTTGTTGGTATTGCTGTTGTGAATGAGACAACACCCCCCAAAAAACCCCACCCCTTCCAGAGCTGACAGGGATTCCTGCACAATTCCTCTGCTCCCATGAGGATGGAGGGAGGGAGGGATGGATGGAGCAGGGAGCCCGGAATGCAGGGCCTCTTCCATGCCAACACCATCTCCTCCTGGAACGGATCCTCGTGGAAGTCCCTGTTCCTCTCTCCCAGCCCTCCTGAGCCCAAGGTGGGGCCCATCCTAAAAAATGCTGCTCAGTGATGAGGAGAAAGCCAGGGATGCCGGGGGGATGAGCTGGAGCATCCCAGCTTTGGGAGGAAGAGCCAGACTTTGGGACAAGCCAGAAGGGAAGCGCTCAGCCCTCTCTGGGGCAGACAAGCAGCACCGAGCTGGGATTTTCCTGCTGCCTCTAGTGGGACCTGGGAGCTCCCCTGACTCCAACCACATCCCAGGCACTCAGGGGGGCTTTTCCTATTGTGTTTCCCAGAGCTCCAGCCACAAAACCCTCTCCCAGCTCCTCATTCCATGCAGAACCCAGCCCTGGGCCTCCAAAACTCCAACGCCAGCCCTGGGCTGAGCATTCACCTTCCCCCCTCTCCTGGCTCCCTCCACTGTTTTCCAACAGCACTTGGCTTTTCCCATTCCTTGCAGATTCCAAACAAAACCTTATCCACGTATATTCATACTGGGGGGGCCAGGGAACACCACACTGCCCCCACTCACCCCAATACACGGCTCCCCACCCCCAAGCTTCCTACAGGGCACACCACACCCCCACTCACCCCACTACAGGGTTCCTCACTGTCCCCCCAAGAAAACCTCCAGGACACCACACTCCCCGCCATTCTCCCCAGTGCTGGGTGTTCTCTCTCCCCCCATCCAATCCAGTACAGGGCTTCCCACTCTCCCCCAAAACCTCTTTATAATACAGGGCCCCTCAATCCCCCTATTCACTCCAATACAAGGCTCCCCAATCCCCCCCAATACAAATCTCCTCACTCCCCCCAAAAACTCCCTATAGGACACCCCACATCCCATTCACCCAGTACAAAACCTCCCAACTCCCCCATTCACCCCAACACAGGGCTCCTCAGTCCCCCGTTCACCCGATTACAAGGCCCCCCGATCCCTCCATACAGAGCTCCCCAATCCCCCCATCCACCCCAATACGAGTCTCTCCAATTCCTCCAAAACCTCCCTACCGGACTCCCCACTGCCCCCCTCCCTCGGGGGTCTCCCCGCTGCCCCTCAAACCCCTCCCTGTCGCCGCCCACCTCGATCCCCTCACACCCCCTCCCCTCCTTCCCCCCTTTTCCCCTCCCTCCCTCACGCCCCCCCCTCCCCATCGGGCGGGCCGCAGAGGCCCGAGCGGGCCGCGCCGGGGCCGGGACCAGCGCGGCGAGGCGCGGGCGGGTGGATACTGAGCGCCAGCATCTTGCTGGGGTAGTCGAAGGCGACGACCTCGCCCTGGAGGCGCTGCTCCTGGCAGGTGCGGCAGGACACCTGGCTGCCCACGCTGAAGTACTCGCCCGGCGCCGCCATCTTGTCCGCCCGCAGCGCCCGCGGCTCCGCTCGCCTCGGCCAGGCGCGGCGGGGGCGGGGCCGCGCGGCAGCGAGGGCGGGGATTGGCGCTCCGCCCCGCCGATCTGCTCCGCCCCGCGTCCTGATTGGCTGAGCCCACCCCGGGCGCTGTTTGTCCCTCCCGCCCCGCCGTAGCGCGCCGCGCCGCGGGCGGTGATGGGGAGTGTAGGCGGAAGAGGGCGCTGAGAGCGACGGGAGGGAGTTTTGAGGGGTCCCCGGGATGAAGCCCCCCCCTCAGGTACCTCCCGCCGGTACCGGGGGGATGGGGAGTGCCACGGGGAGGTTTAAGGAGCGTCAGGGCGGCTCAGAGGCTGCTGGTGGGAATGGGGAGGCCGCGGGTCTGGTGTAGGGAGACCCCAGGGAGGCCTCGGGCCTGAGAGCTCAGGGAGGCCCAGAAGGACCCCAGGGAGGCCCAGGACCCGCTTTAGGGAGACCCCAGGGAAACGCCAAAGAATACCCAGGTTGGCTCCAGGGAAGACTCCAGGGAGACCCCAGGCCTTCTGCAGAATCACCACAGGGAGAGCCAGGGAAGCTTCCAAGGGGAAGCCCCAGGGAGGTGCTGGCTCTTCGGAGCATCACAGCTGCTCCAGCAAATCCCACACCAATCCCCCGGGATCCTGCCCTGGCCCCCATCCCAGAGCCACAGGTCTGCTCTGCTGGGACCCCCCCGGGCAGTAATTTGGGAGTCATTTGTGGGCAAACTTTGAGTGGTGAACAATTCCCTGAATCGGTGCCAAGGCACCCCTTGGGATCTGGCCACCTCCCACCCCTTCCCAATGAATTCCTAAGGATTCAGCCACCTCCTACCCCGTTCCCAAGGGATTCCCGAGGGGATCTGTGCCGGGGCTGATCTCCCTCCCGTGTCCCAGCCCAGCGCCATGGATGCCCTGCACGAGGCCGGGATCCGCGTGGCCGTGGCCCTGCAGGCCGGGCCGCCCTGGCTGGAGCAGTTCTGGCTCTTCCTGACCTCCCACTTGGATCCCAATTCCATCTACACCATCTGCTTCCCGCTGGCCCGCGGGCTGGATGACCACGTGTCCGTGATGGTTCTCTGGATCGCCCTCGTGGCCGAGTGGCTCAACGTGGTCCTCAAATGGTGAGGGGAGGACATGGGGGGGGCACTGGGACACTCCCTGGTCCCTGCCTGTGGAATTCCGGGCAGGGACTCCGTGCCTGTGGCATTCCGCAGGGTCACCCGAGCTGCCCCGAGCATCTGCCAGGAATTCCTGGCAGAGAAACGCCGCCGGGAGGCACCGGGACTGGCAGGGATCCTGCCCTCCTGCCCCGGCTTCATCCCTGGAAATCCCGGGATGAGCGGCAGGGATCCTGCCCTCCTGCTGCCACCTCCATGCCTGACGCCTGCCCTCCCGGCTCGCTGGGCTGTCTGTCTGTCCCACTGCTCCCTGCTTTCCGTGCCCGCAGGTTCCTGTTCGGGGAGCGCCCGTACTGGTGGATCCACGAGTCGGGGCTCTCCAGCCGGGAGCAGCTCCCGCTGCGCCAGTTCCCGGCCAGCTGCGAAACGGGCCCGGGTGAGTCACAGCCCCGGGATGCACAGGGAAGCACCCGGGAGCCCCATCCGTGTGGGAATGCTGGGCTGGAAGCGGGAAGAGCCGTTCCTGAGCAGCGGGGAAGGGCTGGGCTTGACATTCCCAGCTCTTACCGGGCTGGGACACGCTCCCCACAACCACCCCTGTGCTTCATCCCCCAGGGAGCCCCTCGGGCCACTGCATGATCCTGGGGGCGGCCCTGTGGCCGATTGTCACCGCGCTGACCAACGAAGTGTCCAGGTGCACCCGGCGGTGAGTCCGGACTGGGCAGCGCTGAGGAGCTTCCTGTGGGCAGAGGGGGTGGGATGTGGGGCCTTTCCTCTGTGGCAGAGCCCACGGGGAGCAGGCAGGATGAATCCCGGGCTTCACACTGTCCCTTGGAAGCTTCCAGAGCGCCTGTGGGAAGAGCGAGGTGGATATGGGACCCCTGCTCGGTGGGCAGCACCCACGGAGGGTGAACAGAATCCCTCCCCTCCCAGCAGGGCAGCTCCAGGGGGACACATCCCTCTCCTGGCAGCTCGGGAAATGGCTGTGAGACCCCCCCCGAAAGCCCACCAGGACCTTTTCTTGCCTCCTTCAGCTGTGCTTTCCTCCTTCCTGCGGCCGGGTGGGATCAATCCCGCCCTGCCTGGCACCCCCGCGCTGATCCCCATTCCCTTCCAGCCGCGTGCTGCGGCTGATCCCATTCCTTGTCTACATCCTCTTACTGGTGGCCATGGGGCTCTCCCGGATCTTCGTCCTGGCCCACTTCCCCCATCAGGTGGTCACCGGCTCCCTGGCAGGTGAGGGGGGCACCCCAACTCCTTCCCCTTCCCTCGAGCTCCTTCCCAGTCCATCCCCGTGCCAACCCCGCCTGTCCCCGCTGCCAGGGATGGCTCTGGGCTGGGGGCTGCAGCGCTGGCCCCCCAACTTCCTCAAGTACCGCTTCTTCCTGGCGGCGGCGCTGGGGCTGCTCCTGAGCGCGCTGGCCCTGCACGGGCTGGCCACGGCCGCGGGGCTCGACCTCGACTGGTGAGTGCCCGGGCACAGGGGGTCCCGGGGGGTCCCACGGGGAGAGGGAGGTCCCAGGGATCAGCCTTCCAGGGTGTCAGGAAGCTGACAGAGCTTTCAGAATGTCCCACCCCCAGGCTGGAGAGGGGTATCCCCAGGAATCTGCTCCCAGAGTGTTTTTTGGGGGTGGAGGGACTAACCCCAGGGATGTGTCCCCCAAGCTGTCAGGGTCCAGCTCCAGGGCTCTGCCCCCAGGCCGTTTGGGGAGGGGGCTGACCCCAGAGCTCTGCCCCCAGGCCGTTTCTGGGGGTGCACACCCCAAGCCCCGCGCTCCCCGCAGGTCGATCCGCCGCGCCGGTGCCCGGTGCTCGGACCCGTCGTGGCTGCGGCCGGAGACGCGGCCCTGGGCCTCGCTGTGCCGGGTGGGCGGCAGCGCGCTGGGGCTGGCCCTGGCCGCCAGGCACCCCCTGAGCCGCCGCGCCGCCGAGGAGCTGCGGGGGCTGGAGCCGCCGCTGGGCAGCGCCGCGCTGGGGCTGCTGGCCCTGGACGTGCTGCACAAGCTGCCCAAGAGCGAGGACACGGCCCTGTGGTACCTGAACGTGGGCGCCCGCTACACCCTGGGGCCCGTGCTCGTGTGCTCCCTGCTGCCCCAGCTCATCCTCACCCTCCGGCGGCTCCGGGGAACCCCCTAGATCCGCCCCACATGCCGAGCAGGGGGCCCTGCTCTGGTCCCCAGTTCATCCTCACCTGTCCCGGGGACGCCCAAATTGAGTAGGGGGTTTCTGCTCTGTTCCCGGTTCGTTGTCGCACTCCTTTTCCCCAGGGACCCCGGAACTGAGTAGGGGGTCCCCACTCTTGTCCCAGTTATCCTCAGTTATCCTCAGTTGTCCCAGTTATCCTTCCCCAGGGATCCCCAAATTGAGTAGGGGGGTTTCTGCTCTGTTCCCGGTTCGTTCTCGCACTCCTTTTCCCCAGGGACCCCAGGGACCCTGGAACTGAGTAGGGGGTCCCCACTCTTGTCCCAGTTATCCTCAGTTGTCCCAGTTATCCTTCCCCAGGGATCCCCAAATTGAGTAGGGGGTTTCTGCTCTGTTCCCGGTTCACTGCCACACTCCTTTCCCCCGGGACCCCCAAACCGAGCAGTTGTCCCAGTTCATCCTCGCCCTCACCCGCCCCAGGGACCCCCTCCCCACCCGCTCCGGGTGAGGGGTCTCTGCCCGCCCTCCCCTGCTCCCGGGGGCTCCTCCTGAGCTGTGCCCGTTCCGGGGGGCTGAGCTGGGGGTGCCCCGTGCCCGGCGGCTCTGGGGACACAGCACAGGGACAATCCCGGCCCGGGGGGCACTGAGCTGCCACCGCCCCCCCCCCCAGCGGCCCCCAGTTCTCCCCTCCCCTCTGCAGCAGGGTGGGGGCACGCCCCCAGCCGCGACCCCCTCGTACCTCGCTGTGGGTGGGGTCACCCCGTTTCGAACCAAATAAAGCACCAAAACCAACCCCGGCCCCGAGTCCTGCGGAGCGGGAGGGGGGGGGGACAGAGGGAACGGAGACCCCCCAGCCCGGGGGGTGACAAAGGGGACCCGCCCTGGCCCCTCCCTGCGCCTCTTGCGGTGGGTGGGGAAACTGAGGCACGTGGGGACACGGCGGGGGAAAGGGGACAGGAGAAGGGACACAGGGGCACCACCGCCACCCCCCCAGGCCCCCCCAGAGGCAGCGGGCCCGGCGGGTATTGCCAGAAACAGTTTATTTATACAAGGACGAACATCGGTGACATCTTACAAAATACCGAACCGAGACCCAGAGCGAGCGTGAGCGGGACACGGACAGGACCGGGGGGACACGGGGGACACACGGGGGGCAGGGGGGACACCAGCCCAAAGCAAGCCGGGCACGCTGCCGGGGGGCCGGAGACCCTCCTCTCCATCGCCCCCCTCCCCCCAAAATCCAGAGGCGTTTCCCCCTCCTGGGGTGGGGAGGGGGATCCCCAGGGTTGGGGACACCACAGCAGGGACCCCGCTGTGATCCCCCCCTTCCTCACCCTAAACCAGGGTCCTTCCCCCCAGGAGAGGTGACAAGGACACCCTTTGCCCTCTGTCCTAATTTGGGACCGCCCCAAATTCCCCCCTGCCCCCGGAATAACTTAACCCACGACGCGCTGTCCCCGTCCCCCCCTCCGCCCCCCCATTAAAAAAATACTATTAAATAATCCATCTGTAATAAAATTATATCCCTTTTTTGGGAGGGGTTGGGTGGTTTTCTCTCTTTTAAAGCTAAAATCGCTCCGAGGCCCCTCCGGCTGGTGACAAACAGGAAAATAAAGTGGTTTTTTCCTTTTTTTTTTTTCTTTTTTTTTTTTTTTTCCCCTCCAAGGACAAATTTGATCCCAACAAAGGCGCCGGGGTGACAAAGGGATGGGAGAGTGGGGGACAGGGCTCGTCCCTTTGTCTCGTGTCCCCATCCCAAACGGGGAGGCCGAAGGGAAAAAAAAAACCCAAGAAAATTAAGAAAACCCAAAATGAAGGGAAATTAAGGCATTAAAAAAAAATCCTTACTTAAAGGCACGAATATTTCCCATCGCCTCCCCTGGGGAGGGACAGACGCCGGAGCCAGGGAGGGAACGAGGCGGGGGAGACACAAAAATAGGGGGAAATAAGGAAAAACCCCTAAAAAAAATATCTTGAGGAGCCCCGGGGGGGATCCGGGCAGTGCCGGGGGGACCTGATGGACACGGGGGGGACACGGGGGGACGGGGGGGACAGGGGGTGCTGGTGGAACCGCTGCTGCACAAGAGACACGACCGCAAACACCGCGGGGAGCCGGGGGGCACAGGACGGGCGGGGGGATTTTTTTGTGTTTTTCTCCTCTTTTTAATAGAAAAAGAAAATATTTTCCTCTTTTTTCTGGTTTTCCTTTCGGTTTCTGCCTTTTTTTTTTTTTTTTCCCTTTTTTTAGTGTTTTTTTTGTTGGTGTTTTGTTGGTTTTTTGTGGTTTTTTTGTTGGTTTTTTTGGTTGGTTTTGTTGTTTGTTTGTTGGTTTTTTTTTTCCTTTTACTGTGATTTTTTTTTTTTTTTTAATGTGTGTGTGTGTGTGTTTTTCATCTCTTCCGGGTGTTCCTCGGTTTTTCCGGACGATCCGGGCGGGTCAGAGCGTGGGCTCGGCCTCCATCGGCTCCTCCGCCGGCCTGGGCAGGGGAGGGACACGCCAGTGTGGGGGGACACGTGAGGGACACCCCCCGGGACACGCCTGGAGCCGAGTGTGGGACACGTGTCCCCCCCAGGGTCACACCCCGCTCCCTGCACCCCCCCAGGGTCACACCTGGCTCTGTGTTCCCCCCAGGGTCACACCCAGTGTCACACACCCCCCCCCCGGCCCCCCCAGTGTCACACCCGGCTCCATGTCCCCCCAGGGTCCCCCCAGGGTCACACCCCCCCCCTCGTGTCCCCCCCAGTGTCACACCCGGCTCCATGTCCCCCCAGGGTCACACCCAGGGTCACACCCCCCCCCTCGTGTCCCCCCCAGTGTCACACCCGGCTCCATGTCCCCCCAGGGTCCCCCCAGGGTCACACCCCCCCTCGTGTCCCCCCCAGTGTCACATCCGGCTCCCTGCACCCCCCCAGGGTCCCCCCCAGGGTCACACCCAGCTCCCTGCACCCCCCCAGGGTCACCCCCAGGGTCCCTCCGAGTGTCACACCCCCCTTCGTGTCCCCCCCAGGGTCTCACCCGGCTCCCTGCACCCCCCCGTATCCCCCCCGGGGTCCCCCCCGGCTCCCTGCAGCCCCCGGGCCGTACCTGGGCTGGGGGTCTGCCCCGCCCTGCTCGGCGCCCACCGACAGCAGGGCCATGGCTGTCACCGTCTCGGCCTCCTCGGTGTCCCCGCGCTGCGCCTCCAGCAGGGACCGGCCCACGGTGGCCGCGAAGCGCCGGACACAGCCCCAGTGCCGGCCTGAGGGGACAGCGAGGGGACACGGCTGGGACGGGCCCGCGGACACCCCGCCTGCGTGGGACCCCCAAAGAAGGGACAGCCCGGGGAACTCCCAGGGACCCCTCGTGCCCCCCGTGACGGGGTCAGTCCCAGGGACCCCTCGGGGACCCCCCGTGCCGCCCCCGTTCTCACTCTGGATCTCGATGACCTTCTCCAGCGTGGCCACCGCGTTCACGTTGGGCTTCTGCTGCAGGAGGGCTGGGTCCAGGGGCTCCAGCTGGGGGGGGACACCCTGTCAGACCCCCGAAACTGCCACCAGCACCCCCAAAGCAAGGACAGGGACGGGACCGGAGCCCCCCACCAACCAGAGGAGGGAAACTGAGGCATGGCACGGGGTGTGCGCCCCAATACAGCCCCGGGGAAAGGCTGGGGGGTCCCCGGGGGTGTCCCCTGTACCTCGAGGCCGAGCAGGGCGGTGACGCAGGCCTCGGAGGCGTCGCAGATGGCCGTCAGGTCGTGCCCCCCCTCCAGCGCCAGCACCACCCGGCCCCCCGCCAGCATCATCAGCTGCTTCGTCAGGTGCCCGAAACCTGCGGGGCACCGGGGACAGGGTGAGGGGCGGCCGGGCCGGGGTCCCCTCCCCGGGACACCCCCGGACCCCACTCACACTTGGCGGTGACAGAGTAGCCACCGAGCGGGGACAGGTGGCCTTCGACGGCGTCGAAGCCGGCGGAGACCAGCACCACGTCCGGGGAGAACTCGTTGGCGATGGGCATCACCACCGTCCTGGGGGCAGCGGCGGCTCGGGACCCCCCCAGGGCTGGGGGAGCCCCCCAAGAGGGCAGGGACCCTTCCCAGGGGGTAGGGAACCACCAGGATACAGGGACACCCCTCAGGACATGGGGAGCCCCCCAGGAGCAGGGACCCCCCCAAGGGCTGCAGAGACCCCCCCAAGGGCTGCAGGGACCCCCCCAGGATCCAGAGGAGCCCCTGGTGCAGGGACCCCCCTGCTGCACAGAGACCCTTCCCCCAGCACACCGGGACCCCTCCCTGGGACAGAGCCCCCCCAAGGGCTCAGGAACCCTCCCCAGGACCCCGGAATTCCCAGCAAGCCCCCCTCAATGCCATGAGGACCCTCCCCCCAGGACACAGCGACTCCCCCCGAGCCCGGACCCCCGAGGGTCCGGCCCCCCCACCTGAAGGCTGTCAGGTACTCCACGTCCCCGATTGGGGGGTCCACGCCGCCGGTCCAGGCGATGTTGATGTTGTAGCCCACGCCCAGCCCGCTGCCCACCTGGGCACAGCCACAGGTGACCCCCCCGTGCCACAGCCAGGGCCGGGGGGGGCACGGGGAAACCCCCACCCCCCCAAATTCCCCCCGGTACCTCCTCGGGGGCCCCGCTGCCCGGGAAGAAGTTGCCATCATCGTAGCGGTGCAGGGAGATGTAGAGCACGTGGGGGTCGCTGTAAAAGGCCTGCTGGGTCCCATTCCCGTGGTGGATGTCCTGGGGGGGCACCCGTGACATCAGGGACCCCCCCACGCCCACCCACGGGGTCCCCAAGGCCTGTGGGGCCCCCCCGTCCCCCCTTACCCAGTCCACGATGAGGATCCTGCCCACGCTGAGCCGCTGCTGCAGCAGCTTGGCCGAGATGGCCACTGAGTTGAAGAAGCAGAAGCCCCTGGGGACAAGGGACAGGGGACATTGGTGGAGGGGGTGGCCCTGGGCAGGGGTCCCAGCCCTGTCCCTGTACTCACATGGCCGTGGACTCCTCGGCGTGGTGGCCTGGGGGGCGGATGACGGCGAAGCCATTCTGGGGGACAGAGAGGGACACGGGTGGGACACAGAGGGGCACGGATGGGACGCAGAGGGACACGTGTGGCATCGGGACACGAGTGGGACAGGGGGACACGGGCAGGGGGGCAGAGTGACAGTGACACGCGCTCACCTTGACCTCACCCGCGGCCACCTTGAAGGCCAGCTCGAGCAGGCAGCCCACGGCCGTGCGCACCGCGCTGGACGAGTGCAGCTCGTTCCACACCGTGTCACTGTCCACCTGCGGGGGCACTGGGGGTCAGCGGGGCACGGCCACCCCGGGGACACCCCCCCGTGCCCCCAGACTCACCCCGATGCCCCCGCACGGCAGCACCGTGTACGTCTTCGGCGTGATGGGACCTGCGGGGTCAAGGGGTGATGGGGACAAGGGGACACAGGGGTCCCGTGGGATAAGGGGACCTCTGGGCACCCCAAAGGATTGGGAACCCCGGGGAACAGGGGAATCCCATGGGACAAGGGCACCCTTGGGCACCCCAAAGGATTGGGAGCGCCAGGGGATGAGGAGCCCGCGGGACAGGGGGAACTCCAAGGGATGGGGAAACTCCAGGGGACAGAGGGATCCCATGGGACCCCTGGGCACCCCAAGGATTGGGACCCCCCATGGGACACGGACTCTGCTGGACACCCAAGGGGGTGCGGACCCGCAGGGGACAGAGGGATCACAAGGAACAGGGTCAGCTCCAAAGGGGGGGTCCCAAGCATCGGGGCCCCCCAGCACCCACCCAGCAGCTTCTTGCTGTCCAGCTTCTGGCGGTTCAGGGGGCTGGTGCCGTAGAGCAGCGCGTGGTGCTCCGAGTGCACCGTCTGGATCTCCTCCAGCGTCGCCTTCCTGCCCCGGATCCGCTGGGGACGGGCACAGGCTGAGCCTCCCGGGCTCCCCGTGCCACCCTGGCCCCCCCGGGACGCGGGGACCCCCTCACCTCGCACTTCCCGAGCAGCCCCGTCTCCTGCAGTCGGGACCAGATGCTCTGGATGCGCCCGGCGTGCTCGGGGTGGATGGTGGTGTTCCCACAGGTGCACTGGTGCTTCAGCATGAATGTGTCGTACACCACGCCTGGAACAGCACGGCTGGCACTGCCACCGGGACACCCCCGGGGAGGGGCAGCCCCGGGGGAAAGGGGCATCCCATGGCATATGGGGACCCCTGGGCACCCCGAGGTGTTGGGAACCCCAGGGGACACAGGGAGTCCGTGGGACTGGGGGACACCAGGCACCCCAAGGGATTGGGAACCCCAGGGGACAGGGGGAACCTAGGGAACAGGGGGACCCCTGGGCACCCCAAAGGATTGGGAACCCCAGGGAAGAAGGGAATCCTATGGGAGAGGGACACCAACAACCCCACCAAGCAATGGGACACCTCGCAGGGGGACACGGGCATCCCTGGGGTTTCCCATGGGACACGAGCCCCCCATGTCACCCTGAGGGACGCAGAACCCCACGGGACAGGGACCCCCCGACCCCCCCAAGTGCCAGAGCACCCTGCAGCACAGCCCCCCCAGCCCCCCCAGCGCCGTACCTGTGGTGAAGAGGTGCTTGGGGGGCCCCTCGGGCGGGGGGGGTTTGACGCTGGCAGGGGACGATTGGGTTCGGGCGAGGGCGGGGTGGGGCAGAGCCAGGACCCCCAGGGGGGGCGCGGGGAAGAGCTGCAGCGGCGCCTCGGGGTACACCTGGGGGGACCCCACCCCGTCAGCCCCACGGCCCGGGGGGGGCGAGGGGGGGATGAGTCACGGCAGGGGACAGGGGGGTCACAGCGCGGGGGTGGCGGGGACAGGGGACAGAGGGGGGGATGAGTCACCGACCCTTCCGAGTCATCGCTGCGGCAGCGCGGGGGGGGCCGGGCCCCCAGAAATGGGGGGGGGACACAACACGGCTGGGAGGAGAGCAGGGGGCAGGGGGTGCTCGTGCTGGAGTTTGGGGGGGACTGAGGGAGCTGGGGGGGTTTGGGGCCCCCCAAAGTCTCACCTGCTTGTAGGTGACCCCCAGCTCGGTGACGTCGGGGTCCCCGGTGGCCTCGGCCTCGTCCCCGCTGTCACCCGGCTCCTGGCAGCCCTCGGGGTCCTGCGGCTGCTCCGGGGGGTCCCCGGGCTCTGGGGACACGAGGGCGAGGGGGGGGGCCGAGGGGGGGCCCGGGGGGGCCCCTCTCACCCGGGGGGGGCGATTGCTGCTCCGTCAGCTCCTCCTCTGTCTCCTCGGGGTGGGTGGGGGGCTGCCGGGCCAGCTCCCCCCCCTTGGGGAGCAGCTGGGGGCACGGGGGTAAAGTGACCCCCCATGCCCCGTGTCTGCCCCATGGCCCCCCTGTACCCACCCCGTGCCCCACAGTCACCCCACGCCCATCCCACAGCCACCCAGTACCCACCCCACACCTATCCCATGTCCCAGCCACCCCACAGACCTTTGCCCAGTCCTTCCCCAGTTTCCCCTCTCCTGCCTCAGTTTCCCCTGCTTGCAACGCCCCCTCTGCTGTATTTTGGGGGTTAGTGGTGCCCCACAGCTACCCGACACCCCCAGCTCTGCTTACGCCCCGTGCCCCATTCCCACCCCACACGCCCCCCATGCCCACCCAGTGCCAGCCCCATGCTCCCCCCGTGCCCCCGGCCCACCTTGCCCAGCTGGACCTGCTGCTTGTCGAGGAAGTGGTGCTGGAGGGGGCCGTGGGGCAGGGCCTGGGGGCTCTGGGGCAGCGGGGACGACTGGGTGCGGCTCAGGGGCCGGTGTCGCGGCAGTTTGTTCCCACGGGGACCCCCCCCGCGCTCCCCCGTCACCAGCGGGGACTGCCCGTGCAGGGGCACTGCGGGACACGGGGTCAGCGGGGCTCCCCACGGCCCCCGAGCCCCCCAGTGCGGCTGGGAGGGAGGGTGGGGGGCTTTAAGTGGGGGGAACTGGGGAAGGACGGGGGAGAACTGGGGCAGGGCTGGGGTCCCGGGGTCTCACCAGCAATGAGGGTGCTCTGCTGCCGCGCCTGCTCCAGCAGCAGCACGTGCTGCAGCAGCGACGGGGGCCCGGCCGGGGCGTCTCCGTCCAGGGCCACCCCCAGCAGGCACCCCGGGATCGAGGATGTGCTCAGGAACTTCCCGGTGAGGGCGGCCCCGGGGCGCAGCGGGGACACCCCCGGGGGCACCCCCGGCCACTCGCCCTCCGCCTGCGGCGACAGCTTGGGGGACGCCTGCGGGACAGGGGTGGCACTGGGGGTCCCCACGTTGCCCCAGGGGTGCCAGGTGCCTGTGCCACCCCTGTGGGGTCCCCACATCCCCGCTGTAGGGTGCCAGGTGCCCATGGCATCCCGCACTGTATCCCCATACCCCTTCCATGGGGTTCCAGGTCCCAGGGCTGCCCACCATGGGGTCCCCATGTCCCCGTGCCCCCAGGGGGTCCTCACATTCCCTCTGTGGAGTTCCAGGTCCCCATGCCACCCCCTGTGGGGTTCCCGTGTCCCTGCCATGGGGTGTCAAGTCCCAGTGCCACCCACCACAGGGTCCCCGTGCCCCGCACTCACGGGGAGGTGGGCGCTGGTGACGGTGACAGTGGCCTGCAGCCCCAGGGACAGGTTGGGCAGCGACGGGGACGTGTAGAGGCTGAGCTGGGCCCCGTCCAGGGCCAGGGCGCGGGGCTGGGGCAGGAGCTGCTGTGGCACCACACGGCAAACACGGCATCAGCACACGTGCGGGGACGTGACACGCCATGGACACGTGTGGGGACGGGTCACACCATCAACACGCTCACAGGCCCCCTGCACACACGTGTCCCTGCCCCTGTCCCCTGTCCCCGGCCCGGCTGTACCTCACTGTGGATGTTGGGGACAGAGGCGGCCAGGCCGTTGTGGGCACCGTGGGAGCTGTTGGGGGAGCTGGGCCCCGACCCGGGGGCGCTGCTGCAAACCGACGACACTGCGGGACATGGGGTGTCACACACGGGCACAGGGACACGGGGTGTCACACACGGGCACGGGGACACGGGGTGTCACACACGGGTACGGGGACATGGGGTGTCACACACGGGCACAGGGACACGGGGTGTCACACGGGCACGGGGACACGGGGTGTCACACACAGGGATGGGGACACCGCGTGTCACACACAGGGATGGGGACACGGGGTGTCACACACGGGCACGGGGACACCGCGTGTCACACGCAGGGATGGGGACACGGGGTGTCACACACGGGTACGGGGACACGGGGTGTCACACACGGGCACAGGGACACGGGGTGTCACACACGGGCATGGGGACACCGCGTGTCACACACAGGGATGGGGACACGGGGTGTCACACACGGGCACGGGGACATGGGGTGTCACACACGGGCACAGGGACACGGGGTGTCACACACGGGCACAGGGACACAGTGTGTCACACACAGGGATGGGGACACGGGGTGTCACACACGGGTACGGGGACACGGGGTGTCACACACGGGCACAGGGACACGGGGTGTCACACACGGGCACAGGGACACAGTGTGTCACACACGGGTACGGGGACACGGGGTGTCACACGCAGGGATGGGGACACCGCGTGTCACACACGGGTACGGGGACACGGGGTGTCACACACGGGCACGGGGACATGGGGTGTCACACACAGGGATGGGGACACGGGGTGTCACACATGGGCACAGGGACACTGCGTGTCACACACGGGCATGGGGACACGGGGTGTCACACACGGGTACGGGGACACAGTGTGTCACACACGGGTACGGGGACATGGGGTGTCACACGCAGGGATGGGGACACCGCGTGTCACACACGGGCACAGGCACTGACCCCCCACCCCACGCACACGCGTGTGCCACACCAGCCCCAGCAGCCACGAGAGACCACGGGGGCTCCGAGGAACCAGCCGGCATCTTGGAGACACCGAGGCGGGCAGCGTGTCCCACCCACGAGCCCAGCCCGTGTCCCCAGGCGTGTCCCCGACGCACCGGTGACCTCGACGTGGCGCTTGCGGAAGGCGCTGAGCACGGAGCCGTCGCGGCGCCGCAGGAGGGGGCTGCTCCTCCGCTCCGCCACCTTCTGCTTCAGCCGCGACCGCACCTTCAGGTTGGGCTCCGAGGCTGGGGACCCCAAGCGTGTCACCCCAAACGTGTCACCGTCACCCCCTGCGGGTGTGTCACGCCCCCCGCCCCCCCACCCGCACCCACCGGTTTTCCGGAGCGGGAAATCATCCCGGCCGTCGTAGGTGCCGAGGAGGGGGAGCTTGTAGGATGGGGGGGTCCCCGGGCTGCCAGTCTGGGGGGGGGAACTCTGGTCCAACGAGGTGTGGTGAGCCCTGGGGGGGCAAAGGTGGCAGAGACCCCGCTAGGACAACTGGGTCACCCCCACGGGGCTTTGGGGGGGTCCTGGGGGGCACCTACCAACATTTGGGGTGCTGGGGGAGGGAATGGTTGGGGGGGGCCAGGGCCCGGCTCCTTCGTCTTGCTGAGCAGGAACTCCTGGAGCTTCAGCTTCACCTCCGTGCTGGCAATGGCACCTGGGGGCACGGGGTGGGGGTCAGCACCCCCCACAGCCCCACAGAAACCCCCAGATCCCCCAGTCCCACCATTCCCCCCACCCCACAGCCCCACGCCCCACCCCGGACCCCACTGTCCCCAGCCCCCCCGTGCCCCCACTCACTGTCACGGCCCCGGTCCTTGGGGCGCAGGCTCTGGAGCTGCTCCAGGCGCTGCTGCTCCAGCTCCTGCCGCTCCCGCTGCCGCTGCTGCTCCAGCTCCTGCTGCCGGCGGGCGGCCAGGGCCTCCTGCTGCTGCTGCGGGGCGGGGGGCACCGGGATGGGACCCCCGCGGCACGGCACGGCCCCCCCCTCCTCCTCACCTGCCCAGCGCCCCGGGTGACACCCCCAGCCCCAGCGCCCCGAGGAACAGGGTGGCCCCTGGCCCTGGCACCCCAAATGTCCTCCGAGAGCTCCATCAGCCCCGACCAGCGCTGCCCCACAGCTCCGGCCCCCCAATGGCTCCATCACTCCCAGTATCCCCCCAAACGGCTCCATCAACCCCAATATTCCTCCCCCAGCAGCTCCATCATCCCCAATACCCCCCAAAATCTCCATCCCCCCAGACTGGCGACACCCCACAGCCCCATCATCCCCAGTATCACCCCCAAGCGCTCTGTAACCCCCAGACCCACGACACCCCAGACCCCCATCACCCCCAACCTGCCCCACACACCTTGAGGTGCTTCTGCAGCTGGACCTGGTGCTGGCGGGTGAGGTGCTCGTGCTGCTTCTGGAACTCGGCGAAGAGCAGCTGCTTCTGGAGCTGCTGCTGCTGCTTCAGGGCCACCAGCTCCCGCTGCAGCTGCCGCTCCCGCGCCGCCGCCAGCCCCGCGTCCACCCCCGCCTCCGGCCCCGGCCCCTCCGGCCCCTCCGGCCCTGCCGGACACGCCGGGTCAGGGGGCAAAAGGGACTGGGGTGTCTCGGGAATGGTGGAGGTGGCTGGGAGTTGTTTCAGCGGCAGTTCTGGGGTGGTCCAGGGATGGGGGAGGGGGGGGGGAGCTGAGAGTGGTTTGGGGGTGTCCCAGGGGTGATGGGGGGGGGGACCTCGGTTAAGGGGCGCTTTGGGGGTGTTCCAAGGATGGGGGGGAGTCAGTGCCGGTTTGGGGGGGGGGAGCTGGGGGTTCTTTGAGCAGTTCAGGGGCTGCTGGGGGGTGACAAGGATCAGCCCCTCCCGGGAAGCCCTCGGGGGTCTCCCCTCAGCTCCAACCCCCTGGATCAACCCCCACCTCTGTCACCTCCCCCCCCCCCAACAAATACGGGGCGGCCCCAATCCAAACCCCTCCATCTGCAACACACACCGAGCAACCCAGAGCGCTGCAGGGGGGACAACACCGACACCCCCCTCCCCAAAATCCCCCCCCAGCAACCCCCAGGGGCACAGACCCCCCTCTCCCCCCCCCATCGGCAAAGGACAGGGGACGCAGGAGCGGGGGCGGGGGCCTGTCACTGTCCCCACGCAAACAGGAAGGCGGGGGCGGGGGGCACGCGGTGCATGTTAATGAGCCCCCCCAGCCCCAGCCCCCTCCACCTGGCGCGGCCGCGTCGGGCACTGACGTGTCCCCGCACGGACCCACGGACGTCACCGTGCGCGGAGGTGGGGCACCCCCGCCCCCCAAGGACAGCCAGCCCCCCCAAACCCGCCAGTGCCCCTCGCCAGCCCCCCCCCCCCAGCGCCAATCAGCCCCCCAAGAGAAGCAGCACCCCCATATCCCAACCAGCCCCAGTCCCTGCCAGCCGCCCCTTGACACGCGAGAGGGGCGCACCCAGCCCCCCTCGCTCGCCCCCCCCCCCCCCCCCCCCCCAGTTCAGCCCCGGAGGGTTTGGCTCTCCCGGGGGTATTTGGGGGTACACAAAGCCCCCCAAACCTGCCAGCCCCAGTCCGGGGGTAACCAAAGGACCCCGGTGGGTGTTGGGGTGCAATGGGGGGGTGTCAGCACCCAGCCCTTAGGGGGGCTAAAAATAGCCCCCGGAGGTGCCAACCCGGCACTTTTGGGTCAGTGGTGGCTTTGGGCCGGCTCTGGGCTGGGGCCACCACCCTGCGGCCCCCTCGTGCGGGACAGGGGCTGTTTAACCCCTCGCTGCCCAAACCGAGAGGTCCCCGCGGGCACAATGGGGGTGTCCCATGGAATGGGGACACGGGAGGGGCTGGGGATCCGCCATGGGGCCAGCACCCCCAGGGCCGGGGCACCCGGCCTTGCACACTCGGCCTTGCACACGCATTTGTGCGGGGGGGGGCTCTTCCTCTTACACACCTGAACACACTCGTGTTCAGCAGCTCCCCCCTTGCACACCCCTGCAAACATGGGGGGATGTCACCGGGTTTGGGGCGGTGTCACCGGGTTTTGGGGGCACGGGGGGCCGGCCCCCACTCACCTGGGGCGGGCAGGGAAGCGTGCAGCGGGACACGGGGCAGGAGCTCCAGCGGGGGCTCACGGCCGGACCCCCCCTCTGCGGAGAGACACCCGTGACCCCCTGAACGGGCTGGGAACTGCAGGGGGCTGGGGGCCACGTGCACCCCCAAAACCCAACCTCAGCTCCCCAAATCCCCCCTCAGCAGGTGGGGATGCGGAGATGCTGATTGGGGGTCATGGAGCATCCCTGGTTTTTGGGGTGATGGGAGCAAATGCAGCCCCCCCCATTCAAGGCAGGGCAGGGCTGAAGGGCTCACCCACGCCCCCTTCATGCCCCCCCCCATCCAGGCTATTCTCTTCGGCGCCTGGAAATAGCCGGCGCACGGGAGGAGCCGGCTATAAATAGGGAATTGTGCCGGGGGGGCCACAACAGATCCCGGGAGGGGATGTGCTGTGTGTTCCCCCCCGACACCCAGCTGCACCCCTGAGCTGCCCCGGGGGCTGGAGGACACGGGCTGCCCTAGCTTGGGGAGGCTGTGGGGGGCCTGGGGTCCGCACGACCCCCCCCACCTCCATCCCACACCCCCACATCCCCCTAATTGCCAGGGACGTTAATCCGCATCAGCGCTGCCGGGAACAAAACCTGGGATGTGCCGAGGGGGGATTAACCCCCACTTCGGGAAGATGAAGGCAGACGAATTCCCTGCCCCACTCAAGACCCCCTGACTCCCCCAACAAGACCACCCCAAGAGGGGCTGGGGGGGGCACAGATGCCAACTCAGCACATTCCCCGCCGGATCAGCCCCAAGGGGCTCTGCAGGGCCAAGCCGGGGGGGTGACAATGAGCTGAGGTGTGGAACCCCCCCTTTTGGGCTTGGGGACCTCCCCCCAGTTACGGGGACCCCCTGGCGCCCCGGCCCCGCTGCCCCGGCCGTGCGTAACCCCCCCGGCACCGCCACGTTTATTTACCACGCGTTAATCCCAAGCCGAGACTTTTAATAGCCGGGATATTTCTGGGACACCCCGCGCCCCCCCCGCTGCCCCCCCCGGGGTGCTTTGGGGCTTGACGTCAGCCCGGCTATTTCTGGTGCTGCCAGCGGGCAGGAGGCCGCGGGAATGGGCCCTCCTGGCTCCCGGACCCCCTTCCTGGTGGTCGGACCCCCATTCCAGCTCCCAGACTCCTTTCCTGGCTCCCACGGCAGGGCAGAGGGGTGACCCGGCCCGTGGAGCCCCCTCCAGAGGTGGTGGCACATCTGGGGGTTGAGGGGATCCTCAAGGAGATGGGGGGGGGGGGGGGGATGGCGGGGACCCCCAGGAACTCCAGGAGGGAAGCGAGGGGGCTGTGCCCGGGACGGTACCGGGATGGAACCGGCACCCACGGGACCCCCCGGCTCTGGGATGAGCCTGGGAAAAGGCTGCGACTGAGCAGCCCTGGGGGTCACAGAGCCCCCAGGGGTTGATTGGGGACCGCGGAGTGCAGGGGTGGCCTCTGCCACATCCCCAATGGCCCCAGCCCAGCTGAGACCTGCCCAACTCATCACAGCAGCCAGAGGGTCACAGCACCCCCGAGGGGCCCCCACGCCCCCCCAGACAGACCCAAAGCCGGGAGGGGACCCCAAGGAAAGCGCCCCAGGGACGGCGGAGGCGGCCAGGCCGTGTCCCTGCGCCGCCGTGTCCCCGTGCCACCGCGCCGCGTGCCAGCCCCGTGCCAGGCACGGCCGGGCGACGCTCCAGCCCTGCGGCCGCTCCAAAAATACCGGCGGGCGGCTCGGGGGGGGGGGGTTGGGGACAGAGGGGACACACACCCCCGTCCCCAACCGGCGGCGAGTCCCTCCAGCGGGACACGGGGCTCCGCCACCGCCCCGGGCCTCAGTTTCCCCTCCAGAGGCCGCGGGTGTCGCCGCTGCCGCGTGTCCCCTTGGGCGGGGGGATGAGCGCGTCCAGATGTCGCCGGAGTTCCCACCGGGATAATTACAGGGCGGCTCTGCCGGGGAGCCAGCGGGAGCTGGGACAGCGCGGGCACGGCCCTCGCGGTCACCACGGCTGTCCCCACGCGTGGCACCGCGGGGACCCCAGGGGGCCGCGGGGACCCGCCCCCGGTGGCATAAAGAGCCACGTGTGAGCCGTGCCACGACGGTGACGGGAGCTGTGCCTCAGTGTCCCCTCTCAGCGGGAGGATGCCGGGGGTCTGGGAATGCCGAAAGGGGCGGTGGCACGGGCTGGGATAATCGGGGGAGGGGGCGGTGGCACGGCTCCGGTGCCCGCCGGTGCCCGGGCATCCCCCCGGTGTCCAGGTACCCCCGTCTGGCACGGATGTGCCGTGCTGGGTAGAACATTGCCGTGGCCCCCAGTACCCCAACACCTGGTGGCTGCCACAGTGAGGGGCTCCAGGGCCACAGCAGGAACGGGGGACACGGCTGCGACCCGCGTGCGCAGAGGGGCGGGTGGCCGGTACTCGGTGCGGTGCCCAGCGGGGTGCAGCCCCCCGGCCCGGGGTCCCGGGTCTCACCTGTGTCGCTCTGGGGGTCCATGGTGGCCGGCGGGTGCCGGGGGGGCTCGGAGAGGCGCGTGTCCGTCAACGCCGGCCGGGGCACCGGGGCTGTGCCCGCGCCGCCCGGGAGCCCTGCGGGACCAAGCGCCCGTCAGCACCCCGGGACCCCCAAAATCTCCCCCAGCATCAGACGGGGGGGTTGGAGCCCGCACTGAGCCCCCCCGAGCATCCACCCGAGGCAGGATGGGGCCCCACTCCCCTCCGCTGCCCCCCGGGATGGGGGGCCTGTGGGCACCCCCAGAAGGGACCTGGGGGGCTCGGCACCGTTACACAAAGTTCCGCAGAAAAAGGGGGGGGCCTGCAGAGCGGAAGCCCGGGGGGATGGCGGGGAAGGACCCCCCGGCCGCGCCACCCCACAGGGACACGGATGGGACCCCCCTAAGGACGGAGGGGGAACACGCGCTGATCCCCCCGCGAGGTCCCCGGCGCTGCAACCCCCCCGAACCGAGGCATCGCCCCGAGATGGGGGTCTGGGGGTGCCGCCCCTGAGGGCCACGCGGCGGGACGGACCCCACGGGGGGGACACGGCACTCGCGCTGCCGGCAGCGCCGAGCCCGGCGCGGTGCAGCGGGGCCCCCCCGCCCCCCGCCCGCGGACGGGCCGCGCTGCGGAGCCGCCGCCGAGCCGGCGCACGGGCCCCCGACACTGCAGGAACCCCGACCCTGGGGGCCCCCCCAGCGCAGGGACCCCCCCGCTGCACCGTGCAAAGCCCAGCGCACCGGGACCCCGACCCGCACCGAGTCCCCCGAACCGCACCGGGCCCCCCCCCCCGACCCGCACCGGGACCGCTCATTGCAGGGCCCCGCCGAAGCGCACCGGGACCCCCCAGCCGCACCGGGATCCCCGAAATTGCAGGGCTCTCCCGAGCTGCACAGGGCCCCTCCACACTGCAGGGCCCCCCCATTGCACGGGCTCTCCCCCCTCGAGCTGCACCGGGACCCCGGAATGCACAAGATCCCCCGATCCGCACCGGGGTCCCCTCTTGCAGCCCCCGCACCGGGACCCCCACTGCAGCCCCCCCCGACCCGCACTGGGCCCCCACTGCAGCCCCCCCAAACCACACGGGGGTCCTTATTGCAACCCCTCCCGCGAGCCGCTCTGGGCCCCCACTGCAGCCCCCAACCCGCATGGGGGTTCCCCCATTGCAGCCCCCCCCCCCCCCAAACCCGCACAGGGGTCCCCCACTGCGGGCCCCCCCCGCTCCGCACGGCGCAAAGCCCCTCAGCCCGCGCCCCCCAACCGCACAACGGCCCCGCACTGAAACCCACCCTCACTGCACGAAGCCCCCCGCCCCAAATCGCACCGGACCTCCGGAACTGCAGCCCCCCCGCCACTGCACGGAGCCCCCCGGGCCCGCACGGGAGACCCCGACACCGCAGATCCGCCCCCCGCCGCGGGCCCCCGCCCCGATCCCGCGGCCCCGGCGGGCCCCGGCGCCCCCCGGGTCCCCCCGTACCTGGGGTCCCCCCGGTGCCGCCCGGCGCGCGCCCCGCCGCCCCCCCGCCTCCTCCTCCATCTTCGCCGCGCGGCCCCGCCCGCCCCGACAACAACATTCGGTGACGTCACTCCAGGTCACGTGACGGCGCCCGGCGCTAAAAATAGCCCCGCGCGCGGCCCCCTCCCCTAAAGGGGCGGGGCCAAGAGAGGGGGCGGAGCCTAACGGGGCCTTAAAGGGGCCGCGGGGAGAGTGAGTGTGAGCGGCTGTCGGTGTGTGAGGGGCTGTCGGTGTGTGAGGGTACGCGTGTGTGGGACAGGGCGACAGGCCATGGCGCGCACCCCCGGAGCTTGGTGTGCAGCCGCGCTCGCACAGGAGTGCGTGAGCACGCAGGTGTGAACATGCGTGTGCAACAGGCCGGCCGGCGGGGCACACGCGTGCTCTGTGCCCGTGGGCAGCTGCACTTCAGCCTGGCACACACGCGGGACACAGGGCACGGACACACACACACACACATGTACAGGATGCACAGGCACACACGTGCGTGCAGGACACACAGACACATCCGTGTGCCCTTGCCGGCCGCAGCACCTGCTCATGCCCTTGCACACGCGCGTGTGTGGGTGTAGCAGGCCCGGGGTGGGGGGCTACTCAGCCTGTGCCGCGGGGGCGTGCGGGAGTGAATCACACCGGGCCGGGGCCGCGCTGAGTCACCGGCAGCGCCTCGGGGCCCGGCCGGGTGACGCGGGGGCACACGCGTGTGCACATGTGATACGCGCGAGGAAAGGGAGTGCGTGGCCCTTTAAGGGGCGCGGCCGCGTTTCCTGCCCGCCGCCAGGCGGCGCGCGGCGCCGCAGGGGAAGTTCCGCCCCTTCCCCGGGGCCCGGAGTTCGAGTCCCGGCCCCGCCGCTTCCGCCTCCGGGGCCGGGCCGGGGAGGGGTCGCGCCGCTGCCATGGTAACGGGGCCGGGGGGACGGAGGCGGTTTTGGGGGTCCCCTGGGAGAGATCTGGGGTCTCCACGGCGGGGCCACGGAGGGCCCTCACAAAGGGATCTCCGAGGGCCCCCGCGGGCTGAGAGGGGGCAGAGGCGGGGTCCCCTCGGCGAGGTGCGGGATCCTCCCGGGGGCCCCTCACCGAGGGTCCCGCCAGCTTGTTGTGTCCTTCCCAGTCCCATTCTTCCCCCTTTTCCCACAGTCCTGCCACTTCCAGAAGCTTTTTGGGACCGACGGGGAGCTGGAGGACGAGGTGAGGGACCCCCCAAGGGCCTGGGGCCCCCCCGGAGCTGCGGTCCGCCCGGACCGACCGAGCTGGGTGAGCTCTGGGGAGCACACGGAGCTGTTTGGATTGCCGGTGTTTGTTTTCCCGCAGGATTTCCTCTCCGCTGTGGAAGATGCAGAGAACCAGTTTGTGATCCCCGGGCATTCCTCACCCAGCGTCGTCCCAGTTCATCCCAGTAAAGCCCCCACCCTGCGGCCCCTCGCCGGGCAGGGCGGGTTCCAGGGACCCCCATCCCGGGGAGCAGCGCCCCAGGATGAGCTGGACAATGACCTTTTCCTGGCCGCCTGCAGGGAGCTGGAGGGTCCCGAGGTGCCGGTGGGGGCCGGCGCTGCCCCGCTGCCCCCCAGGCACCGCGAGAAGCCCCCATGGAAATGCCCAGGGAAGGAGAACACTCAGGAATGTGGGATCCCCAAAAAGCTCAGGGTGGGAGAGGAGCTGGTCCCTGGCTCCGGGGGCCTGCAGGACAGGCAGGGCCCCCTCCCCAGTCCCAAACTGGTGCTGCGGCCCAGCGCGGCCGGTGCCTGCACCCCCAGACCCCCCCCTTCCGTGGGAAAGCCGGGCGGCTCCGGAGGGTGCATCCCTGCTCCGGGGGCTCCGTCCTTGAGGCCTGTCCGAGCATCCCTAGGAGGGAGCAGCTCCCCGGTGCCCCGGACCCCCCCAGCACAGAGCTGCCCCCAGCCCTGGCTGCCCCCCGGGCCCCCCTCAGGTCCCCCCGGCCCCCCGAACCCCCCCGTGGTCACCAACCACCTGGTGCAGCTGGTGACAGCGGCCAGCAAAGCCCCCGGGGGACCCCCCCGAGCCCCCCCACGCAGGGAGAGCCGGCGCTTCCCGGGGCCCGCCGGGATCCTGCCCCAGCAGGTGGGGAACGGGAACAGGGGTGGGAACGGGGTAGAGATGAGGGTGGGATTGGATGGGGATGGGGACAGCATGGGAACGGGGATAAGGATGGGATAGGAATGGAATGGGGGGGGGTAGGATGGGAATGGGAACGGGGATAAGGATGGGATGGGAATAGGATGGGGTCAGGAATGGAATGGGGGGGGATAGGATGGGAATGGGAATGGGGATAAGGATGGGATGGGAATAGGATGGGGTCAGGAATGGAATGGGGGGGGATAGGATGGGAATGGGAACGGGATGAGGGCTGGGATGGGATGGGAGCAGCAGGTGAAGTAATGCAGATCCCTGGACGTCTCCCCCTCTCCCACAAGCACTCCGGGAAGCTGCTGGAGGAGATCCTGGTTTCTGCTCCCCAAACTCCGGCCCATGGGGCCGTGGCGAAGCCGCGGGCTCAGGTAACCCCCCTCCCACCTCTGCTCCGGCACATCCCGGTGGGAATCCCAGCAGCACTGCTGGGGCTCCCAGAGCAGGGTGCTGGGTGGGGAGGGAGCCCTGGGGCTCCGTGACCGTGGGTGTCCCCAACTCCAGGCCCTGCCCAGCTCCCCACTGCCCACGGAGGAGGATTTTGGGAAGGGGCCCTGGCTGGCCATGAAGACGGAGCTGGGGCTGGATGAGAGGGACCCTGGCTGCTTCCTCCACACCTACAGCGTGGTCATGGTGCTCCGCAAGGTGAGGGCGGCCCAGGATTCGGCTTCCTGCTCTTCCCTCACCCCTCAGAGCTGCTTTTAGGGCTGGGAATCTGTGGGGAGGGGGCCGAGCTGGGCTGAGCACAGGCATCCACGTCCCCACGGGTGACGAGGGTCGTAGAATCCTGGAATATCCCACACGGGAAGGGACCCACAAGGATCATGGAGTCCCAGCTCCCAGCCCTGCCCAAGGTTACCCCAAAATCCCCGTTGTGCTGTGCAGGCAGCCCTGAAGCAGCTCCCAAAAAACAAGGTCCCCAGCATGGCCGTGATGATCAAGACCCTGACCAGGAGCAGCGCCGGCGCTGGTGCCGTGTTCCGGGACCCCACAGGTGAGTGGGGCCATACCGGTGCCCAGCTGGGGTCCCGCCTGTCGCTCCGGGGCTCACGGTCCCATCCTCGTTCCCAGGGGAGATGCAGGGCACGGTGCACCGGCTGCTGCTGGAGCAGAGGCAGAGCGAGCTCCGCGCCGGCTCCGTGCTGCTGCTGAGGCAGGTGAGGAGAGCTGGGGGCTGCTTATCCCACAGGCAGTGGGATCCCATCCCAGGGGAATGCGGTGTGGGGAGCTACGGGGGCGGTGACACAGCACATCACCCGTCCCGTTCCCAACCCCGTCACACCGTGGAGTTGTGAATGTAAGTATTGGGATAAGGGGATAAGAGGCACTAGGGTGTTCATGGGGTACATCACCGTTCCCATCCTGTAGCACCCAGGGACTGCAAATATAAATAGGAGAAAAAGGTCTCCCACAGTTTCGCACCTCGCGTTTTTCTCAAGCGTTCCTAAAATTTCACCCTTTATCCTAAAATTTCCATAAATAGGGGACTGTAACTTCGGGGTGTTATCTGGGAGCTGGCTCTACCCCCTCTGTCTGCCCTCTCTGCAGGTGGGGGTCTTCTCCCCCTCCCACCGCAACCACTACCTCAACGTGACCCCCAACAACCTCCTCCGGATCTTCCCGCCGGAGCCCGAGGGCTGCTCCCCCCGGCAGGTGAGGGGGGACCCTGCTGGTGGCCCTGGGGAGGTGTTGGGACCCCCAAAGGGGTCTGGGCTATGGGGACCCTTGGGAGGAAGGGGGAGGGATGGGTAAATGCCCCAATAATTCATCCCTGCTGGGTTTTGCAGGTCCCTGCCCAGGCTGAGCTGATCCCGGACCCCCCCGCACAGCCCCCCCAGGGTGTCCTTGTTCCTGAGGATTGGGGACACTCGAGGACAAGTGGACACAGTGCAGAGCAGCATCCTGGGGGCTTCTCCCTGCATCCAACAAGCTCTGGTCCCAGCTGGGAAGAGCCGGTGGGAGCGGATGGATGTGACATGGGTGAGTCAGACCCACTCTGGGAGGGGAGGAAAAGCTCCATGTCCTGTGGAAAACGGCCTGGTTCCCAACCGGAACAATTCCATGATCCCATACACACACAAAACTCATGGGTCCCATCCTGCTGTGCCCTGCAGATGACCTGGATGGGCTCCTGGGAGAGCTGCCTGAGGATTTCTTCTCGGCCTCGGCGCAGGCTGACTGCGGCTGAGCCCGGCGGCTGCTGGTGAGGGTGACGGTGCCGAGGAGCAGGTGACACACCTGCCACCCACCTGCTCCTCTCCCTGCGTGTCGGTGGTGTTTGTTGTGGAGCTGAGAGCTGGGGACACCCGGGGGGGTCACAGCCTCAGCGCTGTCCCCACTGCTCCGGGCACTCCGGCCCCTCTCGCTCCCAAACCTGCATTAAAGGGCTGTTTTGTTTCTGCATCACCTTTGTCCTCGTGTGTCACCCCTCTGTCCCTTCCCGGAGGGTCTCTGCCCTCCCTGGGCAGGAGGGCCATTCCCCCCAGGGTCTCACAGCCCCGCAGGGTTGGGGGATCCCCAGATCCCACCCCGTGGGACGTCCCCACCTCGCACCCACCAACAGGTTAAACTCCCCAGCACCCCGTGACTCTGTTTACCGCCCAGGAGTTATTTATAGGGCCCCTGGCTCTGGGATTTGATTCCACATCCGTGTGTGGGGCGCAGCCCTATTTATAACCCCCCAGGCGCAGGGCGCCGGCCGCTGCCCCCCAGATCCCTCTGCCCTCCCGGGGTGCCCATGGCCCACGAAACCTTCGCCTTCAGCTCCTCGGCGCTGCGCTCGCTGCGGCTGCAGCGGGAGCTGCTGGAGCGGGAGGATCGCCGGAGAGCCCTGGCCCGGGAATCGGCCTCGCGCCGCTTCCTGCCCGGGACCCCCCGAGCCCCCCCGAGCCCCCCCCGGCGGCGCCAGTTCTGCCGGGACCCCGCCGTGCACAACGCCCTCTACGCCGGGGACCTGCCGCGCGTCCAGAGCATCTTCAGGGACGAGGCCACCGCGAATTTGGTGTTGGAGATGGTCAGCGAGGAGCTGGTGTGGTCACCGGAGCAGGGTACGGGGCCGGGGGTGCGACTGGGGGTCCTTTCTTCCTTCTCCCTTCTCCCTTCCCTCCGTTCCCCTGCAGAATGAGTGGGGAGCCAGGAAAAGGAAAGGGGGTGTCGGGCGAGGGTGCAGCTCCAGGCAGGCTGGGGGAGCAAGGCTGGCTGCTCCAGTCTGTGGGTGAGGGGGGGTCTGGTGCAGGGTGGGTGTGCAGGGCAGCCCCCACGGGTGCCCCACTACTCCCCCCACCTCCGGCAGGGCTGTGGGTGGGTGGGGATGGGTGAGGGGGGGTCCGGCAGGGTTGGGCTATCCGTCAGCCTCCCGTGCCCGCTGACCCCCGCAGGGCTGTGGGTGCTGAGCCCCCGCCAGCAGCACACCTCTGCCCTGCGCATCGCCGCCGCCCGCGGCTACGAGGACTGTGCCCGGCACCTGCTGCTGCGGGGGGCGGCCGTGGACGCCGTGGTGGGGGACCGGGCCCCCCTGCACGACAGCGTGGCCGCCCCCCACCCCAACTGCGCCCGCCTGCTCCTGGCCTTTGGTGCCAACCCCAACGTGCTGAGCGCCGACGGCTCGGCCCCGCTGCACCTCTGCACCGCGCCCCACAGCCTCAGGTACGGGGGGCACCTGCATGGGGGGCTGGCCAGGGTGGGGCTCATCTGCATGAGAGGCCCTACCCATGGATTCGTCACTCCTGCCCACGCAGCCTGGGAGCCAGGGGCCTGTGGGGTGTCCTGCGGGGGTCCCTGGGGTGTCCCTGGGGCTGTTCCGTGGGAGCCACGGCTCTCCGGTATGTCCTGGGGATGCCCCTAGGGGTATCTCACGGGAGCCAGATCTCTCAGGCGTGTCCTGGTCGTGTCCCGTGTCTCTCCAGAGTGTCCCCTCACCCTATTCCCTCCGCTCCAGGTGCGCAGAGCTGCTGCTGGCGCACGGGGCGCAGGTGAACCTGGGCACACGGGACCGGCAGGTGACAGCCCTGCACGTGGCGGCGCGCCAGGGGCTGGTGGCCCATGTGGAGCTGTACCTGCACCACGGCGCCGACCCCTCCCGGCGCACCCACCAGGGCGAGACCCCCCTGAACGCGGCGGCCGCCGCGGCCGAGCGCCCCGAGGACGCCGAGCGGTTCCTGCGCGTGGCCGAGCGGCTGCTGGCGGCCGGCGCTGACCCCCGGGCCGCGGGGCGCAAGGGCCACACGCCGCTGCACAATGCCTGTGCCAACGGGCACCTCGCGCTGGCCCGGCTGCTGCTGCGCCACGGCGCCGATGCCACCGTCCCCAACGGCGCCGGCGACACCCCCATGGACTGCGCCCTCCGCGCCGTGCACGAGTACCGGGAGCAGCGGCCCGAGGAGACCATCGCGCTCCTGCTCGAGCACGGTGCCCTCCCCGCGCACCCGAAGGTGGGGAACGGGGCTGATGGGGGCACGGGGTGGTGGCAGTGGCGGTGTCACGCCTCGGTGACACAGCTCTGCTGGCAGATGCTCAGGCTGTGCTGCCAGCACCCGCCGGCGCTGGAGGTGATGCTCAACGCCTACGACCGCGTGCCCCCCGCCGACGGCTGGGTGGAGGCCGTGCCCCCCGAGCTGTGGGAGGTAAGGGGGTGTTCTGGAATGTCCTGGGGGGTCCTGGGCTGTCCCCGTGTCCCAAGCCCAGCTAACTGACCCCCGTGTCCCCCATGTGCAGGAGCACCAGGAGTTCTATGCCTCGGCCGTGCGCATGGCGGGACAGCCCCGGCGGCTGCAGCACCTGGCACGTGTGGCCATCCGGCATCACCTGGGTGCCCGCTGTCACACCGCTGTCCCCAGGCTGGCACTGCCGCCTCCCCTGCGCTGCTACCTCCAGCTGCCCATCGAGGGGCTCATCTCCTGAGGGCACAACATGTGTCCCCGCTGGTGTACCTTTCATGTGTCCCCTCCACGTCCCCCACCGGCCTCCGCTTGCCGTGTCCCCCTCGTGCCCTGGTGTCATTAAAGGACGTGGCAGAGGTGCCTCTTGGGGCGTCTTTGTCCCTGTGCGACCCGCGTGGGCAATGGCAGCTGCTGCGGGTGCCCGGGGACTGGGGCGGGCAAAGCCAGGGGGTCACAGGTGGCAGGGAGGGCACAGATGGGCCCTGGAGGAGAGGATGTGGGCACTGGGGAGGGGGTGGCACCGCGGCCGGGGGGCGTCAGGCCCCGGTCAGGCCCCCGGGGGGGGGCGGGGGGGTCAGCCCGGGGGTTCCCACGCGGCTCCCGAGGCCCCGCCCCGCCGGGCCCGTGACCACGCCCCCCACAGACCCCGCCCACCAATGGCTGCGTCTCTCTCGCTCCGCCCATTTGGCCACGCCCAGTGGGCGTGGCTCGTGAGCGCGGCCGTGACGCGCCGCGCGCGCGCCCGCCGCCTCCTCCCGCCCCCTGGCGGCGGCGCCCTGTGACGTGGCGCTTCCGGCGCGCGGGCGGCGGCGGCGGGAGGCGGTGAGTGGGGGGGGGACACCCCGGGACCCCCGGGGATGGCGGGGACACCCCGAGACCGCGGGGGCTGACAGGGACACACCGGCACCCCCCGGAATGGCCGGGGATGGCAGGGTCGCACCGGGACCCCCGGGGCTGGTAGGGACGCCCGGGACACACGGGGACCGGCAGGGAAACACCGAGACCCCCGGGGACGGGCAGGGACTGCCCCGGTTCTTCCCGCCCCGCGGTGCCCAGGCCCCTCTAACCGCATCGCTCTGCTCCGTCCAGGTCGGGGATGGCCTGACCCTGCCCCGCCGGGCACCGAGGGGCTGCGGGAGCCTCCGGGAGCCTCCGCCGGGCCCGGTAAGGTGAGCGCAGCGCTGCCGGTTTGGTCCCTCGGAAGCGAGGAGGAAAATCCGCAGCGAGGAGCTCCCGTCTCTGCGGATCTGCGGGCACCGGGAGCAGCCCCGGGGTCTGTTCTGAGCCCGAAGGTGGCACCGGGGCAGCCCCCGGGGTCCCTGCTGCCGCCGCACAGCCCGGTCACACCGGGCACCGGGAGATCGAGGCGGGGATAAAGGTCCCCAGCTGAGCGGGGGGGTCCCGGAGATGGAGCCCCCGGCCGCCCCCCTCATCCTGGGGGTGGGGGACGAGGTGACGCTGGTGGCCGGGGTGGCCGTGCTGGTGCTGGCGCTGGTGCTGGCCTGGCTGTCCACGTACGTGGCCGATGGCAGCGGCCAGCTCCTGGGCACCGGGGACGCGGCCGTCATCCGCCTCGGGCCGCTCCCGCCCTACGCGGGGCCCGCGGGCGCGGCCGAGGCCCCGGAGCCCCCCAGGGCCCCCGAGAACGCGGAGGAGAAAACAGAGGAGGAAGGGGGGGCGGCGGCACAGGGGGACAGCGGGAGCCCCCCCGATCCCGGCCTGGAGCAGCTGCTGGACGTGCGGAGCTTGTCCCAAGGCGCCGCTGAGCCCCGTGCCCCCGGGGCAGGGGACGTGTGCCCCGGCCTCATCAAGATCCGCCTCAAGTTCCTCAACGACACCGAGGAGGTGGCGGTGGCCCGGCCCGAGGACACCGTGGGGATTCTCAAGAGGTGAGTCCCGAGGGACAGGGGACATGGGGAGCACTGCCGGGTTGGCAGCACCCCCTCCCCAGCTCCTGTACCCCCCCCCCCCCCGCAAACAGCCCTCTCCCACAGAACGGGGGTGGGCTTTTATTCCTATTGCTGTGCCAAAAATACCGAGGGGTGTGGGCTTTAAAACAACGAGTTTAAAAGAGACGGCGTGGTGGCAGTACCATTGTGTTCCCCCCCCGAGCTGCCCCCTCCCCGTTTAACAGGGGGGGGCTTTCCACCCAGGTGGGTCCATGAGCGCCGTCTCTGCCCCCTCCAACCTCTTCCCTCCTCCGCAGCAAATACTTCCCGGGCCAGGAGAGCCAGATGAAGCTCATCTACCGCGGGCAGCTGCTGCAGGACCAGGCGCGGACGCTGCGCTCGCTCCGCATCACCGACAACTGTGTCATCCACTGCCACCGCTCCCGGGGGGCCACCGTGGCCACCCCTGCCCTGCCCGAGCCCGGCCCCGCCGGCCCCGCAGCCCCCGGGCTGCCCCTGGGCGGGGGGAGCCTCATGGTCCCCACGGTCATGGTGGTGCTGGCACTCGGGTGGTATTTCCGCATCAACTACCGGCAGCTCTTCACAGCCCCGGCCACCGTGTCCCTGATCGGTGTCACCGTCCTGGTCACCTTCCTGGCCTTCGGGGTGTATGGACAGGCGGGATGAGGCGGGAAGGAGCTGGGGAGGCACCACGTTGTCCCTGTCCCCACGCTGTGGGAGCTCAGCGTCCCAGCCTTGCTGCCGGACTTTACCTCCCAAAAAGGGGCTGTGCCCCCCCCAAACTCCATTCCCCCTCTCCCAGCCCCAATCCCAGCTCCAGGGGAGTGGGACAGCACTGGAAAGGGCCGCGGCTTCTTCCCAAGGACTTTTTAAAGCAAATAAAGGGTATCAAGGCACCCCAGTGGTCGCCTTCCTGCCCTGGGGGCTGCTCACTCTCTCACCCACCTACAGTTTTGGGGGGGTTATAAAAACAAATCCAGCCCCACTTGTGGCTGCTGGAATGGGGGGAGATGGATGTGGGGGGGGTAGAGGCCCTGCTTAATTAATGAGCTGTAATTAATGCCAGAGATACCAAGTCAAGATGCAGTTTTATTTACAGGGGCAGCCACAACCCACTCACGGGACACACAGACCTCACAAGGGCTCAGCTCCCCCTCGGGGGGGGACACGCACAAACACTGGGGGAGGGGGGGGTGAGGACACCGACCTGGGGGTGTCACAGGGCACGGTCTGAGCCCCCCAAGCCCTGTTAACACCCCTTGGACCCCAAATGGCAGCGCCTCTCCTGCAGCTGAAGGGGCTCAGGCTGCTCCCCCCACACCCCCAGCTCGCCGTGCCCCCCCAGGCAGTTTGGGGTGGTCCCCCGTGGTTTTGGGTGCCCACAGCCCCGTCCTCAAGCCCCGGGACACGCGAAGGCCAGCTTGGCATGCTCCGGGGGCCAGACCCCCCCAGCCCCAAAGCCACATCAGGAGGGACCACACGGGGGTCTCCATGCAGTGGGGGGCCTGCAGCGTTTTGAGGTGCCCAGGGCTCTGTGGGACCCCCCAGCCCAGCCTTTAGCAGCAGTTTGAAAACAATAGTGAATCCGGAGTCAAGAGCACCATAATTTGTGAGTCCCAGCGAGAGGATGAGCCACGGCACCAGGGTGGAGGGACAGACACAGCTCCCCCGGGGACATATGGCCAAAGGGGGGGTCAGCCAGCCATGGAGGGGGACAGCAGAGGGGATGGAGCCAACCCTGTCCCCAGCACAGCCCCTGCGATGGAGAACAGCTGCGGGAGGGGAGGGGAGCACAGGGCAGGGGGTGACCTGGATCCAGCCAGAGGGACCTGTCCCCCCCCGGCCCGCACAGCGGGGCGCTGGTCCCGGCCTCCCCAAACAAAAGTGGAGCCTGTGGGGCTGCAAACCCTGCCAGAGCTGTGGGGGGTTCCCACTGACTCCCCGACTGGAGCAGCAGCTCCCCAGGCCCACGCCGGGGGGACACGGAGCTGCCCTGGGGACAGAGGTGTGGGGGGCTCTGTGCTGAAGCCGGGCTGTGCTTCCCCCCCCAGTTTTGCTCCAATCCCAGCTCCCCCCAGAGGTCCCTGGCAGGTTGGGGTCCCCCTTCCCCAAAGTTTGGTGCAGGGATGGTCACAGCAGCTCCCCCCGCCCCCAGACCCACCCCCAAACAGCCCCAAACATGAAGGATGCAGCATGCAGCCCCCCGTGACCCCGCTGTGTGGGCACTGCCAGGCACCCAGGACCCTCAACAGCTGAATGCAGGCACAGCTGAACAGATTTGGGGGGTGAGAGGGTCCCCACTTGTCCCCCTCCAGTGTGACCCCCCCTCCTGAGCCAGCCCGACCAGCGAGTGCCAGCCCGGGGTAGGGAGGGGGGCAGCCCCAGGGTGGGGGGCTCACCCCAAAACCCCGGGGCAGGGGGCATTCACAGCCTCCTGACCCAGACCCCGACCTGCCCAGGGTGTTCAGGTGCCCCCCACCCCACTGGGTGAGGAGCAGGTGTGGGGGGGCACGGGTGGCTTTGGGGGCGCTGGGAGGGGAAGGGGGGCTGTACCCCCATGTCCAAGCGAGACGCCCTGACGGGAGCCCCACGTACAAAAACTGTCACAGAATAAATAGAGGCACCGGGACAGGGGGGAAGGAAGGGGGGCACCAATGGGGGCTCCCCAAATCCAGCCCCATCCAGCGACAGCCGAGTCCTCCGTGCTCCGGTACCCGCGTTGTGTCCGGCCCAGGGGTGCCTGGGGGCTGTCCTGACCCCTGTCCGTCCCTCTGTCCGTCCTGCCCCTCCCCAGCTCCGCGGGGCTCAGTTGATGTCATCGTAGATGCTGGGGGTGTGGGGGGCGGGGGGCTTGGGCTTCTTCTTCTTGCTGGAGCCGAGCCCTGGGGCGCCGCTCACCAGCCCTAAGTGGGGCTTCTTCTTCTTGGTCTTGCGGGACTCGGAGTTGTTTGTACCTGGGGAGGGGAGAAAGGAAAGAAATGGGGGTGTCAGGGAGGAGATGGGCCCCACAACAGAGTGGATGATGCCCATCTCTGATCAACACCCAAGAAAACCTACCCCAAAATGTTCCTCCCCCTCCCAGGTGGGTGACAAGGTGCTCCAGGCTTTGGATGGAGCCATGGTCTGTTCATCCCCTCTTGTACTGGGGAGATGCCAGAACAGCCAGTTTTGCCCCCACTGAGGGATCTGTGCCCCAGGATTTGCCCCTCAGAGGGGTCTGTGACCCAGGATTTGCCCCTCAGAGGGGTCTGTGACCCAGGATTTGCTCCCCACTCCCCTGAACACTCACTGGCTTTGGAGGAGGCTGAGTCAGAGGGGGAGATGTCAGAGGAGCCATCCCACTGCAGGCGGCTCATCAGGGCCTGGCTCTCGGCCACCTCGAAGCTGTCGTTCTCCACGCCACCCTCGGCCTCGGGCAGGGACCTGGGCACGGGTGTTACGGAGGGACAGTGGGGACAGAGGCCCCCCCCAGATGCCAGGGGGATGCCCAGGGGCTCGGCCCAGCCCCCCCGCCCCGCTGGGCTGCACATCCCAACCCCAGCCCTGGGCTCCCATCCCCTCCAGGCCTCCCTGGGGCTGTCCCTGTCCCCAGCCCCACCTGAGCACCCCGTGCAGCCCCCCCAGCCCCTGTTCCACGGGACCATGGCCCCGGGACCTCGGGGACCCCGACTCTGCACCCACTTACGCAGAGGGCCCGAGGAGGTAAACCCGGACTGCCCTGCGCTGCTCATCCGTGTGCTGGGGACACCGCAGGGACCTGGGGACGAGACACGGGACTGAGATGGGCCTTCCCCTCTCCCATGGGGATGAGGGCATACTGGGGACCCCCGGGAAGCCCCCCCAGAGTGAGCAGGGCCAGGCCTCACCTGGTGCACATCTTCTTGGTGTGTTCGGAGATGACACCACATTGCTGGGGAGGGAAGGGACAGGTGAGTCTGGAGGGGACAGGTGAGTGACCCCTGGGCTGTGCTGCACCCTCACAGCCCTGGGGTCCCCCTGTCTCCCAGTGCTGTGTCTCAGAAAAAGCAGCCACTGCCCCAAGAGCAGGACCTGCTCCCTGTCCCTGTTCCCAGCCTGGAAACCAGCCCCAGTGGGATGGAGCCCAGCTCGGAGAGACCCCAGGGTCCCATCCCCGGTGGTGCCCCCCCCATCGAGCTGGGGACCCCCTGTCCCCGCACCGTGGTGAGCAGCGTCCGCAGCTCCTCAGGGCCCAGCGTCTCGTAGTTGATTCCAGCCGAGTTGCTGTACTGGGGGGCAGAGAGCAGGGTCAGGGCGGGGGGAGCTGGGGGGACCCTCCTGAGGGGGCAGTAGGACCCCCCCGGGGGGGCGGAGGAGGGACTGGCAACCATCTCCCCCCATCCCAGGCTCACCTTGAAGGGATCGGGGTTCCCGCCGATCTCGCCTGGGAGAGAGGACGGCTGAAGGGGGTCCTGCCCACGGCCTGGCCCTGCCTGGGACCCCCAGTGCCCCCTCCCACAGCCACCGGCCCCGGCCAGGGAGAGCCCCGCCTCCCCACAAGCCCCACCTGCTGCAGCTGCCCCACCCACCCCTGCCCCACCCACCCAAATACCCCACCCCTCCCATGTGCCACGCCCACCCAAGCCACGCCCCCCGGTGTGAGCCCCCCCCATTTCCCAGCCCCACCCAGGCGTGCAAGCCCCGCCCCCTCACCATTTTTGTGTTTCAGGGACTTGGACCTGCGGGGCGAGTTGGGGTTCTGCAACGAGAGGGGGGTGTTGGGGGCGTCCTGGGTCCCCTCGCGCCCCCCGCCCTTCCCTGCACCTCTCACCCCTCACCTTATCCGATTTCCTCTTCTTTGCTGTGGGGAGAGACACAGAAGGGACAGATTTGATTCAGCCCCAAGCCCAGAGCCGCCGCCTCCCCAGGGCCAGGGCCAGCACACACAACCAGCCAGGACCGGGGTTCAGGATGTGTCCCCCACCCCTCAGGACACCAGGGACCCCTCCCCACCTTTCTTCTCGGAGCCATAGGACCAGTCGTTGTCATTGATGTCATCGTTGTCCTCCTGGTCACTCTCCGACTTGTTCAGGTTGTTGCTGCTCGCGATCCTTAGCAGGGAGGGAGGTCATGGCTGGGATCTGCCCCACCTCCTCCCCAGCACCCCAGGGCCGTCCATCCTGCACCTCCCATCCTCCCCTGCACCCAGGGGTCCAGACAGGAGTCCCCAGCAGCCACCGAGGCAGGGGGGACAGAGGACCCAGGGTTCCCGGCTTATTCTCCTGGGAGGGGTGAACTGGTGGGGAGGAACAAGAGGAGCTCCAGGGAGGAACCAAGCTGGACATCCCCACGATGAAAAGCGAGGACTGTAGAGACCTGGACGCTGAATTCCCATCCCAGGCTCATCAGTGCCCGAATCCACAGCTTCCCACAGGGAAGAGACCCAGCCTCAGCCCACCTCGTGCCTCGGTTTCCCGCGGGGAGCACCCGCAGCCCCGGGTCCCACCTGCGGTTGGCGATGCGGCTGCTGTTGCGGCCCATGCCCAGGCACTTCTCCAGGTGTGGGGCGAAGCGGGAGGCGGCGATGCTGCGGCTGCAGTTGGGGCACACACACTCCTTGTTCTTCCACTGGTTGTACACCTGCCCGAAGATGTCCACGCCCGGCTGGTCCACGATCTCTGCGGGGGGACACGCTCAGCCCCTGCCCTGAGACCCCCGCTCTGCCCTGGGGGGGGCGTCCTGGGGGCTGCCAGAGCCTCCCCATAGCCTCAGTGTGACTCGGGGGAACTGAAACCAGTGGCAGTGCTGCCAGGGGGTCTCTGCTACCTCCCATCCACACCCCAGCTGTGCCCCCCAGGGCTCAGCACCACGTTTTGGGGATCAGTGACACACTCCCCACCCCCCATTTACCCCTCTGGGACAGTCTGGTCACTGTTGGGGGGACATTTGGATATTTAATCCCCCTCAGCACCCCTCAAACCCAAATCCCTGTGTGCGGGGACCACCAAACCCCCACAGCCTCTCTGGGAGCTGGGGCCTGGCTGTGCCCCTGTCACCAGCGTCACCCCGACTCTGGGGGCCTTGGGGGGCTCACCAAAGTCCTTCATGCTGTCAGGGTCCGTGTCATCCAGGAAGAAGTACCCACACTTGACAGCCCGGTGCACCTCGAAGCAGAGCCCCAGGCAGGCATCCTCCACCAGCTCCGTGTAGATCTCGTGTGCGATGGCCTGGGGGCCCGGGGAGGCTGTTAGGGACTGGGGGGGACACACGGATACCTCAGGGGACAGACAGACCCCCAGGGGGGGCAGCTCACCTCCAGTTTGCTGTTATCCAGGCCAGACAAAGACATATCCTCCATTTTCATTTGCAGCTGCTCGCGGAGAAGTCACACCGAACGCTCATAGCACGGGACACAGGGGGCTGGGGGCACGGAGGGGTCTCACTGGCACCTCAACCCCCACCAGCAGACCCCTCCCCAACCCCCTTTCCAGCCAAAATCCCACTGCACACCCCGGCATGTCCCCAAGATGTGCTCTGGGGGTCCCCAAGAGAAAGAGTCCCAGGGTTAAACCCTCCAGGAGAGAAGCTGGGGGGAGCTTGGGGGTCTCCCAGCTGGGCATGTTTCCCCCCCGCCTGGCATGGATCCCCCCCAGGTTAGTGGGGGACACTGGCTGCCACAGGGCAGATGTCCCCTGTGCCCCACTGCGTCCATCCTGCTGTCCCCCCACCCCTCAAGCCAGCCTGGGACATGCCCGGCCTTCACAAAGGTGTCAGGCTCCCCCAGGAGCCTCACCTCACCCCCCCAGTGTCTCTGGACCGTAGGCGGGCACAGGGGACTCAGGGTGCCCCCAAACTGCCCCCCTGCCAGGAGCAGGGTTTTGCTGCATCACCCTTCCTTGCAGCAGACGGACGGGGGACAGGGCAGGGAGGGGAGCACCGTCTGCTCCCCCAAAGGGGGGCCTGGCCTCCCCCCCACAGTGGGAGTCCAAAGACCCCAAACTCATGGTCAGCCCCCCCCAGCACCCAGCGGTGCTGACCAGTGGAATCCCTGATTGTCATGGAGCAGGGGGGACTCTGACCCTGGGATGGGGGGGACACGAGAGGGGTCTCCATGTCCCCCCTGTATACCCCAATCCCACTGATCCAAGGATTTCTTCCTTCCACAAAGGAAAGAGGAACCAGGGGCTGGAATTGGCTCAGCTCCCAGGACCCCCAAGGCTGAGGCAGAAAAGGGAGGGGGAGAAGGGGGGGCTCTGGGGGGATCCCATAGGGCTGGGGGGGCCCAGGGAGCGTCCCAAGGGCTCTCAGGATCAGGGCCGTGGGGTAGGAAATGAGGGTTCTCAGGGCCTGGGGGCCCAGGGATGGTCCTGGGAGCTCTCAGGAGAGGAGGGAGGGGGGCACAGACAGGAAAGGGGGAAAGGGGGGCTCAGGAGGGTCTCCAGCAGGTCTGGGGGAGACAAGGGAGGGCCCTGGGGCTCTCGGGAGTGGATGGAAGAACAGGAAAAGGGGGGAGGAAGAGAGATCTCAGGGGCTGGGGGGGGTCTTACATAGGGCTGGGGGCCCAGTGGGGTTTGGGGGGACCCTCAGGAATCGGGGGCGTAGGAAAGGGGGTAGAAGGGGATCTCAGGAGTCCCCGACAGGTCTGGGGGGGGCCCTGAGAGGGCCCCAGGGGCTCTCAAGTAGAGAGCGAGGGAAGGGAAGGGGAGGCTCAGGACCTGCGGATCCCGGGGAAGGTCCCGGGGCCTCTCCGGACGGGGGTGGGAGGGCACAGGCGGGGCGGGCCCGGAGAGGGTCCCGGGGATGATCCCGGGCGGATCGCGGGGCCCCCGAGCGCCGGGGGGGGATCCCGGGGAGCTCCGGGGCGGGGTCGGCGGGCCCCTCTCCGGTGCGGCGGGGCCCCACGGCCGGGCAGGGCCCCGGAGGGCGGGAGCCCCAGGCCGGGAGGGGCGGGTCGGGCGGTCACTCACCGGCGCGGAGGGTCCGCCGGGGCCGGGGCGGGGCCGGGTCAGCGCCCCCCACCGCTCCGGCGCGGGGCCCGGCGGCGGCTCGCCATGGTCGGGGCCGGTGGGGACCGGTCCGGGCCGTGCCGGGGCCGTGCCGGGCGGACGGAGCGGCCGGGCCGGGCCTGGCGGTGCCTCCGCCCGGCGGCGGCGGCGGCGGCGGCCGAGGGGGGGTGAGGGGGGTGAGGGAGGGGCGGGGCGGCGCGCCCGGCGCGCGCACGGCCCGGCCCCGCCCCCGCGGCCCCGGCCAATGGGGAGGCCCCGTGAGGGGCCGTGGCCAATGGGAGGGGCCGGAGCCGCCGCCGCCGCGCGGGGCCGCGGCCTCGTCAGGGGGCGCGGGGGAGGGGCGGGGCGGGGCGCGAGGCGGACGGGCCGCAGGGGGCGGGGCCGCGGGGGGCGGGGCCGGCGGGGCCCTCAGCGCCCCTCGGCGGGACCCGGCAGCCCCGGGGCTCCTCGTGACACCGACCGCCCGATCCCGGGGCTCCGGGGCTCCCCCGTGACACCGACCGCCCGATCCCGGGGCTCCGGGGCTCCCCCGTGACACCGACCGCCCGATCCCGGGGCTCCGGGGCTCCCCCCGTGACACCGACCGCCCGATCCCGGGGCTCCGGGGCTCCCCGTGACACCGACCGCCCGATCCCGGGGCTCCGGGGCTCCCCCGTGACACCGACCGCCCGATCCCGGGGCTCCGGGGCTCCCCGTGGCACCGACCGCCCGATCCCGGGGCTCCGGGGCTCCCCGTGGCACCGACCGCCCGATCCCGGGGCTCCAGGGCTCCCCCCGTGACACCGACCGCCCGATCCCGGGGCTCCCCGTGACACCGACCGCCCGATCCCGCAGCCCCGGGGACCCCCCGTGACACCGACCGCCCGATCCCGGGGCTCCGGGCCCCCCCCGTGACACCGACCGCCCGATCCCGGGGCTCCCCGTGACACCGACCGCCCGATCCCGGGGCTCCCCGTGACACCGACCGCCCGATCCCAGGGCTCCCCCGTGACACCGACCGCCCGATCCCGGGGCTCCAGGGCTCCCCCGTGACACCGACCGCCCGATCCCGGGGCTCCCCGTGACACCGACCGCCCGATCCCGCAGCCCCGGGGACCCCCCGTGACACCGACCGCCCGATCCCGGGGCTCCGGGCCCCCCCCGTGACACCGACCGCCCGATCCCGGGGCTCCCCGTGACACCGACCCCCCGTTCCCGCAGCCCCGGGGACCCCCCGTGACACCGACCGCCCGTCCCCGCCGCCCCCCCGCCCTGTGGATCCCCGCCATCTCCAGGGATCCCCCATCCCACGGATCCATCCCCCCCCAGGGATTTCCCCCATCCCCACGGGACCCCCCCCATTCCTCTGGAGCCCCATCCCAAGGATCGCCCTGTCCCCGTGAATCCTCTCATCCCTACAGACCCCACTCAGAGATCCCGGGGCTGTTCCAGATCCACGGATGCCTTCAGACCCCAACCCACTCCCACTGAAGTCCCTGCAAACCCTTGTGGATCCCCCCAAAATGACCCCTTCGGGATTGCCCCTCGCAATGGATCCCCACCAAGTGCGTCCCACGGGAGGGAGGAAGAACACTCCTCACACTTGTCCTTTTGTTTTTTCCTAAAGTTTTATTTTTTATAGTAATGACATGAGAACAGAAACATTATTTTTCACTTTATTATACAAAAAAAAAAAAAAAAAAAGAAAAATAAGGAAAAACAAAAAACCCCAAAAAACTCAAAAATAAACAAAACAAAACAAAAAAAGAACCGAAACCCCAAGCAAACCAGGAAACCGGGGACACGACCCCCGCGTCCCGCTCAGCCGTACAAATTCCAAGTCGGGATCATTATTATTTTTCTTTTTTTTTTTCCTTTTTTTTTTGTCTTTTTTTTAAACCTACAAAAACACTCTTTAAATATTAGAAAAAAAAGATGATTCTTTTTTTTTTGGTGTTTTTTTGCCTTTTTTTTTTAACGTAATTCACAAGAACTTCCATCTAAAGGATCCCGGGATTTTGTGGCAGTGCCAAAATGCACTCAGGAATTCTCTTGCAGCGCAAACGTCTTTCCACCCTCTCCCAAATTGTCGGCGCTGTAAGAATTTTTCTTTTTTATTATTTAATTTTTTTTAACTTTTTTTTTTTTTTAACAGAAAAAAAGGTGGGGAAAAAAAAGGTGGGGTTGAATTTTTTTTGTCTTTTTTTTTGTACTAAAAACACATCCACTAAAACACGACGGTGCTGGGTACATTCAGCAGAAAAAAAGGGATGGGGGGGGTTCCCCTTAGGGGATTTTGGGAGGGTCGGCGATTAAAAATTGGGAAGAAAATGAAAGGAAAATCCCAAATGGATTGGGGGAAGTGGGAGGAGGAAACAGAGGGACAGACAGACGGACACTGGGGGGGGGACACCATCTGGGTTCTCTTCGGGGCCCCGGTCCCGGGGGGGACACGGGGGGATTGTCCGTGCGGGAGCACCCGGGTTCACCCCCTTCCCCCCAGGTTTGGGGTCAGTTTGTCCAAAATGGTGTTTTTTCAGCCCAAACTGAGGCCAGGAAAAAGGGGTGTTGCCCCCACCTCCCCCTCAGCATCGAGGGGTTCCCCAATGTCTTTGTGGGGGATTTGGGGTGCTGAGAGCAGCAAACCTGGGGGGTGTTACAGAGCTGGGGGGGGTAGGGACTCCCCTCAAAACCCCAAACCTGCAGCAGAGCCCCCCCCTCTGCCCCCCCAAGCCCCTGCAGAGATTCGGCTGAAGAGAAAAATGGCTAAATTACAGCCCTAGAGAGAAAAAGCCCCCTCAAGCCCCCCATCCCCTTCTCTGGGGCCCCCCAAATCCTGTTCCCCAGCCCAAGTCCTCTCCAGGGACAGGATGGGGGAGGGGCAGAAAGAACAAATCTTGAGCCCCCCCCCAATTAGGGTGGCGGTCCCCAATGACACTGGGTGGGTTTTTGGGGGTGGCACGGGGTGGGGGGACAGAACCCTGCAGGGAGGTGCCGTGGGATTGCTGGTGCTCGTGTCTGCTTAAAAAAAAGGGGGGCCCCTGACAGACCCCCCATGCACCCACCCCGGTCCCCGCGGCCCCATCCCCCTCCCGGGGAGGGGGGCATTGACCCCCCAAAATAAACCCAAACCGCACCAATATTTACAGCATGGCCCGGGGGGGTTGAGACCCCCGGGGGGGACGCGAACTGGCGGTAACTGGGGTTAACTGGGGCTGACTGGGGCAAGGGGAGCTCTGGTCCCCCTCCCCAGGATTTGGGGTGAAGGGAGAGGAGCAGCTTCACCAGAGACCGAGAGGAAAACGGGGGACAGGGGTGGGAAGGAAAAGGAGTGGGGGGGTGGGGGGGAAACGGGGCGGGGGAAATGAAAAATAAAAGATGGATCTTTCTTGTTTTATAAAAAGGAAAAAAAAACCAAAAACGAAATAAAATAAAATACAACGGCACAACAACCACCGACAACAGAGCGGGGGGACCCCGCGCCCCCCCTTGGTCACGCTGAGCCGCCGGCCCCGGGCGGGGGCGGCCCCGGTGCCCCCCCGGCTCCCACTCGCACTCACACACACGCCCCCTCCCCACGCCCCTCCCACCCCATCGGGGACAGGCCGCGGGTCACCGTCCTGGCCGTCCCCGGCGCTCCCAAGTGCCGTGGATGTGGAGTTCCCGGGCAGCTCCCGGGGCAGCTTCCAGACTGTACAAGGTTTTTTTGGGGGGTGGGGAGGACCCCCAAGATGCTGGGGGTGCGCAGAGGGCTGGGGGGTTGCAAGGAGGCATTGTCCCATCGGCTGAGTCCTGAGCGCCTCGGCTCGTGCTCCGCGCCCGCTGCCGGAGGGGCTGCGTGGGGAGGGGATTTTCTTCCCATTTCTGGGATTTTTAATTAAAAAAAAGGTATGGGGGGGTGTTGTTGGTTTTTTTTTTTTCCTGTGTGTTTTTCTTCTCTTTCTAGAAAGTCCGGAGCTGGTAGCGAGGGGGTTATGGGGGTAGGGATGGAGAGACACCCCCCTGGAAAGAATGAAATTCCAAAAAAAAATCGCTTTCCCTCGGGAGTAAAGCAGGGGGCAGGGGTGGGGGGCTCTCTCCTCGCCCCCCGGCCCGGGGGAAGCAGCCCCTGATCCCCCTCCGTAGTGTGAGCTTGGCGGAGGGGTCCCCCCGGCCCCCGCTCCCCGCGTTGGGGGTACCACGGGGGGGCAGGAGGAAGAGAAGGAAGGATTTTGAGGGGCTGCAGGGGGGATTTGGGACCGAAACCGAGAAACCAAACGACGTTACGAAGAGCTTGGCCGATCAGTTGGAGTCGGAGTCGGAGGAGTCCCCCGAAGAGGAGGAGGAACTGCTGCTGCCCTCCGAGTCGTTGTCATCCTCATCCTCATCATCCTCATCCTCATCATCCTCGTCGTTCTGGGAGGGGGGTGGCAGAGAGGAGGGGGAGGTCAGGGCAGGGTTAGTCCACCGTCACTCCCTTGTCCCCTGCTCACCCTCCCCGACGGGGTCCCCACAGAGCGCGGGGTGTGACCCCCACCCTCCCATCGCTGCCCCCGGGGGTCTGGGGGTGGAGGAGGAGGGACGAGGGGCAGGAGCCAGGAGTGAGTTTGCAAGGGCTCAGCTCGGGGTGCCGGGGGGGGATGTGCTGGAGCAGCGCGCGGGGGTCCTGCCTTCACCTCTGCCACTGCCTTGCTACACGATCTGAGGGAGGGTACCCGACCCGCCTCGTGCCTCAGTTTCCCCCCTCTAAAGCCAGGGAAGGAAGAGGCGTGAGCTGAGACCAGCGAGGGGGTGGAAACACCTCACCTGTCCGGTGGCGAGCACAAGGCACGGACACGGTTTCTGGCCCCAGCGCCATCCAGCATACTCTGATTTCAGTTGCACCGGTGTAAAGCTTTGACTCTGGTGACTTACTCGGCATTCACACTGGCGCAAACGGAGCCGAGACCAGACTCAGTATCTCCACCAGGAAAAAGACAGGAGATTTTTCTCTGCTCACTGGGGGCTCTGCACACCCCCCGCACCTCTACGTCCCGAGGCTGCTCCTGACTACGCCCCGCGGCTGCTCCTCGCGCCCTCCCCGGGAACACCGGGGGGATCCCGTTCCCCTTCTCCTCCCCGTGTCCCCCTGCTTCCCGGGGGCTCCTCTGCCACGGATCTATCTGAGCCCGGCTGCGGCTGCCCCCCAGCCCGGGGGGAGGGTGAGGGGGGCCCCGTGCCCTCCCCGTGCCCTCCCCGCGCCGCAGCCTCACCTCATCCCCGTCCTCGCTCTCCTCCTCGCTGCTGGACTCTGAGGAGTCGCCGCCTTCCTCTGACGAGTCGCCGTTGTCATCATCGTCATCCTCGTCTTCATCGTCATCTTCCTCCTCCTCTTCCTCCTCGTCATCATCCTCTGACTCCTGCGGGACAGGAGGGGCTTGGTGAGTCCCTGGACCTCCACACCCATGGGTGCAGCACCCACCCCCATCCTTGACCATCCATCCACCTTTGGGTTCCTCCATCCACTGAGCAGATCAGGTGATTCCCTATCCCACACCTTGGTGGGAGCCTTTCCCCATTTACACTGAGAATTGCACCAAAAAGGGTCCCTGAGCAGGGTCAAAATCTGAGCTGGATGGGTTCTGAGCAGGGATTTGGGGAAAGCTTATGGTCTCGAGGACAGGGCAGGCAGCTGGAAGGGCAAGGGACGCCTCAAACAAGGGGTGTGGGTCCCCCCGGACGCGCTCCCCAGGGAGGGGGCCTGGGTGGCCCCATGGGGCTGTCGTGACTCACCGACTTGGACTGCATCGTTGGCTTCATCTTGGGGTTGGGACCCCGGATCTTCCCTATGCTCTTGCGTTTCTGCGGGAACAAAACCAAACCCTTTAGGGCTCAGGCTCAGCTCCTTCCCAGTGTCCAGCCCAGAGAAAATCCCACTGCTGAGCTGCCATGGGGACAAATCCTCACTGGAGGGGCTCTCTGGAGTGTGGCACACCCAAACCTCACCCAGGGCTGACCCCGGCCCAGTCCCAAGCCCCCAGGTTCCCCATCCCACCCCCAGACTCCCGGGAACACAGTAGTGCCACGTGGATACTCACGTTGGAAATGTGCTCCTTGTATGCAGCCCGCTCCTGGGGCGAGAGGCTCTGTGGGGACACGGACACAGTCAGGGATGGGTGGGCATGGGACGGGACAGGGGATGGAGCAGGGAAGGGCTCTAGCACACGGCACACCCTCCTCATGTATATAACTTTTTATCCTTTTAAGTTACAAAATGTCAAAAAAGTGTCTGGCAATGGTGGTTTTCGGAGGAGGGGTGGGAACAGAGACCACGCCAAGCATCATCCCCAAAACCAGCAGACCCCAGAGCCTCCCACCAGGCATGGGGGGTCCAGCACCCACCTTGAGCCAGATGTCGAGGTGCACCTTGTACTGTTTCTGCTGCTCCTCTGCCAGCTTTTTGTAGTGGTCCTTCTGGCCCTGGGAGATGCGCTGCCAGCGGCTGCCGATCTCCACCATCCGCTCCTTCAGCGGGAGGTGGTTCAGCTCCCCGTTGGACAGGAGCTCCTGGGAGAACTTCTGGTAACCGTTCCTGTACAGGGAGAGCGCAGGGACCAGGCTGGGACAGCGGGCACAGACAGCCCAGGTGTCCATAACCCCCATCCACCCACCCTGGGGTCCCCACCACCCTCCCTCCTCTTGTTCCAGGCTCTTCCCACCAGCACAGGCAGACCCCGTTTTTCACCCCCCAGGTACTCACATGGGGGGTTTCTTTGGCTCTCCCTGGAACTTCATTTTCTTGGTGGAGTTGGTGGAGCACGGAGGGGCCCGCATCTCGCTCAGCTCCCTCTGAGCCACAGGAGAGAGAGAGGGTCAGGGAGAGGGGCAGCACCAGGTGAGGGACGTGGCGAAGGACAGGACGGGACAGGGACCCACCTCGTATCGCTTCTGATCCTCCGCCGCCTTCTTGATCCACATCAGTTTCTCCTTCTTTTCCATGTTGTTCCAAGTGGCCTCCATGGCCTTCAGCGCTTTGCCCCGGTCGTTCTGTGGGACAGAACCGCCACGATGCATCAGACGCACCCAAAACCCCTGGGACATTGGGGTGCTGCTGCTGGAGCACTGCTCCCTCTGTGACCCCCGTCCTCCCCACAGCTCCCAGCCCAAACCCAGGTGTGAGACCCAGGGAGAAAGCATATGGGAATTCCTGCAGGTAGGAGTGACGACCCTGCCACCCTCCAGCCCCTTTCCCAGCCCACTCCTCACCTTGAAACGAGCCAGGTAGTCCCCGATGACGCTCTGTTGCCAGATCTCTTCGGCAGTTTTGGGAGACTCGGGCAGCTTCCCGCGCTCCTCTTTATCCGAGCCGTGCTTCTTCTCCGACTGTGCCTTCATCGCCGCCTCCCGCGCCTTGTACTTGGCCTGGGCAGGGGGCACAGGGGGTGAGGGGGCACGGCAGGGGCACAGCTGCCAAACACCAGGAGGGAACTGGAGCTCCCCCAGCACTGCCCCCACAGTAGCATTGACAGCCCCCCCACCAACCCCAACCCCATCTCCGGACTCCCCCCGTCAGGAAAACCACCAAAGCCTTAAAACTGAAGCTCTGAGGTTTCTTTATCTGGTGGGTTTTGACCCCCAGGTGATGAGAGGGAGGAGCACAGCCAGTGGTGCCCCTTGGTGCAGGACAAGGACAGGAGCATCCCCTGGACTGCCCGAGATGCCCACGGGAGCAGTGGAGATGGGGATGGAGGAGGAGTAGAGGGATGGTGCCAACCTTCTTCTTCTCGGAGAGGTCGTTCCACATGCGGGCCAGGAGCCGGGTCAGCTCGCTCTCCGACAGCTCCGGCCGCTCCTCCTGCAGCTGCTTCCGCTTCTCCTCCGAGAAGATGAACATGGCTGAGATGGGCCGCTTGGGCTTCTCTGAGCTGGCCTGAGGGGGCACACGGGGCTGTGAGGGGGGGCGAGCCCACCGAGGGACCAAAGCCCTCAAAGCCCCTTGAGATGCACAACCCCATCCCAAGCCTCTGGCAGGTGCTGCCCCGTCCCTCCTGGTGCCGCTCCCACCTTGCCGGTCTCTGGTGAGGATTTTTTGGATGCAGGACTCGTCGCTCCTTTCCGATTGCTGCCCAGCATCTTCTCCTCGCCCAGCACCCGCTGCTGCTCCTCCTCGGGCAGGCTCTGGGGGGCACAGGAGGAGAGACATCATTAGAAGCCCAGCGCTAATGAGGCTCTGAGGCGATCGGGGAATAGGGACATTGGGGAAGGGGATTAATGCACTTGGGTGTCCTGATCCAAATCCTGTCCCAGCAGTCAGGACCAGCATCTGGAACTGCACATGTACAGCGTGGGGGTCCCCATGCTGTCACCCCCTATCTGGGCAGTGTCCCTCTGCCCCAGCTCTGTCCCCATCCCGCTTCAGCCGTTTCTCAGTGAAAGCAGGTGGGCAGGTGCCTGGATCCGGGCACACCCCTGGGTTTTCCACCCTGTGCCCCTGCAGCCGCAGCCGGGGCCGCGTCACGTCCGCCCAGGGACGGGGACGATGCCGGGGTGGCCTCGGTGTGGCTCCCCCGCCCACGCCCCAGCGAGGGAAGGAAGTGAGACGCTGCACAGCCACCGCCACTGAACACCCTCCCCTCCAGCTCCAGCCCTCTGCTCACCCCAGCTCCCCTCCCAGCTGGGAGGCCCACCCTCACCTCCCACTGCCCAACTGGAAGATACCGGGCCAGGCATTAGGACAGCCGGAAGGTCAAGGCTATGTGCAGCCATCTGCACAGCACCCACGGCTGGGCTCAGACATGTTTTGGGGGAGCAAAGAGGGCAGCCCCCCATTTAAGCTATCCCAGTCCCTGGGCAGAGTCGCCCATTGCCAGATTCGGGCTCTCCTGCACCCCCTCTTCACTCACCTCCAGGAAGCGGAGCAGCTCGATCTCATAGTCTTTCTTTTTCTGAAGGAAGATGGAGACGTACGGTTACAAAGAGATCCCTCACTCCATCCCTGCCTCCTGCAGCCCCTGACCCAGCCTCACTCCCTCGGCAACAGCATCCTCCACCTGGGCCATCTGTTTGTCCCACACAGGAGCCAGGATCAAGGGGAGGTGACCGAGGACCTCAGGGACAATCGGTGACGCAGACAAGCACAGGGACTGAGGAAGGGTGAGGGGCTCGTTTCCAGGGATATTTGTAGCCCAGACTCTCCCATCCAGCTGTTCCTTCCCCACAGCACTGGTGCCCACCTGCCTCTCCCCCACCTGTCCATCCTCAGCCACTCACCTGGTCACACTTTTTGTGGTAGGCATCCTTTTCCTTCTGGGAGAGCAGCTTCCACTGCTGGCTGCACAGCACCATCCGCTCCGTGCTGGGCACATCTTTCATGTTGGCCATCAGCTCTGCACAGTACAGGGAGTAGCTATTCCTGAAAAACCCACAGAGGGGCCCAGTGTTAGGGAAAATCTGCCCCTGTGGAGCGGGCTGGGTGCTAAAAGCCTCCCCAAAACCTCCCAGCTGGGTTGCACCAGGCAGGGAAGTGAAGTACCTGTGTTTTAGGGCAGCTGGGGGCTGGATCACCCCCTAAAACCCAGAGTATGACGGTGCATCTGATGCATCGTGGTGGTTCTGTCCCACAGATTCTCCCCAGGATGTGCATTTAATGTACATTTAAGGACTAGTTTAATGGGATCATCATGGAATCATGTAATCATTAAGGCTGGAAAAGCCCTCTCAGATCACTGAGTCCAACCATTAACTAACACTGCCAAGCCCACACTAAACCTTGACCTCAAGTGTCACATCCACACTTTTTGAACACTTCCAGGGATGGTGACTCCACTTCTGCCCTGGGCAGCCTGCTCCCAGGCCTGACCATGACAAGATTTGTCCTATAAATGCCATCTAACCCCCCTATGTCTGTGCTCCCAGAAGTTATCTGGGCTTCCCAAGTCTCAGTGTCCTCGTTGGCAAGAACCAGCATCCACCCAGGCCACGGCTCCGTGAGGGACAGGACTCACGGGGGTGGCTTCGTGGGTCGTCCGTCGAACTTGTCCTTAAGCTGCCGCTCGGCCTTGGTGAGGGTGGAGCGGGTGATCCCCTCCTCGCTGATGTTCAGCTCCGGGTGCTTCTGGATGTAATCCCGCATGATCTCCTGTGGAGAGCAGAGAGCGGTCAGAGGGGTTGCCACCCCCGCCTGCCGGGGCCGGAGGAGGAGGAGAGAGAAGCCATCCACTGCCCTAATCAATCCTGTGCCCAGGGATCCTGCTGCCTGCCCCGCACACGGCTGGAGAGGCAGGGCTCAGCCTCACTAGGGACCTGCCGGGACCTGCCTGAACCCCCACGCTGGCTATCGGGAGAGGCCACGCAGGGCTGGGATGCAGAGCGGCTCGGAGTGAATGTTGGGACGAGTGTGGAGGGGACCGGGTGAGGCTGCTCCCTACCTCGTACTCCTTCCGCTGTTCCAGGGCCTTATGAATCCATTTCAGCCTCTTTTTATCCGAGAGTTGAGACCACTGCTTGCCCAGCGACTCTTTCACCTCCTTCGTGGTGGCCTGAAAACCCAAAGCCAGAGGTGAGGGCAGAGGGGTAAAATTCAAAAAAAAAAGAGGAATTAAAAAAAAAAATGGCAAAAAAATGGCAAAAAAATGGCGTGGCCTGGTGGGGCCTGACGGCACCCGGCACGGGGCGGCTGGGAGCCGTGGGGGTGCGTGGGAGTGGGGGGCATGGCCAGAGGTGGATGTCTGTGCTGGAATCCTTTCCTGCCCTGACTCAGGCTGTGGTCACCCCTTCCTGGCAAAAAGTGGAGGCTGGATCCCTGAGCCCCTTCCAGGTGTGCAGAGCCCCTCCTTACCTCGGTCCAGGCTCCGGGAGCTCCTAGCGGTGTCCTCCATCCCGACCCCCTAAAATGCTTCTCTCCCTTCCCCTCCTGTCCCCCGGCAGCGGGGTCCGGGACCCCCCAACACTCACACTCGCACTCACTCCCACCCACCGTACTCACATCTGGACGCACTTTCAAGTAGATCTTCTTCTCGTGGTTGTACCACAGCTGCTGGGGGGTCTTGGGTTTTTCGGGGACGTCGGATTTCTTGGCGTTCTGGATGAGATCCGGGTGGTCTTCCCTTTACCAGGCAGGGAGGTGGGGAAGGGAGAGCATCAGGGAGGTGGCAGTGGCAAGGAGAGCACTCTTAAAGCTGCCTGCTAAGGGGTGACTGTCACTGCAGGGCTGAGCCTCCATGGGCTCAGGTACTGGGGGGTCCCAAAAAAGAGCAGGAGGGTTTTAGGAGAGATTTAAGTTTGTCCCTCCTTGGCGAGCATTGGCTAAAGGCATCCCTGGGCTCAGCGGTAACCCTGAAGCAGCAGCAGGTCATTGGGAAAGCCGGGATCCACCTGGATCACAGCAACCACGTCCAAGGGGAAGGTCTGGAGTGACTGGGGGGACACTTCAGTTCTTATCAGTGCTGGTGGCAGGGCTCCTGTCCCCACCCTGCAGACCTCCAGAACATGGCTGGTCCTCTGCTCTCCCCCTCATCCAGTCTCCCAGCCGGAGGGATGCTTCCAGACACCTTTTCCTTGCTCTTTTTTGGCTGAATTCCCTCTTCTCTTCAAGCCAAAGGCCCATTAGGGCTTCCTCCGTGAGCTATGCACAGGAGGGGAATCTGGATCTGCCTGGAGGGGCCCAGGAAAATATGGGGGGTGGGGGGGGCTGCCTGCTCACCTGAACCTCGCCAAGTTCCTCTCAAACTCCTGCTTCTCTCTCTGGAAGTCCTGGATATATTTCATCTGGGGACACAAAGCCACCGCAGAGGCGGAGAGGGATGTCAGCACCAGGGAACGGGCAGGAAGATACATCCCTGTCGACCTGGCTGGGCATCCCACCACCCCAAGAGGGACTCAAGGGCTCCCCAGCCCAGGGAATGGTCCTGTGGAGGGTTTCCAGCCTGCCCAGGGATTCAGCAGCCGGGTATCTCCCCTCTCTGTGCATCCCAGCAGCCCTGGAAAGGGCACAGTGGCACTTTCTGCCCTGGACTTTTCCTGGATGCCCCAGACTGAAAGTTGGGGGACCTCAAAGCCCTGCCCAGGCTCTGGCATCTCCAGGTGGGCAGATCTCTGCTCCCAGCATCTCCCAGAGCCTGTCCCTGTGTCCCTTGCCTGGACAGGGTGGCACAGCGGGGCGTGTGCCTCAACCCCAGCATTAAACACGGATCCACCCAACGGCAAAGCCACCATCCAGGTCCAGCGGGAAGAGACGGACCAACGGACAGACCCAACCAGCCTCCACCCCACAGATCCTGGGAACCAGGACAGGAAAAGCCAAGGAAGTCTTACAGGTCTGACGGGACTAAATGAACGCCTGGCTTCTCCCATCCAGAGCTGGATTAAGCCCTCACCAGGCAGAGCCTGGGCTCTGCTGGTTTTACTGGAAGAGCTGGGCAGAGCCCAGCACACAGAGGCACATGGTGGGAAGGGGCTTGCTGACCCCCCTCCATACCTTCTTCTTCTCAGGAAGCTCCTTGTATTTCTTAGACAGGATCTTGGTGAGATCCAGGTTGCTCATTTCGGGGTGAAGCTTGGCGTATTTGGCTCGCTTCTCCATGAAGAAGCGGAAATAGGGAGTCAGGGGCTTCTTGGGGAAGTCGGGATGTTTCTGGAGAGACAGCAGAGTGGAGGACACTGAGCACAGAGCTGGCAGCACCACAGGGGCACAGCCAAACCCACGGCTCCCTAGCTCCAGGGGCACCTGCCTCCATCCAGCCCTGCTGGCGATCCAGGTATGGCAGGCAAGGAGGGGGAAACTGCTGGGAACAAGGGCTCCCCAAGGAACTGCAGTATCCCACGGCTGGGAACCTTGGGAGCGGCCTCCAGCCATCCAGAGCCGTCAGCACAGAGCGAGAGGGGACACTGAGGCAGGAGGAGGGGATGGGACCCAACTCCCAGGGATGGAGCATCGGCTGCCCCAGGGCCACCTGGTCTAAAGCACCCGGCAGGCCAGGAATAGGACGGCAGCCTCCCGGCCCCTCTGGAGCTAAACTTGGACGCAGGCTGCCAGCAGCACAGCCGGCCATATTAAATGTACCCGGGACTTGGCCCGGACCCAGCGCCGCGGCCTCCGGAGCCTTGGGCAGCCGGACACCGGGATTACGGGCAGTGAGGTGCCTGCAGAGGCTCCCACAGCGGAGCCACGTGGATCTGAGGTGCCACAGCGGTGACAGCCCCCCATCCTGGGGAAGTGTGGGGTCACCCTTTAGGGAGTGATCTTAATTCCTGACCAATACCTTGAGCTTTTTGCCTTTGTAAGGATTCTTCACATGCTCTTCAGCATCCATAATGAGCTCTGTGAGGGTCCGGAATTTCCTCACCTGTGTGGAATGAAGAAACAAAGACTTGAACAGCAGACAGGGCAGATCCCCGGCATGGCAGAAACCCACTGGGTTTTGTAATGCTACCCCAAAAATGATGGATCCCAGCCCCTCTGAGGATGCTGATGTCACAGTGCTGACAGGAGAGGGACGGTGCCGGCACCAATGGCCAAGGGCTCTGGGCACTCAACTTGGGCAATTCCAACAGCCCTAGGAATGTCAGCGGGACACTCAGACCCTGTCACAAAGTCCCCACAAAGCCCCATGTGGTGTCCATTACCTCGTTAGAAATCTCCATCCACTTCATCTTGCACATCTCCCCTGAGAAGTCCTTGAAAGCCACTTTTTCCCAGTCCAGGTGGGACTCGGTGGTTTTGAACTTGCTCCCGTCGTTGGAGGGCAGGTTATTCTTCATGCACTCCAGGAGGGTCAGCATGTCCTCCTGCGACCAGCGGTCTGAGCAGCAAGAAACAGGATCAGCCAGGGGCAGGCAGCCTTTTCCCTTCCCTTGCCTTCCCTTCCCAGCAGGATACCGGGACTACAGCTCCCGGCGTGCCGCTCCGAACTGCACGCCAGGACACGTAATCTCCACATGCTGCCTCTCGAGATTAAAGATCAAAGGGAAGTGGCTGTTTCCATCACCCTCGAGCAACTTTCTATGGGCCAAAACAATCCAGGCAAAGCTAGAAATTCCACTCAGTGCAAACCAGAGAGACTTGCTCATCCCAGAAAACCATCAGATAAGGGACGGCTCTGCTGCACGGGAGCAGAGGGCGATTTCCTACGTCCTGCGGAGCGACATGGGAGCAATGAGCTCTCTAGCCAAGCAGGAAACAGGGAAACCCACTTTCCAAGTGGAAAAGATGTGTCCAGAGCAATGGGAAAACCCCAGCGCTGCTTTTCCTGCACCTCGGAGAGCTTTGCCATCACCTGGGCCCAGCTCCATGGTGACCTCTGCCAAGGTCAAAGCTCCCACACCACAGAGTGAGGGGGGACAGAGCCCGGCACAGCCCCCCGTCTCACAGAGGGGTCCCTGACAGTGCAGGGATGATGTTTATGTCACCCAACATCCCCCAAGCTGCTGGGAGGAGCATCCCCAGCTCCCATAGGGACAAGTTACTGGAATGGTGGGACGGGCACATGGCAAAGCCAGAGAGCCTGGAGCAACCGTGAGGCCAGGACAGGCAGCAGCACCGTGCCGGGACAGGCAACAGGCAGGATATCCCAGCCCTGAATGCCTCATCCAGCCCCAACCGTGGGGCTGCTTCCCTGCCAGGGGAATTCCTCCCTGCTCCAAACTTCCACGCCAGCTGGGGAGCACAGCCCGGGGTGCTCTGCAAATATGGGTGGCCCTGGGGAATGCAGCGGGGCCTGGGAGCGGAAGGAAAAGTCCCTGGGGATGGGCCGGAGGAGGAGCAGAGCCCGGAGCCACCCGCCCACACAGCCCTGGCTGCCTCATCCCGGGGTGGGCACCCGGGATTCCGGCGGTGCAGGACTGGCTCACCACAGCTTTCCCTGCCTCACGTCTCTGCCAGGTGAAGGCTGAGGCGTTTGGAGCTGCCTGTGGGACATGGAGCACCCCAGAGATGGGGACAGTGGGACAGAGAGGATTCTGAAGAGATGGGGACAGTGTGGCTGGTCATGGATTTGAGTGGAGCATCTCTCCCTCCATCTCCAGGAATGAAACCAAGCTCCCAGAAATATCCAGCTGCAGAGATTCCTTCAGCTGCAGCTCTCCCTCCACTCAAGACTCAACATGAGCAAAACCACCTCCACCTCCTGCCCTTGCAGGGGTCTGGGGAAGGACAACTCCCCTGGAATCCCAAATCCAAGCAAGGGATGTTAAAGGACACATGGGACCTGGTGAAGGGAGCATAGCCAGGACCTGACCCCCCATCCCATTTCCCCTCCTGGACCTGCCTGGTTGGGGGTCAAGGCAGGAACAGCTTAGGATCCAGCTGGTCCCTACAGTGACCTCATTAGGGCTTCATATGGAGGGAGAAGACGGAAAGAGCTCCCCTGGAAAGCAGGGAGCCCGGTGGCTTGGGGTGTGTCGCCATGTTCCTGGCTTCATCCCAAAACACCACAAAGATGGAAAAGAGATGGGAAAACCCCATTCCCTACAGGGCTGGGGGAGATCAGAGCTGCGAGAAGGAGAACACAGTCCCAAATTCTGTCTTCCTGTTTTTCCCATCCACTTTCCAGGCCTCCCAGGCAAGGACCAATGAGGCAGAACAGGGCTGGGAAGCTGGTGCCAACTTCACTTGCAGAAATCAGGAGGAATTACCAAAACCAGCACAGCCACAAAAATCCAGAAGAGATGGAGAAGGGGACGAGACACCCCCCCAAACCTGCCCCCATCAAGCCCAGTGCCTCAGTTTCCCCCCTCAAATGCAGAAACACCCGGAGACCTTTGGCCCCGCGTGAACCCCCCGCCGGCAGACAGCCGGCATAACCACATCCCAAAGGAATACATAAAAAAACACTGGAAACATCCCAAAATCCTCGCTGGCAGCGGAGTGGGGACAACAGGGACCCCCACACTCAGCCCTCCATCCCTCTGTTCCCCTCCCTCAACTGGGGGCTTGCTGAAGAACGCTGGAACTGCAGCGTTCACCCACCAGGATGAATGGGGTTGTCTGTGCCCTGGGACCGATTTATCCCGGCTCTCCTGGCACCGGCCGGGCCGGGTCTATATTAGGAAAGCTGCCCCGGTGTAATTAAATCCATCTAAAGTCCCGGAGAAGGACACGTGCTCCAGCCGGGTTCGCTCGAGGCAACTACCCCGACTGCAGCAAGGAAGGAGGAAAATCGGGGGGACCTGGCAGGTGTGAGGGGCTGGACGGCGCTCCAGATCTTTGGGGGGGGCCCGGGAGGTTTCTGAGGGGTGGAGTGGCAGAGCCCTGCGAGCTGCCCTAGATAAACATCCTTCTTTTTCCCTTGTTTTCCTGCCCCTTTTCCAATAAAAGCTGAAGCTCTGATGTCATGCCGGGGTCTGGAAGCTGGAGGCCCAAGGTAACGGCTTGGCTTTTAATGCAGCCCAGATGTGAGCAGGGAGGGTAGCACCTCTGTGCCAGCCCCCCCTTCCCAATCCACCCGAAACACCAGCCCCTCAAAAGAGCATCCCAGTGCCAAGGGGCTGCAGGCGCAGCGGAGCATGAATCCGTGTGCTCGTACACGTGTGAGCGTGTTCCCCGCGGCAGATCAGAACTCGGAGAGGCAGATTCCCCCCCCGCCTCAATCCGCTGGCAGTCGGGATCACGGACCCTCCATCCCTCCTCCTTCTCCATCCCTTCTCCTCCCCATCCCTCTGAGAAAAGCAGCGCTCTGACGTTTTTTATTATTATTTTTAAGCACGGCAGCAGAATTCCCGCGGGAGCACTGTCATGTTGAGGGGGGCTGCGGAGGGGCTCACCTTGGTTTTTGGGAGCTGTCATTTCCAGGTCTGCAGGGCACTCGGCTTCGCCGTTCATCCTCCACCTGCCTGTGCCCAGGACGGTCCCGCGGGCTCCCTCCTCACCCTCTTCCCAAAATCACTCCCGCACAGCTCTGCAAGGAAAGAGAGAACCCTGCTAGGCATCCCCACCGTGACAGGGGGGCCCCCAGCTCTAACGGGAAGTGGGGGGAGCTCGCTCCAGGCTCTGTCCATCCTCTCCACTTCCCGGTGAATGAGGTGCTGGAATACCCCCACCACCCATCCCTGAGAGGTTTGGGGAGAGCTCCAGGAAGGGGGATCCTTAATGGTGATGTGACCCCCACACTGGTGAGGGGCAGAGAAAATGGGTGTGTAGACAGGGGAGAAGGGTCCAGGGGTTTGTCCCCAAGGTGGAGGGTAGGATCTGAGAGGGATCCCAATAAATCCCAGAGGAGACAGATTCAAGCTGGCTCCCTGGGGTGGGCGGGATCCAAAAACCCGGGATCAAGAGGATCTGAGTCAACAGGGCTCCAAGGGATCTCCTCTAAGGGGGTTCTCTCCCCCCCACAAAATGGGGGTTTCAAAGGAAGGCCCACCACAGATCTAGCAAAATCCTCCCCACAGGTGGGGACATGCTTGGAGAAGAGAGTGGTCCCCCAGATCCAATGGAGATGGCAGGGGGGGCATTTGGAGACCTCGGGGGGATTCAGGGGTCTCCCAAGGGGGGAGAACAAGCTGCAGGAAGCTATTTCAACAGGGGGGACTCCAGGGGAAGGATCCCCTCTGACCCCATTAGGAAGGATCTTACGGCTCCATGGGGAAGGATAACATAGGGAGGAGGACCCCAAAACTTGGTGGGGGGGTGGCAGGATGGTAGCCTGGGGGCTCCTCATCGGGGATTCCACCAGGGGAGTCCCTGGAGGGCAGATCAGGGCTGGAGGCCTCAGGGGGATCCCCCTCAGGGACAGGCCGCAGGCCTGGGGGAGGAGCAGGCCCCAGGCCTGGGGGGAAGCGGGGCCTGGGGGATCCCAGGGGGAATCCAGGCTCGGGGGGTCCCTTGGGGAGGGGGTGTTCAGGGGCTCCTGGGAGGAACCCGGCGCTGGGTCTGAGGGAGGATCACCCGGGGAGGGCAGCGGGGACAGCCCAGGGGTGCAGAACCCCAAGGTGCCAGGAGGGATCGGGGATGGCCCTTGGGGGAGGTCAGCTGCTGGAAGAGGGGATGTGGGATCACCCCAGGGGATGTGGGATCGATCACCCCAGGGGATGCAGGCCCCTCCAGGCCTGGGCATCCCTGGGGGGGCCGGATCAGCCCCTGGTGGGGACAGATCCCGGATCACCTGAGGGAGATCAGTGCTGGGGTGGCTGGGGGATCACCTGGGGGTGGATGAGGGGCGTGCAGACCCCACCAGCGTGGGATCGAGGATCACCCGGGGCTCGATGAACCCTGAAGGGATGGGGGGAGTCGCTCCAGGCTTGGATCAACCCCCAAGGGGGGCGGATCTAGGACCACCCCCGGGGCTGGCTGAGGGATCGCCGCGGGGTGGGATCAAGCCCAGCCCCCGGGCGGTGTGAAACCGGGGATCGCCCGGGGGTGGGAGTGGGGGATCACAACCGGGGGGGAAGTGTGGGGGTGTCGTGAAAGGCGGGATCGCGACAGGGGGAGGGATCCATGGGATCGGGGCGGGGCGGGCGGTGCGCGCGCACTGGGATCCCCGGGGGGGTGCGCGGGGAGGGGGTGCGGGATCCCCCCGCGGGGGAGTCGGGGGGGGACCGGATCCCGCGCCTGGAGGGGGGAAGGAGGAGGAGGAGGAGGAGGAGGCGGGGGAGGAAGGGGCCGGGCCGGCGGGCGGAGGCGGGGAGCCCGCACATGCCCTGCGCCGCCGGCCAGCTCCAGTCTCCTCCTCCACCAGGCAGCAGGAACCGGGTGGGACCGAGCGCGGGCGGCCCCGGCGGCGCCTCCCCCGCCCCCGGTTCCCACCCGGGCGCCAGCGAGCTGAGCCCCCCCTCCTTTTTTTCTCTCCCCCCAACAACACCCGGGCAGACAATGGAAGGCGAGTTCGGGGGGCCGGGGGTGCGGAGAGGGGCCGGGGGAACGCGGAGCGCTCCCCCGGCCCCTCTCCGCACCCCCGGCCCCCCGGAGCGATGCGATGCGCTGCTTCATCCCCCCCTCTCCGCATCCCCCCCCGCATCCCCCCATCGTTACCGGCCGCTCTCCGCCGCGGCACACAATGGCCGGGCTGCGCCCGCCTCCGCCCGCCGCTCCTTCCCCTCCACCCGCGGTTATAAAGCCGAGACAAACCCACCTCTCCGGGCTGCTAAGGGGGAGGAGGAGGAGGAGGAGGAGGTGGTGGTGGTGGTGGTGGTGGTGGAAGAAGGAGGGAGGAGGTTGGAGGGGGGGATGTGGGGGGGAGCTCTAACCGAGCCGCCGCAGCCCCAACCCCGCCGCCGGAGCCGCTGGGGGAAGAAGAAGGAGAAGGAGAAGAAGGAGGAGGAGGAGGAGGAGGGGGAAGGGGGGGCGGGGATGCCCGGCTGGGGGCGGCCGGGCAGCTGCAGCGAGCCGGGCGAGGGCAGCGCGACCTCCCCGCACCGACCCCCGGGGAGCGGCTCCTACCCGATCCTCCCCCCCTCTCTTTTTCCCCACCGCCGCCCCCTCCTCGCTTTTCCTTTCCTCGTTTTTCCTTTCCTTTCCTCCCTTTCTTACCCCCCTCTTTTCTCTCCGCGACCCCTCCTCGAGCCCGCGAACACCCACCCACCCAGCGGGGGGCTGGAGCCCCGCTCCCGGTCCGGAGGGAAGAAAGGAAGGGAAGGGGGGGAAAGGCGGAAAAAAAAAGGGGGGGGGAGAAAAAAAATATAGATAAAATAAGGAGGAAAAAAAGGATAAAGAGGGGATAAAGCGAGGATAAGGGGAGATGAAGCGCGGGGGGGGGTCGGCCGAGCCCCGGCACGCACCGGCGGAGCGCGGCGCCCAGCTCCCGCCGCGGCGCGGGACTCACCCGGGCTCGGGAAAAACAAGCGGGCAGCGCTGGAAGCCTGCCCCCGAAATCCAGCTGCGGCACCGGGGAGGAGGGAGGGAAGGCGAGCGGGAAGGAGGGAGGGAGCGAGGAGGAGGAGAGGGAAGGGAAGGGAAAAAGGAGGGAGAGAAGGGGGGGGCACACCGGGGCCGCCGAGCCGGGCGCTGCCCCCCGCCCCGAGCCCCAGCGCGGTGCCCCCCGCGGGCGGGCGAGGCGGGCGAGCCCCGGCGGTGGCGGTGGCGGCTTCCTGCCCGCGGGGCCTGCGCGAAACCAGCCGTTCTAAAAAAAAATAATCTCTCTTTTATATCTATCAATCTACCTAAAAAAAATCGCTCTGGTGGGCGCGACCCCCTCCCCGTTCCCGTCGGAGCGGCGGCGGAGCGCCTTACCGAGCCCGGAGCGCGGCGGTGGCGGCGGCGGCGGCGGCAGCGGGAGCCCGGGGAGGAACAAAGCGCCTCCTCCAGCCCCGCCGGCGGAGCGGCGCGGCGGCGAATGGCGAGCCCGGGCGGCGGGCACGGCGCGGCGCGGCGGGGCACGGCGGCGGCGGCTCCCCCGGCGCGGGCACGTACCGGCGGGGCCGCCGCTTTGGGGGGCGGCGGGGGCTCGGGGCTCGCTCGGCGGGGCCGGGGCGGGGGAGCGGCGGTTGAACGGCGGCCAGCTCTGCAGCGCTGGCCCCGGGCGTGGACGCGCTCCAGTCCCCGCAGAGACGATCGCGCTTTCCCCCGCCTCCATGGCGCTGCGTTCGCTCTTCCAATCAGCCGGGCTGAGCGCGCCGGGATCCGCCGGGATCTCCCCGCCAGCCCCGCCGCCCCGCCGCCGCTTTCCGCCGGGTTTTTTATTGCTCTTTGCTTTTGCAACACTGTGGTGAGAAGAAAAAGAGGAGGAGGAGGAGGAGGAAGGAGAAGAGGAGGGAAAGGAGGGGGGGTGGGGTGGGGGGGGGAAGGGAGGAAGAAAAAAAATAAAAAAAAAAAAATCTCCTTACATGTGCAACAATCCTCGGCCGGCGTTTGCATAAAGAAAAAAATTTAAAAATTAAAAAAAAAAAAATAAAAGAGAGGAGGAGAAAAAAATTGAAGGGGGGAAGCGGAGGGGGGGGGGGAGCCGAGCCGGGCCCCCACGGCACGGCGGGGCCGCGCTCCTGCCCGCCCCGCGGCCCCGGGACACGGCGGCGGGGGGGGCTCTGCCCGGCGGGGCGGGCGAGGGGCAGCTTCCTCCCCTCCTCCCTCCCTCCGCTCCTTTTCTCTCCTCTCCCTCTCCCTCTCTCTCTCTCTTAATTTTTTTTAATGGAATTTCTCCAACTCCACCTTTGTTGTGCTGGGCGTCATTCCCCGCAGCCAATCCCGGCCAGGCAGCGCCTGCACATTCCCGGCCATCCCGGCTGCCGGCACAGTACGGGCCATCCCGGGCTGCTTCCGTGCCACCGGCCTCGCCGGCCGCCGCCTCGGTACCGAGCACCCCGGCGGTACCGGCTGCTTCCATAGCGCCATCCCCGCCGCCACACCGGCTGCGTGCCCGGCACCGGCCACCTCTCCAGCCCCCGCCGCCGCGGCAGCTCCCGCGGCCCCGGCTGCCGCCACGGCACCGAGCAGCCCGGGCTGGCTGCGCTACGGCCACAGGCCGCCCGGCTGCTCCCGGCCAGCTCGGGCCAGCTCCGGCCATCTGCCCGCAGCCGCCCTCAGGCCGCGGCTGCTCCCGCGTGCTCCGGGCAGCTCCGGCCATTTCGCGGCTCCCGGCCGGGCCGGCACCGGCAGCTCCGGAGCCGCCTGCGCGGGGAGCGGGAGCCGGCGCAGACCCCCCCAGGGATGCAGGAGGACGGCTGGGACTGCGGGGTCACCCAGCTCGGGGGGCTCTGGACACCTCCCAGGCTGACCGCATGGGAACGGCCGAAATCCGGGGGATTTTCACGCCTGTTTATATGGAAAGGGAAACAAGAAATATAATAATCCCTAAATCTGGATTCCCCCCCCCCATCCCCCCGGCTGGTTTGGGGGTGCGGGGGTGGTGCCTGGCTGTGCAAGTGGCTTATTTGGGCTTTATCCCGAAGGGAAGGATCAGCCAGACGGAGGGACAGGCGGACAGCCGGCTCCTCCGCCACGTCCTGCCCCGAGCTGTGCCAAGCCCGGCCAGGCGGCTCTGGCGCCGGGTGGTTAATCCCTCCTGTGAGAGCTTAAAAATAAAAATATATGTATTTATTCTGTGTGGAAAAGGGCCTAGGCTGGGCTGGATCCCTGAATTTCAGGAATTGTAGCTATTTTTCAAGAGGGGAAAAATGACAAAAGTAAAAAAACCCAACATAAAATATTTAGAGCCAATTGGGCCCAACACGTGAAAATTGACATTTTAATTTTTTAATTTTTTTTTTTTAATCAAAAAGCTGTTGTTGGAGTGTCAATGTGCTCCAGTCCCGATTCTCCCAATGTGGTTTTGTGGCTTTTGTTACCAGCAAGGGACACCGGAGTCCTGGGAATCAGCCACAGACCCTGCAGCAGGCGGGCTGGGAATGGGCACCCCCCAAATGCCCATCCCAACAACCCCCCTCACTCCTTGCCCTTCCCAGGCCTCGCTTCTGACCACAGGAATTTTTTATTTGTTGTTACTTGTGTCAATGAATATTTTTTGGGAATAAAGCTGCAGGTTTTTGCTTTTCCATGCTTTCAGTGCGCAAACAGTGACAACATCCCACTGGGCACTGCCAGCAGATCCCGGAGTGTCCCGTGTCCCCTGCCCATGGATGGCATGGAGCACCCTGTGATGCTGCAGGCACTGGGGTTCTCCCTTTCCAGGGGTGATGCTCCACCGTGATCCCCCTCTGGAGCTCAATGCTCCCCCCTCCTCATTAGCAACCAGTTAATTAGCATTTATTTCCCCCTCGTTACTCCTGACCTTTCCTAATTCCCCCCTCCATTTCCCAGGGCTGAGGCAAGTTCAAAGAAGAGCTTGACCTAAATTCCCAACCCCAAACCGGGCTGGATCCCGCGGCAGTGACCTCGCTGCCATCTCCCAGGGAACAACAAACTCTTCCCAGGGTGGAAAACGTGAGGGGTGGGTGCAGGCAGATGCTGGCCTCCATCGCCGATATTTGGGGGCAGGATGGCGCATTTGGAGCCCTCCGGATGGCACACGTCGTGGCTCGTCCATGTGAGGCCGGCACAGGGATGGGAGCTCCCAGCTCTGTGGGCCTTGGGCTGGGAAGCACCATCCGTGTGCTTCCCTCTCTGGAAAACTCGGGCTAGCAGCTGTGCTGGGCTTGGGAAAACCTGGTGGCCACACTGGGGTTTATCCCAGCCCCTCAGAGAGGCTTTGGCATTCCAGTTGGGAGCGATCCTGGATGCTGCTCCCAATTCCTGCCCCATGGAAAGGCTGGGGGCGAACGGGCACGGCCCTTCCCACGGCCCCGCTGACGGAGCCGGTGTCGCCCATTCATTAATGGGATTATGGATAATCGGGGTCAATCCAGTGCCGGGGCTGGGGGAGGGGCGGGGGCTGCTCTGTGTCCTGTGCCAGCAGCACTGGATCGGGGTGTTCCCAATCCCCCTGGAATGGGGACAGCCGTGGCAGTGGATGGTGGCAGGGTGCACTCCCGGCGTGCAGGGAGGTGGAGGGGGATCAGCTTCCTGGGATGGCTCCTGGGAGCGTCCTGGAATGGCCACAGAGAACACCCAGGGATGGTTGTGGGGAGCGTTCCGGAATGCTGGAATGCAGCGAGGATCTTGGGATTTTGGGGTTCAGTGAGCATCCCAGGATACCGTGACAAGGATCCTGGTACAGCTGCACTGTGCATTCTGGGGGGATGGACACCTCCAAAGATGCTGCTGCTCTCTTTTGGGGGGGAATTAAGGCACCACCCCAGAAAATTCCGAGCTGGAAAGAAAACACCCATTTCCTGTCTGATTTTATTAATTTTTTTATTAAAGCCTGATACAGAGGTGTGGGGAAGGGAAGCAGAAACCCCCAAAGATGGAAACATTTTTATTTCAGACACGTAATTAATAAAACTAAACCAACCCAAACACGAGGCAGCGCAGCCCTGGGTGTGGCCGCCCCTTCCCACCCCCCCACGCTGATTTTGGGGTTCCCCACTCTGATTTATGCAAAAAGGAGCAAATTTGGAGCCTGATCTGGTGCCCTGCACCCTGGTCACAACCAACCCTTGGGGCTGCCCAGGGCAGAATCAGCCCTGGCAGGAGCAGGGGATGCTCAGCTGGGTTGGGAGCAATCCCAAGGGAAATGGGGCAAGATTTGGTGAGCAAGCAAGGGAAAAATCAGGGAAAAACTACACGGATTTACCTGAAATGCTATGAAAATAAAGAGGACTAATTAACTAACTAACACCAACTTATTAGTTAAATGACGCTGCCAGACTGGTCCATAGAGTTTAGGCCCTGACCAGGGTCCTTTAAAATCATCTTTTCTAGAAAATTCTAGATTTTGCTATAATTCTCTAATATATACACACACGCACATGGCCCCACTGCGGTGGGGGCAAACCAGCCCGAAAAATAAATTACAAACCCCCCCGGTAGCATCAAATATACAGATCACTCCTTGCAGCCACTTTTTTTTTTCTCTTTTTCCTATTTTTTTTTTTTTTTCATTTTTAAGGTGCTTTTTTTTTAAATTTTGCTTGGCTCTAAGTGAATTCTACCCGCAGAAGCATCAGCATAATTAAAAGTATTTTTTTTGGTGTATTTTTAGCATGATTGTTTTCACTGTAAATGTATAAACCCCCTCGCTGGACTATTTACATCCCGACTCTGGGACGTGCTGGGAGTGCAGCGGAGCAGCTGCAAAGATCCCACGGAGCAAGCGGTGGAGAAAACGGGAGAAGGGCTCCACAGGGCGAAGGGTCTGTCCCAGCTTGTTGAAAGTTTATCTGGGGAGAGGGGCTGGGCTGGAGGTGCTCCCCCGGGGGGGTGACAGTGGGGAGGACCCCGTCCTGCTGTATCTCTGTCCCCGCCTTCCTCCTCCCTCCAGGCTCCAGCGTCTTCCTCCGGCTCCTTCCCACGCTGGGTGCCTGGTGGTGGCCTTGGGGACGGGACAGTGACACATCCCACCTTGCCACGGGTGGAGGGTGGCTCGTGGGACCCTCCCCCAACCCAGGCGACCCCTTCCCCAGCGGGCAGCAAAGTGGGGGTGAGATCACATCATCCAAAATATTTTTAAAAATAGACAAAAAAAGAAGGGAAAAACAAAAAAGGCTCCATTCCCAGGGTGGGCATGTGGGGACTGTGTCCCCAGATCCTTCTTGGTTGCCCGGTGGCCCCAGGATGGCAGCAGTGGAGAGGGAAGCGGGGCTGGGGGGGCATCAGGGGGCCAGGGCCGGCCCTTAACTGGGCATCTGCACCTCGTCGTACACGTCCGTCCCCTCTGCCTCCTCAAAGGTCACCACGGCGTCATCCGCGTCCAGCTGGAGAGGGGAGAGGCCGTGAGGGGACAGGGATGGGGACAGGGGATGGGGACAGGGACACTGACAGGGATGGAGACGGAGATGGGGGCTGGTGGGGATATGGGAATAGGGGCAGCAATGAGGCTGGGGAAAGGGGTGGGGATGGGGACAGGAATGGGGCAGGGATGGGGTGAGGATGGGGGCACGGGTGGGGTGAGGGACGCAGATGGGGACAGAGATGGGGATGCAGACAGAGGGAAGATGGAGATGGGGATGGGGAGGACAATAGGGACAGGGATGAGGCAGGGACAGGGATGGGGATGAGAACGGGAACGGGAACAGGGACAGAGGTGGGGCTGGGGACAGAGATGGGTGTGCCAGGGCTACGTACACATTTGAGCTCGATGTCCCGGAAGATCTTGGGGAGCAGGAAGCGCCGCAAGGGTACGGTGAGGATGAGGACAAAGGGCAGGGCCAGCGAGGCCGGCGTGGATTTCACCACCCACAGCACCACAAGGAAGATGATCTGGGTGAAGGTAAAGAGGTGCATCCTCCAAGTCTTCACCTGTGGGACGAGAAGCTGAGGGTTGAGGACGGGGACAGCATCCCACACCCTTCCTGAGGTGTTGGCTGCTGGGGGGAGCAAGAGCAGCGTCCCAAGGAGCCCAGCGAAGTTCAGCGCTGAAGGAGGAGGCTCTCTGGGGAGCCCCGAGCAGTTGCAGGGGTGTCGCAGCCCAGGACACCCCCAAACCCATGGCCACCCATCAGGGTCACACAGGGCTCACTCACCCGGGTGACATAGGGCTCATCGGGGTGGTACTTGGGGGGCTTCAGCAGGAGCAGGATGCGGTCGAAGAGCTGGATGCCGAAGAGGGAGGTGACCCCCATGTAGAGGAAGATGCCGAAGAGCACGGCCAGTGGAATGAACTTCAGGATGGGCTCCATCAGGATGGAGACACCTGCGGTGGAGAAGGAGAGGTTGGGGAGAGTCCCTGGGGACCCCCCCACCCTCACTGCCCATTTGGGGACCCCTCCCCAGCTCACCGATGAGCACGGCCACCAACAGGCCACTGATGCGCTGCTCCTTGACCTCCAGGATCTGGGATTTCTCGCCCGGAGCAGAAGTCTTGCTCATGACAGTGAGGGCATTGGCGTGGGTGATGGTGCGGACGGTGGTGGCACTGAGCCAGGGCATCCCGAAAAGGGCCGCCAGCCCCCCCATGGCCACGATCAGCAGCAGGTCCAGGTGGAAGCCGGTGCCCTTCACCAGTTTCCTCTCGGGCTTGCTGACGATGAGGCTGTGGGGACACAGGGACGAGTTGGTGATGCAGCACCCCGGGGAGGTCCCCTCTATTCCCAACCCACCTGGCACCCCACAGCCCTCCCCTGCCCATATCTCCGTCCTCACGTGGTGATCTGTGTCTCGAGGAAGATGAGGATGAAGACCAGAAGGGCGGGAATCACGGAGGCGAACATCATCCAGATGGGGAATGGGGACTCCTTCCCCAAGGGGTGGATAAACCAGCCCCGGGCAGACGAGTTGGTGACCTGCAGCCCTTTGGGGACGCTCAGTTTCTGGATGGGAGCAGAGATGGGGAGTGAGGGGTGGAACACAGGGACGAGCATCTGCTCCCACATCCCCATTCCCCCCAGCCCTGCCCTCCTAGACCTGGGTGTACGTGTCCTTGATGAAGAAGTCGGCCAGTGCCATGATGAAGATGGAAATGGGCACCCCAAAGTCCCCGATCAAGCGCCGGACCTGTGGGGACACCATGAGAAACCCTGAGTGGCCCCCCCAGCCCAGGGGGTTCCCCCATTGCAGGAACCTGTGATGAATTTGCACGGCCTCAGCCACCGAACCCCCGCTTTGCCCCCGGGGCAGTGGGATGGGGGACGCCACCGTGTCCCCCTGTCCTCACCTTGCCAGGCAGGAAGGAGCTGTTCTTGAACTTGCGGAGGAAGAAGGCCAGGAAGAAGGTGCCGGCCATGAGGACGAGGGACAGCAGCGCCGTGTTGGGCTCCGGCACCCCGGGCTGGAAGTCGGGCTGCAGGTTGTACTGCCGACTCAGAGGGTGATCCTTGAAAATCTGGGGAGGGAAGAGGACAGAGTGAGGGAGGGTGGGGATGGGGATCCCCTGCACCCCCCTGCCATGGTGGGAGCCCTGTGGCACCATCCCGATGGGTGCAGGATGTGAGCCAGGGGCTGGGTGAGGCTGAGAGCTCAGCACAGGCTGAGTAGGGGCGTTTTTAGGGTTGATTTTCTGAGTGGTTTTGGAAGCGGGGATGGAGCAAGGGGTGGGTGGCACAGTGGGGATGGACACGTGTGCCCCAAAATCCCTCTGTGGAGAGAAGCATGGATCATAGAATTACAGAATAGTTAGCACTGGAAGGGGCCTCACAAACTGGGAAACACCTGGAAAAGGGAAGAAAACACCAGGAGACTCCATCCCTCACCTGCATCCCACTTTTTCTATGGAAACCCGGGTGATAACCACAATCTAACCCCCCCTTCCCCACCGTGGGACCCCCGTGCCCCTCACCGTGACCAGCTTGGAGAAGGTCTCAAAGATGAAGATGAGGGAGATGAGGAAGGAGAAGATCTCCTGGGTGTAGCGGGACAGGTAGCGCACCAGGAAGCTGCCCTCGCAGGCCACCACCACCAGCACCAGCAGGATCAGCCAGAAGCCGATCCAGACCCGGCCCACGATGTATTCCAAGCCATTGCTGCTGCAGAACTGGGGAGCCAGAGGGCACAGCCCTGTCAGTCCCCTGGAGCCCCTGGCATGGGCACCCAGGTGGGCTGCACCCACGGTGGCTCCACGCTGCCTTCCTGGGATGGGGACGGTGGCACCTCGGTGTGGCAGGACCCGGTGGGATTGCCCACCCAGCAGCACCTGCCTGCCATCGCCCGTGTGGTGCCACCCACGTGGGGTCAGCTGTTTGGCATCACCTCACATCACCCCAGGGCCACAGCCCGGATGGCTCTGCCTGGCTGGTGTCATCCCTGGGTGCTCACACGGGTGGCATCACCCCCGTACACCCTCCATGTGCCATCCCCCCTGTGCCATCCCCCACGCAGTTGCGCTCTGTCCCTGTCCCAGGGCTGGTGGAGACACCCCAAGCTCGCTGTGGGGACGGCTGGCGGCAGTTGGGGGGCACCCAGGGGCGCAGGGGACACCCACCGAGTAAAAGGCTTCCTCAAAGACGAGGAGGGGTCCCGAGAAGCCGACAACAAGGAGGGGCTGGGCGCTGAGGAGGCTGAAGAGCACGCACTGCACACAGGTGGAGATGAGCAGCTCCGACACCCCCATCATCCCCTTGGTCTTCTCACCTGGCGGGGAGCGGAGCTGGTGGGAGCCGGGCTGGGGGGCAGCGCTGTGCCCCCATCCCGCACCCCTCGGCACCGGGATTAGGGACCATAGTCCCCCAGGAGCATCCCCATGGGATGGTGGAGAAGGCGGAGACACCCCCAGCCCCACGCCCAGCTGGGGGGACATCCCCGTCCCCGGGGGTGCCCCAGCCTGTCCCTCCCATTACCCAGCAAGCCTCCGAAGGTGATGGCGGGTGACAGCGCTGCGAAGTAGATGAAGATGACGGCGGCCAGGCACTGGGGGTTGAGGGCGTCCTTGATGTCGCTGAGATATTTGGGGTACCGGCGGCGGATGTCCCGCACCAGTCCCCCAAAAGGCCACCCCGTCCTGCGCAGGGGGTCATCGTCCTCCGCAGCCGCCGCCTCGTCCGGCCCTGGGGACACATCAGGTGGCCATGGGGGGACCCCGTGTGCAAGGGGGGTGTCCCGCCAGCCACGGGGACAGGGGATTGCGGGGGGTCTGGGATGGTCCCCACCGTACCCAGATCTTTTAGGAAGTCCCCGATGTGCAGCCTCTCGAGGGGTTGGTAGCGCCGTCGGAGCAGCTCCCGCTGCAGCGGGACCAGGGCGCGGAGCAGCTGTTCGTTGGGGGTCTCGGTGGGCGGCAGGACAATGCTGGCATCCAGGAAATCCTCCACGCCCCGCACCAGGTCCTGCCGGGTCTCGGCCAGGTAGGCGTCCTGGCGAAACACCTGCAGGGCGGCCCCGGAACTCAGCCAGCGCCGGCACCCCAGGTGCTGCTGGGCACCCGCCGGCCCCTGAGTGTCCCCGTGGGGACACGGGGATGAGGGGGGACGTGGGGACATGGGCCTGGGGATAGGGGGACACAGGGAGGTGAGGACAGAGGCATGGGGACTTGGGGATAAGGTGGGAGATGGGGGACAGGGGCTTGGGGACAGGGGTGTGGGAGCCAGGCACTCTCAGGCACAGGGTGGGATTGTTGGGGTGTCCTGTGCAGGGCCAGGAGTTGGACTTGATGATCCTTGTGGGTCCCTTCCCACTCAGGATATTCCATGAGTCTGTGATTCTGTGCTTGCTTGGACACGTGGGGACAAGGGCACATGGTGGCACATGGGTACGTAGGGATCAGAGAGGGACATGGCACAGGGGGACAAGCTGCAGCTCCAGGGATGGGGAGTCCGGGGTGCTCGGGGGGCTGGTGGTGGGTGACCCGTACCCTCTCGGACATCATGGTGGCGATGGCACGGCCGATCTCGTGGTAGCTGATTTGGGGGGTGTCGGGCCCCAGGACCACGATGAGGAAGCGGACGGGGAGGGACACATCGAGGACACCGTCCAGTGTCACCGCGTCCTTCAGGCGCACAAAGGCCAGCATTGGCTGCTCCAGGAAGGCTGCACAGCCTGGCGGGAGGATGGGATGGGACAGGGATCATGGGGGACCATGCACAGGGACACAGGGTGTGGGGACGTGGGGACATGGGAGCACAGAGACACGGGGACATCAAAACATGGGGACATCAGGAATGGAGATGAGGTGACACAGAGGCATGAGGGTGTGGGGTGACAAAGAGAATGGGAGAGGGGCACAAAGACATGAGGTCACTGAGACGGGTAAGTGGGCATGCAAGTACAGGGACATGGGTCACGGGGACATGGAGACACGAGGGTAGGTGGGCATGGGAGTATGGGGACACTGGGACACAGGGGACAGAGAGACATGAGGACATGGGGACAAGGGCCATGGGGACATGGGGAGAGGGGCCCAGAGAGCAGCGCTGAGCAGCAGCAGGCGGCGGCGAGAGCTGAGGACGGGGAGAGGCAAAAAAGGCACGAGAAAAGCAGCGCGTGAGCGAGCGCAGCGAGGGGCACGTGGCAAAGCTCCCCCTGCACCCCCTGGCCCTGCAACCCCGCCCCTGCACCCACCCCCTGGCCCTGCAACCCCGGCCCAGCACCCACCATCCCACTGACCACTCACCCACAAGGACCAGGGTGGCCTCGGCACCCTCTGGGATTGTCTCCAGGAGCTGGGGTTTGGGGACCCCACTCTGTTGCAGGCAGATGGATGGGAGGAATCAGCCAGCCAGCCTTGACGGCTGTCCTCCAAGGTCCCCTGTGTCCCCTGTGTACCCTGCATGTCCCCCCCCCGCCCCTGCGTGCCACCCACCACGCCCTGCGTGTTCCCCTGCATGTCCCCCTCCATTCCCAGCATGTCCCCCTCCATCCCATGTCCCTCCTTCTGTTTCCTGCATATCCCCCTACATCTCCTGCATGCCCCCACTGTTCCTGAGTCTCCCCCTCTGTCCCCTGGTGTCCCCCACTGTTCCCTGTGTGTCCCCCTCTGCAGGTGTGTGTGCACAGCTGTGTGTGCGCCTGCATGTGCCGAGGTGTCTGCACCCTGTGTGCATCTCCCAGCCCCACACCCCAGTGCCCGCCGTGCCCCCCGTGCCCCCCGTGCCCCCCATCCCCGCTCACCTGCTCCCTCCCTGCCATCCTACTCATCTCCACAGGCCGCTGCTCCCGCAGAAGCGGCCGCTCCACGTCCGCCCGGGTGGTGCCCGAGCGCTGCACCAGCGCCGGCGGCATCGTCCACACCGACTCATCCTCGGTGGGGTGGCTGAAAACATCGGGGGCGGGGATCAGACACCCCAGTGCCACCAATTCCCCCCCAGGACAGCTCCAGCCCCGTGGGTGTGCAGGTATCCCCAAAGGGGGCTGAGGGGCAGAGCTTTCCCCCCCCGAGCCTGGCTCCATCTGGACACGCTGGGGAGGATCCCAGACCCCGGGACCCACCCTGGGACCACCGGCCCTGGCTGTACCTGTGGCGCAGGAGCAGCGTCCTCATGACATCGTCTCGGTCCTGCGGCTTCATCTGCCTCTCGTAGATCAGCTGGTCGAGGAGGATGTGGACGATGGCCGGCAGCGAGGTGGCCTCCACATTGAGGAGAATGGCACCTGTGGGGACAGCACTGTCACCATCCAGCCAGCGCGAGGTCCTCGCCACCCTCCTGGCGGTCCCCAGAGGTGTCCCCACCTTTGTTCAAAGCCCGGCGGATCTCCAGGAGGCTGTGGTAGGTCAGGAAGGAGAGATGGGGCTGGCTCCAGTCCCCCGATTCCTGGAAGTCCTCCTCCAGCTTGAGCCAGTGGCCGGCCTCCATCCAGCACAAGTCCTTTGCATTGTCCAGGACCAGCTCGTGCAGCTCCACATAGCCCTGCAGCCAGAGATGGAGGGGTCAGGGAGCCCCAGCCACACCGGGGACTCCCAGGACACCCAGCATCCCCCCACAGTGCCCTGGTATCCCCTGGGCTGAGTTGTGGGGTTGGTCCCTGGGTGGCCACAGTCCACCCACCCCAGGAATGGGGAGGGAATGTGGGTCCCTGGGGCAGCACCCACCTCATGGGTGTCCTGCTGGGACAGGAGCCTCCTGCTCCCCGTTGCCTCCAGGTCCACATCGGTCACTGACACAGCTGCAAATGGAGCCACCAATGCGTTAGCCGGTCCCTGCCCCGGCCCGGACCCCTCTGGGGTCTGCTTGAAGTGCGTCCTGTCATCACCCCCATCCCAGCCCCCTTTGGGGTCGCCTGGACGTGTCTCCTTCTCCATCATCCTCACCCCAGACCCAGCTGGAGTTTGCTGGACGTGCCCCTCCGTCACCCCCCGTCCTGCCGGTGCCCACCTCGGTCCCGTCACATCCCCACAGCCCGGCCCCTGGGGCAGGGTGACAGTCTGGCGACATCACCGGGGCTGGGATGGGGACGGGGCTCGTGGCCACCGCCCTGCCACCGGCACAGCCCCAGCACCGGGCACCATCACTGGGATGGGGACACGGGGACAGCACATCCCCGGCCAGCCAGACCCCCGAGGTGTCCCTGTCCCCGTCCCCTGCCTACCTGCGGCCCCCCCTGCGCTCCCCATGTCCCCGCGGCTCCGTCCCTCTAAAGTGGGGACCGATCCCCGCGGCCGCCCTGTGTGCACCGTAAATCCCGCAGCACTTCCTTTGCTGACAGTAAACACCAGCACGGCTCCCGCCCGCCCGCTGTCACCCGCCGTGGGGACAGGCTCACCCCGTCCCCTCCGCCCTCGACGGGGATCACCGCGGTCCCCTCGCCGTCCCCAGCCAGGTCACCCGGCGGGGCCATGCTGCAGGAGCCGCATCCCGCCCTGCCGGGGGAAGGATGCTGCGCCCATGGGAGCAGGGATGGGGCCACTGTGTCCCCGACAGTGTTGGCCGTGGCACGTGGGCACGAGCGTGTCCTCGTCCCTGCCCGCCGCCACCGCCACCGAGCCGCCCGGCGCCAGCCAGCGTTCAGCCCCAAGTGGTTCTTGTCCTCACCCCAAACAAAGACTTTATTTATCCTCAATCAGTGGGCGATTACGGGCAAGTGGCAGCGGTCACCCCGCGGCGTGCCCTGACGCCCGGGCGGCCGTCACCCCGCGGAGGGTGGGACAGGGGGGTGGCAGAACCGGGACGGGCAGCGCGATGGAGGGCTGGGGTAGGGGGGGACGCCGGGGCTGGGCTTTGTCCCCCAGGGCCCCCGCGGTCACTCACGCTGCCCTTCGCCACGGCTGGGGTGTCCCGGGGGGGCCCCGGCCGAGCGCCTCTTCCCGTCCAGGTCATAAAATCCCCGGCGGCCGGGCAGAAACTGGCTGCAAAACACACACCGAGGGCACGGGGGGTCAGCGCCGGGCACCGCGGGTGCCACCAGCCTCCCCCGGTGATGCCAGTCGGGCAGGCAGAGCCCCCGCCGCGATCTGGGGACTCACCGCAGGGGCTTCATCTCCTCGGCCCTGGCCCTCCACGCCTGCAGGGGGGACCCGATGCCAGCGCCGGCCCCTGCGCAGAACAGGCGGCAGCGTTACCCCATCTGTGTCACCCCAACGGGGGACTCGAGCCCAAACACCTCCTCAGGATGGCAGCTCCAAAACAACCGTGCCTGGGGCAAGGGGATGCTCGGCAGCACGCAGACCTCCAAACTCCCCTCACCTCCCTCCCCGGGGGCTCAGGGACCTCGCGGGTCCCCAGGCTCAGCCCCACTTCGGGTACCCACAGCCCTGGCGCTGGAGGTGGCACCTCACGGCTCCAGGGCTTCGGCAAAGGGAGTCGCTGCCTTTGGGTGATGCCACCCTGAGGGTGGGTGTCCCTGCCTGACCCCGCGCCGCGAGCGAGCCCCGCTGCCAGTGCCGTGCTGGCACCCAGGAAGCGCATCCATGCAAGACGTCTGTGCAACGCTGCGCCCGTGCAACACATCTGTGCAGCCCATGCAACGCGCCTGTGCCATGCAACGCGCCTGTGCCATGCTGGCACCCATGCAACGAGGTGCCAAAACGCCATGTGTGCCCATGAGAAGCCGGCAGCCATGAACAGCCATGTCCATGCACTGCTGGTGCCCGTGCCACACCCCTGTGCCGTGCTGGTGTCCCTGCACCACAAAACTCTGCTGCCCACCCAATGGGTGACCTTGAGCCACTGGTGCCCCTGGGTGCAATGCTGGCACCCAGCTGGTGCCATCGTCCCTGCAAAGCTGTCACCCGTGTAATGCCATTGTCACATATGCAACACAGTCACTTCTGTGGCACCGGTGCTGTGTGATACACCCATGCTCTGCCACACCCGTGCAGTGCTGGCACCCCTGTGACACTGGTGCCCATGCAATGCCACCTCTGTGCAGCACTGATGCCCACCCTGCCAGTGCCCCCTGGCACCCCAGGAGCCACTCACTGCTCATCTCGCCCAGTGACAGGTGAGAGCTCTTTAGGCCGGGGTCCTCGTAGCCTTCGGGGTCCAGGCTCCTCCTCATGCCCTCCTCGTAGGACTCCTGTGGGACAGAGAGAAGGGGGTCAGCAGGGTCCGGCACCCCCAACGCCTCGCCGGGGCCGTGCCGGGGCGCAGCGGCGGAGCCGGGGCAGGGGGCCGGGTGTCCCTACCTGGCCGGGCCCCTCCATGGCTCCGGGCTCGGCCCCCGCTGCTGCCTCGGCGCGTCCCGGAGCTCAGCCCGGTGCCACCATAACCCAGCGCTCTGCGGGGCGGGCGCGGGGGAAACGAGAGAGAACACGTTAGCAGAGAGCAGGGCACCTCTCGGTGCCCCGGGGACTGGGGTTTGTCCCCTGGAATGGGGCTGGGGCTGGACGCCGTGGCCGTTCCCGCAACCCCTGCCTGCCTAACCCGCTCCCCACGGGCTGGGAGGTTCTGGGGTTGGGGGTCCCCGGGGAAGTCATGCCCTGCCCTGTCGCCATCCGGGATGGGAACCGACGTCAGGACATGGCAGAGCCCCGGCAGCTTCCCACCAGGGACGTGGCATCCCGCCCTGACCCACCCACACCCACGCACACGATGCCCTGTGCACAGGGTCAGGTCCTGCACGGACCCACACCCAGGGACTGGGATCCCACACGACCCTCTCGTGTGTGGGTGGGGGTCCCGTATAGTCCCACACACACGGGCTGGGGTCCTACACAACCCCTTGCACGTGGGTGGGGGTCCTATATAGACCCACGCACATGTCTGGGGTCCTACACAGCTCCTTGCAACCCCTTGCACATGTGTGAGGGTCCTGTATAGTCCCACACACACGGGCTGGGGTCTCCCACACAGTGCCCAGGTCCCCCAGCACACGGCCCCAGCCCCTGGCAGAGCGAGGTGGGGAGAAGGGGGAAAACTGAGGCACAGCTGGACTCACGGGACACCCCAAAACCGGGCGGGATGAGCACCCCACAGCCCCCCAGGGTGCACAGCTGGGGAGGTCCCTGCTGCTGCCCTTCCATCAGCACCCAGATCCTCTGCCTGCACCCCCAGTGACCCCCTGTGTCCCCTGTCCTCCCCTGCGTGTCCCGTGCCCCCCCCGGCCCCCGCAGCTGCCCCGGGGCTGTGCCGCGGGACAACCGCCAGGGGGCGCCCTGCCCCGCACTCCGCCCCCCAAATCCGCCCCGGGGCAGCCCCGGAGGGACCCGGGGGTCCGGACCCCCCAAACCCCCTCACCCGTGAGCCCCGTCCCGCCCCAGCCCCGAGTCCCTGAGGAGGGGCGTCATGACCCGGGACCCCCAACCCCGCTGCTCCAGCCCCGCCGTGGGGACCCCCACAGCTCGGGGGGACGAGGGACTCCGGCTGTCCTCCGCCAGCCCGGGACAGGGACCCCACATGCGGGCTCAGGGGCAAGGTCAGGGCGTGGGCGGCTTTGGGGAGAACCAGCCCCCCCAGATCTCACCGGGGTGATGCAGGAGCTCGCTCCCGTCCGGGGGTGGCGGGAGCCGGGGTGGGGTCCCGGACACCCCGCGGGGGCCACGGGATCCCCGGTGGGGCCACACGGGATCCCCGGCGGGGCGCGGGAGCCGCGGCGGGGCCGCAGGATCGACGGCCAGCCTCCGACTCGGCCGTGTCCTTCCTGCCCCGCCTGGCCCCGGGGCCGGCGGCCCCCGGCCCCCAGCCCGGCCTGTCCCGGGCCCCCCCGGCCCCCCCAGCCCCGCCGGCGGCTCTTGCATCAGCCCGGTGCGCCGGGCTGTGCCCCGCTGATAACGCCCGACACCGGGCGTCGGCCCCTGCCCCGCTCCACCCGCTGTCCCCCGCTCTGCCCCGCAGCGCCCCGGGCCGGGGTGCGGGGCCGGGGACCCGCGGGGTGCTGCGGCACCCGGCAGCGAGATCACCCGGACCCCCGAACGCATCCCTGTGCCACCCCGCGCTGTACAGAGCCCACAGAGCCCCTGTGGAGCCCACGCTCCAGCCCTGGCACCGATGGAGCACGGCCTGGCCCACGAACCCCCCGGGCATGCAGGGCCCCCCGTCCCACATCGTGTGCCCGGGATGGACTCCAACCTCCCGCACCACACACCCCACGTGCGGAGCCCGTGTCTCCCACACCGCACAGCCGACGTGGTCCCTATGGAGTCCATACATCCCACACCATCCAGGCGGCGTGGCTGGGGTCCTCCTGCAGTGGGTACAGCCACCACGGCTCCCTATGGAGTCCGTACATCCCCTGCCATGCAGTAACGTGACTCAGGACTGGGCTCACACCTCCTACACCAAACATCCTGCACGGCTCCACACGGAGCCCACACCCCGCACCATCCACGCCCCGTAACGGGGATCCTTCTGCCGCCACCACGGCTCCGTGAGGACCCCGTGTATCCCACCCCATCCATGGGCATGGCTGGGATCCCTCCTGCCTCCTCCCGCGGCTCCGCATGGAGTCAGTACATCCCAAACCATCCACGCAACGTGGGACTGCTCCTTCCGCAATGGGCGCAGCCCCGAGGCTCCGTGTGGAGTCCATCCATCCCATGCCATCCATGCAGCACGGCAGGGATCTTTCACCCGGCAGGTGCCCAACACGGCTCAGCACGGAGCCCATACATCCCGTGCCATCCCATGGCTGGCACCCCTCTGGTGGCTCCCTATGGAGCCCATACATCCCGTGCCATCCCATGGCTGGCACCCCTCTGGTGGCTCCCTATGGAGCCCATACATCCCGTGCCATCCCATGGCTGGCACCCCTCTGGTGGCTCCCTATGGAGCCCATACATCCCGTGCCATCCCATGGCTGGCACCCCTCTGGTGGCTCCCTATGGAGCCCATACATCCCGTGCCATCCCATGGCTGGCATCCCTCTGGTGGCTCCCTATGGAGCCCATACATCCCGTGCCATCCCATGGCTGGCACCCCTCCCACCGCGTGTGCCCCCTGGCTCCCTATGGAGCCCATACCCCCCATCCCACAGCACCTCCCACCCCAACACCCTCTGCTGACGCCCCACGCCAGGGGCACCCCAGGTGCCCTCCCGGCCCCGCCATCCCCCCGCCCACCCCATCTTCCCCCTCCCAGTCCCAGGGACACCCCGAGGTGACCCCGCACCTACCCCTGGGGTGCCTCCGGACGCCCCTGCCCGCGCTCTGCCTGCGGCTGCCCGGGGTGTGAGACGCCAGTGCCTGAGTCACGCTCACCTCCCTAATCTCGCCCCCCCCGGGCTCACCCGGCCCCCCCGGGGCCCCCCATAAAAACAAGGTTATCGGGGTGCAACATCTGCGGGGTGTAAAGCTGCGCCCGGCTAAGCCCCGCCTGTGTCCCGCTGTCCTGCCGTCCCTCACCCAGCCCTGGCACCCCGGGACCTGCTCCCACTGCCCCCCTTCACCCCCCCAATCTTGTTTACCTCCGGGTTTCCCTGGAGGGAATTCCCGGGATCCCCCCGGTTGTCCCCCCCTTTCTGCGGGGGTTGTGGTGTTCTCTTTTAAAAAAAAAAAATTGAAAAAAAGGGGGTTCCTGAGGAGGTTCCCTTGGGGAGGAGGCGCGGGGGGGACACGGGGATGGGGTGTCCATCTGCTCCATGGGATTGCTGTCACTGGGGTGCCCTGGAGAGGGGTGGGATGCTTTGGAGGAGGGCGAGGGGTGTGTGTGCACACGCGTGTGGGCCTCTGCATTAGGCGTGTGAGGGAGGCACATCCTTGCGTGTGTGCACAGCTACGGAGCTGCGCTCACACCCAGGACACCCAGGGATGTGTGTGTCTCTACGTTTGCAGCCTTTCTAAAAGGATCTCAGCCCCAAAATCCCAATCCCAAAATCCCAATCCCAGATCCCAGGGCAAGGGTGAGGTGGGGAGCCTTACACACACACACACACACACACACAATTCCACACCAACCCCCAGCACTTGGGGACTCCCACAGGGTCCCCCCAGCAGTGAGGTGACACCGGTGCTGTCCCCACTGTGCCAGACCACTCTGGGGCCCACCCAGGTTGGGGGCTTGGTCCCACACGTTGGGGTCCTGGTGGCACCCAGAGCGGGTGGAGGGGTGGTGCTGGGTCTGGGTGTCCCGATAACGGCCCCCAGCCTTATCTGGGTGCTGCCAAGGGCTCCGCTCCCTGCACGGCCATGGGGATTTTGGGGGTCCCTCCCCGCATTGCACCCACCTGTCCCCCAGCTGGGCTCTGTTGGCTGAGGTCCCCTTGGCAGGGGCACAGGGGGTGTGTGGCACCCTGGTGGGCACAGGGAGGTGGGACATGTCCCCATGGGGATGTCTGTCTGCTGAGGGTGACTCTGATTTATTCGGGGGCTGTGGAGGTTTGCGTGGCTGCTGTGGGATTCACACCCCCCCCCCCCTTCCCGATTTCTCTGTCACAACAACGGGGAAACTGAGGCACAGTGAAAAACGGGGGGGAGGGGGGTGCCCCCAGCACAGTCAGCCCCCGCCCCCCCCGGTGAAGGGGGTCCCCCGCCCCCCTCAGACCCCGAGGGGACGGGTGGTGCTCAGCCCCCCAAAACGGGGATTGAGGCAGGGCAAGGCAAGGGGTGGCGATCTGGGCTTGGGGTGACCAAAAGACCCCCCCAAAACCCCGGGGGCTGCCCCCTCCCCGTGGCTTTACCCACGGGGTCCCCCACCGGTGGCACGTCATGTCGGGGGACTCCGGCCCTCCCCTCTTTATTCTCCCCCCCCCTCCCCCGGGGAGAGATTTGGGGGGCCGGGGGCGGGGAGAGCATCCCTTTGGGGGGGGGGCGGCGCACGGCCCGTGGCGTGGGCACCGGCGGAGCAAAGCCTGCGCGGTGCGGGGGGCCGCGGCCGTGGGGTGGGGGGGTCCCCACGGGGGAAGGGGCATCGCCCGTGGCCGTGGCGTCTGGGCCGCTGGATGGAAGCGAGCTGGGTGCCGGCTGCCATGGCTCTGGGGCTCTCCTCCAAGAAAGCTTCCTCCAGGAATATCGCCGTGGAGAGGAAAAACCTCATCACCGTCTGCAGGTGGGGGGCAGGCGGGGGGGGGCCCAAAATCGGGGGGGAGAGGGAGCGGGGGGAGGGAGAAGCGACCACCGCGGCTGGGGATGGAGGAGATGGGGGGCGGGGAGGGGAGGCGGTGGGGAGGAGGGTTGGGGGGTTCCTCCCTCCCCCCCGCCGCCCCTTCACCCTTTGGGGGGGATTTGTTGTTGCTGCAGTCGCTTTTTGAGGGGGGGAAATTCGGATTTGGAAGGGGGAGGAGAAGGATGGGGATGCGGGAAAGGGGGGGGCGCGGAGCTGCGGGGCCGCGGAGCTGCGGGCGGTGGGGCCGGGGCCGCGGGGCTGGGGGGGGGGGTCCAGGGGGTTCCGGGGGGGGCTGCGGGGATCTACAGGGGCTTCGGGGGGTCGGGATGGGGGAGACGGGGGGCTGGGGACACAGAGACAACATGGAGGCGGCCAGTGCGCGGGTGTCGGGGGCCACTGGGGATGGTGGGGGGATGCAGGGGGGAGCGGAGGGTGGAGGGGGTGCTGGGGGAAACGGGGTGCGGGGGGGGGGCTGGGGTTAGGGACCCCCATGCGGGCGGGGGGCCCAGGAAGTGACGTCAGGGCCCCGCAGCGGCGGGGATGGGGGATGAAGGATGGAGGATGAGCGTTGTCATGGAGACGCCCGGCTGGACCGGGATGGGGGGCAGGAATGGGGTGGAGGGATGGGGCGGGGGGGTGCTGGTGGTTCCTGCCGGGGCGCGGGGGGGGGAGTGACACCCCCCGGGCCCCTGGTGAGGGACTGGCAGTGCTGGGAGTGCTGGGAGTGCTGGGAGTGCTGGAGCCTGGCCCAGGGCTGGGGGGGATGTGGGGGCACCAGAGCCTGGGCAACCTGGCAGGGACCCCCAGGGCCTCACGTTGGGGTCTGGGGACCCCAGGGCTCCTCACCATGGCACAGGGCATCTCCAGACCCTTCTGTCATTACTTGGGGACCTGATGGATCTCCTTGCCGTGGCATGGGGCATCTAAAGACCCCGTTGTCACCACACGGAGACCCTCTGGATCTCCACCAGGATGCCTTCAGCCCTCCCTGCTGTGTCATGAGGCACCTCCAGACCCCACTGCCACGATGAGACACCCTCCACCTGCTGTCCCGAGGATCCCCACAGGCAGCTGTGTCCCACAGACGGGGCGATCCCCCCGAGCAAACACCTGCCCTGTCCCGCCCTGTCCGGCCGGGCTTGGCGGGATCCGTGTCCTCGGCGTTGCTGTGCCCCGAGCACGAGCGGCCGGGCGGAAGGGGAAGCCATCACCGCCCGCGCACGGCCAGGGAGGAAGGGGGCCTTTGTTCGCCCTTCCTGGCCACTTGCACAGTGGGGAGCAGCGGCCGCCCCTGGGGGTCCCTGGGGACGTGGGGACAGGGGGTCACCGAGCCACAGCCCAGCCCGACGCCCTCTTCCCACTGCCGGAAGCGGGAGCCAACAGCTGGAAAAGTGCTTTGCTCTGGTGCTGAATCCTCGTGTGTGCCAAGGCTGGGAGGTGGATGCTGGGCGCGTGTCCCCTCCCAGCTGCGACGCCCATCCCTCGCCAGGTTCTCGGTGAAGACCCTTCTGGAGAAGTACACGGCGGATCCCATCGACGACTCCTCCGAGGAGTTCGTTAACTTCGCTGCCATCCTCGAGCAGATCCTCAGCCACCGCTTCAAAGGTAATGGTGGCCTCCAGGGCTGTCCCTGTCCCCATCCCTGTGTCCCATGGTGGATGGGAACAATGGGAACGCACATGCCGGCACCAGGAAGCGTGTCCAGCTCTGGTGGAGGGGCTTTGCTGGCACAGCAGCCCCTGAGCGCAGCCCATGGGTGCCCGCAGGCCCCGTCAGCTGGTTCAGCTCTGATGGACAGCGTGGGTTTTGGGATTACATCCGCCTGGCCTGCAGCAAGGTCCCAAACAACTGCGTCAGCAGCATCGAGAACATGGAGAACATCAGCACCTCCAGGGCCAAGGTCAGGCAGGCACCAGCCCTGTCCCTGTTCCTGTCCCTGTCCCTGTCTCTGTCCCCATTCCTATGCCTGCCCCTGTTTGCATTCACTCCACCCTGACCCTGGTACATGGACCCATCTACATCCCATCCCATCCCATCCCATCCCATCCCATCCCCATCCCACCCCTCTGTGCCCCCACCTTGCTCCCTTCCCCCTGCCCTCCTGCAGCTCCATCCCACCCCACAGGGCCCCACGGGACACAACGGGAGCTGGGGGTCCCCACAGTACTGAAAATGGGCTGAAAGCCACTCCTGTGTGGGGACCCCCATCTGCTGGTGCCCGGAGTGCCGGGGGTGGGTGGGAATACGGGGGGCAGCTGTGGGGGGCACCCCGTGGCTGCCGCCATCCTCAGGACTGCCCGGGGCGCTGCCTCACAGGGCCGGGCCTGGATCCGCGTGGCGCTGATGGAAAAGCGAATGTCCGAGTACATCTCCACGGCCCTGCGGGACACTCGGACCACCAGGTGAGCAGCCCCAGCCCTGCCGGCCATGGCCACACCTGCACCAAGGGTGTGTGGATGTGCTGGGGTGGGTTTTGGGGTGCCGGGGTGGGTTTTGGGGTGCTGGGGAGGCACATCCAGCTGCGTTTCTCCGCAGGCGGTTTTACGACGACGGGGCCATCATGCTGCGGGAGGAGTCCACGGTGCTCACGGGGATGCTCATTGGGCTCAGTGCCATTGACTTCAGGTAGGGACAGGTGACACAGTGGGACACAGGACCCGCCTGACCCTCTCGGGATTCCCTGACCCTCTACTCCTTCTCCTGCTGCCTCTGCTCAGCTTCTGCCTGAAGGGAGAGGTGATGGACGGTAAAACGCCCGTGGTCATTGACTACACGCCCTACCTGAAGTTCACGCAGAGGTAAGAGCCGGGGTGCCCCTCCCTGGGACGGGGACTCCCCTGTCTCTCCCCTAGCCCCACGATGGGGCTCCCTGAACGTGTGACCCCCCAGCTATGACTACCTGAGTGAGGAGGAGGAGCGGGGCAGTGTGGAGAGCAGCACGAGCGAGGACAGCTCACCTGAACACCCCTACCTGCCCCTGGTCACCGACGAGGACAGCTGGTACAACAAGTGGCGCAAGATGGAGCAGAAATTCCGCATTGTTTATGCCCAAAAGGTACCGGGAGCCAGGATGGGGCTGTTGGGGTATCAACTCCCCCAGGATGCTTCAGCCTGGAGCATCTCTGCCTCTGCATCCCCACTCCCACAGCCCAGTGGGACCCTCAGCCCTACATCCTGCTGCTGTGGTGACCCAGCCCACTCCTTGTCACTCCAGATGGCCCTGGGGACATTGGGGGTGGTGGCAGTAGGGCACCACTGACAGTGGCCTCACGCAGGGGTACCTGGAGGAGCTGGTGCGGCTGCGGGAGTCACAGCTGAAGGACCTGGAGGCAGAGAACAAGCGGCTGAAGCTCCGGCTGGAAGAGGTGATGGTGCAGAATCAGCTGGAGAAGAGAGAGCTGGAGGGTGTCATCCTGGAGCTGCAGGAGCAGCTGTGAGTGGGGACCCACCGCCCCTGCCAGGGGGCTCGGGGACTGGGGGTCTTCCCTGGAGCCAGGGTGTCCCACAGGCTCTGGGTGGTCCCCAGTGCCCCACCGATCCCGAGGGGCAGGGTGAGGGGTAGTCCCTGGTCCCCCGTGCGTCCTGTGGGGTGTGATGGGTACAAGCTTCCCAGTGCCTGGGTGCCTTGTATTCCCTGTGGGACATAGAGGGTCCCCAATGCCCCACATGTCCCGTGGGCTGTGTCCCCTGGCGGGTCCCCAGCACTGGCGGCTGCGCGACGTGCTGAGCACCCGCCTTTGCTGCAGGACGGGGCTGATCCCGTGTGAGAACCCACAGCTGGCCCAGCTCTCCAAGGAGATGGTGACACCCCTGGTCAATCAGTGGCCCTCTCTGGGGACCCTCAATGGCAACGAGAGCGGCTCGGACAGCAAACTGTACAGAAGGTGAGCTCACAGTGGGGGCGGAGACCTGCACGCAGCATCTGCCCTACCCCGGGGGGACACGGGGCGTGGGAGGGGCAGAAGGGCTGTGCCAGCCCCAGGGGGCTCAGAGCGTCCCTCCGCAGGCACAGCTTCGTGAGCACCGACCAGCTCTCGGCCGAGAACAGCCTCAGCTCCGACTCCCAGCGCCTGGGCGAGGGCAAGCGCGAAGGGGAGCCCTGGGGGCCCTTGGGTAAGCCCCCCCACCCACCACAGGGTGCCCCCGGGGCTCAGCACGTCTCCCCGCATGCACCCAGGTGTCCAGACCCACCAGCAGCCCCCTCCTCATGGTTGGGATGCTGCCCCAGCAGTGCAGGGACACCCAGGTCGCCCCCAGAGAGGTGGTCCCCGTTCCCCCGGGGTGGCAGGGCTGGGACACGAGGCCGAGCCCGCTGTGACGCCCCGCTCTGCCCGCAGGGAAGGACCCCACGCCCTCCATGCTGGGGCTCTGCGGCTCCCTGGCCTCCCTGCCCAGCTGCAAGTCCCTGGCCAGTCTCAAGTCCAACGAGTGCCTGGTGAGCGACAGCACGGAAGCCAGCCCGACCCGCAGCCCCAGCTGAGAGCCCCGGCCCCCGCGCCGCCCCCCGGCCCGGCCGCCCGGCCCAGGACTGAGCTCGGCCCGCCCTCGCCGCCCCGGCGACAACGAGGGACTCGCCGAACCCACCGGGGAGGCTGGGGACCGGCGTCCCCCTCCCCATCTTGAGACCCCACCACGGCTGCGCCTCGGCCCCCCAGCCTGGACCCCGGCTGGAGACATGGACCTGCTGGGATGGGGGATGCAGGACCGGGACCCAGGCGAGCTGGGGATGGGGGAACGAACTGTGCCATGGTGGGGGGGACACTGGGAGCGACAGCTGCTGGGGAGCAAGGGGGTGAGAGTCCATCACGGCCCCGCTGTCCGTCCTGCTCGGTCCTTGGTGCCCGCCCGGGCTGCGCCTGCCTGGCCTCCCCCCTGCACTGGGGGGGGTGCCTGTCCCCCCTTGCAGCAGCATCCCCACAACAGGGGTAGGACTCTTCTTCCCCCTTCCTCCCCTGGGTTTTTGGGTTGTTTTGGGTGATTCTGGTTTTTATTTCAGCCCCATCTGCCTTGTTGGAGCAAAAGGAATCAATAAACGCAGCAAGCAGAGCTGGCCTGTCACCCACCTCCCCAGCTGGGACTGGGGGGGACAGACCCCTTGCGCCCCCCCTGCCATGAGGTTCTGGCCCAGGCAGAGATGCTGGGGGGGTCCAGTGAGCCTCCTCCAGCCCCTCTGGGCAGGGAGAGCACCTTCAGGACACAGCAGATCACCAAGGATGGGGCATCCCCTGGCCCATCAGCAGTGGGTGCTGCTGGGAGGAGGACGGTGGTCCTGGGGTTCCCTAACCCCCCATAAACGCCCAGCAGGGACCCTGTGGGGGACAGTACCGTGCCCACACAACAGGGCTGTGGCCGTCACCCCATGGATGCCTCTACAGCCCCCCAGCACACAGAGAGAAATCCTTCCACTAAGAGACAATGATTTTATTTAAGAAAATAGGAGAAGTTCCCCCCACGAGTCCCGGGGTAAGGGGGGCAGTGCCCACAGAGCTGGGGCAGGCCTTTGCAGTGAAAGGATGGGGCAGGGGTGCCACAATGGCCCCCCGGAGCAGCAGTGAGGTCTGTGACCACACAGGGTCTGTCCAACCCAGGGTCTGACAGGGGATGGGGACATCCCGAGTGGGAGGAGAAGTCCAGAGGCAGGGAGAGGGTCCCGACATGCCCCAAGCCATGCAGAGCCAGCAAGGCCAGGCTGTGCGTGAGTGATGGTCAGGAGGGGCAGATCCCCAGGCAGAGAAGGGCTGGGGGGCCTGGGCAGGCAGAGAAGCCCCCGAGATCTGGGGTTTGGTCCTCACCAGAGTCCCAGCTCCATCTCCTGCCAGGCCAGGTCTCCTGGGACACCCCATCCTTGCCAGTGTCCATGAATCCAGCAGCAGCATCTGTCCAGCCCCAAGGAATAAGTGTGGGGGGCTCCATATCCCTCCAGTGCCACAGCAGCAGGCACAGGTGTCCCCCAGAGTGGCTGGATGGGGAGTGGGGCCGGGCTGGCCCTGGCTCCATGTGCGGGCAGCGGGAGGCAGAGCGGGAACGAAGGCACTTGGGCTCTGCACAGCCGAGTGCGGATCCTGCTCCCGGGACACCTGGATGGAGCAGGGCTGGCACCGCCCCCCGGGCACAGCCACATCCAGCCCTGCCCCAGGCCCGCTCACAATCCCCGCAGCCGCCGCTCCTGGTTCAGCTTCTGGAAGAAGCTCTTGCCAAATTCATAGGTGCTGATCATGATGGCGCAGGCAGGTGCCACCTTGATGACGCGGGGCAGGAACCCTGCAAGGACAGTACCGTGAGCCCTGCGGTGACACCTGGAACGCCAGCAAGGGGCCTGGGCACATCCTCACCTGCAAACAGCCCCCGGGTGCCAGACTCAGCGCGGATCCGCTGCATGAGCAGCCAGGTGGAGGAAGGCTTGGAGGCTGTGACTGGGGGGAGAGGAGAGCGGGTGAGGATTGAGGGACACCCACAGGGAGTCCTGGCACCTGCCTGGAGCCTGGCCCCTCACCTGGGTGCACCTCACTGTCTCCCAGCTCGATCTGCCGCTGGGTTTTGACCACGTCGAAGGGCAGTGTCAGCACTGCGGCCACCTGTGGGGTTGACACTGGACAGTGAGCCAGGACCTGGCGTTCCTGCCCAGTGCCAGCTGTTGTCACCTCCCAGCACCATCCCAGTCCCATTCCTCCCTCCCTCCCACAGGGGCCAAGCCCTGCAAGGGAGCCCCAGTGTCCCAAACTCACCGCGCCAGAGATGGCCCCGGATAGGAAGCTGACCATGAACGTGGCCTCGTCCAGCCAGGCATGCCTGCAGAGCCACGTCCTCACCAGCTCGTAGTTAAACCAGTACAGAGCTGGGGGAGAGGAGACACCAGTGCTACCACTGGGCACCCTGGACATGCCAACCCCCCACACCAGCGCAGGGCTGCCCTGGGCCCCCCAGCCGTACCCGAGAAGGGGACATCCCGCAGCACAGTGGGTCCCCAGCCTCTCCAGAGGGACAGCCAGCCGTCCTGGGCCACTGCTGACTGGATGCAGACCCGCAGCTCACGGTAGCTGAGCTGCCGGGACTGCATCTTGGTGCGGATCAGCTCCAGGGGGCTGATGACTGTCACAGCACCCACTGCAACAGAAGGGACACAGGGAATGAGCTCCATCCGCTCCAGCGGCTGTCCCAGAGCCATCAGCGTCATGCTGGGAGAGCCAGGCACTGAGACCTGCCACGCTCTGCTGCCAGGACACAGGGTGGGCACGGGGGGACCCCAGAGAGGAGGGGTACTCACGCCTGGCGAGGGCCCCGGCCAGCAAGGGGATGTAGTGGCTCCGGCTCCCCGTCCGGGTTTGCAGGTAGTCCCGGAGCTGGTCGTAGGTGGTGAAGTAAATGACAGTGGCTGGCACAGCCATGACCCTGCGAGGAGGAGAAGGGGTGTGAGGGGCACATGTCCTCCCTGGGGGCTGGTAGGGGGCTTGGGACCGATGTCTGTGTGCCTGGGCAGGTGGCAGCAACCAGAATCCCCAAACTCACAGGGTGGGGGGCAAGCCGCTCCACAGAGACCTGATGCCCTCATAGCGTGTGATCTTCACAAAGGCATCCTGGGGAGCGAGTGGAGCACCAGGGACAGGAGTTACAGGCAGGAGACAGACAAACAACCCCCCAGAAAACACCCTGACACCCCTCTGGGATGGGGAGACCCCTGCCCATGCCTGGAGCTCCTACCAGTGTGCCAGTGAAGTGGGTGGGGGCCTTGTACCAGGCGGTGCAGCCGTTGCCATTCTGGCAGACATACAGGTGGTCCATGAGCCCATTGCAGTAGAGGAAACACTTCCCTGAGGAAACAACGGCATCACCATTACACAGGAGACCCCTCCCCTCTGCCCATGCCCAGCACATCTGATCCCAAAGCCATCAGCTCTTCCAAGAAGGAGCCAAACCCATAGTGCTTGAGCCCAGTGGGGACCTGTCTGAGACCATGGCCAGGAGAGGAACAACCCTCCAGCACGGGTCTGACCACGGCCAGAACCATGGGGTGGGGGACACACAGCTCCATGGCAGGGATGGGGACACAGCAGGACCCACTGCCAGCAGCGGGAGAGGGTTTATGCCTCACTTGGTCTTGCCTCTGCTGCCCTGGCACAGTGGGGACATCAGCATTGGCCCCTCCACTGTGCTCTCAAGCCAGGCACAGGGACACCGGACAGTGGAAATCCAAGGGGACTTCGACATAGCAGCAGGACAGAGTGACAAGACAGGGGGACCACAGACAGCCAGGCCTGCTGCACAACAGATCCCCACAGATGTGGCACAGCCAGCCCCAAAGCAGGGCTGCAGGGGCAGCCTGGGCTGGGGACAATGCCAGCCCCCACACCGCAGGGATGTCCCCACAGCCAGAGGAGCCCAAGCCACCACCAGCGGAAAAGCAAACCATGATGAAGGCTTGGGAAAGCAAAGCCACTGGCAGCAGGAGCCCCCTGCATACTCACATGTGGCCGGCTGAGCGCCCCAGGGCACTGACTGCGCTGGCAACGCTGAAACACACAATGGGACACACTGGGACACACTGAGCAACCACACGGGGACGTGCCACCACCTGGGGCTGGGGCACACGTGCGTGCTACAGCTCCGAGCCAGGCAGTGGGAGAGCTCTGTGGGTGAGGGGGCTGCATGCCCTCACAGCCATTTCCCAAGCAGTTCCTATTGTCACCAAACCAGTCCCTTGGGGCCAGCCCCAGCCCACTGAGCCCACAAGAAGGGGGAGAGCCCATGGGGAGCAGCATGGAGACTGGAATAAAGGCAGGGGGGGAACAGCCAGCAGCTGCAGCAGGCTGAGCCTCAGCCCCGCTGCCTGGAGGGCTGGGGGCTGCCAGGCACAGCGCTGACCCCCTTGGCACCGGGCTGCGGAGGGAGAAGGACAGAGCCAAGCACAAGCCCAGCTCCCCCAGCAGGGCCCCGGAGCCCGAGGACAAGGGGCCCACGGTAACCTGCCACCTCGCGATGGCCCCACGCTGCAGAGCCGAGACATCCCTGCCACCAGCTCTGCCAGCTGAGACATCCCCACGGGCTGCTCGCCTCGGGGGCTGGCTGCAGCCCTCGGCCCTGCCCCAAGCACGGCTACCTTTGGAGAACGGGGTCTTCTGGGCCTGCAGCCGGATCTTCACCACGTCCAGCGGCGTCACTGAAAAGACACCATCCTTTAGCCATGACACCCCTGTGCCAGCCCCCCACCCTGGCGCCCACCCTGGTGCTCACCAAAGAGGGAGGTGAGGATGGCACCCGTCCCTGAGGCCAGCATCTGCTGCAGTGGCGTGATGCCCCCACCGAGGCTCGGTGACACCTTCTCGGCCATGGCACTGTCCCCCTGCAACGCACGGCGGGGGATGCTCGAGGCTGGGGGGTCCCTGTCCGGGGATGAGGCCCCCAGGGAGCCCCCCCGGCATCCCCACTCCAGCAGTGCAAGGACAGGTGTCCCACGCCCGCTGTGCTATCGCTGTGCAACACGGCAGCCGAGGGGCCCCCACAATCAGGGTGCCCTGGGGGGGGTGACAGGGACTGGCTCCCAGGGCTGGCCCAGCCCTGATAACACCCTCTGGCCCCACACTGGCAGCAAGCCCAGCCTGGCTGGAGAGGTGGAGACAGTCCAGCCTTCCACGCCCTTGGGGAAGGAGGATTGTCCCCTCCCTGCACTTGGAAAATTAAGGGCAGGAAGGAACAAAGTCCAAAGACCAGCCACGCTGTGACAGCCCCCCCCAGCCCCGGCTGGGATGGCAGCAGGGCCCAGTGCCGCCACGGCAGGACACCAGGGAGGGGAGATCCCCCTTGTGAGCTTGCAACAAGCACCCCAAAAAGGGTTTAGGCATCCCAAATCTTCTGCCTGATCCCACTGGGGCTTGGCAAGGCTGCAGCCTCCAGGACTGGTGTGCTGCCCTCGGGAAGCAGGGGATATCACACCCTTTCCAGGGAGAAGGACCCTCAGCACATTCAGCACCAGCTGCTCCCTCTCGCTGCAGCCTGGGGATGATTCTCATGCTGGGACGGGGCTGTAGCAGGAGGGTTTCCAGGCTTTGGGACCCCACAGGGTTCTTTAAAGCCTGGGAATGCAGCAAAAAACCTTCACCATCTGACTCAGCAATTTGCAAGGTCAGACAAGTCATAAATCTCTGCTTCACAGGCTCTGGAATTGTTGGGTGCCCAAGGCTGCAAGTTGGGACAGGTCTATCCTGAAGTCGCATGTGCCAGCCCCACCGGGAGCTGGGTCTGTCCTGGCACACGTGCCAGCCCCACTGGGCGAGCTGGACCTATCCCAGCACTGCACACGTGCCAGCCCCGCCAGCAGCTAGGCCTGTCCTGAACCCACACACTCCAGTCCCACAGGATCTGGGCTCTCTTTGGGCACAGGCCCCAGTGTGCCCATCAGGGGAGGGCAGCATGGCACGTGCCCCACTGACCCCACAGCCATCGCAAAACTGGGCAGGGCAGAGCGCTGGCTCCAGATTGTTCCCTCTGACCCTGCCCTTCTGCTCAGCCTGACGCAAGCCAGGGGAAATCTCTTGCTCCCAGCTCTGCCGCACCAGATAAACTCACTACTTATACGTGACATGCCCCAGCACAGCCCCTCTGCTGGTGTTGCGGGAGCGGGGCTCCTCCAGGGCTTCCTGTTTGTATCCAAGCTCCCTTCTCAGCTGGGAGCTGATCCCTTTTCCATGCAGGATAAAATAAGTCCCTAAACCCAGAGCCCCTGCTCCACCTGGAGTGTCAGTGGTGCTGGGTATTGGCACGGTGATGATCGGGACAAAAAAAGGGGGAAAACAAACATGAGTTAAGATGACCAATGCAAAAAATTCCCCGGGACGGGGGGCTGCGGGGAAGCTCGAGGGTTTCTTCCCGGACTGGAAGGGCCCAGCTGTCTCCAGCCCTGAGCCAGAGAGAAATCCTGCCGGCAGATCCCCGGCACTTCCTAGAGCCTGGGCTGCTCCAGCCTCGGGGATGTGAAGCTGGGTCCCCATCATCTCTCCCAGGGGGTGTCCAGACAGCACGGGGATCTCATCCTGCTGGGGCACAAACCGCTCTCCCCAGGAGCGGGGACAGTGCTGGTGCGTTCCCCAGCCCGGCCCTCTGCCCTGGGGAATCCCCCCGGCGGGGCAGCCCCCCCATCCTGGAGCCTGAGCCCCTACCCGGTTTCTGCACCCCTACCTGGAGCCTGCAGTCCCCCGAGGGGTTTGCCCACCCCCTCCAGAGCTCGGAGCCCCCAGCCCAGGGCTGTCTCCCCTCCACCGGTGTTTGCAGCCCCCTCCCCTGGCCCTACACCCCCCTCTCTCAGGATCTGCAGCCCCGGCAATCTCGGGGTCCGCCCCCTCCCCGGGAGGGGAGCCAGGGGGTCCCCGCGGCCGCCTCCACGCCCACCACAGCCGCACGACCCCCGACACCGGGGGAAACTGAAGCAGCGGTCACGCGTGCCGGACCACGAGGGGGATGACGTGGGAGACGGGGTGTCGGGGGAAGTGCCGGGGGTTCCGCCCCACCTGCTCATTCCAGCCAGGCTTGGCGCATCCCTCCGGGACCGGGAGGCGGCACAGCGGCGGCGGCGGCGCCTTTAAAGAGCCCCATGGGCGCCCCGCGCCCTCCGCCGCGCGCCCGCCCCGCGCCGCACTTCCGCCCGCACCGCGCACGCGCCCTGCGCCCCGCGCGCCCCTGCGCCCCCTGCCGGCCCGGGGGGGCCGCGGCACCCGCGCGCTGGGGCGGGACGGGCGCGCGCCCCGAGCGCGGACACTCGGAACGCGAACGGGCAGTACGGAAACACCCGAACAGAAACACCCGAACAGAAACACCTGGAACAGAAACACCCGGAACAGAAACACCTGGAACACAGGCACACCGTACACAAACACTTGGAACAGAAACACCCGAACACAAACACCTGGAACACAAACACCTGGAACACAGACACACCGTACACAAACACTTGGAACAGAAACACCCGAACACAAACACCTGGAACACAAACACCTGGAACACAGACACCCGGAACAGAAACACCTGGAACACAAGCACCTGGAACACAAACACCTGGAACACAGACACACCGTACACAAACAGCCGGTACAGAAATGCCTGGAACACAAACACCCAGTCGATACCTTGTAAACACTTGGTGCACGCCGTGTACGCAGCTTGTACGTGCCTTGCACACTCACCGTGCTGAAGGATGGGCTCGCTCTCACCACCCTGAGCCCACCGGGGTTGCACACGCTGGTGTGGGTCACACACTCGTGCTGGGGTGAGCGGCAGGCTGGGACACGGGCACGGTGCCATGCCAGGCCCAGTGCCACTGCTGCCTGCAGAGGAACAAAGCCCCTCAGTTCCCAAAGTGCCAGCACTTTGAGCACCCAGCATCTCCCCGTGCTCTGCCACGCTCCCAGCAGCTCCGCTGGGCCCTCTGAGCAGGGGGGCGAGAGCCTGCCCTGCCGCTTCAACCTGGGCCTGTGAGAGTTGGGATTAATGTCAGGACGGGTCTGGGGGGCTGGAATCCCATCTCTGCTCAGTGCAGACCCTCAAGTTGAGTATTTCCATGTATTGAAAGCACCGTGTTTCCTATGGAGAACCCCAAGTCCTTCTGGGTGAGGTGGTGATCTCCCTGAGGGGCTCTTATTTCTGCTGGTAGCTGAATCTGGAGATTTTCTCAGGAGGAGTTTCTTCACAGAAAGGGTGGTTAGACATTGGAAGGGGCTGCCCTGGAGGCGTCCAAGGAATGACTCGGCGTGGCACCCAGTGGTCTGGTCTGGTTGATGAGGTGGGGATCAGTCACAGGTTGAACTCAATAATCTTGGAGGTCTTTTCCAACCTCAGTGATTGTGGGAAGGTGGTTCAAGCTCGTCCGTGTGCCGGTGGCAGGGAGCAGAGGCCTCCTGGTGCCCTTCAGCCCCTCACTGTAATCTGGGCTGATAACACCAGATGGCTCCCGAAGCCCCTGCGAAACCAGCGCAGACCCCCGGCACTGCGGGCTCTGACCTGGCCCCAACAGTCCCCGCAGCTAACAGGACTGGGGGGGCAGAACTGGGATGAGATGACAGCTCCAGCTGGTGTGTCCTTCAGGAAACTCCCACAGGCCAGGGGTTCCTGGTGACTTTGCTTGTGTGACAACATCACTGCAGGACCTGTTGTGGTGCTGCATGATGCAATCCCTGCCTCAGAGCTGGCTGAACTCTTGCCCTGACGAACTCGAGGATAAATCCTGTGCTGGTGCCCACAACCCTCTTTGCTCCCCTGTGAGTGCCATCCTGTGGGAAAGACGGAGTACTCAAGGACAGGTGATGCACAGGTGCCAGAGCAGCCTCTGCCTGTTGAACAGGAGCGGTTCAGGGCTTGGAATCTGCAGTCCCAGGGGTGTTTGGGATGGAGCCTGTTTCACCCACAGAGATGTTCCCTGTCCCTTTGCAGAGCTGGCAGAGCTCTGGTGGCTGCTCTCCTCCAGGAATAAAGTCCCTCCTGGCTGCTGGTATCTCTGAGAATTGTCAGTGAAGGGGGAAGCTAATGCCAGGAACTGCCCTTCCATGACACCAGGTCCAAGGGAATCTTGGCTTTAAGTGATGTGAGCCCAGGAGCCCAGTAATTCCCACAAGGTCCTGTAAGTGAATGCATCCTGAGCCTCCCTGATGAGTCAGCTCTGCCTCTTAGAGACACGGGCTTTAAATGATCTGAAAGCCTCCTGCAGCTGGTAATTTAGAAATGGAATAATGATTAATTAAAAATATATCTCTCCTTAGGGGTATTGGGTCTTGTACCGTCTGGTTTAGGTGTTGGTCTCTGCGTGGCTTTCACACAGCTGAAAAGAAACAGGAATAATGCTTTTTCAGGTGGGGTGGGGGCAAGAGGGACCTGTGAAAAATGCTTTAAGTGCCTTGGCCTCGATTTTTTGGGTCTCTCCATTTGCTAAAGAGGCCAGGGTGAAAGTGGTGAGTTTGTTTAACCCGAGCTCAGCACTGCTGAGGACCTGGCTGGCTCTTTGTGCTGAGTCACAGCCCTCTGGCCGCCTGCGCTGTCCAAACACCAGGAATGTTTCTGTCCCCAATGCACATCCTTGCAGTCCTGCTGGCCTTGGCAGGGTGAGGAGGGTGCACCGCGCTCTGATTACTGTGAAAATGAACTGTTAAGTTACTTCAGTTGGAGAGAACCGTGTCCAAGCTGAAATGTGTGTCTGGTTTGTGGGGAAGGAGCCGGCCGAGCTGTAATCACCTCCTGAGCCGCAGAGTCCGGCGGCGGGGACAGTTTGCGTGAGCCCTGCCCGGGTCTGTCCTGCCGTGACACGGCACGGCTGCGAAAGCGCTTGTGTAACTCCCTGCTCCCGGCTCCACGGAGCTTACGAAACCCAGCCGGTGTCCTGGGCCAGGGCCACGGCCTGGGAACCACGCTCTGGGGCTGTGCCTGCCTGGGGCTTCTCACTGAGCAAGGCTCAGCCCCTGGTCTATCAGCACCTGGAGTCGCTCTGGAAAGATCGATCCTGTCTCATCCCTTTCAAAATCGCATTTGGAAAGCAATTAGCCCATTTCCTTTATTTAGGTGAACTTTAACGGCCAGGTTGCAAAAGGATCTGGGTAGTGCTTTAATGGAATTAAGCCAGTGCAGAATTTGAGTATTTATTTCAGCTGGGATCATTATGGTTTTGCAAAAGCCAGGCTTAAGCTGAATTAAGTGACTCAAATGAAGCAGCTTGTGGCCAGAGGAGGCCCTGGGGACATCAGACTTGTATAACCCAGAATATAACCCAATATAACCCAGAATTTCTAATGCAGCTGCAGCTCTGCAGGTCAATTCCCACTGCAGGTGAGACCTGGGAAGTGCTGTCCTACCTTCTGTAGCACCTGCCAAGGAAAATCTTGGTAGTTATGAAACAGGTGACAAACCTCACCTGTGAGGAAAATAAGCCTGGTCTTAGGGATGAAAAAACAGGTATGGAAGATAAAGACCCCATGGTTTCCTCCCTAAAGGATTCCTTTATAATTTTGTGTTAAAAATAGTGTACATCTAGCAGCAGTATGGGCCAGGAGTCGGGAGGAAAGAGGAGCCTGGCCTGAGAACGGTAGGAAAAATTCCCAGATGCCTTTTCCAATAAACAAAAGCCCCTATGAACATGAAGAAGAGCCAGAAGAGCTCAGTGTGCTAATTAAACTCTACATCAGCTGTCGGCCTGCTGCACCTACAGGTAAGAAATGTGCTCTTAGAGAGTTTCTCTGCAGTTCCTCTCAGCTGGGGCAGGATCTGGTGATCACCGTGAGCCCTTCCCACCTGGGGCTGCACTTTGGGACCTGGGCTGCTCCAGCAGTTCTGGAAACATCTTGGTGTTGCTGCAGCCATTGATGCATTTAATTCTTGACTAAGCTTTGCCAACAAATCTTCTAAATGGCCTGGATGTGGCTGTGCCTGAACATTAGCTGGCACTGGCTAATGGTGCTTCGCTGCCCAGCCCAGGATTTCTCGGATCCAGACAGGACTTGTTGCTGAGAGCTCAGGCAGATAGAAGTGGGCTTTGAGGTAACTTTAGAAAGACAAGTGTTGTCATGCTGAGCACTTCAAGAAATGAGGCCTAGGAGTCTCTTTTGGTTTTGCTGTCTTTAGATGAAGAAATAATAATGTTGGAGGATGCTCAGCTGATTCCCAGTCAGCCTGGTGTTCCTGGTACATCCCACATCGCCTGTGGGAAGAGCTGCTGTCCCAGATTGGACTCGAGCTGCTTGTACTGTAATTCATCTTGTTTTCTGTTGTCTCACAAGGACAGATCCCCTTGTGGGACTGTAGTGTTTATTTTACAATTCCTAAAGCTGTGATAGATTTTTGAGAGGATATGTGTCTAATCTAGGAAAATTCTCCAGCTAAATTATAGTGGGTACTTTTTAGGCAGTTTAAAAATGGGCAGAGAAGAACCATTCCTCTGGTTTCAGATGGCTCACCTATTACTATTGACCTGAAAACAAACAAACAAAACCAACTATCTCATAGCGTTGCATGTTCATAAATCCTTTTTTTTTTTTCTTGTACAACTCTAATATGTAATTCTGTGGTTACTGATACTGTAGTAAGAGAAGGGCTTTGACACTCCATAAACCTTTTTTCCAAACCAAGATGGACCATTCCCAACCTGGTCTGCTTTAAAAAGCAGACTGGTGCTGCACATGAGCACTCCTGGAAAGACCTGGTGATGAAACTTCCCTTTTCCCATCTAAGTTAGATGTAAAAAAAAGAGATACCCAGCAAACTACAGGTAAAAAAGGCTTTAAGAAGAACCTGGTGCTGCAGGTTCCTCATCTGTTTCTCTCACAAAAGCCTATTCTTAGACTGGATGTTTGTCCTTGATTTGCACCTCTATGTTTCTTAAGAAAAACTGAAAACTGGATCCTGCCCTCCTGCAGTTTCTCCATTAAATCCAATTACTAGGGATAGTAACCCTATTAAGACAAGGTAGTAATTCCATCGAGGGATCTCCACTGTGTCCACAATGCTTCTGGGCCGAGCAAAAGCAGCTCGCTGCTGTTCCAGATGAAGCAGGCAAAGTGGAGAGGGATCTTTTGGGATCAGGACCTGTTTTTTCAGCCTCTCCCTTTGCTTTCCAGTAATTCAGGCTGGTGGCGGGGTGGTGAGGGAACCCCGACGCTCCCCAACAGCTCAGGGCCGTTCTCCTGTCACCTGTTGCTCCTTCTCACAGGTGCCTGCTGAGCCAGGTGCCGGCGGGAGCTGCCCGGCCCTGCTCCTCCATGCTCTGGGCCTGTGCCTCTCCATTGCAGGTGCTGCGGGTGATGCTGCGGAGCTGCCGCCGTGTGTAGGAGGCGGCTGCTCTCCCTTTGTCAGCCTGGAGCTTACCAGGATGAAATGAAACCTGTGTGGCTGCTGTAGGGGCTGCTGAGGGATGCCGTTCCCACACGAGCATACTGCCATCTCCACGGGCGCTGAGGGCTGTGCCCAGCAGCGCCCGGAGGCAGGAGCGTGTGTAGGATGCTTGGCTGGGCAGAAATCGGGATGAAAACGGGCGGCAGGGCTGGGCGAGGTGTCCTGCATCCCCCGGGGCTGTGGCGGGTGCAGGGAGGATCGATGTGGGACCACCAACCCCCAAGGCCGCCCCTCAGCGCCCGCCACAAAAGGGCGCAGGGCTGTGAGGGGCGGGGGGTATCGGGGCAGCGCCCCCTGCCGGGTGGGGCCGCGGCGCGCCCCCGCTCCCCGCAGACAATGGGGCGGCGGGGGCGCGCACGGGCGGGGCGAGCGCTCCCCGTGAGAGGCGGGGGGCGCGGGGGGGCTCGGTGGCGCTCCGCGCACGCGCGCGCTCCCGCCCCGCCGGCGCGACGAAGGTTCCGGAGCTCGCGCGCGCCCCCGCCCCGCCCGCGCCGCCGCCACCGCCGCTGTCACCGTCACCGCCGCCGCTGTCACCACCCGGCTCCGGTGCGGACGCCCCCGCAGCGGCAGGTACGGGGAGGGGTGGCTGGGATGGTGTGGGGGGCGGTGAACCCCCGGGCACGCTCTCCCTTCGCCGCGTCCCGCGCGGAGAAGGGGGGGGGGGGGAAAAAAAAAAAATCAACCACCGAGAAGCAAAATCCGGCCATTTCATCCCAAAAGCGAGGGGAGGGGCGTGTCCCGGTGCCGGCGCCCCGGGGCTGCGGCAGCGCGAGGCGCGGCCCCTGCGGCAGCGCGGGCGCCGGGGCAGGTGCGGCGGGCGGGGAGCGCAGCGAGCGAGGGAGGGATGGAGAAGGGCGGATTTGGGGGCTTTCTCCCCCTTTCCGCCGGTCTCGGCCCCGTTCGTCCCGGCAGGTGGGGCCGGGGCTGCGGCAGGAGGGGCGGCTGCGCGGGGCCATGTTCTGCAGCCGCCTCGAGATGGGAGGCAGTGGTGATTAAAAACGGTAAATTGATCAATAATGGGAAACCATAACGAAAAAGCGTTTCAAATAAAAATGGGAAAAAAGGAGCTGTCCACGCCCAGCCCTTAATTTTGGGGGGGTGGGAGCGTTATTGAGGTCACGGCACCCCGGCGTTGCCCGGCTTTGTTGCACCCCCCGGTGCCCATGTCGAGGGGTTTGATATTTAATGTGAACGAGGCGGGTCCCATCCTGTTGAATCCAGGGTGTTTTCCAGCCGGGATGGGCATGCTGGAGCCCAGCCCCGTGGGTTTGGGGCTGGGGTGGTGCTGCTTGGTGTCACTGGTGGTCCCTGGATTTGCACATCCCGAGCATCCCAGTGCCATGCTGGGATTGCCCTTGTCATGCTAGAGTTGTCCCCTTGTCCCTTCCCTCTGCCTCTTCTCATGCTGCCTCTTCTTTCTCATCCCAAAATCCACCAGGCAGGGTGCGGGGCTGCCCCCCTTTCTGGGTTTCGCCTTTTTTACCTGTAGTTATTGGGTATTTCTTTATTTTAAGTCTAACTTAGCTGGGAAAAGGGAAGTTTCCTCACCAGGTGTTTCCAGGAGTGCACACCTGCTGTCCTGCCTTGGAGCAATTAAACCTGCAAGGAGCAGAAACAGCTCATTTCAGCTGAGGGATGGAGATTTCTGCCTGCATCCCTGTCTGCCACTGAGCACAAGGGAGGATTGGCTTAGGGAAGATGATTTTTCCTGGTGTTTTTGAACACCTAGAAACGCAGTCCTGCTGTTGCTCGTAGAGGGCAGCTGCCATCACTTTAAAGGGAGTTTCTCCTTCCATTTGCTGTGGTACCACCACGCGAGGTGCAGCTCCATTTGCAGCGAGAGGCTGCTCTTGCCTGGAAACATGCTGGAAGGAGCAGCTGAGATGAGCTAAGCTGTCACCATTTGTATGCAGCGTATTCCCGAGTTTCCCCGGTGTGGATGTGGGCAGATGTTGGATGTGTGTCTGAATCAGTGGAACAAAATTTGCTACAGAGAATCGTTAATTTGTTGTGTTGAGCTATGGCTGCCCCTTTCCATCCACTGAAGCAGCTGTGGCTCTGTTGCCAGTACCTCGGATTTGGGGTGTTTAATGGCTTTCCTTGTGGGGTGGAATTTTCTTGGCATTATTTTTCTCAAGGTGGTCAGTCAAAACAGGTCTCAGCTGGGCATTTACAGGCTGCTCTTGAGGGGAGAAAAATGAAAACCTCATTCTCTCTAGAAGTAAGAAATTGTCTAACCCAGTTGTGCTTTGTTCTCTCTTGATAGGCAAAATGCTTGGTTTTCACCCCAAGATGTGCAACTTAAGGAGAAAAGCAAAGTGTTGGCTGATTTACCTGTAGTTTGTTGAACATAGAGTCATGGAATGGTTTGGATTGAAAGGAACCTTACAAACCGTCCAGTTCCACCCCCTTGCCGTGGGCAGGGACATCTTCCATTAGACGAGACTGCTCCAACCTGGCCTCGAACACTTCCAGGGATGGGGATCCATTGGCAGATAGTTCACACCTGATTAAAGTTGCATTTTCTCATTCTCTGAATAAGATGCAGGTGGGGCTTGTTTTTTGAGACCTGGGGAAATGTGATGCCCATCCCACAGATGGTGTCACAGATCAGATAGGGATGTTTATCCTGCATCAACTGGGACTAACTGAGGATAGAAGTGGTGGGAGCTTTGTGTGCCCTGTGGGGAGCTCCCTGATGAGGGGATGGGTCCAGTCCCTTCAGGCGACAATTGCAGGTTTTGTGTGTCCCTCGGTCAAGTACTGTGTTAAGTATTTACAGGTCAGGCTTCTAATTTAGTCTTCCTCACCCTTCCCACTCCTCTGTATCCCCTTGCCCTCCTCTGCTTCCAGCCTCTGCCTTCCCAAGGCATTCCATTCAAACTGCCCCATTCCTCCCAAGGCATTCCATTCAAACTGCCCTATTCCCTCTGCGCTTAATCAGCTGTGGCTTCAGGAGGACCCAGCTGGACCACGCAAACATATTTATTTCACGTGTTTTATACATGAAAAGGGAGTGCTCTAGCTTTGTCATTTCCTTCCCGAAAGCCACGGGAAATTCTGCTCCCCTGGTCAGTCCTTGTAGGATAAAAATGAGAAAAATGTGGCACTGTAGCTGCTCTTTCTCCATTGAGGAAGAGCTGGGTGTAGCCAGTCAGGGATGCTCGGAGCATGCCAGTGAGGTGGGTGTTTTATGTTCTGCCTTTCATGTTCCTCTGCTGCATTTCGGAGAACCGTGTTCCTCACAGCGTGCTCCTTGATCCGTGTAGCGCCATAGTCTTTTTTCCAAGGTTTTGCCAGGCATGGGATGTGGAAGTGTTTGGGTACCACCTTGCTGGGGCATTGCTGAGCAGTCCTTAAGGGATGGAGCAAATTGCTCCCTGCTTACGTTTATGTCCCCGTGTTGGGCTTCGCACCATTGTGGGGCTGTTGGAACAGCCACGTTGGAAATGTTTTTGAACTGGTGTCAGTGCTGAAGCTCCTGAAAGCCTCCCTCCATCAGCACAGGGGTGACAAATTGTCCTGACATGTCCTGCAGCACAACTGTGGCTGCCGATCCCGTTGGAGCGTCCGTGTGGGCCCGTCCGGCTTCGCTGGCCGGGATGGGTGCTGGGTGTGCCCACCCCAGGCTTCCAGACAAATCCCTCTTGGTTGGCAGAGCGTGGAAAATTGGATCATGAGGCAGTGTCTGAGGGGAAGTGCTCAGGGTGGCCAGTCCCTTTCTTCCCAAAAGCAAGATTATTCAAGAGCTGGAAGAAAGCTCTGGATTTGAGTTTGTTTTGAGCAGAATAATCTTATTTTGTCAGCCCAATGTGCTGATGAGGCTTGGCTGTGGTGTTTGTTGGTGTCCTTTGGGGCAGTGCTGCTAATTTAGCTGTAGGAATGCTCTGACACTTGATGAATGAGTCAAGGAAGAACCAGGGCGCTGTTTCCCACCTGGCTCCCAGGGTTTTCCAGTTTGCTCAGCTTGCTGGCTGGTGAGGTCAGTCGGCTTGTAGGTTGGCTAGTTGACTGCTAGGCTGTGTGCTGGCTGTGCTAAGGTGTGGAGCTGGACTGAGTGGTGGAAGTTGTGGAGTGCCTTGGGCTGGTGACAGTCCTGGGTGATGCTGAGGGTGCGTGGTGTGTTGGGGCTGCTGCAATGTGGCGGTTTAAAAGGGGGTTTAAAAGGAATTTAGGAGGGTTGTGGCTCTGCACACAGGTAGAGCAGCCAATCCTGAGCAAAATGGTCATGACTGGTGCTTTCTGGCTTGTTCTGAGGTCTGCAAACCCACGAGTCTGTGGGAGAGCACTGAGAGCCCTTTCTTAAAGCAGAATGGGCCTCTCTGGCTGTATTAGAGGAGCCAAGGCTGTCAAACCTCTAGGTGATCGTTTCCCTCGTGTACCTGTCCTGTAGCTGGGTGGAGGGGGAGCCCCCCTCAGCATCCTGGCTGCTCCCAATCTCAGTTCAGAGGAGCAGCAGCTCTCCGAGGAGCTCTCCCTACTGCTGCAGTGGCAGCAGAGCTGGGCTGGCTTTCTAGGTTTTTCTGCCAATGCAGTGTAATCTCTTTCTACCTCAGGGGCTTTGCTTGCTTAGCTGTGATGTTCAGACTCCAGAGCTGTCTGAGTGGTGCCTGGGCTCACCCCAAGGGCACATCCTTGGGGTTGGGGGTGCTAGTCCTTAAATTGGGTGATGCTGGATGCCGGTGGGGCTCTGCCTGCCTGCAGAGATGGAAAAGGAAGGAGGCAATTGCGGAAGTCACTTGGGCTGCTGATCTTGCAGAGCAGCACAGAGACATTCCCACTCCCCTCGCAGCAGTCCTGGGAGGAGGATGAGGGTGAGTGGTCCGGGGTGGAGGGTTGTTTGGTGAAACCTCAGACAGCACCAGGCTGGCTCAGCCTTGCCAGAGGCGCAGCCCCCACGTTGGGTCACTGCTCCTTCGTGGAGATGGGGAGTGTCTGCTCTGTGCAGTGCTGTGCCCACCTGGCTTTTTAGTGTGAACAGCCCTCAATCTCAAGTTGTCTTTGCAGATCATCCCAGGATTGTGCTGGGTACAGCAGAATTGTGGCCCTTTAGGCAACCCTTTGTGAGGTTTTTAAGGTGGGCACAGCTCTGCTGTGAGGGACTGAGTGAATCTGAGTCTTTCTTGCAGCAGGATGGATCTCCCTCCTCCATCTGTGAGCAGGAGCTTTGTTTTACCCTGAAATCTGCTGGTTGTAGGCTGGTTTTTTTTAAAGTGCCTGTGGAAAGCATGTGTGGTTTACCCTGGAGTCTGGAGGAGAAGTATCTGTGCCTTTAGACTTGAGTGGGTTTTCTTTGCAAGTCTAATGAGCTTTTTGCTCCTCAGAAATCAATCCATGGTTTTTCCCTTTTCTTTCCAGGCAGACCAATTAGTAAAGGTGGTCATCACACATAGTGTGGCTCCTGTTTTCAGCGTCTCTTCTTTAAATATCCAAGGAAAGGGAGCACCAGGGGATACCTTCTGTTAAGCTAAAAGGATTACTGCTGCAGTTGGGCTAATTATTTCCATCTTTGCAGCCTTCCCACTCTACCTGCCCTGACCTCTCTTCCTCGAGCAGATCTGGTGTCACTGCCTGGCTGCCCTTGCCTCTCTGCCTTCCCTCAGTGCTGTCCTCCAGAGCCGTGGGAGGGATTGTCCCACCGGTGCCTGGGAAGGCAGAGGGATTTGTCCCTAAGAGCTAAGGTGTGTTTGGACAAAGCTCTCAGGCACGGGGTGGGATTGTGGGGGTGTCCTGTGCCGGGATGGGAGTCGATGATCCTTGTGGTCCCTTTCAGCTCAGGATATTCCGTGATTCTCTGATTCCGAGTGAGCTGGGGCAAGGCTCCAAGGCACACGGGAAGGACAGAGGCTGATGCGGGATATTGAGGGATGAGGTGCAGCCCTAAGGGGCAGGAAGGGCTGTGTTAACTCTGCTGGTCATGGAGCCGCTTCAGCCCCTAAAGAGAGGTGATGAAACCACTTGTATTGAGGGTTTGAATAGCACGTGTGTGACTTCAAAGGGCTTTCTGCCACTTATCGGCGTTGCACTTTATGGCTCCCCTCAGCTCCCGCCCTGGGCTGTCTGCCTGGAAGTGCCAGATGTAATTTCAGAGGGATTTCATCAGTGTCTCAGGTCACTTGCTGCAGAATGAAATTCCTTGAGGTGCTTGTAAATGACTCAAAAAATCTAAAGAAGCCTCTCCTGTGAGTTCTGAGGACATCCAGCTCAGCCTGTTTGTGGAGGGCTGGAGGTTCGCGTTTGAGATAAACCAACTGTTTTCTGCGCGCTGCGAAGAAGAGTTTGCAGGGCTGCGCTTTTGCAGTTGAAATTGCACAAGTAGGGGAGATGTTCAGAGTGGTAAAATTGTTCCCTGTCCTAGGAAACATTTTATCTTTTCTTTGATTAAAGGTTACTTAAATCCTGGCTTTGTTGGCTTGGTCTCAATGTGGCGTGTGTGTGCGTTGCTCCCAAGCAGCTCTGCTCCTTCTTGTGTGCAGTGAAATGTCACTTCACGTGAGCTTCCTGGTGCAGGGCACACATCTGGCCAGCTGTGCCCGTTCTCAGTTAAACGAAGGGCAGATCAGGGCTGTCACACTCCAGTGAGAAGCCAAGTGATGGGCAAACAAGGCTTGTCTTGGCTGGGTGCTGTGGATCTCCAGGTGTCAGGATGAGTCTTGGGCAGAGGGAGAAGGAGTTGTTCCAGCTCTGCAGGGCTCGGGGCGAGCGTGTTCGCTGTGTCAGGTCGAGAACACGGCAGTGGCAGAAGGGGTGCCAGAGGAGGCTGTCCCAAGAGAAGGGATAATCCGGAGGGATGTGCTTTCTGGAGGTTGCTCTGTATTTAGGGTCGTGTGAGGAGCCTCTGTATAAAAATGACATTTGTATCTGGAGCTGTACTTGACTTTGGTATGGTCAGAAGGAAATGTAAGATTTGGAAATGTGGCTCGTGTTCCTCCCGTCGTGCTGACCCACCTGGTACAGAGTGCTGACTTCGCTCCCTGCAGGAGCCGAGCGGTTCATTACCCTCCGCTGCAGATCCTGGATGTGGTTGGGTGAGAGTTGCTGGGATTGAGTTACCTACGTGGTTTAAGGTGAGACCTGTGATGAAGCTGGGTAATGTCACAGAACTGGAGCTTCTCGTACTCTCTGCTGGTAGCTGTAGCTTGTGGTGTTAGTGAGCCTAAAGCTGGGATTTAATCCAGAGTCAGAATTGCCTTTTGTGGCTGATTTTCAGCTCCCACTGACTCTGAATTCAAGGGCAGACTTTACCCTGAGCAAATTCTGGCCTCTGAAGTTACTGCTTATATGTGGTTTTACCTCCTGCCTCATCAGCATGACAAAGGGTGCTGCCTGGAGCTGCCTGGAGGGATTTGTACAAGGAGCTTTTAACAATGGACGTCTCCAAATTGGACAGAAAAATACACGCTTTTCCCTCAGCATTTCCCGGTGTAATAATCGAGAGCCTGGCAGGCGTGAATAGGCAGAAGTAATACATGTTGCTGTTGGGGCCAAAAAGGAAAGCAGGTAAAATCAGCTTGAGCTGTGGCGTGGCTTGAGTCACTGCCCGGGAGAACAGATTTAGAGAGGATGGGACCAAAATGAGGATCTTGAACCTATGCTGTGACAAAGGGAGTGACTCGGGTTTGTGGAGCCTTGCAGGGTTTTGGTGGTGGGTGGGTGATCCAAAAAGAGCATCTGTGAGCTGGAGGAGTCCATGGTGCTCCCCGGTTTTGTTCTCATCCTGAGCAGCATCTTGGGCACCTGCCAAATCCGAGCGCCCTGTGCACACCTGGGCATGCTTTTCTGTCTGCTCTCCTTCCTCATCCATCTCTCCCGTTCCTGCCCTCTCTCCCTTCCATCTTAAATCCTGCCTGGCAGCTCCAGGTCCATGTTCTCCTGGGGCCTCCTTGCCTTGGGCAAGAGCTCAGCGACCAACTGGGCTTGCTGAGACCCAGCTCCCTGCAGGATGTGGAATTCCAGCATCGGGAATCTCTCATCTGCAGCATTGCCGAGCTGCATCCTTATTTCATGATTTTGGGGCCTGTTTTGCACGAGTTCTGCCTTTCCCCCTATTTAAGTGTTAGCTGGATTACTTTGCCAGCTCCTCCCTTCCCCTGGGTTCCTTCAGGCAGGAGGTGAAGAATGAATACTCTTTAATGTGAAGGCACTTATTAATGCCTAATCTCTCAAATATGTCACTGCTTTTGTGTCTAATAATAGGGTTTATTGTCACGGCTGTCTGAGGTCCGTGCTCAGCTCCAGAGCAGGTTTCGTTCGCTACTGTTGCTCATGTTAACGGGGCAGTTCTGGACTCCATGGGCTTGTTTGCTCTATCAGCATCCAGGAGCCTCCTGGTGCTTAAGTTCTTAAATGGAAAAATCCTGCTTAGGGGCTGTAGTGTTTGAGTGTATGTGTGCAGGTGACAAGCACCTTCCCAGTGCCTGGCGTGGCCTGGGTGCAGCACCAGGCCGAGGAGGGAGCTGGGCACTGCTGGGTGATGCCGGAGGGAACTGGGTGGGAGTTTTTGAGCCGAGTAAGGACTGCCTTGCACTGAAGTCCTGCGGTCAGGAAAAAGCCCTGAATGCGTCTCATCAGTGAAAACGGGCAGTTCTGTGAGGTGAGTAAAGCTTTTGGGCTCGGTGGGGTTTCTTTGCTGCGGGGAGCCGGCGACTCCTGGCTCCTGCCTCCCTCGATAAGGGATGACAAAGCCGTGGCTTTAGGTGTGGTCAGAGCCTCTCCAAACAGGCTGGCTCCGTTTATCCACGATAGAAACAAGCAGTGCTGAAACACCAGCAGCCCTGTGTCTTCCAGCCTTTGTATGAGTGATTGAGAGAGAGCCCGTGACCCTCCGGAACGTGAATGGAGCCCTCGTAACCCGAGAGCAGCAGTGAGATTATTTTAAGGCAAAAGTGAGGCTCTGAGGCAGGCGGCCCTTTTGTACATGTCATACGTGTGACAGCAGAGCTGCATTTAGAGCTGAAAGAGAATAAAATCCCCGAGGAGACTGATTGCACCTCGTTTATTTTTAACAAATGTACTGGGGAAGATTGAGCCAGAATTCCGAGTCTTGGGGCAGGCTTAAATTCGGACAATTTCCCTCATCCCTGTAAGAAGAAAGATGGGCACCAACTGGGCTAATTCCTGGGGAAGATGAAATGCATGTGGATTATGGACTTCTTTTTTTTAACTTTCCTCCTTTAGCCTTTGGGTTAGGAGGGGAAGTAATGGTTTTACAGCTCTTTGGCTGAATTTATGGTCCGTGTTCCCATGTGGATTGTCACTAGTCATGCTGCCTGCATCTGCCTGTGCTGCAAATCTGCTCATTGGCCCCATAAAACTAAAATCAAGGCAAGACAGATTGTCATCCCGAGTGGCCCAAACTGGGCAAAGACCAGCTGGAGAGAGACATCCGAGTGCTCAGTAGGGATGTTTTGGTATAAAGGTTTTTATTTGCCGTTCATACTTACTGGAAAATCCTTGTTTGTCTTGTGCCTCAGCACAAACTGTGCTCACTTGTTAGGAGAAATAAAGGTACAAATGCAGCTACTGTTGGGTTTTTGTATTAGAAGGAAGAGCTCTGGCTCTCAAATTCTGTGAACTTGTGCAGGGAGACAGAACCATCTCCCACCACAACTCCCTTGCTGTTCATGTCGTGCTGTGTGAAACATGAGCAGAAACAGGCACCCGTGCCTTGCCAGCCCCTGGGCAGTGGGATCAACAGCTCCTGGGAACAGGGCTGGAGCTCCCAGGTGCCCAGGGGGGTGTGAACCTGTTGGGGTGCCCACCCGCTTCCCCTGGGCTGGCATGTCCCAGTCCCTCCCCTCCCTGTCGGGAGCTGAAGGATTTTCTCATCCCTGTGCTCATCTCTCCTGCTGATGTTTGTTTTCTCTCTTGAGCTCTTCCAGATTAGGCTTTTTTTCCCCTGTGTTTATCTTCTTACTGACCTGATACAGATTTAATAAAAAAATGGAGCTTTTCGTTTTAGTAAATACGGTTGTGAACATTTTGAGGGAACATTGTTTTTCTGCTGTTACGCAACAACATGATGGGGGGAGATAAAAGCAAAGCAGAAACACTTGATGAATGTCCTATTGTTTGTTGTCTTTTGGCATTAAAGAATGAAAAGATGATGTTCAGGAAACACACTGTGACTTTTGACCTCATCTGAAGTGCCTCTGAGTCATGTAAAACAAAAATAATTCAGCAGAGCCAGACAGAAGCTAAAATGGGCATTGCAGAGCCCTGTCTGGTTGCATGGTGACTGTTGGGGTGAGGACAAGTCCTGCTGAAGCCCCAAAAGCTGATGAGATCTGACACGTTTGTTGCTTTCTAGGCTAAGAAACCAGTGTGTCGAGAATGCCTGACTCTTGCCTCTGTATTTATAGATACTTTCCTGGTGTGGCCTCCTGCTGCATCCCGGCGCTGTCAGTCACCTTCAGGGTGCTGGAACTGGACACTGCGGGGCCAAGGGCTGTCTGGTGCCCAGGCTGGGTGTCAGGTGGCCAAAAATGATGGCTTGGTGAAACGAGCACAGTGTATGAACTGCATGGGGAGACTTGTCCTCCTCCTGCAGGGCTGAGCTGGGCTTTTTCAGACAAGCTGGTAACGCCTGTTCCTGTGAGGATCGCTGCTGGACACGCTGTCCTTTCCCTCCACTTCTGTGTGCAGGTGTCTCTGCCATAGCACACTGGAATCCACTTGTGCATGGGCAGACTTGGACGCTGCAGAGGGAAAGCAGCGATCCCTGGGGAGCCTCACCTGCCTTGGCTTCTCCCCTGGAACAGGCTTTCTGTCGCTGCGAGAGCAATGCCAGCCATGGTGGTGTGACAGTAGCTGGAGCAGATGGTGCCGTTGTCATCATTTTATTTTCTATCCATGTGCTGAAACAGCTCAAAATAACTTTAGAAATGACGGCCCAATCCGTGAAGAATGTTTTCCTTGCCCTGAGAAAATCTCCTGCAACATTAGTGGCCACAAGGCTCTCCTGGTTCTGTTGCATCCACTCTGACTGGGATCGCTCACTAGACTGAAGCTGTGGCATGAAGAATCTTTCATATTTAATATCTTCATTACTGTGGCAGCATTGAATATTCACAGAACTTCTGTCAAGGTGCAGCAAATGTCAGTGCTGTGAAATTAAAGAAAGAGGAGCAGCTGAGATCAAAGTAAGCAATAAACACATACCTTGTGTCTTTTTCAAGCCTGAGGCAAAACCCGGAGGGGCTCAGGTGCAGCTGGGTGGTGGCTGGTGCTGGCACAGCACTGGCCTCCCACACTTTCCCCTCTGTCATGTTGCTGCTCCAAAAGCAGGGTGAGGTGACCCACAGTGCTACTGTCACATGCAATTCCTGCTTGTGAGGGACTCAGTTTCTGCTGGTTTAGTGCCTGGAACCAGCTCCTGGGGGCTGTTGTGGCAGTGCTGGTGGTCCAAGGGAAGAAGGACCAAGCAGTGTGATCTGAGCCTGGCTTGGCAAATTGCACCCTTGCTCTGCCCAGTTTTTGAGGGCCTCATTCTCTTGATCTTTCCACAGTCAAATATTGCTGTTCTGAAGCCAGAGTGTCTGCTTTGGGCCCTTCCTGTGGTGCTGCACCACACACACAGGTATTCCTGACTTGGCTAAGGTGGAAGGTGATGCCAAGCATCTGAATCTCCAAGTCCTTTTACAGGTCAAGTGAAGTTTTCTTCTCATAAAATTCTCTTTAATTTATGAGGCTTCTGGTTGCACATTGATCTCATCCCAGTGTCAGCATCATTTGAGCCTGGCACCAGGCACAGCAGCATCATCTGGCTTTGCCCACGGGGAGCCTGGGGAGGGAAGCTGATGTGCAGCTCGGGACTGGTGGCTGGAGCAGCTCCCGGGAAGTGCAGGCTGTGGCCCTTCCCAGCACAGGGAGGCTCAGTCCTGTCCCCGGGGGCCCTGGCTCTGTGTGCCACAGAAATGGTGGCTGTTTGCTGCTGCAGCAAAGACAGGAGAGATTCCCAGGGTTGGCAGGAAGGCAGTGCAGTGCTGCAGGGGGGGTTTCCTTACAGTGGGCTCTGCGATTTTTGCAGTTAAATGCAGAACATTTAACTTAACCTCAGCAGTGCAGAGTGTGGGCACCCTGCAGATGGCCCAGGGCTTGTGTCAGGCTGCAGGGATTTCCCCAGCCCGCTGGCTCTGTGCACCACATGGATGCTGCTCTCCGTGTGCTCCTGGGAAAGCCTGCGGAGCCGGGGGCGAGCAGAGCTTTGGTTCTCGTGCTGGGTCCTACAGCTCGGGCTGTGCTGCAGAGCTCTGGTTGTGAAATGGAGCTCGTGTGAGGAGCCGCTGTTCACAGCCTGCCACAAACACCTTGATGGATCACAGTGCGAGCTGGAGCGAGCTCCTGTCTGAGAGCTTCCGTCTGAGGGCTCAGCCCTGCGCTGTCTCAGCAGCCAGGGTGGGTATTTTCACCCCCTGTTCCTGTGAGGGTGTTTCATGTATGGCTGGCTGACACAGTGACTTTTGGGGTATTTCTGAGCTCTTTGATTGGCTGAATTGCGTTGCCGGGGCTCTGTCTGGGAGCTCAGGATGGGTGTACCAGTGCTCAGAGCCCTCCCAAACGGGCTGTGTGAGGGAGATGGGGGTGATCCTGTATCCACCAGCCTGTCCCTGCCTTGGGAGGTGGTGTGGTACCCACTGGAGCATGAAATAAGTCCTGTCAGCTTGTTTCTGGCCTCACATTAATGAAGAAAATTGTGATAACCATGAGACACTGCTGGCCACACGAGCTGTCCTGTGTTTGTTAGATTGCAAGTGTCCCCAGAGCTGGTGAGCCCTGCCAGGCTGCTGTCCCCCGGACTGCTCTGCAGGCCTGTCTGTCCTCTGCTGCTTATCCTGGGAACATCCCTGATAATTCCACGTGAGCGGCACAGGGGAGAGTGGCAGCCATCAGTTAGCGGGGAGGATGCCTGGTTTTCTTTCTTCAGGCAATGCAATCTCTCAGGAAAGCAATTTCTGCCTCCTCACGGTGTTGTTTGCCAGCCAAGGTAAAGCAGTCACTTGATGGGGCAGAACAGCTGTTGTGCCATCGGTTGTCCCAATTCATTAAGACTCCAGTGGCATTTTTGGGGAACTTTTGTTCCCTCTTTTCCCTCTCCCCATCCTTTTTGGTGGTAGGGGGCAGGCTGGGGGAGCAGTCTGTGACACTGTCCAAGGACTCTGCTGTGCCTGGTGGTGCAGCCACATCTGGGCACAAGCCCAGCCTTGGAAGGCAGTGCCGGGGGAATATCAGCCTTCCAGCATTTTCTGTAAGTAAATAATGACTGGTACAAGCCTGAGAGCTGTCGAGCCCGCCTTAAAACCTGCAGCAGCGGGGAAGATGCTCTGATTTGCAGCGGGTTGGGCTCAGCCTGGGATGGGAAGAGTCAAAGAGAATTAGCTGGTAAATAAGATTTGCCTTCTCTTTGATCCGCTCTACGTGTTCAACTGCTTAAAGGCTTCCCATGCAAGCAGGATTTTGGGGAGGAGGAATTTATCCACCTATCGACCATCTCGGGGCTCAGTCAAATGCAAGATGCTGTAGCAGGGGGTTGGGAAGAAATCTGAAGGCAGCCTGGTAAATCCCTGCCAAAGAGGCTTCTCTTCCCTCTCTCACAAAGAGCCTGCTGAGCACACAGGGCAGCCTTTAAAACTGCTGTTGCTTCCTTTTCTGCTGCCATGTAAGCCCTTCTGATCAGAGCTCTTATCTAGCTAAAGTTAGTGGACTTAGGGACAGCCTGATTTTTGCATCATATTATGGAATGAGCTGGGTGATCTGGAGTGCCAGCACCTCCCTGGGCCGTGGCTGCCCTTAAACACCCTCTGAGAGCTGGCAGGGAAAGCTGGGGTGGGAAGGGTGGGGTCTGCAGTGGTGTTGGGGAAGGTTGGGCTTGGCTTGGTCAGATAAACCAGGCCAAAAGTGAGAAGGAAAGCAAGAAGGGGTGAAAGATCAAGGAAGGAAGATGTGTTCAGTGACAGGAGATGCTGCAGTTGGACATGGAGGTGCTCAGGTTTTGGGTGAGGTGAAGGTGGAGCAGTCACAGTTGCAGTGCCCTTTTATTTGGGCGGAGAAGAGAGATGCGGACAAACCCATTCCCGTCTCCTGCAGCTCAGGCCGTGGGCCGCGGTTTTGTGTTGGATAATCCGGTCTCTAATTGCTACCCTGCTCTGAGGCAGCTGCTGAACTGGGCCTAAGCTGATTTGGGATGGCAAATTCTGTTAGTTTAATTCTCAGCAACCCTGAGGAACTTATCAGCATGTGAGCGTTCCTTGGCTTTTCTCTGGCCACGAGCCTGCCCTGGAGACCCCCGTGGTGGCCCCTGGCAGTAGCTCACAGAGCTTTTGGCTGTGAAGAGGTTTGATTTGTAAGGGCTGTATTGGTCTGAGAGGGACTTTGGAGAAGGGAATGAGTGACAGGAAAAGAAAATGGATGTCCATACTGCTGTGATGAGACTCCTGTGCCCCAAAAGCTGTGCTGCTGTGAATCCAAACCCATTTCATGTCTCTGGAAAGTGTCCAGCCCCTGGAGAAAGGGGCAAAAGTTTCAGACCTCCAAGGAGTTACTTAAACTATAATAAATATGGAAAAACTGTGGAAAGAAAAAAGAAAAAATATGCATTGTTTAGACAATTTCTTTTGTGATTCTGTTCTATTGCTCCAAGAGGTATTCATCTGTCTTTGAACCTAATGGAAGTTTTTCTGTCCTCTTGACTAGGTATCATGAAATTCCGTGTAATTTCTCAGCTCACTGCATATTAGTGCCTGCAATTAATGAGATCATCGTCCATATTCCTTCCTCTGTCAGCTTCTGGGAAAAACAGTACTTGGAGAAGTACACAAAGGAGATGAAAAGGAAGTTGCTTATGAATTATGAACAGCCTTTCAGACTGATGTTGTTTCACAGTGCTGTCATTCTGTTTTAATTATGTAATTCAGATGGAATGATGGTTTTTTTAAAGCCCTGTTTGTGTTTGATCACCTTTCAGAGGTAACACTTAGCTTGTGTTTGTTGAATTTTCATTTTTAACAACAAGAGTGAGTGCTTTTGTGCCCTTTCTGATTAAATAACAGAGAAGGAAGATGCTGAGCACAAGACAGTAGCCAAGAGACTCTGCTTGGCCATGTCTGGGAGTTACCTGGGTGATCTCTTGGGTGTTTTGTGGCTGGCTTGAAGGGTGGAGCTGCTCGGCTGGGCTCACTGGTGAGTCCCAGGGTGTGCAAATCCAGCCAGTATCTCCCAAGGCGATACTCCCTTCTGCCGAAATGTCCCTTTTCCTGTATTTTCTTACCCACGTGCCGCAGGAGCCCCCGCACCCACCCGCAGACAGCGCTGCCAACGCCGGTTTATTTTGGGACCGGGATGTGTGTAAAGCGAGCCTCTGCTCCCGGCCTCGTGATCCCGGGCGCTGCGCAGTTGCCATCGCTGCGGGTCCAGGCTCTCCCCTGCTCTGCCCGGGGACGGTCCCCGGCCGTGTCCCTTGGGCTGTGCCCATGGCGAGGGGGGCCAGCTGCTGACCCGCTTCTCTGGGCGGAACATCATCCCCTGGCACCGGAGGGGCTGCGGGGAGCTGTTTGGTGCTCCTTTGTGGCAGCGCTGGTGATGCTGTCCGGCACAGATCACGCGAGGCTGAGCAGCCCCGCAGCGCAGCTGGGTGCTCGCCATCGTCCCTCTCCCCGCTCCGCTCGTTGTTTTCACGTTGTTCACAGCCCTGGATTCATTTGCCTTTCACTGCAGGGAAACTTTTTGCCAGAGGATTAAGAGTTTGGGCTGCCTGGCTTAATTTGGGCTCTGAATCTTCCCAGGCAGAAGGTGCTGGAGGCTTTGTGTGGGATTTCCTGGGGCTCACCCGAGTGGCTGCAGGACAGGGGCTCTGCTGTGGTGTTGTGCTGGTGAGATGTGTCCTGACTGTGCTCAGCCCGTGACTGGGCAGGAACTGCTGCTGCAGGCTGGACATGGGGCTGGGTACAAAGAGAAGCTTTGGGGTGACCTAATTGTGGCCTTCCAGTGCCTGAAGGGGCCTACAGGAAACACAGGGAAGAGAGACTTTTTACAAGGGCCAGCAGCGACAGGACAAGGGAAATGGATTCAAACTAAGTGAGTAGGTTTGGATTAGATATTAGGAGGATATTATTCCCTGTGAAGGTGGGCAGGCCCTGGCACACGGTGCCCAGAGAGGCTGTGGCTGCCCGTGAATCCCTGGAAGTGTCCAAGGCCAGGTTGGATAGGGCTTGGAGCAGCCTGGGACAGTGGAAGGTGTCCCTGCCCATGGCAGGGGTGAGATAGGATGGGCTTTGAGGTCCCTTCCAACTCAAACCATTCCAGGATTCTGTGATCCTTGGAAGCGTTCAAGGCCAGGTTGGATGGAGCTCTGAGCCACCTGTTCTAGTGGAAGGTGTCCCTGTCTGCAGCAGGGGGTTGAAACAAGAGCATTGGTGGCGTCAATCCGATGGGTGGGAGGGTGGGAACGAGAGGAGCTGGCCGGGCTCTCACCAGTTAAACTCCGCTCCTGGGCAAGCCAGGGGATGCTGAGGGCTCAGTGGTGCTGGTGGGCTGAGATTGGGCTCCTGCTCCTGCTCCTGGCAACAAAAGCTTTGCCTCCCGAGTGGGTGCACAGCTCCAATGACTCCTCCAAGGCCTCTCCTCCTGCCAGCCGGGCTTCAGGTCTGGAAGACACGAGGTTTGGAGGAGCTGTTAATTATGGGATAGGCTGTTGCTTTTTAGATAGTGTCCCTGGTTAAGGAGAATAGTTCTGCTGGGGATGGATAAGGTTCTTCGGAGGGTTTGTGCTTTATCTGCCATGCAGAGGGTGCTGTTCAAGTTTATCTTTGTACAGCTTTCTTTGCTCTAATTATGCATCACTGAACCATTGCTTCAAGGCGGGGCTGGTTTTACACTTTTAAGAATATTTTAGAATTTTTTTTCCCCTTGATGTTATGTTTTTCCCTAAGAGGGATTTCCCCTTCCCCCACTCAAAAGGAAAAACAAACAGGATTATCATTATGGACTTCTTTCAGAATTTTCAGACCATCTTTGAGAATTCAAATCTAGAATATGTCATTTAAATAAGATTTAAATTCTCTTTGGTCATATGAATTCATTACCTGAGTGAAAACCCAAGGCAAAGCTGAGACCTTCCCTCCCTCCCTGTCCCTTGGCTCGTGCCTGTTGGAGGTGGTTTTGTTCCCCACCACGGACGCTGCTCACGGTGGCTCAGGCACAGAGGGACTCTGCAGGAGCAGAGGGAGGACATCGTGCTTCATCTGCTGGGAGGTGCTTCTGCTCCGCAATGAACGGGCACTCGGGGCATTCCCTAAGGTGCAGCCGGGTTTGAGGTGCTCCCAGGGTCCCGCTGAGTGTTTTATTGATGGACCTTCGTGCCTTTTGCTCGTGCTTTTTTCCCTCTAACAGAAAGGCAGCTCTTTCTCTCTTGTATCTGAAAAATTAATGGCTGCATCCTCCTGGGCCCCTTAGCTGCATCCTGCCGTGCCATGGTGGGAGTGGGGGCTGGCCCTGCCTGTCCCTGAGCAGCGCAGGCAGAGAACAGCATCCCCAGCTCCCCTGCACAGCCCCGGCCGCTCCTTTGTGCTGGAAAGGCCTGGCACTGGCTGGTCAGTGGAAGCAGGTGACAGCCAGCCCTGCCCTGCAGCAGCTCCGCCAGCCTGTGCTGAATCACGGCCGCTGCTGCAGCGCCAGGGCTGCACCCCTGCATGCCCAGGAGAAGGGGAAGGTCCTCCCCGTGTCGGATGCTGTCCATGGAGCCAGCGGGCAAACCTTCCACACGGAGTCCCCTCTGGATGGTGCCCTGGGAAATCGTTGTCCAGAGGCAAGTGGGGAGACACTTAACTGCCCTTCTCCAAAAAAACATGTCGGAGAAAGAGAGGAAAGGAGGCAGAGTAAGGAAACAGCCTCACGTAAACGCAGCACGGCAGATCTGTGAGTGTTTTGCTCTGGATGTGCAGCTGGGAAGCAAAGGTGTTACTGTGGGGAGGTGTGTAGTGAACAGAGTGTGGCTGGGAGGGGATCACCACTGGTGAGGGGGCAGGGACTGCTCCTGCCATCCACGTTTTCCTGCCAAAGACAGGGCAGTGCGTTGGGAAAACTGCTGTGCCCAGTCCCATGTGTGTGTTTGGGGCAGAGAGGTCACTCTTGTGTGCGTGCACAAACACACCAAAGCAGCCCATTTCTGTCTCATTTTACACTCATGTTTGTGCCTAGGCTGCTTTTGTGGCCCCTGCACTAGTTTAACACTTTATTTTAGTATTTCAGTGCTGTAAATAATATCAAGCACCAGCCAGATGAGGTCTGGATATAATCAATATGATCCTTTGAGCACTGGGAGGAGGGCAGCCATATGTCCAAATAATTACAGCCCACCAATTAGAGCAAAAATTAGATACTTAATTTTTTCCTATTTTATACCTCCATTTTAATGGGTGATTTCATTCCAGGGCGAGTTCTCCAGTCCTGTCAAATGGCTTTGTAGCTGTCTAAGGCGGTAATTAAATTGCAGAGTCATCTTGCTAAGGCTTAAAAAAAGCTGGGTGAGAGATCTGGTTGCTGGCCCTGGAGTTTCTCTTGTGTGGTTCCATACATCCAGTTAATTTATTGCCAGCAGACAAACCCACAAGTTTCCTCCTTGCTGCTGGTAACCTGAGCTCCATTGCTGGATTCATTCGTCCCTGACAGTCATGGCAAACATGTGATCACACTAATAGCTGATTATTAATCACTGCCAGTGGCTGTAATTATATCAGCTCTTAGGAAGCCAGCTAAAAGCACTGTCTGTCCATCCAGCATGGAGAGCAGGGCCCTGTGTTGTGGGGCAGATAATGGTTGTTGGAGACTTCATTTCCTTTTGCAGATCGATGCAGTTTAGGAAAACGATTCAGATTTGGTACCTTTCTGCTTCCACCCCGCTGTCCAGACCTGTTTGCTTTGCTCTGCACCGTGGTGGGGCTTTCTGAGCCCTGCAGGAAGGGTTTGGGGTTAAAGCAGGGGTTGTGCTGTCCTCTCACTGCCACAACCAAGTGAGACCTTCTCCTCCAAGAGTCCTGAGTCCATCTCTGGAGAGTCCTGGTTTCCCCCCATATGTCACTTTTGAATGGCTTTTAAGATGATGAGTGTATTGTTGTAGCTGTGTATCCCTGCTGGGTGTATCCATAGGGATGGAAGGAATCCCTTCCCACAGCAGCATCACACCTCACCAGCAGGGACGCTGAATAAAGTGGGAAACGCAGAGTTTGGAGCATGCACCAGGAGTCTGTCAGCACTTGGCCTGATGCTCCCAAGGATCTCCTGGGGCAAAACTGTGTCAGAGCAGTGTCCTGAGTGCATTAGGATGGTTATTTTGCTTGGGGCATCTTAAATACCGGTGGAATTTGAATGCAGCTGGCAGGAGTTGCCTGTATGTTTGTTGTGAGGGATGCAGTGACTGGCACATGCTTTTGCTTGTGCAGGAATGAATGACCAGACCTTCCCTTTGCTCCTGTTGTGTCAGGTTTTGCCTAATAGGTCTTAGTTTTTACTCTTCTTTTCAGGTACCTTTGCTGAGAGGTGGCAGAGCAGCCTCAGGACATCACCATGATGGAGGATCACGCACCTGGCCAGGAAAAACACTTCTCATCAGGTGAGCACGTCCAGGAGGTGGTGGAAGGACCTGCCTGGCCCACTGCTGAGCTCAGTGGGGAGAGGGAGAGCAGCGTGGTGGTACGAGGGGTCCTTGGGGACAGCCTTCTGTGTGTGTGTGGAAGGACACTGTGGGTCAGCTGGCTGCAGCCAGTGCGCCGTGGGGAGCCCAGCAGATGCTCCAGCATTCACAGTCGTAGGAGAATGCTGCTTGTGGACATCATTGTCCAGCACGAGCAGAACAACCCCTGGTATCCAGACTGGGGGTGATCCCACTGCTGCAGCTTTGCAAGTGTGTGTTTGTGTTCACTCCTCAGTTTGCTATGAAAACACAGCACTGTTTTTATTTGGGGTCACAGCTCAAGGATGCTGCTTGCTGCCTGCTTTCCTCACCTGCACAGGGACACGGGGACAACTGAACAGAGAGCTCTGGGAGTGGGGGCCATGCCAGAGTCTTCCTCACCATATTTCAGACCTGCATTTCTCCAGAAGCTTTTCCTTTCTCATTCCGCCATGCTCCGCAATTGAGCTTGGAAACCCGCACAGCGCCAGCAAACCTGGTGGGACTCACTCCTGGCTATGCTCCATATAAACATCATCTTAATTTCCTTTTCTTGAGGTGCTTTGGACACCTCTTACACCAGATAAATGGATGGCCTCCGTCCTGGAGAGCGTCCACAGCATCCATTCATCCCGGGCCCTGTAGCGCATTGCGGTCCGATAGCTCCTCTCAGCTTGTTTCACACATCACAGGTTCCCAGGGATTTCGCTTCTTCTTTTCCAAACCCGTTTTCCCAGCTCTCATTTGATTTGCCCGCAGCCTTGCTGAGAGGAGACTTGTGCCTCTTGCCCTGCTCTTCCAGAAGACTTTTGCCACCGCTTCTTGGCACAGAATGTTGTCCTGCACTGAGCCCGTTACAAACACGGGCTGGTTTGCAGTCCTGGGAGTGCTCAGCCTGCTCTGGGAGGGAGAGGACAAGAGTGACTCGGAAGCTGCACATCTTTCCTCCTTACGTTGCTGAGATCTCCTTGCCTGCTTGTGCCATGCTTTGCTGTTTCTGCCTGTCCAGTTCACTGGGCTTTTCTTTTGCTGATGGGTTTCCGCTTGTTCCTTTTGGTGGTGACACTGGTGCTTTTGGTTGGCATTTTCACGCTTTGCTTGCTTTTAGTTCAGGTGGTTTTTACTCTCCAGCGGCAGCTTTTTGCTGCTGTGGATCTGGGCAATCAGAGTCGGTAACCCCCAGGCCCCAGTTCATAGCCAAGGACTTGTTGTAAGTATTTGAATGTTTTCCAGGCTATCCCCTTCAGATACCAGTCGATGACGGATCGGATGAGCCTGTTTCTGAAACATCTGATGCTAAGAGCACCCCAACTACAGAAGGTGGGAGCTCTTTGACTTTCTGCTTTGAAACCATGATGGATGGGGTCGTGGTAAACCTTGCCACAGACTCCCTGTGCTGTGTCCTGGTGGGGTTTCTCAGGAGGAGAAAATGCTCTTCATTAGTCTTGTCACTAGTGGTGTTTGCCATGCTGCAGAATGAGATAATGAGCTTTAAAGGTGGAGAGTGGGCTGGAAAGCAAGAAAGGTGAAGTGTTCATTACACCTCAGGAAGTTGCTTGTGGTTTGTTTCCTGCAGACTTCTTACACGGGCAATGCAAGGTCCCGGCAGTGCAGCCAGGAGCAGTCCTGTGTTGTGTGACACAGGTTTGTGTCACTGTGCTCCCCGAGCCCTGAATGCCTTGTGGGTAGAAAGACACTAATTCCAGAATGGTCCAGAGACTTGTTCACTGTTGTAATTACCTTCACTTTTTGCGTTCCTCTGGCTGCTTTAATCCCGAGTATCTGCCTTTGGAGACTTGAGGTAGAGGCTTTAGCTTGCAAAATTGTTCTGAAAGGAAGGAATGGTGGGCAGAGATGCCAAGCAGTCCAGCCCTGTCCTGCTGGAGGCGTGGGCTGACTGATTGTCTGGAAAGTGCCTCAAGAAATCGGGACATAAAACCTGGTTGGTGCAGGAGGGGATGGTATCCTGCTTTCCAGTTGGATTGGGACTGTCAGGATGAGCAGAAACCCCTCTGGTAGGTGGAGCCAGGTGTCTGTCTGTCCCAGAACATGATGCAGCCACAGTGGGGTGTTTTATGAAGGTGTCCTGTGGGAGTTGCTCTGTCCTGCTCCAGAGCAGCCTAGTCCCCATGCAGGGTTGCTGTGCCTGTGCATCAGGCACCAGTGGCTGCTTTTAGCTGTGGATTTTTGGACAAAAAGGCAAAGCCCTCAGAAGCATAGGGAGCCCATTGTGGCACATTGTGTGGCAGGGGGCAGCTCATGGTGTCCCTGTGGTTCTGGCTTTGCTGTGTCGTGCTCGGTTGTTCCCTCCACAAGCTCCATTGGCTCAAGGGAGGGAGCCGAGTGCTTCTCTGAACAGAAAGTTCTTCAGGCACATCGTGGCCTCCAGAAGGCTTTGCCTCTCAACAGCTGTGTGAAAGCTGTGTTGTTTTTCAGATGCCACAGCACCTTTAGTGGAGGAAGGAGACCACGAGGATCAGGGTGGTGCGGAACAGCACGGGGAGATCCCAGAAGGAACCACAGGTGAGGGAGACCAAGGTGCAGCTTCATCTCTTGATGCAGACAGAGCAGAGAGTTGGACTGGTCGGTGCTGTGAGACAACACCACAAAACCTCTCACAGGGACGCTGCTTCCGATGCTGCTTCCTTCTTCTCCAAGTAATTCCTCACTTAAATTGTCCTCTTGCCTTCCCCATCCTGGGGGAAACTCGCAGCCTTTTCTTCTCTCTTTCTCTGCTCCACATCTGACAATCCTTCTGTCTGGTGTCTCTGCGGTGGCTTTGGCTCCCACCCCCAGGCTGTACCTGCAGATCCGGGTCATTCCTGCCCCTGTGCCAGCAGCCCCTCGCCGCTGGTCTCCGCAGGCCCTTGGGCTCTGCCCAGCCCTCGCGGGTGTCTTTGCAGTGGCAGGTGAAAACCAGGCCACTGCAGCAGTGCTTTTAAGGATAATGCAGAGGAAGTGAAGTGACTAATTCAGCCTGAATGCCCTGTGGGGAATCACTGCACCTGGGCCTGGTTTTCCATGGAAGGATGGGGCCTTTCAGAGGCAGAGCAGGGAGTGACTGTGGCAGTGCTGTGTGTGAGAGAGAGCAGGATCTGGGAGGGCAGATCTGTGTGCGAAAAATGAGGACGTGTCCTCTGTGCCATAGCCAGTGGCTTTCCCTGGAAGCATCAGGCAGGACCTGAGAAAGGTAGTGGGTGGAAAAGGGCTTCTGCCACTGCCAGGCACTGAAACAAGCTCACAGCAGTGAAATTTCTGTCCTGCATCCAGTCCCCGAGCTGCTGGTGGAGCCCTGGGCTGAAACATGGAGGCTCTGGTGCAAGATCTGACTGTCCCAGGGAGCCAGTGTGTGTGTCCTGAACTGCTTGGAAAAAAATGGGGAAAACAGAGAAAGTCCTGGTTTGACTGGAGAACTGTGACATACAAATATAATTGTTTAAGCTGGTTTGAAAGTAGTCACAGAATAAATTGAAAAAATGCTGATGGAGACAAACCATCATCACTGTGAAGAAAACCGTGCTTCTCTGATGTACCAGTAGTCCTGAAGTTCAGGATTTCTCTAGATTTGTATCAGGCTTGGAATTACTGGTCTCACACAGCCTTGGCAGGGTTCACAGGTTGGTCACAGACACCAAGAAGGTGAGCTCAGGTAAGAGACATTCATGGGAGTGCTGCTGGCCACATGAAGGCCAGGTGGGGTAGAAGAGGGATTTAAATCCACAAGTTTCCTTGTTCCTTAACAGCCTGTTTTCTGCCTGGAAGAGCTTGTACTAACCTGCCATTTAGGATATGGAAGTTGGTGAAACACTTCTCTGGTCTGTACAGCACAGGCTGTACACAGATCCATCATCGGTGTGGGGAGATTTGCTTTCTGATACTGCCCTGCTCGTGGTACAGCAGAGATCCTGCCCATTCTGATGGGCAGCCTCGGCAGAGAGGTGAATTCATTCTCCAGGCACATGCTTAAACTTGTTTTGATCATGTTTTTCCCCTTCTTTTTCCGACCTGGGAGCAGCTGAAGAGGCGGGGGTAGGAGCCACTCCCAACCTGGAGGATCACGCTGCAGGAGACGCCACTCAAGGTGGGTGAATCGTCTGTTGCTGGGACCAGTTGTTGCTGCCCACGTGTGCAACTGGTTGGTGGTGGCTTGGGAATTTTCTTCTGTGAGGAAATGCTCTGCCCTGCACAGCAGCTGTGCAGTTCTCCCTGTTCCTGACAGAGGAGGGTCGTACACGCTTGGAATGTTCCAACACAATCATTTCAGGGAGTTGCAGCTTCTCATGCACCAGATTTCCATCTCAGATGGCCAAAGTCATGGTGCTTGTTTGTCCAGTTGCAAAACCAGGGCATTCTCCAGGCTGGAAGAGCTGATGGACAGAGCTGGGATGTGCCATGACCTGAGGAACTGCTCAGATTGAGCAGAGGCAGTGTGGGCCCTGCGTGTCACACGTGAAACTAGTGCACTGTTTAATTATTGTGTCTTTCTAATGTAAAACATGACTCAAACCTACTCGCTGATACCCTGACTTTAACATTATGGGATTTTTCTCCTCATCCCAGTCTTGGGGAATGTGAGTGACAAAGCCAGGCACAGTGGGCAGCGAGTGTTCTCAACAGCATTAATTACATGCCTGCTTAGGTGAGCTGAAAATTATCCAGGGACCATTTGGACCTGGAAAGCTTCTCTTGACTCTGCTCAGTTCAGACTTGATGGAAAATTGGTTTTCCCAAAGCCCCCAGTGCTGGCTTAATTCCATGGGGCAGACTGAGGGGTTGAGACTCGCCGTGATGTTTCTGTCCTGCCTGCACTGTACACCACAGCCCTAATTTAGTGCACTGTTTAAAATCTTAGTGAAAAGCCATGTTGTGAAGTAGTTTCCTGTGCAGTAAACACAACAAATCCCTCCAGTTGGGCAGTGTCTTTCCTCCTTGTGGCTCCATTAGTGCATTTAGACATCCATGTCTTTTACAGAAGTAAATAGATCTTTGCCTTCTCAGCTCAGGGTGGAATTCAGGTTGTTGTTGCTTTCCACACACAGATGAGCACAGTTCTGTGCACTCTGCTCCCTGCAGTTAGAATAAAACCTTTACTTGCCTGGCCAGTGGTTTTTGCACTGTCAGCTCTTCTAGATATGAAATAGTGGCACCACTATAAAAAAGAAATCAGGGTTGTTAGTGCAGGGGCTTGAAGTTCTCTCTTCTCTCTGCCCTGGCTTTAGTGCTGTTTCTCACCAGATTTTTGCTAAGCCCCTTCTGTCCTGTCCTGGGATCTTTCAGCTGTCACGTACGAGGTCTTTGTTTGGTTGTTTCACTTAATTGTGATATTCTCTTAAAATGGGGAGGACACTGATGAAAGACCAAGTTGGTCTCGACTTCATCTATTCTCGTTTTAGTCTTGTTTGTTATTCTACCAAAGCCACAGTCGTGATCTCAGGGCTCTGGTTTAGGCTCTTTACCTGATCAGTGCTCAAAAAGTCAGGAAGGAGGACAGGGCTCTGGCCCTTGCCCAGGCCCTTGAGGCAAGAAGAGGTGGGCACTGAGCAGCAAACTGATGGTCCAGTGGTGTTAGGGAAAATGGGAATGTTCTTGGCTTTTGGAAACCTCTACAGCTAAACCAGCTCATGGAGTGCAGGGTGAACCTGGCCTCCTCCGAGCCGGGTCCAGGCAGGAATCTGGTCTCCCATGTGCTGTGGCTGTCGCTGTTCCTGATTCCTGTGGGGATCAGAGTTTCTTCGAGGGCAAAAGCCACTGTGGGAGTGAGTTGTCTGTTCAGTGGGGCGGGGTGGGACTTGCTTTTCTCTCTCGACTGCCGGTAGAAATCCTGAATCTCTCATGTTACGTGATGTTTGACATGCCTGTGCTAATCTCTTGCCCATGCTTCATACCCCACGTCTTCAACTCCAGGCGAGCCGAGCTCTCCAAAGCTCCAGCCTGGCCCTCAGGAGTGTGTGGGAGAGGCAGTAAAAGGTGCCAGCCAGCCCCCAGAGCAGGGAGCGGGGCTTCAGCAGCCGCCTCTGTCGCGTGAAACAAAGGCCCCGGCAGCAGCTCCCACCAGAATTGAGGTCACCATCCCAATACCCCTGGATATGTACCAAGGCTCTGGAGCATCCGAAGGCAGCAGTGAGTTGTGGGATCAGGGAGGCAGAGAAGGCGTCGGTGTGGAGCCAGAGCTGGGCCGTGGCGTGCGCACGGAGGGTCTGGCAGGAGCAGGTGGCACAGGTGACCATAAAGATGGACCATCTCCTTTGTGTGCCAGAGCCCCGTTAAAAGAAGATTCCAGCGGACGGGAGAGAGATCAGGACCGGGATATTGATGAAACTTCTGAGCAAGGTTTGCCTTCCCTTGTGGATCATCGTGTTTCACTGGGACCTGAAAAGGGCTTGTGTCCAGCAGCAGCCAAGGAGACTCATGAAGAACATGATGGAGAAAACAAGTCCAAAGATGTCCTCAGAGACACCCCAGGAGAGGCACTTCTGACTGAAGCTGAGTCACATAAAGCAGGAGAGGACCAAGAGGAGAAACAACAGCCACTGGGGGGAGAAGGAGGTCTGGATGTGACCCCATCAGAGCCTTCTGAAAGTGTCTCCCAAAAAGAGGCTGAGCCCAAGGAGGGAGAAGATTCCGGGCCCGTGCTAGAAGCAGCCAAACTGCCTGCTGAGGTAGAAGATGATATGAAGGACAAAGATGCTCCTTCGGAAGAGGTTGTGCCAGATGCAGGGGGCCGCTGGACGCCCAGGAAGAAGCCCAGTGGCCTGGCTGCAGACAAGGCCACTCGTGTCCCTCTCCTCAAAGGTGTGTGCTCCAGCTGCTGCCCTGGGCTCGCCTGGCTCCCGACAAGGCTGCCTGATCCAGCACTGCAGCTTGCTGCCACCTCAACTCCTGCTGCTTGGAAATGGCCTGGACCTGTGCTGTGACTGATCTACAATGCTGCTGCTCCCTCCCTGCCCCTCCCTCTGTATTTAATCCTGGATTGGATTGCCAGACCCTTGCGCTGCGGTTCCGCGTCCCTTGCATGGTGCTGGCGTGTCCCTAATCATGCTTTTTTTCACCTGTTTTTGTTTTGATTTCCTTGGATCTGTTGGGTGGGCGCCTTAACTCCCACCTGGCACCTTCCCAGAGAAGACGAGGACCGGATGGACGTGGCTCTGGCATGCTGGAGTGGGGCTAACCTGGCGTGTGCAGCTTGTTCCGGCAGGACACGTGCCATCTGGTTTGCATGTCTGATCCAATAACTCTTGGAATTGGCTTTCCTAAAGAGGAGGGAGGAGGAAAAAGGCAAGGATGGCAGGTCTAACCATGGAAAAGCCCCCACATTGATCCTGTTTCTTGTACTTCCCCCTTAAATATCCGCTACCCACTGCTGCTGGAGGTACGGCCTGCAGCCAGCAGGACCTTTTCCCACTGCCAGGCATGTCCATTGCTCTTCCAAAGCATCCTGCTGCCATCCCAGCTCTGGATGGGGTGTTCCTGGGTGTGCCAGCACAGTGCTGGGTTTGGAGGTTCAGCAGGAGCTGCCTGTCTGTCTGGAGGCATCTAAACAGTGTGTGGGGCTGGGCTGGGCTGGGAGGGCAGGCTTGGGTCAAGGTTTGAGTTCACTGAATACACGAGCATCCCTTACACCTTTCCTTTCTGTTTTCCACCTCTCCTGGGTTCAGGAATGTCCCAAGGGCCCAGCTCAGCGGCCGAAGGCAGGTGGTGCTGTGAGCTGTTAACAAGCCAGGGCAGCAGGACACACGTTGGTGTCTCACCGTGTTGTACCTCAGCTCAGCTCTCCAGGGTCTGTCCTGGGGGAAGCTCTGCCTTTTCCCCCAGATCCACGTTCCAAGGGCTGGCTTGGCTGCTCCCGTTAGCCTGGGAATGCTGCTCTGGTTTGCGGCTCTTTGCTGCGCGGGGCTCACGAAGAAATTGTTCATGGAGCTTTTTCCACTGGAGCTAAAGCTCATAACATATTTCTCGTTGTTCCCTCTGGGATCAGCAGCGGGAGGCTTTGCACGTCTGCTGTGGGGCACTGGCATGGCTTGCACTGGAGCCTGGAGCCACGGCGGGGTGGGGATGCACTGCCCAGAGCCAGCCAGCTTCTGATTCAGTAGGAGAAGTTTAATTATTGAATGGTCTTTCCCTTCAAAGACAGAGATACTTGGTGGCTGTTTGGCTCCAGCCTTGCTCCAGTGTGCAGTTTAACTGAATTGGGGAGGGGTGGTGCCTCTGGCAGCTCTGGGATGGGTCAGTGCTGGATTAACAGCATTGTCTGTGCCTTTGGGAAAGGGCTGATCCCCCAGGACAAGTTTCCAAACACTGGGGACAATATCAGCAGCTTCTCCTCCCAATTAGCTGAAGCTGGGGGGAAAAGGGCTTTGTTATGAGTGCCTTGTAGTTCCAACTTTATCTTCTCCCCATTTCTAATCTCCTAATTAGACTGACCCAGGTGGAAGGGGCACTGTGCTGGGAGGCAGGGAGCAGCCTGTCAGGAGAGATGGGAATTAACAACAGCCAGGATAAAAGTGCTCTGCAATGCCAGCTGAACACCCCCCTTAAATGAGATCACAGTGCTGCTGGACTGGGGCTTCCTTCAGCTTGAGTCCCTATTTATATGATTGTTAGAACAAGTGGGTGTTCCAGAGACTCGTGTTTAGGGTTAAAGGGAGCTTTCTGTCCTAAGCTGGATGGATCCTGCGGGAACTGGGTGGAAATCTGGGCGAAATGCTCTCACACAAACCTCGTTGGTGTGTCTGGTCTCCAGTGCTGACTAACACAGGATCATCTGCTAACACAGAAGGAATGTGTTTGTGGAGTGGGGGAAGGATTTCTGCAAGAAACGGTGACTTTGTCGTATTTCTAAGAACAGTATTGAGTTTAAGAGAGAGCAGGGACAGGGAACACCCCCAGCAGTGTGGTGTCCTCTCTGGAGTTTATGACCAGTCCCAAGAGGTGTAACTGTGTGTTTCCATCTGTCAGGTCGTGTTGACAAGGAAGGGACCGAAGCTGATGAAAAGAAACCCAAGGTAAGCTAAAAAACAAAACCAGGGGTGACACCTGTCCACATTCCTGGCCCCTCTCCTGCCCTCCTGGCCTGCTCTTGTGCCTCTTAGGAAACCTTCCCATTATGTTCCATTTTTCCATTTGTTTTCAAGAGTGTTTTTATTTTTTCTTCCCTCCCTTGGGTTTGGATGGTGCAATCCATGGGTTCTTTGAGGGTGAGGAAATGGTCCAAATCTAAATCAAACTCATGGCTCATGGGGTTGGGTGGGTGGTTGGAGAAATCATTTTCTCAGCCCAGGACTGGAAAGCAGCAGCTGACCTTGGGGCAGGCTCAAAACTGCACTGAGGACAAGCGTAACTGTGAAAAGAGCAAAACATGCAATTAAAACATTAAATTAAATAATCTAGACCTTGCAGATCATAGAATATCCTGGGTTGGAAGGGATCCACAGGAATCATTAAATCCAGCTCCTGACTTGCGCAGGACAACTCCCCAAAAAGATGCTGTGTTGTATTCTGGGTGAGGAACAGAGTTTAATAGTGGGTAAATTCCAGAAGTTTAACAATATCTGTCACACTGGTAGTTTGGAGGAGGTTTAGCTCAGCTGGCCATTATCCTGGTTAGTGCCTGAGTGGGATAATGGACAAGCTGAGGGGAAATTCAGTGGGTGAAGATTTAAAGATGAGGGATAGAATTATTTTCAAACAGTGAAATTGGTTATTTCTCTACGCATTGCCCCGGCAGTCCCAGCCATCACCTCCGCCACACCCAGCTCTGTATTGCACCTTCTAATCCTATTTGATGTTGCTGATCCCATTTTCTTTCCTTCCCATGCTGATTTTTTTTGTTTTTGTTCCCATTTTATTTCGTTTCCATGTCCAAGAAATCCTCACCCTGCCCTGCCAAACCCCCCGGCTCCATCCCCCCCCTCCGACACACAGCCCCTCCGAAACCACCCTCCAGCCCTGCCTCTGCCTCCAAGCGAGCCTCTCCTGCCGCAGCCCGGCCTGCCGGTACAGGGACGCAGGAGACAAGAGCCAAGGTAAGGGAGCGGGGTGGGAGAGAGGCCAAGGGCACTACCTGGAGGTGTTCCTGGTCGATGGAGCTTGGCTGAGTCCTTCCCTGTCCCATGGAGAGGGTGGGATGTGCTTCCCCCTCTCCTTCTCGTGGTGAGGCCAGGCTTGGCTGCAATGTTGGTGTTGGGAGGAACCAGCACAGAGAGCACTTGCTGCAGGGTGTGACCTGCTCTCCCCAAGGTGTTCCCAGGTCCCCTCATGCCCTTCCTTGTTTGCAGCTCTGTCTGTGTTTCTGCAGACAGCAGATGAGTTTGAGCTGTGCCAGAGCTGCAGGTGCTGCACAGGGCAGAGAATGCAGCGCGCCCATGGCTAATCCTGCGGGGGGACAGAACCTCGGAGCTTTTTCCCTTTGTGGCATTCAGTCACATAAATACACCCGTGACGAGGGAAAGCACAGGGAGTGCAGCTCACAGAACCATGGAATCCTGGAATGGTTTGGGTCAGAAACGACCTTAAATCTCATCCAGTCCCTCCCCTGCCTTGGGCAGGGACACCTCCCACTGTCCCAGGCTGCTCCAAGCCGTGTCCAGCCTGGCCTTGGACACTGCCAGAGATGGGGCAGCCACAGCTGCTCTGGGCACCCTGTGCCAGTCACAGATGCTGGGATTAGTTTATCTTCTGTACAAAATTTTAGCAGAACAGGGGAAACCAAAGGCTGAAATTTAAAGAACAGAGGTGTGGCTGAAGCAGGTGTGAGCGTGCAGTGAATGGTGCAGCTGAAGCCAGGGGCTCACCTGGGAAAGGTCACAGCTGCTCCAGCAGCCCAGGCCTGGGGGATGGGACAGGAGGTGTGAACGGGCACATTCCAGGTGTGGGGAATCCCAGGGGAGGAGGTGGGAGGGTCTCACGCTCTGGTATGCTGTGTCCCCAGGCGAAGACGGGCACGGCACGCACGGGGCAGGCGCAGAGGAACTCCACCAACGCCACCCGCATCCCGGCCAAGACCCCCACGGCCCCCAAGACCCCTCCCAGCTCCGGTAGGTGACGGTGGGAGCTGCGTGCTGGTGTCTGGGTGGTGCTGCTGGGCAGTTCCAGGGGGTTGATGACCAAACTCAGCCCTCTCCTGGGGCTGGGGTGCAGAGCCAGGGGTGACCCCTCTGAATCGAGCCTTCCCAGGTGCTGCTCAATCCCCTCTGTTCATACAGTCACCAGTGTGTAGGAGACGACAGTTGCTTTATCCTGTGGGATTTCCTCAAATTTGGAAGATTTAGGCAGCTCCGTTTTTTTAATCCATCTACTCGTTTTCTCTCTGACAATATTTCACAAAGAGCAGGGGCAAGAGGATCAATTCTTCGATTACAGGAATGGAGATTAGCCCATTATGCTCAGAGAAGAAAACCCCAGAAAGCATCAGGCATTGTGAATTTCCATTAAAGTGGTGCATTTCACTGGATATATACATATATTTCATACTTAACCAGCACTGCATAAAACCTTAAATCAATTAATTTTCCAGCTTTATTATGTTTAAGTATCTTTCTCATTCACTAAACAGGCAGAAAGGAGCAGAAAAAAACACCTCCTGCAGCAGCAAAGACTGAGAAAGGTGATGTTTAAGGGTCTTCTTTTCTTCTTTCATTTCCTTTTCAAACTGGGGACAGTGCTAAGCTGCTCAGCGATCAGCTTTAGTTAATTACAGAAAATAATTTTGTGGAAGTGCTTCCAAATTTCTAATAGAAAAGTGGTTCTGAGTGTCTTTTGTCTGTAATTCATCATGCCGTGCTTGGGTGGGGAGTCTTACTGATGATCCAGGCAATGGAGACCATCTTCCTTCTGGGATATTAGGAAATTGCCTTTAAATTGCAGTTTTCCCTTCAAAATGGAGTAGAAGAAAGTGCAGCCACCACCCTCCCCCTGCACTGGGAGTAGTGGGTGGGCTCTGGGACGAGGCAGAGCAGCCCCCACGGGCAGCAGGGAGCAGGGAAGGGTTCTGACCCGTGCTGTCCTGTCTGCAAACCCCAGGTGAGCAGCCAAAGTCTGGAGACAGAAGCGGTTACAGCAGTCCCGGCTCCCCCGGGACTCCAGGCAGCCGTTCCCGCACCCCCTCTCTGCCCACCCCACCAGCCAGGGAGCCCAAGAAGGTGGCAGTGGTTCGCACCCCACCGAAATCTCCCGCCTCTGCCAAGACCCGCGTCCAGCCGTCGGCCGCGCCCATGCCCGACCTGAAAAACGTCAAGTCCAAAATTGGCTCCACTGATAACCTCAAGCACCAGCCTGGAGGTGGCAAGGTAAACACGGACTCTGCTTCCCAGGGGCCTGTCTGTGGGGACAGCGGGTGCTGGGTGCTCCATCCGGGATGGGAAAACCTCCCTGGAGCAGCAGCAGCCCGGCCATGGGCAGGGCTCCAGCCCGACTCTGGTGTATTGGAAAGGCTTTGGGTTGGATGCTTGGCCGGGAGTGCCTTGCCTGGCTTAGTGCAGCTCAGCTGTCCCATGGAGAGCTTGTGGTGTGGGTCTCATGGAGCGGCTGCCAGGGGAGTGACATCCCCTGGTGGTGTCCAGGCAGGGACAGCAGGTTGTGACCTGCAGCTCTGAGGAGTGGCAGGATCAGGGCTGTGTTTCCAAATCCCACACTGTGCCTGGAGCAGTTCTTCCAGCACTGCAGGAGAGGAAAGGATGGTCTGTCTCCTCCTTCTGAGGGTCTCAGGCTCGGACCCCACGTTTTTCCAGACACTGGGATTTTGGATCCAGCTCTGTTGACAAAGGTCTCGGGTTGTGTTGTGCCATCAGGCACTGTCTGGCTGCACGGTGCAGGGTGGCATGGCCAGAGCTGGTGGCGCTTCTTTCAACCGTGTTGCACTCCCAGAAAAGTTGTTTCATGAGCAGCAAAGTGACCTCTGGGCTCCAAGTGCTTGGGAGTGAGGGTCTTGGTTAAATTCTGCAAGCCTGGCAGGGGACACTGCCTGTCCTGGGGTGACAATGCCTGGCTCCAGACTCTGCAGAGCCACAACAAGCGTTCCCTGAGTGCTGTGCATGGCATTTTGTGTGAGCAGGTACCTCAGTGGCTCTGAATGTTCCCCTTTGGCATGGGGGGAGGCTTTGAGCTGGCTCCTCTGCATCCTCTGAAATGGCAGCCTGCTTTTCCATGGCCTTTCCAGGCGTTTTCCACCGTGGCTGGCAATTTACTGGCTTTGTGCCACAATCCAGGGGGGCTCTGGAGCCTGGGCAGGGCTCTTGGTCATGAGACAGCAGCACATGAGCACAGTGTCCTTTTTGGGGGGCTCAGCCCTCCTGCCCACTTAGCACAAGACACAGGTTTTTCTTCCCACCCCCACAAACCCTGTTCTCCAGGGATTTTAGAAGGAACCCTTGTTTACTGGAAAACAGTTAAATTATTTGCTTGTTCTTTTTAATCCAGCTTTTACAGTTTGTTTTTTTTCCCTTTCTGCTTCTCTGTTGTTGTTGTTGTTACTGAAAGAGTAAGAACAGCTGAATTTCGGACAATTCCTTGCTCTTTGCAGGGGAGAATGGCTGGATGCTCTGCTGGGGGTTCTGTAGGACATGAGGCTGCTCTCAGCAGAATGGTTGCAGCTGGAGCAGAAGGGGCTGATCCCACACGTTTGATTTTAGGCTGGTCAGAAATGGGTTTGGAGCCTGCCCTCCGTGGAGATTCCAGACCCCCAGCCCAGGGAAGCAAAGGAATGTGAGGCACACACGCCAGGAGCCAGCCAGGCCCCATCTCTGCCAGTGTTCCTGCATGGCCTGGGCACTCCTGTTGTCGCTGGATCACCGAGTGCTGCTCTGGCAAAGCCTGGTGTGGCAGAGCTGGGTCCCAATTTGTGAGATTAGTGGATGTGAAGTTGGAAAATCCTGCTGGAAGCACATGCCAGCCGTGATGCTTCTCAGGCTGGAGAGCCAGGGCATAGCAGGGAGCTCTCCTGGCAGCAGCAGGCCGGGATTGGAGTGCTGGGGTGGAGGCGAGGTGCCTGCTCAGCCCTGGGCATGGTGCTGCCCGGGAGTGTCTGTGCCCAGGGATGTGGCACCGCTGGCCGCTCTCACAGGGCTGTGCTTCACACAGGCTCAGACCTGTGGGTTTTTACCTGCATTTACACCTGTGGGGGTTGTAAAGCCACTCCAGGGTGTGTAGGGAAGGAGCAGGGGTTGTCTTCACCCTTGGGCTGTCTGGAAGAGCTGCTCCCATGCCCGAGGTCCCTTCCTACACAACCAGTGGGGAAAACAAGCCCCGAGTGGCACCAGCATCATTAGCACAGAAATCCGTGCGTGGAGGGAAGGCTTCGGGGCTGGAGGCTGTGGTTAGCAGGGTGAGTGGTTCCCATGGGGCCCCAGCCCTTCCTGGCCTCGCTCCCACCGGGAATGGTGGGAATGTGCCACAGAACTGGGATGGGGCTGCATCCCTGGCCTGGGGCTGCATTCCTGGCAGCCTTGGCTTTCTCTTGGTAGCTGTGGAGGAAATGTGAGCCCTGTGCAGGGCAGAGCTCGGTGTCCTCTCCCAGTGCTGGACATGCAGCTCCTGCTCCCCAGCCTGGCCAGTGGCACCTGTTTGCCAAAGGCCAGGTGTGCCTGGCCCGGAAGGGGACTGTGGTGCCTGGCATGGGAGCTGGAGCTGGGCATGATTTTTCTGTCAGCTCCACCCCTCCTCCTCCCGCTGGCTCTGCAGGCCGAGTCTCGGAGCCCTGGAGGAGTCTGCGAGCCCTGGTGCCTCTCAGCAGTGCCTTCCTGCGTGTTTGCTGCCCAACGAGTTCCCCGTTCTGTGCAGTGGAAGGAACCAGGCTGAGCTGGCTTTCTGGCTGGTGTTTGTGGCCTGAGACCCAGGGCTGCATCACCAGCCAGGCCTGTTCAGTCTCTCCATCTTCACTTTCCAGCCCAGGAGCAGACAAATCTGTGCAGCAAGCCAGAGATTCTCCTTTTCACTCCTGGCCCTGGAAGGCAGGTTCCTGGTTTAGGGATATAACACATGGTCAAGCTGCAGATGGTCACGTTGTTTCTCACGCTCTTTTCTGGCTACTAAAGGTGCAGATAATTAATAAGAAGCTGGACTTTAGCAGCGTTCAATCCAAGTGTGGCTCAAAGGATAATATCAAACACATCCCGGGCGGAGGCAGTGTGAGTACCTTCACACTTTCAATGCTCTATAATAGTTCTTTTGATAAGTGGCATGTTGTGTACACTAAACTGCCAATGCTATCTGCAGCGACCCTGCCATCAGATAGCTATTGGTGACGTGCAATGACTCTTTTCTGGCTACTAAAGGTGCAGATAATTAATAAGAAGCTGGACTTTAGCAGCGTTCAATCCAGGTGTGGCTCAAAGGATAATATCAAACACATCCCGGGCGGAGGCAGTGTGAGTACCTTCACACTTTGAATGCACTGTAATAATCCTGATTTTAGTGGCATGTTGTTACACTAATCACCAATGCTATCTGCAGCCACCCTGCTGTCACATAGCCATTGGGGATGTGCTGTCATTTAACCCCATTAACCCAAAGGATGACCCCTAACAAGTCCTGGACATGCCTGACATGGACAGAACTAACTGCCCCGTGTCCAAACCACATCTGTAACAAAACATCCCAGTAACTCCAGGGTTTTGCACTGCCTGGAAGGTGAAAGCCTCCTTGTCTGTGGGATGGGGCCTCTGGCACACAGTGACGCAGGAGATGGGTAGATTTATGAGCAGACCCAGTCCTCGTTGCTTAATGTGCTGCTAAATTGGACATGATCCTGCCCAACATGTGAGCCTGCAGGTTCCTGCCCATTCCCATCAGGCAAGTATGATCCATGCAAATACTAAGTTTCTCCTTGCTAACGAATGTGTCCAGCAGCGCCCACGGAGGCTGAGCCTGAAGTACTGTTGAGTTAATTGATTTGAACGCTGGCATTTCCAGCTGTTCCCACATAAATACCAGACTCGGCTTTCAGTTACTGTGCCAGAAACCTGGAGAAACTCCACGGAGGTTGGTGGATTTACAGCTGGAGACAGTTTGGGTCCAGGAAAGATGATGGGCCAAGGAAGGCACATCCCTGACACCCCAGACAGTGTGACTGGGATTTGTGGGTCTGAGATGTTCCCCATGGATTTTCCTTGGACTGTTTTTGATCTCTGTGGATGCCTTCCCTAAGAAACTGAACCTTGCAGAAGGCTTGGCAGGTGAACACAGGGACACAGCTGGGTTTGCAGCCTCTGGCTTAAATTTGGTGTCACTGTGCAGTTATTTCAGAGGAGGCCAGAGGAGCTGCTTTGCAGAGCTCAGACCCCTGTGAAGCAGTTCCATGGTTGTCCCTTTTCCCCACTCTGGGGTCCTGCACTGCCTGGGCTGCCCAGGGTGCGGTGGACCAGGAGTTAGTCCTCCGTGCTGTGGCGGGTGCTGAGCTCATCCCTTCCTCCACGGAGAGCTCACACCGTGGGTGTTGGCAGCTGCAGTGGGTTAAGAATTACCTGGATTTTCGTCTGGGGGTTGTGATCCCTCCCCAGGTCCTGCCAGAACTGAAAACCCCATGACCTCTGCCTGTGGGAGCTCTTGGAGCAAAGCCTGGCAGGGGCAGAGTGGCTGCACAGGCTGTCCCAGGGGCTGGGCTGGGCCCTGGGGCTCCCGTGCGAGAGGGGCAACAAGAGACCCCAGGGCTTTGATGGCCATTGGGACTTGACCCCCCACAACACTGTCAGCAGGGACCCCTGCCCAGTCATCACTGCTTGCAGAGGGAACTGTCCCTCCCTGGGGCTGGTACCTGGATTTTTAAGCCCACTGACCAGGTGATGCCTCAGGTAAAAGTTGGCACTGCTGATGCTGAGGGGTGGGATCCCCAGGTCTCTGGCACTGGTTTCCCAGGCAAACAACTCTGTTCCCCTTTTCCTTTCTTGCTAAAATGGGGAGGATCCTTCTCTGCTCCCTAGCGGGATGGGAAGGGATGACAGAGTCCTGTCTGTCAAAAAAGGGACTGGAATGAGAGCAGAAAGCTCCAGTTGCTGACTGCTTGCACTGGAAACAGGAGGACTTTCAGTCCCAAGTCTCAGCGGTGCCTGAATTGCTCGTAGACCCTTCAGGGTCACAGCTGGGATTAGAGAGGCACCAGCTGCCCTTTTTGGGCATTTCCTACTTTCCAACCAAATCCGGCTCCTCTCCTGCCCGGTGCATTAAATGTGTGATCTTTCCCAGCGCTGTCTCCACGTCTGTGTCCACGGTGTCCCAGACCCTGAGGGGTTGCTTTTCTCCCTCTCTGTCTCCTGTCAAATGTGCCTTTTGGTCTGTGTGAGCATCGGAGACAAGGCAGGTCAGCAGGGCTCTGTGCGTGGGACGGAGCCTCTGCTGCTTTTCCTGGCTCCACGATGGGCTGTGGGCTGTTCCTCAGGGCTGCGACAGTCACAGTCCATCACTGGGGGTGACGGGGCCAGCGTGACAACTGAAGGATGCACCTTCCCCTGGGGCTTTTGGGTCAGCCCCGGGCGCACAGGTGGGGAGCAGAGGCTGCGCTGGACCCTTGGTGCTGGTCTGGGGCTGCTGGGAGGAGGCAGCTCCTCTGCACAGGTCCCTGTGGTGCTGGCACATCCTCTGAGGCTGGTGAGAGCGTCGCACCCGCTGTGGTGCTCGGGGAAACACGGAGAGCAGCGGATGCTCCCCGGGAAATCCAGGCTGTCCCCAGAGCCAGAACCAACCTCGAGGTGTTGATGGTCCCATTTCTCCTGCACAGCCCCACTAACTCCAGCAACAGCTGACCCACACCCGGTGTGAGTCCCAAACCAGGGTCCAGGGGAACCTGTGGGGTTCTGGGGATGTTTTTTCCTCCCCTTGTCTCCTGTTCCTGCTCTAGCTGCCGTGTGTGTGCCGTGGTCCGAGGGTCCTCTCCTGGTGTGTAGCTGCTAACGTAGCTCTGCAGAGCCCCTGTTGATGTCCCTGTGTGTGTGTGTCCCGTGTCCCCGGTGTCCGTGCGCAAGAGGCCACCGGCCCCACGCGGTCTGGGGACGGGGGGGATCCGTGGAATTGCTGGAGCCCACGTTCAGAGACATCATGGGCAAAACACATCAAAACAGAGCTTAAATACCATGAAATGCTGTTGTGGTTCAATATTTTATAACTGCCATTTTAATTTCTATGATGTGAACGCCAGATATTTAGACTTTGCTTTGCTTTTTTTTTTTAACCCTTATTTCCGTTACAGCATTTTTCAGAAATGCGTATTTTGGTCACTCTTTTAAAAGTTCTGTGCACATTGATCATTTCTGTTCTTTCAGTTTTTGTGGACATAAGCTTTATGTTTTACACCAGAAAAGGTATTTATTTTTTATGTTTTCTCTCTGGTATATCTCCTCCTTTTGGATGATGTGTATGCGAATCTTAATTAATTACCACTCCACTTTCTCTCTCACTTGAGCACTTTAAAATTGCCTCTACTCCCCCCTCTGTGGAGAGGTGATCTCGTGCATGCTGACATGTTAAGAGGCTACTGCACACGGGCATTAATGATCTCCCATTTCTGATGACGGTTTCTTTGGTGTCATTAATCCTCCTGGGGTTTGAGCTGTCCTTTCCCTCCAGTCCAGCTCAGGTGCCGCTGTGTGTTGTGCTCCCCCTCTCCACCTGCCCGTGCTGGCCACCAGCTCATCCCCTTTCCCTCTCTCCTATGGACAGGTGCAAATCGTTTACAAACCAGTCGACCTGAGCCATGTGACATCCAAATGTGGTTCCCTGGGCAACATCCATCACAAGCCAGGTACCCCTTGGGCTGTGCTGGCCCTGGGAGCTCACGGCGGGTGTGGAGAGGGGCAGGGGGTGAGGGGAGGCAGTGACTGGAGCATCCCAGTGAGCCCTGGAGTGCTGGGTGCTGTTCCCAGCTCCTGACCCACCTCCCACTCTTCTCTTGCAGGTGGTGGCCAGGTGGAGGTGAAATCTGAGAAACTGGACTTCAAAGATAAGGTGCAGTCGAAAATCGGGTCCCTAGATAACATCAGCCACGTCCCTGGAGGAGGCAATAAAAAGGTGAAGGGGCCTTGGGGACAGGCGTGTCCTGCCGGGGCTGTGAGCGGGAGGGGTCGGGCCTCGGGCAGGGTCCTGCTTGGGGCTCAGGGGAGTTTGCTGAGCAGAGCTGGCACTGCTGCCAGGATCTCTGCGTCCCTCCGGGCCTGTGGCCACCCAAATGAGTGCAAGTGTCAGCCTCTCCTGTGGTTTCCTGCTCTTTCTGCTGTCTCTGAAGTTTGTGTCTCAAACCCTTCCCATGACCAAGTGTCGCCATCAAGTCCTGTGCTGTGTTGCTGCTGTGACACAGAGCTGGCAGCTGGGGAGCTGCAGAGGTGTTGGATCCCCAGTGAAAGTGAAGCATTAAAGGCTCAGCTTTATTTAGCACAGGTGACTTTGCAGCAAGCTGGCCCTTCAGAAGGTGATTTCTCCTTCCTGACCGAGGGCTCTGTGAAGGGAGGGGAGTGTTTGGGGGGATTTCAATTGAAAGACAAAAGGCACTCGGGTCAGGGAAACACTGAGCTTGGGCTGAGCTGTTCCCACTGAGGCTTTGATGGTGACTTCAGCGAGCCTTAGTCAAGTAAAACAGCTCCGCAGCCGGGCTTCAAGGCCACCAAGTCCCCAGCAGGCAGGGGGTGAGGACATGAGGTAAGCACAGAGCTGAGACTGCAGCCTGGCGACACGCAGGGTTCAGCTTCCCCAGGGAAAGCAGTTTTTATCTTGCTTGTTTTTCCAGCACTTTTGTCTCAATGGGAGGGGAAGGTTCTGTTTCAGCTCCTGTATTTTGGCACTTTGTTCTTGGCCACGTGTTCTCTGTGCAGCTCCAGCTCTCACCTCCAGCTGGCCTCTGACTGCGGGACCGCTTGACTTCCTTACCCTTCTCTCTGCCACGCATCAGCCTCTCCTGTGCTTCACTGAGCCCTTTGCCATCGGTTTTGTGATTCCAGTGATGGCTCTGTCACATCCTGACACATTCACTGGGCCATAGTTTGAAGGACTTGCCTTTTGCAGGGGAGTTTATCTGCAAGGCTGCGACCCACCAGTGGCATCACCACCTCAGCCTTCCAGCCTGGTGGCTGCCCGTCCCCTGCCCAAACCCACACCTGGAGGAGGTTGTGGGTGTAACTGAGTCCAGGTGCAGCTCTGCTGTCCCTTTCCCGTGTCCCCAAGCCCCCTCCTTGCTCTGTGACACACAGATGCATGTTTGGACTCACAGTCTACAGCTCCTGAAGCTGAACTCTGGTTCCTGTGCTGGGTCTGCCATGGGGAGCCGAGTGCTCCGTGCTCTGCCCAGGTCCCTGTGCTCTCCCTTGCTGTTCCTGGAGTTTTCCTCCCTGGCTCCAAAGGCAGCCACTCTTCTTTCTATGAGTCAGTGAATGGCCCTGTTTTTCAGATCTTTTTCTCCCCAGTTTTCTATTTCTTTTCTATTTTTTGTCTTTTTCCTTCTGGCTGACATTTCTTGGATCATGGTTTTTGTTGCTGATGCATTTTTTGCCCCCCACTACCCTGGGTGGGTTTCTTCACCTGTAGAGAGAGAAAGGCAAGGAAGACAAGACGTGGACCCCAAGCCCAGACCCTGCTGGGCTCCAGGCCCTGGTGCTGGAGCCGCTCACCCCCACGGAGAGCCAGCCCCCAGCCTTGCACTTGGCTGGGGAGGGCACCTGTAAGTAGCAAACCAGATCCAGTTCACCAGGAGAGGGGTTTGGCTCCTGGGAGCAGCTCCGTGGGCTAAGGGGAAGCTTCGTGTGCCACGTCCCCACATAATCTCTGCCAGGGGAGTGGGAGCAGCCCAGGTTGTGCCCTCTGCGTTCTGGGACCCGGGACCTCACCTGGGGAGGATTTGGCAGCATCCAGATGCTCCGGTCCTGCTGTCCCCTCTGGTGCTTGGGACGTGCCCAAGGACTGGGGGCACTGGTTCACTGCTCTGAGCTTTCCTCCCACCTCTCAGCGGCCGTGCTCGAGTGGACGCCTGGCAGGTCCCGCCCGTCTCCCCGGCCATGCCCCCCCTGACCGCCCTCCTCTCCCTCACAGATTGAGACTCACAAGCTGACCTTCCGCGAGAACGCCAAAGCCAAGACCGACCACGGCGCCGAAATCGTCTACAAGTCCCCGACCATCTCCGGAGATGCCTCCCCGCGCCGCCTTAGCAACGTCTCCTCCACCGGCAGCATCAACCTGGTGGACTCCCCCCAGCTGGCCACGCTAGCCGACGAGGTGTCCGCCTCGCTGGCCAAGCAGGGCTTGTGATCGCGGCACGGCGGCCACCAGGAGAGAAGACAAGGAAAGGAAAGGAAAAAAAAAAGAAAAGAAACAAAAATAATAATCTGGCCTTCTTCCTCTGTTCCTTTTACAGCTGCTTCCCCGTCCCTAACTGGTTAATGATTTAACCTGCTTTTACTGTTCATTCAGCTCTAGCTCCAGGACTTCAAAATCAGTGACACTATGAGGTACAAAACCTCCTCTCCCCCTGCTCCTCAGAGCGCACAGCCCATCCCTGTCCCCGCGCTCCCCCCACTCCTGCCGCGTCCCTCGCTGTCCCAGCCCCGCCCGGGGCCACCCGGGAAGGCGGGGAGGGGGCCCGAGGGGCGGCTACAGCACGGCGCTGTCCCGAGCACCCCACACCAGCACAGGGCAGCGGGTGGCCCTCCTGGGAAGGGGCTGTGACCTTGCCCAGCTCGTGCCCTGCCGCTGGCCGGGCTGGCCCACGGGCCGGACGCGTCCTGGGTGCGCAGCCGGGGCTGCGGGGAGATGCCCTCCCTCCCCGCGTTAAATTTGCCTGCTGATTTGGAAGAAACCTTTTGTTTTTATCTCCGAAAGCCGAGATGTGTATGAAGATAACGGCCAGGTACCCCCTAACCCGCTCTCAGCTCCGGCAGCTGGAGTTCAGGCGACGCCGGGTGCCCGCTCCGAGGGGCCCCGGACGGCCGATCCCTGTCCGTGGCTGTGCTGGAACCGCTGAGTGGATGAGTAGAGGCTTTTCCCCATTCCTTTGGCAGCCCCTCGTGTCGTAGAGTAGATTTGTCTGTATATGCTTGGACCGTGCCAGGGTGATTGTTTTCATAAACGAGCATGTGTTTAAAAAATAAATGCTGTAAGTAGTTTTGAGCTGCCCCGCGCCGGCTCTGCCGCAGCCCAGCCGGGGGCCCGGGGAGCTCGGCCAGCTCCGGGTCGTGGCCAGCCCGGCGCCCGGAGGAGCCCGGTGCCGCATGTCTGCCGGGCGGGGGGCCGGGGCTGCGCCGGGGCTCCCCGGGGCCGGGCACCTCCCAGCGCCCTGGCAGCGTGGATGAGGGGCACTCACAGCTCCAGTGCTGCGATGGCTCCTGGATTTGGGTGCAGCTTGTGACATTTTTGGGTTGTTCTTTTTCTTTCCCTGCAAGGTCAGCTCAGCGATGGCGGAGGTGGCAGCTCCATGGCTCTGCTGTGCCGGTGGCAGCGGTGAGACCCTGGGAGGACGCAGGGGAGGCGGCAGCAGCTCCCCCAGCCCGGGGCCAGCAGCTGCTGCCTGGCACTGACCCCCCTTTCCGGGTGCTCCCCGGGTTTGAGGTGGCAGCGTCTCACCCCTCACAGCACTGACCACCCCCAGCACCACTCGGAGACAGGAGCCAGTCGAGTTCTTTCTTTGGCTGCTTTTGTTCCTGTGGCTCCCTGGGGAGCACGAGGGGGTCCTGTGGCTGTCCCCGCCTGCCCCTTCCCTCTACAACCAAAGAGGCTGAGATGCCACCAGTGAAGCTCCATGTGTGTCCTCCTGCCCTGTCTCCCCCAGAGGCCCCAGCCGAGCTCTGGGGGTGGAGCTGGGGGTGGGAGGGCAGAGGGGGGGCCCGGTGGGGCCGCAGACCCTGCAGCGCCAGGCTGTGCCACAGGGAAAGCCGTGCTTTCCCAGCAGGGGCCCAATTCCTGGTCTGACAGGGCTGGGGGGGATCAGGGCCTCTGGTTGTCCTTGGGGTGGTGGCTGGGTGCCACCAAGGCTGTCAGAGCAGCTGTTCCTGGGCAGAGCAGCAATTCCTGCCACGACAGGACCTGCTCCCATCCTGCGGGGGCTGTGAGCCCACCCGTCACCCCCTGTCCCTCTGTGGGGCTGGGCTACCGCAGGCCTGGCTGTGGATGGGGATGGTTTGGGGGGGGAGGGGGGGGGTCCAACCCTTCTCTCTGCAGCCCCAGGAGCTGCTTTACTGCTGGGGAGAGGCTGGTCCAGCACACCACCGTGTCCAGCTTGTCACTCGCTCTGTTCACTTGACTCCATGATTGTAAGACTCTGTGCTCCGCCCCTGACTCTGTAGCGCTGTAGGAGCCGCCGCGGTTTTTGTCCTCTGTAGAACAAGTGGGAGAACCCTCAAAGCATCACCTTTACCCCTTTAGGGCTGCAGGACAGGGTAGCTAAGCTCACCCATCCTGTGGCACCCCTGTCCCCTCCAAGCAGCCCGAGGGACACCAGCACCCAGGGCCAGGACATCCTTCGCTTGCGCCGAGCTCCAGTGAGCAGCCCCTTCCTGCTGTGAGTGTCCTCAGCCCCATCTGCCGTCTCCTCCCAGGAGCTGTGGGGTCCCAGGACAGCCCTTTCCATCCACCATGTCACCCACTGTCCCCTCCAGCAGCCCGAGCCACGTCCCCAGCCCCGACCCTGCATTCAGACCCAGGCCTGAGGGTCCCCGTGAGCAGCTGGACAGCCTGACCCCAGCTTTTCCTTTACTCCACACACATCTTGGGTCTGAAAGGGGTTAAAGCCGGCACTGATTAAAAAAAAAAAAAAAAAAAAAAATCGTATTTCTGCACTCCAAAAGATTCTGCGTGTTAGCGAAGGTCCGGTGCCAGCCTGTGTGGTGTTGGCAGCCCCGTGCCCCCCGCGCTGCGCCGGGGAGAGGAGGGAAGGTTTGATCTCAGTGTATCATTCTAGCTTAGCTTCTGTCTGTGGGTGTCCATAGTGTATCGTGTGTTTAACAACTGGTTTACACTGTTGCCGTAAAAGTGAATTTGGAAATAAAGTCATTACTACGATAATGATACCTGGCACCTCTTTTGCATGGGGGGACACAGGGGTGGGGATCCATCCTCTCCGACAGCCATCCCTCGGGGCCACAGGCTCAGCACAGAGGGGGGTGGGGGAGACCCCACCCGGTGGAGCCAGGAAGGACAGAACAGGCCCTGGATGAGAACCAGCAGCACCCCAGAAATGTAAAATAAACCCCAGCCCTGGGGTCGCTGCTCTTGCTGACAGCCACTGCTGGGAAATGATGTCACAGAGGGAAAAAGAGGCCACTGGAACGCAGGAGGGAAGCAGCTGATCTGAGTACACTGAAGGGCCCCTTCCCTGTCCCAGCCCAGCGTTTCACATTCATCAAATGGAATATTACGTTTTAATTTTTTTTTTAATCTTTTCTTCTTTTTTTTTTTTTTATAAGCACATTTGTGCTTTGCCAACAGAATCAAGACATTAACAAAGATCAGCTTCTCGGAAGAAAAGCATTTCTATATAACAAGGACATTACACAGCTCAAAGCAGGAAAAGAAAATATTTACAAAATACAAGGTGGTTTTTTTTGTGTGGTTTTTATAATGCTAAAAGGGTTATTCAGAATTTTCAACCTTATAAATAGAAAAGCACTTCTGCAGAGGGGTATGGTAGCGCCGTTGTTTGTTGGGTTTTTGTTTTAAAGAAACGATGACGGATCCTTTAAACTAGAACAGAACCAAAACCACGAGATCATGTTGAAAATTGTGAAAACCCCGACCATGAAGCAGTTCAGCGACTATTTCTTTACGATTACAAAATGGAAAAAAAAAAAAAGTCCTTTGTATTTTTTTTTTTCCTTTTTTTTGGTGATGTGATTATACATAAGACAGGCACAATGCTAGCAACAGGACAGGGACCAGGAGCCACACCGTCGGGACCGGAAAGCGTTACGGATGGGGACGGTGTGCGGGACCCGGGAGTCACTGCGGGTGCGGAACCGGGCGGGAGGGGATGGGGGAGGAACAACAAACTGGGGTTCAAACTCAAATACCTGTCAGGAGGGGGCACCTTGGGCACCCCAGAAATGGAACGGAACCGACACCGGAGCTGGGACGGTGCGGGAGTGGAGCGAAGCTGTGGTGATGCCACGCGGGATCAGGATGACCCTGAACCCCCGGGAGCCGCCTCCTGCCTCCGTCCTTCCCTCTCTGCTCTCCCCTTGTCTGACACAAACCCACCTGCGGGACCCCCCGGCCCTGGCCTGTCCCGGAGCGGCGGCTCCTTGCTCACGGCTCACCCCGACTGCCCAAGCCTACGGCGAGGGCAGAGCTCCAGCACTGGCCACAGCCCAGTCCCAGCTGGAACAGCCTCACCCCAAAGGGCATCCAAGTGCCCCGGGAATTCTGCTCAAAGAGACTCTTCCCCTCCCTGCCCTCGGAACAAACCAGGTGTGCACCGGGTGCTTCCCAACTCCCACTCCTCCCAGGCGGAGCTGAGTGTGGAGCAGTCACAAGGTCCCTCCTTTCCTCCTGCTGGGAATGCAGCCACAGCCCTCGGCACAGCCACGGCTCCAAACCAGGGGAGAAGGAAGGGGGAGGCGTCCCTGGGGAAGAGGGGGGATTGGGGAGGGGCAGAATCCCCCCTGGGGACACCTGGAACTACAACCTGGGGCAGGAAAATGCAGGAGGGTGGAAGTGCAGGTGGGCACTCTGCAGGTGAGGACAGCCAGACAGTGAAGGTTGCAATCCCAAGACATCACTTTTCACCACTAATTTCACTCCACTAAAACCTTTCAGGGAGGGGGGGAGTGGGTTAAGAGAAAACGACACCCTTTTGTTGGGAAAAACTATCCCCGAAATCTGCTAGTCAGCTAAATCCTGTGCTCTAGTTTTATACACCTAAAGGGGGGAGGAAAGGGGAGGGGGTCTGGTGGGCTGCTCCCCTCCCGAGGCTTCACTCCGCTGGGAGGAATCTGGGGGCTCATTCATGTGACGAGGAAACATGGAGAAGGAAAAAAAAAAAAAGAAAACAAAAGAAAACAAAAAAAAAAAGAAAACAAAAAACAGTTTCTAAACTCCTTAAATTCACTAAAAACTGTGAAAATTCCCGGCAGGATGTTTGAATATCAAACGCAGATTTTGGAAGCTTTAATGCCAAGAGTTAGTTCTGTGTGTTGGTTTGCTCACGTCTCCCCGTGTGTCTCTATCTGTGCGCTGGCCGCAGGACTGCGGAGCAGGAGGAGGAGGAGGAGGAGGAGGAGGAAGAGGAAGAGGAGGAGGAAGAGGAGGAGGAGGGGGGGGCCAGTGGGGTTCGGCTCTTGAGGCTGGCCAGGCTGGGCGAAGCCGAAGTGCCATCGCATTCCCGGGAGGATTTACTGCCCGACGTGCGGCGGGTGCAGCGCGACAACCGGTCCTGGGGGTCGGATTGGTCCTCGCACTCCGTCCGGGGGTCGTAGGAGAGCGGGAAGGTGCGTCGCTCCCAGGGCTGCACAGCCTAGGGGAAGAGAACCGAGTCATGGAAAATGCCTGGAAAAGCTCTCGTGTCCTCGCTCCTCGCATGGATCCGGAGGTCAGAGCTGCTCCTGGTGCAGAACCCCAGCCTCGGGAACAGTGCCCCGAAGCCTCGGCAGATGAGGAGAGGACACGGCAGCTCCACACGGAGCCAACTGCTGGAAACGCTTCCCACTGCCCGTGCGTCCCACCTGGCCCAGCTCCGACGGCACCGCCCACACGCGGGTTCCGAGCTGCCTCCCCACACCAGGGTCACCTGGGGTGCCGCGCCTGCCCCGGCCGCAGCCAGAACCCACCTGCTCGTCCAGGCCGGCCTCGGGCGTGGAGCAACGCGTGTCCTCGCTGGACAGGAGCCGCAGGGAGTCCCGGGACAGGGGGGTCAGGGGGGCACAGAGCAGTTCGGGGCTGATGGGGCTGCGTGGTGAGTGGGTGTGGGACAGCTCCAAGTGGGAGTGGTAGTTGCCCACCTCAGGGGATGCCGGCTGGGGAGTCGAGGGGTTCCCCAGCTGGGGGGTCGTCCGTCCGTCTGTCGATCTGTAGGACCTGAGACAGGGGCAGGTCTGAGAGCCCAGCCATGCTCCCCCACTGCTGCCTGATCCCACCCCAGGATCCTTTTGCCCTGATGGGAACACGAGCAGGGAATGTCACAGCCCAGAGACAAAATCCATCCAGGCCCATCTCTGTCCCTTTTCCACTGTCTGGATGCACCGATGCTGCTCTTCAGCAGCTGGGAGCAGGAGGAAAACAGTGAAACCCTGAGACCTCACATTTCAACCAAGAATTACGGAAGTCTGAGCCTCAACACAGAGTCCAGATAAAAACCCACAGACTACAAGCAGAGTAACATAACCGAGTTCCCAAATCTGTATGCAACTCTCCAAGAAACAGCAAAACATCCCACTCTCCAGGAGCACTGGAAATTGCAATGGAACAGGGAAGGGCAAATCCCTTCTTGTGCAGGTTTATAATGAGATCAACAGCTAGAAACAGTGGGAAGTTTTAGACACCCACTCACAAAGACAGAAAGGGAACTGAGTGTCCAGTGACAGCGTCCCTGATCCTGCAGGAATGATGCCATTGCAGCCCCTGTGTCTTCCCCTGGACTCCCAGGCTGGCACAGCATCTCCCACACTTCTGGAGCAGTAGAAGTGCTTGAGAAAGCAGATGGTGCAGAGTTGTCTGCAGCCAAACTGGGCTGTATCTTCACCCCCACCTAAACAAGACTGTGCCCTGCTCCCACGTGGGCTCCTCAAGCTGGATGGGGCCAAACTTTTCAACACCAGCACCAGCTTTCAACCATTTCTATGAACCACCACCTGCTCCCAGGAGCATCCCAGTGCTGGGAATGGCGAGCAGGGCTGTACCTGCTGCCCCGGCGCTGCGGGGGGACGCTCGTGCTCCAGAGCCACCGTGCCCGCTCCATCTCCTCACACTTCCCGTGCCGAGCAGCGAAGGCCGAATCTGACAAGTCCTCAACCTGCAAAGGGAAGGGCAGAGGGCTTGGTCAGAGCTTTCTGCTATTAAACAACCATCTCTGTACAGTTTTGCCAGCACTAGTTATAGTGAGAATTTTAATGTTTATCACTGAACAGTAGAATGTCCTGAGTTGGAAGGGATCCACAGGCATCATCCAGTCCAACTCCTGGCCCCGCACAGACACCCCAACAGTCCCACCCCTGTGCCTGAGAGCACTGTCCAAACACTCCTGGAGCTCTGGCAGCCCTGTACAGGAACCAACACCAGCTGGTTCCCTGCCTCTGTTCCCTCCACAGACACTGTTCAGTCACCACCAGCCCCATTCTGCATTAACTGGGAAATGAAATCCTTCTTACCTCCTCGTTGTCCTCCTCAGGGTTGGCCTTCAGAGCACTGATGTCAACTTCACGCCAGCTGCAACACAACCACCATGGGCATCACTCAGGGCACAGCCAGAACCAGCTGCCCACGCCCCCCAAACACTGGCTTTTGGGAAAGGGAAATTCCACCCTGCCACGAGGAGCAACACGCTTAGGCTCGGTTTAAAGTACCAGACCTCCCTGGTGGTCTGGTAGCACAGCTGATGCTTCCCAAGGGCAGAGGCTGCAGCATTTCCTCCTCTTCCTCCCACAGGCTCCCTCCTGCCTTGCCCCGCTCTGAAATGGGCCAGGGAAGAGCATGGACGACCAGGAGGAAGACAGAGGGAAACTGGGAAGAGGCAGAACTGCAAGGTTAATCCAGCCCAGGCACCACCTGGGAAACCACCGGGGCCTTTGGCTTAGTCTCCTTTTAAGGAGACAACCAGGACTGACTTTAAACTGAGCAGAGGCTGAGCTGGGCAGTTGGCTGTGATGGCCAAGGGACCCTCAGAGAAAATAATCCCTAACTTAGCCAGTCTCCAGCAATGGTATGATCAGTTTTCCAAACTTTCCCTTCTTCCCAAGGAAGAAGCAGAGCGCATCCCTTCCCTGCTGGGGCAGTACCTGGGGGTGAGGATCTCCTTGTACTGCAGCTTCTCCACGCGGGTCGTGGCAGCCACGGACATGGGGATGACGATGTTGTTTATGTCAAAGGAGCTCTCGCCCCTCCTCCTCCTCGGCTGCTGCAACGGGAAGAACCATGTGAGAAAGGGATGTGGGGTTTGGCACGTGGCAAAGTCATCAGTGGAAGCCACTGACGGAAAGAGGACAAAATGGCCTTGTCTGACCTACGGACACTTCAGAACCAACATCAATTTGCATCAGACTGGAGTTCCCCTACTGCTTGCTCCAAGTCCTCTTCCCAACCCAACATCTACTGCCCCAGCAGCAAGGAAACCCAAATCCCAAGGCGTGGCTGCCCGGAGCAAGGATTGGCCCTTTGGCTGGGGAGCACGCACAGACCCGCAGCTGCCTGGGACGCTTGAACACAGGAGCTCCACCCCTGAGCCCAGAGCGTAGAGCCCAGGGCCTGGAATCCTCTTGCTGGGGGAGGGAAACCTCTTCATCTTGCATTTCTGAATGAGCTTGTGAAAACACAGCAGGAAAAGCAGCAAGAGAAAACCACAATGGGTGTGTGGAGCCAAGGAAAGGCCTCCTCGAGATGCCAGAGCTGCTGATATGAGCTGTCCTCTCCCACAAAACACCAAGCTCACTCAAGCTGAAACACCACTGGGTTCTTCCGACACCCTGATGTCACAGCTGGTGATGGAACAACTGAATTTCACGGAACCCAGTGGGGACCTGTAACCCCATTGCAACAAGCTTGGAGCAGAGGGTTCAAGGAGTCCTGCTCTGTTGCCCCTGGGTCACATCCAGCTCAGGCTGTGGCCCAAACTACCAAATGGGGTGGCCAGACAGAAGCCAAGTTCTTCACTGGGACACCTGTGAACTCAGCAGAACTGTCTGTCATTGAAAGGCTTCTGCTAGCGTGGGCCTGGGAGGATGATGGTGTCTGGTGGAGGAGCTGTGCCATCGCTCTGTCCCGGAGCACAGTGGGAGGGAGTTTCGGTTCTGCTCACTCACACAGCTCATAAAGGTCCCACATCCTGCCATCCTCAAGCATTTTGGGAGTCTGAGTGTGTCTCAAAAGATGGTCTGAGTTCAGTGACTGCTGGAGCTTGTGTACAGGTGGGAGACCTCCACCACCACTGTTGTGCCCTGGCCCTGTGACCCCAAGCCCACTCACAGACCACCGAGGCCGTGAGGGGAGCTGTCCCAGTGGAAGCAGCACTGCTGGGGCCCAGCTCTTCTCCTGGCAGCCCCACAGAGCTTCAGAACCCAAAATCCGGATGTGGAGCAAAGCCAAGGGACTGCTGGGAATGGGAACATTCACCAGCAGTTGCTGAGCTGATGGCGAACCGGGAACTGCAGCTGCCTGGCGGTGCACAGCCAACACATCCAACACCCACCCAGCAACCCCAGCATGAGCTGAACCAACGGGTCCAGCGTGGCAAGAGGAACACTGAGCACTCCCCAGCCCAAAACCTGCTCAAAAGCTGAGCCCCCATGATGGAGCTGAGCCCAGAACCCCTCCAGAAGGCAGCAGATACTCACGGCGGTGCCAGAGGTGCCCTGGGAAGTGGAGCTGGCAGGAGCGGAGCCCTCGGAGGAGGTGGAGAGCTGCCGAGCTATGGGGCTGTGAGGGGTGGGAGCCACAGCTGCTGACAGGTAGCTCGGGCCACTGACGTCCGTGTGATGCTTCAACACTGCATGGGGAGGGCGGGAGAAAATGAACAACAACTTTAGCAAAAAAACCCCAGCCCACCCAAGGGGGTGGTGGCGGCGAGGAAAGGACCATGTGCACCAGAAACGGCCAGTGCTGAGGAGCACTTAGCAGGAAAGAGAAGCACCTTCCGAGGGGGCTGCCCTGGGGAAGAAGCAGTTTAGAGCACACGAGGCATTGCTGCGGTGGCGACTCGGCCCAAAGCAGTGCGTGCCCCCTTCTCTGGGGCAGAGAGGCTGAGGATGCAGCAAAGCCCAAGCTCCCCCCGAGACACTGCCCCTGGGGGCCTACCTTCACTCCTCTCAGATGAGCAGTCTCGCAATCGCTTTTTGTCAAAGGCAGGAGGCTGGGCAGAGCGCTCTGGCGCTCTCTCGGCCTTGGACACGGCCGAAAAATCGTCTAAAGGCGGCCTGTGTGCCTTGTCTGCTTGGGCTTTTTGATGGGAGCGCTCTGAGGAGGGGAACAGAGAAAGAGCTATGAAATGCCTGCTTTCACCTCTCTTTGTGCTGGCACAGGAGGCTTGGGCAGAGTTTTCCAGCTCCACAAATTCTCCACACCATGGGGGTGCTGGGGAGGCGTGCTCAGACCTGTGGCACTGCTGTGGGCATGGCTGACACCGAGCACGAGAAGGTCCTACAAACCTGAGCTGCACCTGCACACACCTCACCTGCAGCCCTGCCATAGCCCTGCCTCACCCCTGGGAGTGGGACTCGAAGGGCATCCTCCTCCTCCTCCTCCTCCTCCTGCTCCTCTCTGACTGACCCGGGCAGGGGCAGCACTTACTGGCCGCGGTGAAGAAGGAGTTGACCAGCTTGTGGCGGTCCTTGCGCGCGGGGTCAGCCAGGCTGGGGGGCACGGGGGCTCTGTGCTTCAGCGACAGCTTTTTGGGAGGTTTAGTTTTCTCGAAGGGTTTGTTCTGCCACTGGGATTTCAACATGCTCTGGAAGTGCAGGCTTGTCGGCACATCTGCAAGGGATACAGAACATGGAATCCACATGAATCATGTAACAAAGAGCTGTGGTCCCATCACCCTGTCCCAGTATTTCCCTCCCAATTTCAGGGACTGGAAAGCCCCAGTGGATCCAGGCAGGCAAACAGGATGGAGCTGGCAGAGCAGGGGCTGGAGCTTGTGGGGACTTGGCTCCCTGGAGAAAGCAAGGACAGCTGCACTCCAAGTACTTTGATGGTTCAAGCTCTAACCCAATCCCTTGCCAAGGAAGGGCTGCCACAGGGTGATGGCAGTTCTTTGGCCATCACTGCTGGTTTGCAGGGACATGTCCCAAAAAGCAGAGAGGGGCCAGGCCAGTCCTTTAGGGATGCTGCCAGCCACTGGAGTGGTCAGACTTTGGGAAAATGGCCTCTGCTTTCTGTTCATCTTTTGCTTTCTCCTCCCAATTCACATACCATCTGTGGAAGGAGGGGACAGGTTGAAAGGAGGGGGAGAACGCCAAGACAAAACGCTGGCAGGAGAAAATGAGTTCTTTGCTGGTTTGGCATTGCCCTGCTGGCAGCAGAGTCCGTGCAGCAAGTGACACCATCCCTCCTCCTCCTGCTCCTCGGGAAGCAGTGCAGGGCTCCCAGGGACCAGCAGATGGCAACCACAGTGAGCCCAGCGTTCATCCTCCCTCCAAGGTTATTACATCATCCAAAAATTCCCAGCGAGAAATCAAACCAACCAGAAAAAAATCCCAGAAAAACCCCACACCACCCTGAAAGGAAGGGGACAAAAGGGGACAAAGCGCTGGCAGGGCACAAGTGCAGGGGTTAAAGGCCTTGCTGGCTGTGTCCTGCTTGCCAGGAGAATAAGTGAATAAATGATCTTTTCCTCCTGCAGTGCCTGGCAGTTTTGCCCTTGGCAAACTGCTCCGGAGATCCCGGCTGGCACCGAGAGCCCGGAGAGACTGGCTCAAAGTGAAAGTCAGCACATGCTCACAGCTCCATCCACCAGGAATCCTCACTGAGCCCCTGCACAGCCACAGCCCAGCAGCATCCTGGATTAATGCTCACAGGCATGGAGACACCTCAGTGCACACCAACAGCACCAGGCACAGCAATTTCCCCACCTGAACAGCTTACCTGGCTTTTCTCTGGGATAGGAATCACCCCCATCCCAAAAATCAACCCTTGTGAACTGCATTAAGCATTACTGAATAAATAAAGTTCACCAGGAGAGGAAAATGGCTCTTTCTGTACAGGTATTTTAAGCTTTACACCAATTAAGTTTTAAACTCCAAGTTTTTTAATCTCATACAGCCAGAAAGGATCTTCTACCCTGTGAGCTGGCTGCAGGGGGCCTAAAAATGAGAAGAATGTGGGGTAATTTTCCTGGTGCCTCTGCTGCAATAGCACCCAACAGGTTGTCTCCCCACCTCCCAGGATATTTGATTTAGCACAGGATCACAAGTGCTGTGAAATCAGGAAAGAAATTCCTGCTTCAGGAGTTCATTAAGTTCCTTGAGCACTCCTGATCAGAGCTGTCTTTGGGAGGGGAGGGATCTAGCTAAAAATAGTGCCAATTTACTATTTTAGTCTAGTTTAAATATAGTGCTAACGAAAGAGGCCACATTAATTGCTCCCAGACACTCCCTGCATTTCCTACTGTCACATGAAGTTTGTGAAAAGCTGGAATTTAAAACCAAGCACACACATTAGCCCAGTGACTTATCCTGGACCAACCACTTGACACCCCCATGGGAAGCAGAGACACACACCTTCCTCCCAGCATGAGAATCCCAGAATGGCTTGGGCAGGGACACCTTCCACTATCCCAGGTTGCTCCAACCCCTGTCCAGCCTGGCCTTGGACACTTCCAGGGATGGGGCAGCCATAATTTTACACCTCAGGCAGCCACAAACTCCCACCAAGGGAAGGAACCACTACGATCCATGCACTGCTCAACTCTCCCAACAAAAGTACCAGTTCAAGAAGATTCTGGAAATTACTTTTCCCTTGGGAAAAGTCCCTACACACGAAATCTGTGAATACCCCACAGTCAGGGTTGGTTAATTATTCCTCTTAATGATGATTAACCCTGAAGCTGTAACACAGGAAATTGAGTGTCCTAACGGGAACATCCCTTCTTGCTGTGCCTACCGAACCATGGAAGATCGTTTACAATTCCTCACAAGGTCAAAAGGATTTCCTGTGACAAACCAATCCACAAATCATTTTATACAGATGGACAAACATTTCTCAAGTGGTTTAGAACCCCAAAGACCCCAGAGCCAGGTCCCAGGAAGGACTCCCAGGCACTGCTTGGCTTCCCCATTGTGAGTGAGGCTCCAGGTCGAGATTCCCAAAACACAGCAGAGCTCAGGTATAACACTTTCCCAGACCTTCCTGCTCCAGTCAATGCTCTAATCCCAAAAACACCTGCAGATGGACAAGTTTGGTTGTACCCAAGCAGATCTGCACCTCCCCTGGAAGCCCGGGGCACCTCCAAGCATCCCCTGTAACCAGCCAGGACCCAGCAGGACCCGCAGGGGCTGCACTCACCATCCGGGAATGACAGGACAGGATGGATGCAGGAGTCCAGCTGGGAGAGGCGCTCCAGCAGAGGGGCATCGTACTGGATCTCCAGAGTGGTGGAGCTGCGGGTGCCACACAGGGCACAGGAGGGGTTCACGTCACAGCTGCAGCGCGCCAGGCTGGCTCGGTGGGCCTGCAGAGGGACACGGGGCAACAGCGCACGTCAGCGAGCCCAAGGACTCTCCTCACACATTCCTCTGACAGCTCATGAAAAACATCCTAGAGGTAGTGCTGTTGTTTTAACATTACTTGCACATAGATATAAAAATACATATTCTATATGCATACAAAATACGTTAAAAGACACCTGTATTTTATATATTATAGTTACATTTTATTATTAATAAATATATAATAAATTCATTTTATTTCTGTATATTTATTATCTGGAATAGTTGTTACGTGACATTTATATTGTTATAAAATTGTAATTATTATGTATACGTATAGCATACTCAATAATATTATTATATATTATATATAATTATTATACATATATACACACCCCCCCCCCCTTTTTTTTTCTATACCTTATACAGAACCTGTTAATTTAGTCTGGCCTCACGAGAGGATGCTTTCACTTTGCGTAAACACAACTGAAAACTACGACTTACTAGCACAGACAGTTTAACAGCTCCTAAATTTGACTAAAAGTGTTTAATTTTATCTAGGTTGAAACCTCATTTATAAAAACCATGAGGCAGCACAATTCCACTGTCAGAGAAGGGGGAAAGAAGCCATTTATAGTTCCAATGGGTCAGAGCCATCATTATATGCCAGGAGCTGACACTTCCAGGGACATCTACAGAGTGACAAAGGTGGTTCTCAGCCTTGTTCCTTAATCCAGGACAGAGTCTCAATTCACAGATTTATAGCCTTGATACAGATTTCATTTGTGTGAAACCACTGCAGGCAGACACTCAACTGGACGTAAATCCCATGCAGAGAAAACAACCCCGATTCCCCACCAAAATGGAAGAATGGATCCAACTGGATCCTGCAGAAGCCTGTTCTGAGTCAGAATTATTCAATTAATTTCCATGAATGACTTGAAGGATGGGAGAGCATGTCCACAGCAAGTAACACTACACTGGGAAGGGCTGCTTGAAAGAAAGAGCTGGAAACCCACTCCTGGTTATAGGTTAAGAGAAATTATCTAAAATAAATCCAATATAATTCACTGAGGGCAAATGCAAGAAGCAAATGCAGTGCCCAGAGAAGAGGAGGAAGAGGTAACTGAGCAGTTACTTTGCTGCCTCAGGAAGTCCTGCCCAGAGGATGTGGAGGTTGTGATGGATCCAAAAATGAGCATGAATCAGCAGTGCTGAACCACTGCTGGGAATTAATTAATTAATAAAAAATAATAAAAATTAAGCCCACGGGGCTTTCTAACCAGGATGGCTGTGCAAGGAGAGAGGCCATCCTGCCACTCTGCCACTGTGTGAGCTGGAGGGCTGCCTCCAGCTTTGGGCACACATTCCAATAAATGTGTGCACCAAATTGTGAGGAAAACCATAAAAACATTACAAGATCAAAAACCCCACATCATCTGTGCAATGTATGTGTGAAGTTCAATCCACACAGCCACTCTATGGAGAGCAGGGGCGACTGGACGTGGTATTTCTGGAGGTATTTCTGGAGCACGACTTGGCCGTGACTCAGCTGTCTCTGGAATGACTGGAAGAGTGCACAGAAATCCCCTGCTCTCTGGCACTTCTTCCATCCCTGGAACTGCTCTTCTGAACCATCTCTGATTACCAAATGCACTTGATGACAACAGCAAAGATCTAACACAGAATTAACAGCCAATTCTTCAAGCACTGAGTGCACAAGGCAGCATCAACGACGAGAAAGTTCATCAACTTCCAACTCACTGGAGATCTTGCAAGTAATCACTGCAGAGCTCTCCCAGAAATACCCCAGATAAAACTGCAGATAAGTGATCAGTTAAAGCTGACTCAGCTGAGCAAGAATGTTTTGCTCAGAAAAATGCTGCTTTTGGAGCTTCTCTTTAAAACATCCGCAGAGTGAAAATCCCCCAGCCCTTGTGGGAAAGTTTGACTTGAAACACTTTGTCTCAAAGGTAAGCGGATTTTTGCCATTATGGTTTTGCATGCACAAATAAAGGTCCTTATTTCCTCCATTTCTCACTATTTTTCCTCCAACTGACAGTTTATGGCATTCCTAAGAGAAAATAAAAAGAATGAAACACAGCTCTTCCTCATACAGGCAATAAACTGTATTTCCATTGAATGAATTCTGCATAAGGGAGAGGAGTATAAAAAATAATAATAAAGAAAACAAAACAGGAAGAGACAGGGCATTCATCCCACGTATGCCTGGGCAGACAACTGTGGTTTTCCCTTGAACAGCAGCAGAGAGTTCCTGGGGCTTTGCTAATTCCTGTGTCAGAATTAAGGTTTCCTGATATTTGACTTCTCAGGGCTTCTTTCTCCTGCTCAGACTGTGCCACACTGACCCACCTGGCCTTGAGTTCACCTCAGGCTGGTTGGCTTAACAAAATGCATGAGTTCAGCATCTTCCCTCCCCAGTGACAGCTAAGAAAAATCTTCCAACACATTACAACCTTCTCCATCGTTTCTCCTTTGTTTTTCCAACAGCCTTTGAAGCCCTCGTGTCTTGCTCTTCCTTCCTGTTGTTTTTCTCCATCTTTACAAGAAAAACAAGAGCAAAAACCTCCCAACTCACCTTTTTGGAAAGGGGCATGATGGTGCTGGGTCGGACGAGCCGCCGCTTCTTGCAGCTCAGGACGGGGCGGGTGCGAGCGGCCACACACGTCCCGTCCGAGGGGACCAGGGACAGGCGCTGCTTTTTATGCAGGAGCTCCTCAGCTTCCTGGCCATCTCCCTGAGCATGTTCTGCCAGGCCAGGCTGCAGACTGTCCCAGAAGAGAGGAGAATAAGAAAACCCCTGTTATTCATGCAGCACTACCAGCAGGTTCATGGTTCACACCTGAGCAAACACTCCAAGCTGAGTTTAAAGCTCTGCAGTTCCTGAGGCAACAGGTTTTATTAAACCAACTCAAGTTTTTGCTTTTAATTCAGTCACCTTCCACTCTCCCACAACTGAACCTTTGACAAAATACCTTTGGAAGCTCTGAACAAAAAAACCAGCATTGAAAGCCCATCACAGAGCAAAAGCCACTATAGACCTGAACCCTAGACTTCAGCTTCCTCCAGAATCAAGAGTTTGGGGAATCTTAAGACAAGACATTTTCATGAGTCTAAATGCAAGAAAACATAATTTTATAGAAAAACTATTTAACCCTGATGTAAATTTGGTTCTGATGAATATTTGAGATCTCTACCCATGCCAACTCTCAGCAGTGACCCCAGGAAGGTGCAGTGCTAACATCAACCTGTCTGTCTCAGGCACAAAGGATGCAGCAGCCCTGGCATCAATACCCCGTGCCCCGAGCAGATCCCAGCGCAGCAGCGCCTCATCTACGGAACCTTTTCATGTCTATTCTACAAGTGTTTCATTTCTAAAAATGCAAAACATTAAAGCCCTGTGGTCTAAGGCTGTGCAGTTCAAAGGTTGCAGGGACACAAAGAGCTCTGTTACAGCCTGCAGTGTTCCAGCTGCAACCGTGGGCTCCTTGATCGGAGCCTCCTTTGCCTGCTCGCACTATATCAGTGCAGGATCCATCCCTCCCTCTCTCCTTCCCTTTTTCCCCTCTCTTTTCCCCTGCCTCCTTCAAGGCACTGAGCAAGTGCAATGTTTTTCAAGGGTTTTCAAGTGGTTCAACCCTGTAGCATCGGGGAGTGTCTTTCACTTGTTTTCATTTACCCACTTCACGACTTTCTCAACAAAAGCAGCCTGGAGAAATAAAGAATTTAGGAAGTTTTACTCCCCGAATCAATGGGATTCTCCATAACTCCAATAAAGTGGGTCAGTGGTTACTGATAATTTTGCGAGCAGGGCATTAGTACCTTTGAATCACACAATTTGCAGATGTATTAAAACTACTCATAAAGAAACAAGTTTTGGCCATGCTCAGTGCATGGCTGCCTGCAGGGCTTGTTCATGTAAACACAGCTCAGTTTAATTCCATTTTCAGCTAAACAATGCAGCAGAAAACCTCAAGCAAGCAATCTCCTCCAAAATGTTTCCAGGCATGATCTACTACTGTACTTTTTGAAAAAAGACACCATTTATACCATTACCAACCCAGTTACAACTCAGTTACAGCCTGGTTTCCAACGGGATGTTGCCAAGATCATAAAAGCAAACTCTTCTGATAATATCCAAGAGCTTACGTGTTAATAACTCCATTGACGGGTCTTGGTGCTCCACAGGGCTTGGTGGGATGGGATTCAGGAGTATTTGCAGCAGAAATACCCAAGTTTTCTAGTGGCTGGGATCCAGACACACTCTAAAGAAGGGTGAGAAAAACATAAATTAATAAAAGTTTCTTGAATAGCCACAATTTTCTTATTCCTGGGTTCTAGTTGAGGATTCTGCACTGTAGCCATGGATTTCCACACGGGACTTCAAACCAGGGTTCAGAAGTCACTGTATGAACAGGAGACCAGGGACACAAGGAGATCTTAGGGAGCAGCAAGAGGATGGATACATGGCAGCTCTTTCATTCCAAGATCCAAAGGACTTTAATTCCCCTCAGGCAATCAGGAGCATGAAAGGCTGAGGGCTTTAAGGAGATTTTAGCATTTTGTCTCCATGGTGCAAACAAGTTCATCACCACCTGTAAACCTCTGCAGTCTCCCCTGCAGTTTGGTTTCTGTTCTGAGCCACGTGGTTGAAAGCTCCTGCCTAAGCACTTTGGGGGAAAACAGAGAGGGAGGGAGAGAGAGGGGAACAGACTTGCAAAACTGAATTTGCATTTTAACTCACTACCTGTGCAAACACAGTCCAAACAGCATTTTAAGGTGTGTTTTAAGTGAGTGGGAACCCAGGCTGTAGGGCTTGGATAGGAGCAGGGCGAGTCCATAACGCTAAAAGTGCTGGATAAACACAAAGCTGGAAACTCATTTTTGGCAGAGGAAAGTGAGTAAAAATTGAGTTAAAGACACTGTGCTCCCCAATCCCTTCTGCCTGAGGTCTGAAACACAACCCCCCCCGGCTCTGCAGGGAGCAGCAGAATTGTCACCAAGCCTCCAAGGACACACTGGCTTTGTACCTCCCACCAGGGACATTCCTGCTCCCCACCCTGGCATGGCCCAGAGTGTCCATACCTCTGGCAGTCATCACCTCCAGCCCCATCCGTGCAGTGCCTTGTTTTTGGTGTCAGACATGCTCCTCCCTGGGGTTAAACTTCCTTTCTTCCTTCGTGCAGCACTTCCTACATTCCCTGCCCTGTCTCTCGCTGGGGTTCCCCCTTTGAGCACACATGGTGGTGATGTGGTTCAAGTACCAATAAAAAAGGCAAAAGCAGAGCTCTGACACCACACAGATGGTCAGCCAAGCCCCCTGCTTGGCCCTGACTCCATCCCAAACCCATCCGGATTGCGGTGATTAAATCCTCCCTGCAAACACCCCCCAACTCAATAAACAACTAAACCAGGCCGTGACAGTGCTGGATTAACGGTGTCCAGAAGAGCAGAAACCTGTGTCACCCAGGGAAGGGCCATTCCTAACAACTCAGACAACTTCTGCCTGGGCCTGTTTGAGGAACTTTGCTGGGGGTTTTACAATTCTGCTAAAAGAGACGTTTCTCCTATGGGGGAGCAAAGACAGGATGAGACCAACTCTGCCACCCAGAGAGACACGGGAGCAAGATCAGATCACACCTGAGCCATCAGGTAAACCCAGCTCCCCAGCCAGGTGAAGTCAGTGCAGGAGCTGAACACTTTTCCTCTGCTTTCCAGAGGCTTGGCAAGGCTGAGCCTTCACGTGACACCCGCCGGAGGCACCCCCGGGGCAGCAGGGCGGGTACTCATGACTCATAAGCTCTTTAGAAATCGTTTATTTTCTTCTCCAGAAAGGGTCTTGAAGGAGGAACTTCTCCCAGAGCTTGCTCCGTGTCTTGCTGGTTCCAGATAGGAACAGAGGGACTCAGCTGCTTCCTGTGGAGGAGCTGGACAGCATCAATCCAACGTGTGTTTATCAGGAGCAGCCCAGGCTCTCTTTATCACCCTGAGATGGGTGTACCCTGACACACGAGCAGAGCCAACACCTCCTGGTGCACCTCCCAAGGCCACACTGTCCTCCAGGGCTGGCTGGGCAGCCAGGCCGGGATCCAGAGCAGCATCCCTCGCACCAGGATCACACCCCTGCTCCTGACTGACCTCTTCTATGTGTTTTGGGTCTGAAGTCCAGGTCCTTAGGATCCTGGGGGGTGGGGGTGGGGGGCAAAGATTCAACCGTAGCACATCTGCTGTTGCGTATCAGGGCAGCAAAGCTGCTGTGTGCAGACAGGGAGCCATGAGCTAATACCAGGAATGTCCCCTGTATTCCCAAAAAACCCCAATAAAGCAGGCAAGGTTCAGACCTTCACCTATTACCAGATATTGCCCCCTAATTAAATATTTTGAGTGCAGCCCCTTCACTAGACAAGCAATCCAAGGAACCAAAATCAACAGTCAGGTTATGTCTTCAGGGCTTCGTGTTATTTCCATCTTCAGGCAAAAAAATTTATTCACCTACTGAGCTTCCATTTCCCAGCAGATATTCCCAGGCCTTATTTGCAAAGCCCTTCCCTCCACTGGTGATAGGATTAGTTCCTCCTGGGGATTATCAGCCACATCCCACGTATGAAGCTGATGCCCAAGGACACGTATCCTGCGCGCACGCCGGCCAAGGGAGGCACTCACGAGAGGAGGAGAATCCAAGGGAGCTGGGGGTGGGACAGGATGGATTCCTCCCTTTGCTCCACGTTGCAGATGTGTCTCTTGCTCTGCCAGTCTGGGGGGGGAAAAGCCTGGAGGGTGCCAAAATGATAAGCACCTCTCCAGGAGAGGCCCAAGAGATCCCCTTCCAGTAAGAGCCCTCACGCACCACCAGGAACGTCTCCGGGTAATCTCTGGCTCGTCTCTGGCTAGTCTCTGGGTAATCTCTGGCTCGGAGCAGATCAAGGCTCTGACTCAACACCCCACCCTAATGAACAGTCCTAATTAAGCACAAGCCCAGGGACTGGGTGCTGGAGGCAGCAGTTCCAGGGGTGACACTTCCAGCACTGTCACAGAGAAGCTGGGAGTGTGGAGTGATGTGTGTGTCCCTGGGGAAGGGGAATAAACACCCTTCTGAGGAGCAGGCTCCAAGAAGGCACACAGGGCTGCAGGAGTGGCCACAAGAAAGTGCCAAGCAGAAAATTTCGAAGTATTGCATATTATCACTCAGTATCAGGAAATCTCTGACAAATTCTTACCAGGGACAGAGGAGAACATTCCAAGGACAATTTTATGGTCACTTCTAATGAAGTGTTTTTACCTGTATCAACTACACTGAATATTGGTCCGTGAACCTCAAGCTGCAGTGACACCCCATTTCTAGCCAGTCGTGGCATTAGGAGAGAAAAGCAGGAATGCTGCAGCTTGGGACAGAAAAGCAGGAATGCTGCAGCCTGGCAGCAGAAGTTTGAGCCACACAGGGACCATCCTGCTCTTCCTACTCCACCACAACTTCCAAACCCTCCACTTTAATACGTCTGTGTGTCCCCCAGGATCCAAAGCAATCACAGGCAGGCTGAACAGTACGATCAAGCCTTTAGTCTGTGCCCTACATTTCTGCATTAAATAATAAATACCTGGCACTCTGCATAGTTTCCAGTGCATCTCACTGCAATCATTAATGCCCTTTCCAAGGGGGAATGATCAGGCAGATATTAAATAGCCACATCTTTAGCAGCCTTTGCTAATCATGCTGCTCTCAGTTTGAGGTACTTTTTTGCTGTAGGGAAAGGATTAGTTAGGATTTTAAAGCTTCACAAAATGCTAATGCATATTACAAAGGTGCCCCCAGGAACTCTGTTCTAAAAGGTGTTTAAATCCTATTGTTTACTAACCCCAAAATAAGGCAGGAGGGGGTGAGCTACAGACCAAGATCAGTGATTCCCACCTGGAGTCACAGGGAAGAGCCACCCCAGGAGGCCAGTCCCATGGTTTGAGCATCCCTCTGCCCCACAGCTTAAGGGATGGCCCTTCCCTCCCCAAAACTGGGGAAGGAAGCACTGCAGATGAAGCACCTGGAGCAGTCAGTCCCACTGCTGGCACTTACCAGCCGCTCTGCCCCAGGCTCCAGCTTCACTTCAGCTCTAACGGGACGGGACGAATCATCTACCGCAGGATCAGGGGGTGATGCTTCACCGAGAACTATCAGCCCCTGCAAGAGAGGGAAGGGAACAGGAATTAAATGCAGATCCTTCGCTCTCCACAGGGATGATGCACACCCATCATCCCCCCAAACCCCGAGGCTGCACAGCAGGCCTTGAACTCCCACTATGGCTTCCAGATGTGATGTCAAACCCAATCCTCGGCTGCTGCCTGGGTTTTCCTGACATCTCAGCTAACTCAGAGAGGGAAGGACAGTAGCTGGAGCCAGCTCACATGCCTCCAGCCCATTAACAGGAGACTTTTAGCTCCCTCTTGGGCAAAGCTGCTGAACCACTGCTTGTCCCGCTTCCCACCCTTCCCCTCCTCCCCACCAGCAGCTCCAAGGACACACATGCCAGCCAAGCCAAAGGGAGCATTCTGCTGAAGCACAGAGCAGGAAGCGACTGCTTTCATCGTACAAAGTGGAACTGGCCATCACAGCCAAGCAAACAGTTTTGAGTGGGTGCCAAAAAATCTACAGTCAAACTTGTTACTCAGAGCAGACTTTCCCCCTCCCCTCCCCAAAGAAGTGGTACTTACAAAAATTCAGTAAGGAAAGAAAGACATTGCTATGAACTTAGCAGGACAAAACACAGTGGCTGAGCACTGTTTTATCAGGTTTAACATATGCTGTCCTGCTTCTGTTTTACTCTGAGTGAAGCTTTATCTAAAGGCAGGACTGCTCTGCTCTCGGAACAACACAAAGTGAAATAAAATCATTGTCATTATGCATATTCTGAGCTGTATTATAACAAAGCAGGGCAAAATGTGCAAGGGATTAGGGAGTTGGTGGAACCTACAGACCACGAACACAGTCCAGGACAAAGACAAGCCCCACGAGTTGCATTTGGTCAAACAAGGAACCATGAAGGGGCTGCTCAGATCAAAACAGGCAGATCAGTCATCTGAAAACAATTCTGGAGGTTGCACAGTGTGTCACAGCAAAGTGAGCCTGGAGGGGAACCCGGGCACGTTATCTGGAGAGAGGACAGGGCTACAAGGCTTCCCTCAAAGCCCACCGAGTCAAATCCCATGTGACCGGTGCCATGGGACACAGTGGAAGTCACCTGTAGCTCCGTGGCAGGGGGCTGCAGCCGGGTCCCTTCCAACCCAAACCAGCCTGGGGTTCTGGGATTCGAAGGATGATTATCTGCCTTCACACAACTGTCTGTTCAACACATCCACGGCTTTCCAGAAAGATGGTGGCAGTTCTGGGACACTGTTTAAAAACCGTTCATAAACTAAATCCAACCGCAGGTGGCCTCTGGCCAGCAGTGAGGAAGCAGCTGGTGTCTGAAACATACACGATGTTGGTTTTCTAGAGTTTTCTGGCATCCCAGAAGGATGTTTAGTGGATGAGAGGGGCTGGAAGTCTAAACTCCAATACTGCTGGGATTTTCCTCTACTCTTGAAAGATCCTCTCCAGAAGCAGCCCATCACCTTTCAGCACTACTTCTAGAAACATCTGGCCATGGTGCAGCAAAGAGCTTGGTCAGCTCCAGAAAATGCAGAGACTGGGACTGAATCCAAAATTGGGAACAAGGATACTGCTTCCTTTGACACCCCTGAAAGCACCCGGGCTTCTTGTATGCTCAGCAAGAGGAGCAGGTGGGGAAAGCTGGGCATCAGGAACAGAAGCTGCCACCAAGGACTTCTGCCTCTGGATAAAGGCAGGGGATGAAGGGAGCTGCTCCATGCCCCAGGATGCACAATTGTGAAATGAAACAAAACCACCTGATGACCTTCATGGACATCCAGAGCCTTACATGTACTGTACACACTCTTCCAATCCAAAGGCACAACAGCCTGCTATTTTTAAATGCCTGAAACAGGGTATTTTACAATCAGCTCTGAGCACACGCTCCCTGATTTGGTGTTTTCCTCCACATCTCACCAGGCTCCGACTGAGCCGATCCGAATGTGCCGAGAGCACAATTCCTGCTGAGACACCCAGGCAGCAGTTTATCCTCAAAACACAGGGTTATTTTTGACTGCCTGGTCCTTCCCTTGCTTTGATCTGACACAGCAATGTGTCTTTCTTGAAGGGTACACTGGGATGTAAACTCTGACATATAAAGGTAATTAACCTAAAAAAGAATGAAATAGAATTTCTTTGAACTTTAGAACTTGTAGAACTCTGAATTCCTGCAGCACTACATTTTAACCTCCTCATGGCCAAATAAGCTAGAGTTATGTTGATAGAAAAAACAAGGTTTTTCCAAATTCTTTAACTGTTTTCCTTGTACAGTTTGAAGCCAAATCCATTCCAACAAGCTTGAGTGTTATTAAAACACAGGGTTGTTTCTTTAGTCCCCTATTCTTGTTCCAAGCCCTTTTAAGACTCTCTGTAGTTTTTCATTGGTGCAAACAGAATCTGTTTTACAACCACCCCAGAGCTCAATGACATCAAGATAACGACAGCTGGGTGCAGGAATAATCTCCAGCAAGTCCTTTCAGAGATGGGCTATGTGATACTTGTGGTTCTGTTTTTTTCTTCTTCAGGCAGAACAGCCACTACCCAAAACACTCAAGATTTGAATCCCCCCTGCACCCTAAGCAGTATGTTTTATCTTAAATTCATGTATTGGGTTATCACAGTTGAGTTTTGCTCTGAAAAAATCAAAGAGGATGATCCTGTTGGCCAGAACCTCCTTTCAGACCTGGAGGCTGCAGCCTTAGATAAAAACACAGGGGATGCTTGTAACCATTTTCAGGCCATTTCATGAGCGTGTCAAGTTGTCATCACCTGGTGAAAGCCCTGAACCTTCCACATCACTACAGGAGTTTTCTCGTTTCTTCCATTACTTAACTTTTAGCATATAAATGTTCAGCTATTTTGTATTTTGTACTTAAACCATGCTTCACCATCAGCTTTAAGACAGAAGGAAGATGATCCTTTCTGAAGGATCATTTGCCCACTTCCCAGAAGCCTTCTGCCCTAATCTCAGTAATGGATTTTGCTCACAAGCCGTGCTCTTCCACCTCCTCATTTAGAGCCCTCACTCACTCAATTAAGCCTGTTTTTCTACACAGCTGCATCCAAGTCCAGTCTCCCTCCCCTGCTTTCTACCCCCTGGAAGCCTCTCCCCACCACCCTCAGAGCAACACACATCTTGGGAAAGGCGTTTGCCAGACTGAATTCCTGAGGATCTCTCAGTCGATGCAATACCAGGAGCCTTCTTGCCACAAACTCCAGACATTCCTCCCTCCAAGGCCTGACATTTAGATGTGCATGCCTGAACAAGTCTCCATAACAATCCCTTCCTCATCCCTTCTCTGCTCTCCCCCATTCTCCCACCATCTGAGAGCAACTCTAAAAAAATAATTCCTTCCATAGAGAAAGGTCAGCACCAAGAAATGATCTTTTTCACGAAACAGACTCAATTTTAAGCCTGTGCTGGGTGATAGCCTCTGAACTAACTTCCTCCACAGGCCACTCCCTTTCCCACTAAGTCTCAGTTATTCTTATCCCCATCTTCGGCTACTCCCAAAAAGAAAGAATCAGAAGGCTTTAAAAAAATATCAAATAAAAAGAGAAAGGTTTAAGTGATGGGGAACAGCGTCACACATGCAACAGCACCAGCTCTGCTCGGCACCAAAGACTGACTCTGGAGTAAGGTATTGCTCCCTTCACGTTATTGTACTGAACCAGGGACAGGAACTACACACAGCCCATGCCAAATTGCATTACAATTAGTCACAGCTTTGCAATCTGTTTTGGGAGAGAGGCAGGGGGGAAAAAGCATCAGACTTTGCATCCGCACTCTCTGGTGTCAGAGAGAGCCATGAGGAGGCAAAGCAGAACCACAGGCACCCAAAGGCATCCTGCTCCTCACCTTATTGGCTCTAATCTGCTTGTAAATGTCCGTTTGCTGCCGGATTCGGTATTCCAGGTCCGAGACGTGGGCTTGGAGCCAGTTCCAGCGGCTGACGATGGCGGCACGGTCTGCTGCCCATCTCCACTCTGCCCTTCGCCTCCTGCAACAACACAGAGGGGAAGGGGGATTATTTTGAGTGTGATTTTAATTACACAGGCCACAAAAATCCAAGGAGAACTGACAGACAGATCAAAAGCTCCATCCTGGATGGCAGAACTGATACCATCTCACTGCTAATAATTACCAAGGAATTACAGATGTGCTGCAAGGACCATGTCTCTGCAGAGCAATATTCCAACATCTTCAGTCACATTCCAGTGACTGAAATCTTTAAAAAAAGTCTGTCATCAGTCCCCAAATCGACCTGAACAGCAGCTCATACCATGTGGCCACAATTAAACCTCAGGGACAAGTTTCACAACCACCCCTGCTGGGGTTTGAAAGTAAAACCACTGCTTGGAGAGGACCAACAGGGCCAACCTTGCACAAGCTGCTCCCCTGCAACGAGGTCCTGCACAGCACAGAGCAGGCAACAGCAATGCAGACCTGATTTCTGCATCTGATGGATGGACTCAGCAAATAAAGAAGCCAGAAAATAACATCAACTGTCATCAAAACACCCTCAATCCCTACTGCTGGCCAGAAAGGAACACACTCCAGGCCAGAAAGGAACACAAAGATGGTAAGGAAGGGATAAATCCACGGCTCCACTCTCCACATTAAAAGCCACAATATCACGAAAATATATCCTAAGCATCCTGATTCCTGTGGATAGATATTAAGGTTGCCCGGAAAGGAAGAAAGCCCCGACATGGTGTGGAAACAAAGCATCAGCAGAAAGTGCTGACAAATCCAGTGTTGCTGCACAAAGCCCTTGCCACATATGGATGCTTAGCAATTAAGAAATTAATCACCAAATAATTCCCTTTGCCCATCTCCCCCTCCTTCTGTGTAGCAATTTTGAACCAGCCAGAGCATGTGGGGCAGGAGAGCCACAGCAACGTCCAGATGTTTCCTCCAAAATCAAACCAGAAAGTCTTCTGCTGAGATTAACCCATTTCAGAGCTGAAACCAGCCACTACAGCAGAAGCAGCACGTGGTAAATGAGGTTTTGTACTGAGGCAGCCCCAGCTGCAGAGATGGGAAGGAGCAGAAATCATCAAGTTCTTTGAAAAATCTGCACCTCCTGGGCCTCTGCCCTGATTTAGGCATAACTGCTAGCAAATGCACTTGCCTAAAAATGAAATAAATACAAAAAAGTCCCAGGGTTATTACAAGTTTCAAATCAACTAATAGAAATACCCTGAAAAGGAGGAGTTGGTTGCTTCAAACTGCAAGCGAAACCCATGCACTTAGAACAAGACACGTCATCCATATTCCTGCTGGACCTTCGGCTGCACGGGCGGCGTCCCTGCAGAGCCACTGTGGATGAGGCCACATTCCCACAGAACAGGCAACGCTGCCTTCTGCCCTCCCAACCTGCTCCAAGATCTTTTCCAAAACACCTTTAGGAGTTCAAGCCCTTCTCTCTGGAAAAACCTCCCTGTGTAAAGCCTGAATTTGGCAGTTTGCTCTTTGGGGATCCACAGAGCGCTGGGAATTATTTTTAGAAGTAAGTTTTTAGAATCAAATGCTGCTGAGAGCACATCGCAAGTGCCAATTCCCTGGTTTGCTTCTCCCAACATTACAAAGCACCTCTGCCTGCTGGAACACTGGCTTGTGCTGTTAAATACAACCCATTCTTTTGCTCAGATTACACAGAAATTGAGATTAAGTATGAAAAAAATAGTTTTAAATCCATTTGGTTTCCTAAGTGACATGGCAGCACAAGCAGCAGCAGACCTGCTCCTTACCTTAAAATCAGGACACATCCTACCCCAGAAAAACCCACTGGATTTGAACCAAAAATAACCCAAGAAAGCGAAACACAGTAATGTACACTTCATCCTCTGACACCCTGCGGCAGCAGTGGAGGAGGGGAAGAACAGAATGATGGCTCAGCCACACTTTCCAAAGCAGCACCGAGCGTAGTGTGTCTCTATATTTAGAACTGAGCCTTTCCCAGTTGGTCCCACCCTTCCCTGCGAGGTGCTGCCAGCAACATCCTGGGATGGATGTTCCCCTCATGGGGATCAGCTGCAGGATAAGGACCTATGGATATTCCTCAGCTTTAATGTCTCCATAAGCATTTTGTGGAAATTATTCTTTTCTCATCTAGCATTAGAAAGGAGCAACCGTGCACAACATAGAGTGTGATGTCCTGCAGTGACCACTGGGAATCCAAAACCTCCACTTGCTCTGGGGGAGAGGAAAACCCACTCCTTTCTTTCTAAACCTGAACAGAGTCTACAGGGAAGATGGAGAGGGACTTTGTACAAGGCCACACAGTGACACAGCAAGGGGGAATGGCTTCAAACTGATAGAGGGAAGGGTTAGACTGGATACTGGGAAGACATTCCTTCCTGTGAGGGTGGTTAGGCCCTGGCATAGGGGTCACTTAGCTCCGACGCCCTGCCATGGCAGGGACACTTTCCACAAGTCCAGGCTGCCTCTAAGCCCTGTCCCACCTGGCCTTGGACACCTCCAGGGATGGGGCAGCCACAGCTGCTCTGGGGACCCTGTGCCAGGGCCTGACCACCCTCTTAGGGAAGGATTTCTTCCCAATATCCAATCTCAATCTCAGCTTCCAGACCCTCAGTCAGCCTATCCGCCCACCAGTCCATGCTGCTTTCTGCTGAGTCCATGCAGCTGAATTCCAACCAGACAGAGACAGCCCCAACAAACTGAGGGAATTAGAGATCAGCAGACTTATTTTTCACCAGGAGACTGCCCTACTAAAGGCCCAGCTGCAAAGTGAGCAGAGCAGATCCACCAGCTGCTGCTAAACCATCCTGGCAATGACATGGAGCTGCCGTGGAGCTAGAACTTATTTCAGACTGGAAAGTTACAGGCTGAAGGGGAACTACATCATCAGAACCACTTCTAGGAGTCAGCAGAATGAATGAGAAATGGCCACCGGGGTCTGGAGGGAGATTGTTTCTGCCACTCCAAGCACCTGAGCAAACCCAAACCATCTTGATGTTAAATGAGGAATAAAAGGTCACACTGGAAGAAACAGTCGATGTCAGAAGAGAGAGAAACACAACACAGAAACACTGAGAAACTCTGCAGGCAGCCAAGCAGACTGAGAGCTGGAACAGCCATGGGAGGGATTCGCTGGGAACCAGAGAATGCCTTTGGCAGGGATGCCAGGAGGCGGCACAGCCGGGGCACCCGGCAGCTCCGAGAGCCTTGGACACTCGCAGATTAATGCCACAACGTGAGGCAATAAGCTCCAGCTTTCCAGGCACTTTCCATATGGTTTCCCTCCTCTACTCTGTACTGGAATATTCCCAGGGGCTTTGCTGTCCCCTGGAAGGCAGTCACCTTCCAATGCAGAGGTCATGCTGTATTTACTCCCCTCTTTCCTACACAGCTTTGGACAGAAAAAATCACCAAACAGTGGTTCAAAGGGGTTTGAGACCTTCCCCCCAAAAACACACAGCTCAGCCTCCCTCACCTTCCAGAGGCAAACTGGGAAGGTGTCAGCCCCTTCCCTGGAGGACCCTCACTGTGGCATCAGGATGGGACCTTTCCTCAATAAGACAGCCAGTATCTGCCCACTGGGTGAGGCTGCAGCACTGGGAGTCAGGAGATGCCTGCCAGGTGACCACAGCTGGGGGAGGGGAATGGATGAGCCTTAAGGTCCCTTCCCACCCAAGCCATCCCGGAATTCTGTGACTGTGACACACCCATGTGCCCTGCTCACACAGACAATTCTAAGCATTATCCTCGAGCAATACACAAACGCAATTTTTAAAATTGCTCTTGTAACCTTTAACTGTGCCTCACTAAAGAAAGAGATTTGAACCCCATTCAGCTGCTATTTTCCACTTTGCTCCATATATTAATCACATTCATTCTTCAGCTCACCAAGCTTTTATCCTTTTTTAATTATTATTATTTTGGATCGATGCAAAACCAGATCAGCGTGTGGAGCAAGAGTTAAAGCTCTGCCAAACCAACTCTCATGACGACTCCGAGGGAAGAAGAGAAAACCCCACAAGGCTCGAGAACAATCTCATTAGCTGATTGTAACATTTCTGCCTGCAAAGAAGCCAAAGTGAACAATTTGTTCAGCTGAACACCCACCCCCACCCCTGGACAGAACCATCAGCTTTGAAGGGCTCTTCTATTCCCAGCATGTGCTCGGCACTCTGCTGAATCTCCTTCCAACCTCCCCTCAGCTCATTCATTCCCATATTCACACAAACCCAGGACCTCCAGAGCCTGGGAGTGAAGACTTATTTCCACTGAAAAACCCCCACTGCTCAGGGAAAACTTGGGAGCACAAATCCTAAAGCACAAGAAGGGCTAAGCCAAGCTCCTGCCCAAGACAGAGGCCAGCAGCCCAGGGACCAGCATGATCTGCATTCCAACACAGCTCATTCCAGTTGCCCCCCCTTTTGCTGAGGGAGAGACATCGAAACCATGCCACCCCCCCCAGCAACCACCCGGATCAGGGTATTCAAGGGTTGGTTTCGCATCTTTAGTTCATTAAAAAAAAAAAAAAAAAAAAAAGGTGGCCCAAGGCAGCTGTTCAAAGATGCCTGAACTCCTGCACAGGAATCACAGCACAACCAGAAATCACAGCCTGTGGCAACTCAGCAGAAACCAAACTTCCACTACCCCAGCTGCAGAAGGAGTGTCCAGCCCACGGCCTAACATGTCCCAACAGCCCCTCAGCCCGAGGGAATGCTCCAAACTGGAGTTCATTCATTGTGTTCTCCCCACTCTCCCCTCTCACTGTTGCAGCCAAAGCTTTGCCCCCAGGCCACTCTCCTGGCAGTTTCTCTCCCCAGAACATCCCCAAATCCTTTCCTAGTGCAAGGCAAATGCAGCCTAAGGATCCAAGGAAACCCATGGATGAGTACAAAACTCAATCCTCAAACAGACCTACAGATGGGGAAACAAAAGAGGGAAATGAAAAATACCAAAGCGAAACAACTGCCAAGGTGGGGGGACAGAGACCCCCCCACCTGCTCATGGCACCGAAAAACCTGAAGCTACAAAGCCACCTTCAACTCATCCTACCACTCACACACTGTCCTGTGACTCACAAGTTTAACTACTTCAGAAGCTGCATAATGAAAATACACTGGAATCCACTCTGAGAAAGTTTCCCCTGAGTAAAAAGTCAGGGGATTATTTATGTTGTTGAACATCATCATCTCCATACCTCAAGGTCAGGCTTAACTTCACAAGACTTAAATGTCTGGCATGCAAGTGCTTTCACAAAGTGTCCTCAGAAAAGGAACTAAACCAAGCCATCCTACTAAATTACCCTTCTTCCTTGAACTACCCTCAAGACCATGCTGGATGGGGCTCTGAGCAACCTGGCATAGCAGAAGGTGTTCCTTCCCATGGCAGGGGGTTGGAGCTGGATGATCTTTGAGATCACTTCCAACCCAAACCATTCCACTGTTCTATTTAATTCTAATTATCATCTATTCCATGATTTCCCTTAAACAGAGTATTTCGAAAAATAGTATATGCCACTTAGAGGAATCCCAGTAAGTGGGCAGGGAACAACCCGGCAAATTCTATGCAGACACACACAGACACACGGAGCACACAAGCTGTACCCGGTTTCTCACCAGTAAACAAGAAAACACCATTTTATTTACCTCCTGTTTTTAGCTCAGAGCAACACTGCTGGCTGTGAATCACCACCCCCAGCACCTGCAGAAACTGTGACATCAGTCCTCGCCCCCTGTGCCACGCTTGGGGCCTGGCTGTGCTGCACAAATGGACTTAAGGTCCCGGATCAGAGCAGTTCCAGAGCACTGCCCAAGGCTGGACTAAACGGTCTTAGAGGTCTTTTCTAACTGAGAGGATTCCACAATTCTGTGAAGGTGAAACTGCACAGCCCCAGGTGCCACACGAGGCTGGTGTGCAGTGACACAGCATCTCATCCCCGGGGCCTCGGGGTCTGGATCCTGCCATGGAGCACCCAGGGTGACTCACGGGGATGCTGAGTCACTCCCCATCTGTGCTGGCCCTTCTCAGCCCATCCACAATCCCAGTGGAAACACACGAACCTCGAGAGGAACACGCGGCAGCTCCCACCAAAGCCTGGAAATGGCAGAATGGTGTCTCAGAAGTACTTTTGTGCTATTTCAAATCCAAGTGCCCCAGATCTTTACACCATGACATTTATGCATTGCCCCAAGCATTTATTCAGCCGACTGTCTGAAAAACAGCCATTCCCAGCTCTAGCTGCTCTTGAGCCCTTAGCAGCGACAATTGTTCTGTGACAACAGCCAAAAATTCGGATTTTATTCTTTCGGCTACGCCAACGCAAGTACTTTTGGCCATGTCTGAACCCTGTTTAGCACCCATGGACAAAGGTGTGGGGAGAGAAGGGGAAGGCGAGGGAGCAAGGTGGGAGGTGGGATCAGAAGAGTGTGGGATCAGAAGAGCGTGGTCACCACAAGCTGCCTGTTACACCAGGAAAACCAACTCTCCAGAGGCACAGCAGAGCAGTCAGCTGAAAAATACTGTGTTTTAAGAGAATTTATTGGACCCGTTTTTCAGTAGAGCTCTCCACATGCTCACGGGCACTGAGGCAGGCAGAGCAGAGCAGCTCGAACTGCCCCTGTGCAGATTCTGCCTGATCACCATCACTCCAGACATTAAGGCAGTTTCTTACTCCCTTGCAGCTAAATCCAGGAATGAGAAGGTGACACTACACCAGGCACCAAAGTTTGCTCCAATTGCATTCAGTTCATTGTGATTTTTTCCCTTAATGCTCAGATTAAGATGCAATTCTCAACATTACAAACTATGAACCAAGAACGCCTACTTTTCCCTCAAAATGCCTAAAATACAATTGCTCCAGTTTACAACAAACATCTTCCAGGAGCATATCCTTCTTTTTGCTGAGTAAGGGTCTTTGTCAAGGTTATAATTTTGCTTACAGCAGCCTCCCAGTAGGCCTGGGTTGCATAGGAGAATCATTACCCTTCTTAGACTCAGTTTTCATTAGGAGTTAAAATTCTTCTACAAGAAAGCAGAAAGTGGCAGAAGCACAAAGTCAGTGGAAATTCCGCTCTTCGTTTTTTCTCCTCTTCACATTAAACGCAGGATCTCACCAAGAGATTTATAACTTTCTTCTGGCAAACTCAAGAGCTGAGGACCAGCAACTCCTGTTCACTAAGAGGATACAGTAAGTGACGACAGGGGTTTGACATCTCCACTAACACATCATGAGCACAACCAGCAACAACCACAAGCCATTATCTTGAATACTGCAACTCCATCCTAAAGCTCTGCTTGCTGCCAAAGCAAAGCACCAGAAGAGCAAAGCAGCCACTTCCCAGCTCCTGGTCTCCCTTCAGCACCATGAGATCACCTCACACTTGGCAGCATGGGACAATGTGACTTTCTGGATTGCTGGAGAACAAGTTTCCCTGAAAATAATGCAGTTAAAACATCAAAGAGAAGGAAGGGGGTGTTCAGCATTCTATGTTCTTCAAACTAAACTGAGAGCACAACAGAGAGGAGACAATTACGGCATGGAGTAAACTGTTCGAAAAGTTATTACACTTGTTCCACAGCAAAGCCCTTTGTATGCATGCAAGTAGAGGAGTTTGGTGTCCAAGTGGGGGAGCGCTCACTGCAGCCCATTAGTGCCACAGTCCCTGGGGGAACAAGAATAGAGACTATGCAAATCAGGATCCATTGTTAAAAGGGAAAATTTATTTCACATTCCTGAGCAGCAGTGTTCCTGGAGCATAACAATTGGAGAGGCCCTTCTGCTGAGCATGGCACATTTTTATGCTCCACAGTAAATCAATATTCTGTAATACAGAAACTACATGAAATTATTGCCAGGGTGAGGACAGTAGCTCTGAGCTGTGGTGAGCAGCACTAACACAACACCGTGTCAGGACAGGACTTATTTGGGACGTGTTTTCATTGTTTAGGAGGGTTACTGAAGGCAGAATTTATGGAATGATTCTCCAGGATGTTAAAACCTTCCAGCTCATACCGTAAGGCGAATGGCACCAACAAAGGCATTTCCTGATTGTGCTGCTCTCAACTTGATCTAAACAAGCACTGCTACAGTTGTCTCAGTGTCCCAAAGCTTCCCCACTTGGGCAGCACCAGCAAAACAATCTCACAATGAGATATTCAAGAAAAAAGCGGAGTTAATCTCAAAGCAAAGAATTCTTCCTTGCAAGAGGGGAATTGACTATTCCTTCAGTATTTACCAAACCTCCCAACAACGGAGCTCACTACACACTGACACAGGATGCAGAAACTTTTTTTCAACTCAGCCACTTCTGATCACCGTCACTCCAGGATGGAAGTGAGCAGGGGAACAAATAAAACCTGCTTTCAGTTTCCTCTTAGTTTATCTTGCAGGAGATAGACTCTTCCTCTTTGCACCCACCCACTGCACCCAGTAAGCACTGACAGAGAGGAGGGAGCAGCACTGGATACTCCCATCTTTCCAGGGATAAAAAAGCAGCTTCAGTCTCTTCACTTCTCATTATGCAGCCGTTAAGACCTGAGGTCAAAGGGTGTTTTGTCATGGCTCAGGGGGACCAGGGGGGCTTTTGTTTAACTCCACAGGTTCTGCAGCCCAAGATCAAAATGAAACTTCAGGATAAGTGATTACACTGAAACAGGCTCAGCTCGAGGCCTGGGAAATTTCTGCACAGCTGGGATGACCTCACCCTCCTTATCTGCTCTTTCATGTCCTGGGAGGAAGAGGAGAGAGCTCTGCAAACATGTCTCCAAATGCAGAATTCCGACACAAAGTTTGTGTTCCTGAACACAGCTCTGAGATCACAAAATTACGCTCTGCTCTGTACCTGGAACACAAAAGCTCTAAATCCTCCTCACAAAAGTCTCCTAAAAAGGTTTTTTTTCAGTTTTCCTCACAGTTCATTAGAGCAAGGAGGATTTTAAGCTCACACAAAGGCAGCAGTCAAGAACTCCAGAGAGTTTTTGACTCCCCATCCCTGGAAATGTTCAAGGCCCGGGGCTTGGAGCAACCTGGTCTAGTGGGAAGTGTCCCTGCCCATGGCAGGGGGGTGGGACTGGATAAGCTTTAAGGTTCCTTGCAACCATTCTATGATTCTAAAAAATACATTTGTTTGGACCACATAGTGACATCAGGACAAACCAGGCAGAAGCCAAGGAAGATTTCCAGTGGAAGCAGAAGTTCCCAGCAGTGCCAAAAATGGCTGAAATGGACCGGGCTTGGAGTAAGGGAGAACTAATCCTGGATTTTAGGGAACACTGAAGCAGCAGAGCAGCATCAATGCAGAACTGCATCAGTGGTATGAACTCACCCAGCAGGTGCAGTCCCAAGGCTCCCTGCCTTCCAGGGGAGCAGCAATCTGCAGCCTTCGGGAGAGCACTGGGAGCAAGCTGCACGAGAGCAATCCCAGCTCAGGCCCACTCACTCAGGGGCTTGCCCTGATTTCCAAGCCTTCAATCCCAGTAGCTTCAGAGTTGTAGGAAAAATGAAATTTCCTTTTCTTTTTTTGCTTGAAGCACGGGGAGGTCATCGCTGTTCAAAGCAACAGGAACACCATGGCTTTTAGGGACAGAGAACACCTACTGGATCCAGATACTCTCTGTGGTGCTGTGCTCAGTTCCTCTGCAGCCCCTCTTAGCACAAGTCCCTCCCCAGGCCTCTCTCAGCGCAGCCCCCAGCAAAGACCCTTCAGTCTAAACCAGCACGAGAATGAAGCTACACATCAATATTAAATCTGAAGGTCATTCAGTCAAGGGAAGGGGCAGCCATGCTATTTCAGGCATCGATCCAAGGAAAGTTTCCTCTCTCAACCCAAAGAGCTGTTCCAGTTAACATAGAAATAACACATTTCTGGCCTCCAAGCCCTTTATCTAAGAAATGGGATAAAATAATCCTGGCTGAAGGACTGCTGTATAGCACAGGAGCTTGGAAGAAGTCCAGAGAGAAATGGAAAGGGAGAGGGACAAGAGGAGACTGATGCGAGTCACGCTAGGCTTGGTTTTGCCTGGAGCCAGAGAAACATGGCGGAAAGGGGTCATGGAGCATCAGGATGGCACGGGCAGGGAGAAGGGCAGCTGCTTCCAGCTACTTAACTGCGGCCAGGCAGCACCAGAGGCAGCAGATCAGAAGGTATAAACTATGGAATTAGCAATTGTGTTCTACAGCAAAGATGCAGAAAGGTTTCATGGCACTGGATCAAATCTGAGACCGAGATCCCTGTGGATGCAGGGGAAGCTGCTGGTTTGGGGTAGGTAAACTTGGGGCACCAGAGGAAGGAGCTTTGGGCAGAGCTGTCCTGGGGGTGGGTGGAGATGGCCAAAATAAGGCTGTAAAATCCAGTTGTATTTCCATGAGAAGAAAGGCACAATCTGCATTGTTTGGCCACGTGAAACCCCTTTTATCAGCAATGCTCTGGCACACAAAGGACTGAAGAAACACTGGATTCAAACATCAAATGGGAGATACAAAAGAGCATCTCTGCTTTCCAAGAAAGGGCTGAGCTCTGACCAGGTCGAAGAATCTTCCAGAAGAGCAACTCTGGCCACTAATGAATGCCACTAATGAAGGGTTTTCAGGGAGCTTCCCATCTCATCTGCATTCAACCACATTCGACACATCATGTCACTTCCCTCCACTCCTCATCACAGCTTTGGCACCAGTGGACGTCTGTCAACACCCATGAATTTCTCAGGCATTCCTGGCTCCTTTATCAAGTTTTCCATCATTTAATGAATCTCATTTAATGAATCTGCAAATCCCTCTGCACGGTCCCACAGAGCACAGTTTAAGAGAGCCACTATTTCAGCCCATACTAACTTCTGAGCGTGTTTGTCAGAAACAATTTTAAACCCCAGCAATTTCTGGACAGTAGAAAGGAGGAGTATTTCACCCAACGTACGGCAGAGGTGGCACATGCTGGAGCTGAACAAACTCTGGATGATCTGCTAGGAAGTGATGGAGACAAAAAGGAGCCAAGGTTCCACTTGGCAACTCATCTGAGGGCTGCAGCTGAGTCCTGTGGGTCACATCCTCCCATCCACCCTGGGGGAGGCCCTGCCCTTTGGGACAAGGACCAAACGCTCTTGGCACAAATGTCTGGGAGGGGACAAGCAGAGCACAGCTCCTGCTGGAGCTCCACCTGTGCCCTGCTCCAGTCCCATGCTGCCAAACCATCCTTCAACACAACTTGGCGCACTGTAAAACAAGGACCTCCCCCAAACACAGTTTTAGCCACAGGAGGCCTCTGCTACTTGCTGTGGGCTGACAAGTTTAAACTTACAGATCCCCTATTTACTTGGCTGAAAAAGAGCACGGGGTAATTCAAACTCGGAGAGCACACAAGCGTTGGAGGGAAGGAAGCGGAATCTGGGTGAGTCTGCAGAGCTGAGGTGGCCGATGCTCACAAACTGAATGCCGGAATTTGGATGTGAACCATCTAAATCACAAATCATGTTTGCTGCATGGGACCTTGTGAGAGCCTGACGAGGACACCCCTGCCGGTGCCACGTCCTCAAGGACTCCTTGAATGAAAAGTTTACACAAGGACTTTGGATGATGAACACTGGAGAGTCCAAATACATAAAGTCACACATGTGCAGATGCGTTTCTCCTACAGAGCCAAACGGCACCAGCCCACAAGAGAGAACACAGGAACTATCACTGAGGGCAGAGTTAAGGGATTAACTCCAGGTAGGCTCCAAGGAGGAAGTCCACATCTGACCAGGGAGAAAAGTGAAGAACAAGCAAAAAGGAAGAAAAGCAAGAAGCTGATAGCAGAGTCCATGTCTGTATGTCTGTGGTGGGAATCTAATACTTATTTACTACATCACAAAGACCTTCCCTTAGGGAGTAGGACACTGCCACTGTGGAATCCTGACCCAGGGCTCTCATCCATCTTCTGCAACATGGCAGAGCAGTGGGGGGGGGGGAAAGAATGAAGTCTTATGGTTTAGAAGGCTCAAAACTGGGCTCCCAGTCCCAGATCTGCTAATTCCGTGCTCCATCACAGATTTGCCGTTTGATCCTGGCTGTGGTGCTTGACATCTTTTTCTCATCTATTACATGGCCAGAGGAGTTCTGGCTCATGGTCAAGAGGCTCTGTTATCTGTGGAGTATTTAATGTCCCAGGCACAAGATCACCTTAGAGTGGAATGGTTTTAGCATCCCAGAAGACATTCCACTATAACCATCAATTTACTACCTTCTCTCTTTTAATTAATTAAACACTTGCCAAAAAGGCTCCCTCTGATCAGGCCCACACTCCCTCCCAAGCACAGGGGAGGTGGGTGAAGAAAAGCAGAACAGAGGGAGGGTTCACCTTGTGGCATCTCTGATCCTGCAGCTGCCCTCCCCCCCCCACTGCCAGGCTCTTCTGGAGCAAAATATGTGCCACAGATACACACACAAATTTAGGAGTGATTATATGGGCTTCATTTCATTTATTGAGCTTAAAAGCGAGGGGTCACCTGCAGGTTAACAATCCACTCATGCAGTAACTATGTTGTTTGGGCTTTTTATTAGTTCACCTACATGAGGCATCTTCAATGCAAATTTGGGGAGCAGGATTGTGCAGCCATTCCTGTGTCACAACTGTTACACGCTCCTGGATGGTTCCTCCTTCTCTCCCTGCAGCTCAGGTTCTTCCCAGAAACTCATTGGCTATTCCCTAAAGCTGGGGAAAAGGCATGCTGTGTTCAGCAATTCTTTCTGCCCCCTTGTGCTCCATTTTCTTTCTTCAATGTCTCAAAAAAAAAAAAAAAAAAAAAGAAAAACGAAACCACAAACAAAACTCAAAAAGCTACAGCTATTTCTCCCCTTTAGTAATCCTGAATATATCTATCATGTCTGACCTACAAACAAAAACACGACCTGATCCACAGAAGCCTGCATCAAGGGTTATTTTCCCTTCTTGTTGTTTTGTTTTTTCAATCTACGCTTCCCCCAAAGCTCTGATTTTGCAGCATCCGAGACTGGACAAACACTTTCAAAGGAAGTGGCGAAATTTCCTAGATGTATCTGCTGAGAAAGCCCCCACCCAGAGGGAGCAGGGAAATTGAGGAAATTTTCAAAATCCTGCCATCCCTGCACTATCACCTCTGCCTATGGAACATTCAATTCTGGGAAAAATAAATGAGGCTGGACAAGAGCAACCTGGTCTAGTGGAAGGTGTCCCTGCCATGGGAGGGGTGGAACAGGATGATCTTTAAGGTCCCTTTCAGCCCAAACCATTCTGTGATTCTGACTTTACGATCAGTTGGAACTGAATGTATGTAAATGTGTGAACAGAGATCCTCAGCCTCAGATCCATCACTGGCAGGACAGATCCATTCCCACTGTGCAGGCAGGAAACCGAAAGGGAGCCGCCTTATCACCACTGCTGTGTCCTCCTCCCTCTCCCTGTTTTTTTTCTTTGCTATCTCAAGCAGAAAAGTGTGGACAATAAAATGCCCTTTCCAGAACAAATCCAACTCTGCTGCTTTGTTCCCTATGTGTATGGCACCGTCCAGCCCCAATTATATTAAGATCTTTTCAACCATTTTTAAAAGGCATAAAAATATCTCCAACTCAGAGCACTCCCTCCCTGCCAGATGAGCTGCCAGGTGGGACACGAGGTCCTGGACTGGAACATGCCCAATTATTAAGCTCCTACTTTACCTTGAGCAGGTACTACAGGGAGATTTGGGGGATTGTAGGCAATTTACCTTTTCCTTCTGGAATATATAAGGAAGAGGAAGAAATGGCCTTAAGCTGAAGGAGAGCAGGTTCAGGTTGGATATTAGGAAGAAATTCTTTAAGAGTGGTGAGGCCCTGGCACAGGGTGCCCAGAGGAGCTGTGACTGCCCCTGGATCCCTGGCAGGGTCCAAGGCCAGGCTGGACGGGGCTTGGAGCAACCTGGGATAGTGGAAGGCGTCCCTGCCCAAGGCAGGGGGTGGAACAAGATGAGCTTTAAGGTCCCTTCAAACCCAGCCATTCCAGGATTCTACAAAAGGAGGCCCATCCATGCTGGTTGCTCCCACAGTGGTGTCTCATCCCATGTGTGCCAACAGCGATCCTATTGCTTCCAGAGTTTGCTGCTGGACTGAGTTTGAGACCAGCTGCAGCAAATCCAAGCCTTAATCCCTCCACATGAGAAATGGGAGAACCACAACGGCAGGAGCTGAGAGGCTGCTGCTGCCCCTCGACAGGTGGGGACTCAGAACCTGGACTGGTGACAGGGCCTCAATGCGCCCCTTCATGCCCGGCAGTCCTGGGACAATGAAATCACTGTCCAAAGCCTCGGAAATAAAGTTCCTCTTTGTGAGAGTTGAACTCTGACAAGCAAGAGCTGCAACCCAAACCTGACTCCACCTCCTGTCAGACAAATCCCAACCTCCGAGCTTTACGCTGCTGCAGTGTCCTGCCTTGCCATGACCAGAAAATTCTCTGCATGGCCCCGCCTTGGAACCACCGCGTAAATTTAGGACAAGACCAGAGACACCCACCAAATCCAATGGGTTGGAGCTGACAAAATGAACAAAGGAGAAGAGGAAATAAGCCTGGTCACAATTCCAACACTCCTCTGCAGCCATTGCAAAAGGGGTTGTGCAAACATACTTCATAAATAGGTCAGAGAAATGAGAAAGCAGATGACAGACAGATGGCACAGCGAAAGGAGACAAGGAGGAAGAAGGGGGCAAGAACATCTGAGCCAAGAGAGAAGCAGCCAAGGAATTCTTCAATGAAATCCCAGTTTGATTAAGCAGCTCCATGCTCCAAACTTTACAAGAGGTAAAACACAAATGTAAAGTCCATTTTATTTTGGACAAGGACCCCCGTACATGGAAATCACATCTCCCAGCACCAGATGCTGTTCACCCTCCAGCACCTCAAATTCAGGTCATTCCTGGGAATGGAGCCAAAGTGCACTGGTAATTAGGGTCTAAAGGACAGCATGAATTTAGGGCACACCACCTTCAATCCTAGCAAAGCTGCAACTGGCACCAACACAACCTTTGTACAAACTTTACAAGACAACCATCATCTTTATGTGTTAAAGAAAATTATTGTACCAGAACATTCAGCGATCCGTCAGAAAAAGGGAGGCCTCAGACTTCATCTCATCTGCTGACATATCCCCAAATGAATCAACAGAATCCCAGAATGGTTTGGGTTGGAAGGACCTCAAAACTCATCCAGTCCCACTCCTAGCCACAGGCAGGGACACGTCCCACTATCCCAGGTTGCTCCAAGCCCCATCCAACCTGGCCTGGGACACTTCCAGGGATGGGGCAGGCACAGCTTCTCTGGGGCAAGACACAATAAATCCCTCTCATGACAGAACTAGACATGGCAGAACTGCAAAACACGTCAGTATTTTCTGTACACGTTTAGTTTCTCCAAGTCTAAAGCTTCACGTATGTAACAAAAAATGTGCTTAAATGCTTAAAGATAACTCTTTTTGAAAAAGTCTTTGGTACTCGACAGGTTCTTGACCAAGCCATCAGCATGGTTCTCACCCAGAGAGCATACAAACCACGTCCCAGATGATGAGCAACTGAAAGGACAGACCAGGAACAGGAGGCATTTTGAGTAGTTTCTGCAAAACAAAAATCTAAACAAACCTTGATTGAAGGAACAAAAAGTAGTGAGATGCATCACTGACAGCAAGATGGCTCACTGGTACTGACAGCAAAGGAAAGCATGAAAACACACTTAACACTTCTGACCGTATTTAGCAGACACAAAAGAATATAGGGCAGAATTAGAGCATTGGGATTTATGGGGTTTTTAAGAGGGAGAGAAAAATGCGTTTGGATCACTGAGGAAAAGCACTGTTGGAATTAGACCACAATGAAGCCTTCCTTAAAAAAGAAGGGAGGGGTGGTAAATGATCCATCAACAAGTCAGAAAATTTTAAGTGAAGTTTTAAGTAAATGACAACTGATTTAAAAAGCCATCGCATCTCCTGTTCAAATTCAAGCTCTCTTCAGATGGCAAGAGGCAACAAGATCACATCCACAAGTACTTGCATTTGCTCCGTGGCTTCCCACCCCAACAGGCAAGGGAGGAAACAAGAACTGATGGCTACAAGATCAACCTAAGCAGGAAAAGAATGGTTTTGAAAATCCATTCCAGCTCAAGCAAACAAGACTTTACCCAGCTAAATCAGCCTCCACAGCGATGTCTTCTCACATAAATGATCTCATCTGGCCTTACGATCCAAGGCAAAAACAACTATTCTTGACACCACTTCTCTGAGCTTTCTTTCTTTCTTTTCCTGCCAGTTCTCTCAGGATCATTTTGTCTTCTTCCAGTAGTGTTTCTGTCCCATTGCCCAAGGCATGGCACCACTCCATCCGTGTCAGCCTTGTCCTGCTCCTTCCAGGCCAGCAGCTGGAAGATCAAGACACACTGTCCACACATACCATGTGCTTATTCAGGAGAATTTAAGCACAAAACATTTTCAGTCCCAGCAAAGTGTTCCAACCACAAGTACCAGCAAGCACCTAAAGTATTCAAACACTCAGCCCTGCTAATTTTGATGTGGATGAAAGACAGAGCCAAGTGTTTGGATCACTTCATGGAATCAGCTCCATTGTGGCAACCAGCATCTAAGAGAGCCCAGCACAGCTCTGCACCCACATCTGGCAGGAAGAAGGATTTGTACCAAAACACCTTTTTGAGCAAGAGATGCTCAGGCACAGCCAGAAGGTGCACCTGCCCCTTGAAACTGGAAATCCTGCTGGAAGGGGATGTGGAGCTCACACCTGTTTCACACATTATTCAAAGGACAATAAAGAAACTAATTATGTTTGGAAAGTCACTATTTATTTATAGCACGACATCAAATGTGTTACCAGGAGCTTCAAGCAGGTCAGGGTTACAGTCCTACAGCCACCTGCACAGGGCATCCTAAAATACCTAGGCTGGGTTAGACTTGAAATAAAACTGAGTTCAAACACTGCTAGGTCCTTAAAAGCAGCACATGTTTGCAAAAAACCCTAATGGAAACACCATTTAAAGACCTTTATCAGAAGAGACAGAGATAAGGGTCATGTAACCTGTGGGTGTCTGATTTATTACAGGTGAGCTGAGCGGGGAGAAATTCAAACACGTAATTAGAAAACAGGGAGGTGGAACAGACTCGGAACAAGCACCTCTTCTTGCAGCTACTCCTAATAAGCAATCCCAGTTCTTCACCACAGCTCCAGGCAAGTCACCCTCCCAAAGTCAAAACTCAGTGAATCACACATCAAGACAAGAGCAAACAATGAAAGTGCCCCAGCTCCGATTCACTGGGGAATCTGATTACTCAGATTGTCCTGCAGCTAATGGAAAAAGAGACACAACAGAGGTGACACAGCCAGACCTGCAAAATCACTGCTCAGTTTTCCCTCAAGCACCCGCAGAGCAACCCATCACAAGCATCTGTCTCCCTTTCTGCAGCTCACACTGTTGACAAAGCCTTTTAAGATGTATTTAGTAATTTTTTTTTTAAAAGAAAAATTAGACCTCTGTTGATTTCACAGGGCAGGGAAAGAACAGGCTGCACCCATCTTCAGCTGTTCTTACAGAAAACATGTGCAAAACCATTATCTAATTGCAGCAGTGGAGCATCTCTGCATCTGCTCAGCAGGCACTTCAGGTCAGACTTCACTCAAAGCTACAGAAAGATGGACAAAGGTGGGGAAATGAGGGGGTTAATAAATGTCAAAAGGCATCATGCAGAAATTCTGTTCAACCACCTACTATTCCTGATGAAGAGAGCTGACCATGTTTGTTTTCATCTTTCCATGCCCTCACAAGCTCCTGTAAAACCTGTCTCAAGACAAAGTGGATAAATCCTAGGGCAGTGTGAATAAAACCTGTGATCTTTCTTTCTGTGTTTCAATGCTTCTCCTGGATATATTCTTCTTTTATAGGACAATATCTTCCACTTCACGATTGAGAAACCAAGAAACTGTAATTGCTTCAAAACAGCAAAGAATCCCAGAGTAACTATTCCAGACTTCACAACGCTGGTGGGAATAAATCCTCAGTGAATATGGCTTCAAAAAGCACCCTGTGCCCTCTTCCTCTTTCAACTCGCTAAAATAAGACTTAAGAGGAAATCTGCCAAGACACCAAAGAAAAAGGCCACCTGTTCTGCTAAGGGAACTAAGGGAAGTAACAATAACCCTCAGCAACAGCACAAAGATAAAGGTTTTTAAAGCTGCACCACAATCCGAGGGAGCCAGGAATGGTTCCCAAGGACTTAACACCCCGTGATGTGTCCTCTTGTCCCTGGGAATAACAGCAGCCCCAAACTGCCCAATCCCCCCATGCAAAACAGCAGCAGGGTCTCTGGAGGTCCTGACAGAAGTATTTGCAGAGTAATTTACATTAAAAATATTTTTAAATAATAATAATCTAAAAATTAAAATTAAGAAAAGAAAAAGGAAAAAGCTGTGGCTGCCCCATCCCTGGGATTGTCCAAGGCCAGGCTGGACAGGGCTTGCAGCATCCTGCTGTAGTGCAAGGTGTCCCTGCCCACTGCAGAGGGTGGCACTGGATGAGCTTTAAGGCCCCTGCCAACCCAAACCAGTCTGGAATTCTTTGATTCTATAATTGTGTTTCCTTCAACTATTTCGCTCACCAAATTCTGCCCTTTGCCTGACTGAGATTAAGTAATTACCAGTGGTATGGCAGCAACGGTAGGACAGCTCCATGGTTTCTGGAACATGGGATTATGCCAGAAAAGCTCTGGGATCCAGTTCCCGAGCAGGGTGAGTGGAAGCAGGAGCTCACTGCTGCCTCATTTCACAGCAATGACATCAGCTCCAACCTCCATGGAAATTTAAAGCCTCTCGCCAGGAGGATCGATCCGGTGCTGAGCTTGGAGCGGGAGCTGCCATGTGGTCACCAGGCTGCTGATCACATCAAGCAATTCACACCCAAAAGTGATTTGAGTTTTCCTCCACCACCCAGAGAAACCATCAGTAGCTATTTATGTATGTATCAGACAAGAGGGATTTATATCATATATGCAGTGTGTGTGTATAGATATAGATATATAGATATATGAATGATATTTTTATGTATCAGACATGGGGGAATGGCTTTAAGTTGAAGGAGGGCAGGTTTGGATTGGATATTGGGAAGAAATTCTTTACGCCAAAGGTGGTGAGGCCCTGGCACAGGGTGCCCAGAGCAGCTGTGGCTGCCCCTGGATCCCTGGCAGGGTCCAAGGCCAGGCTGGATGGGGCTTGGAGCCCCCTGGGATAGCGGAAGGTGTCCCTGCCCGTGGCAGGGGGTGAAACTGGATGGGCTTTAAGGTCCCTTCCAAACCAAACCATTTTGGGCTTCTGGGACTCTTATTTTTAGCACTCTTTTACCAGAGCCTGAGAGCCCAGGATTGGGAGCCTGCGCTGAGCTCCTGGTCTGTATTTAACTACAGACAATGCAGTGGCTCTCACACCTGAGTAAATGTCACCTAAAAGAAAGTTTAAGGCTGAACTGCCAGGTTAGTTCATGTTTATGCAGTGCTTTCAAGATAAAAACACTCTGTGTGCGAAGCATTATCATCAAGTCTAAGGAGGGCAGACTTGGCTCTAGGAGAGATACTAGAATTACATACACACAAATTAAAACACTTGGATTCTTTCCAGAGCAGATCATTCCAAATTTGTCTTTCTGTTTCTCAGTACACAGCTCCACAAATGTCTGCTTTTTGGAGACATGGGACAGAAATCCACACAAGCAAGTTCCTAAAAGCAAATAATATCAAAACCCATTCCTTAATGGCAGAAGATTATCCTCAAAGCAAGGGAAAAAAGCAGCTTCACTTTTGTCATGGGATACCCACAGAGTTTGAAAAGTCTTAACTTTATGGCCCATAAATTTTTCTGACCTTCACAGTGTGACAGCAAACCCCTTCAATGAGAAATTTTAGTGCTAGAAAAGCTCTAAAAGGTCCAACCAAAGTATTACATATAAACATTAACTATTTGTATAAATATTTTCATGTAGTAAATTCCAGAACGAGGTTCAGGCAAGAAGCAATCAAAGACGCTTCCAAGCTTGCACAAAAAGCACGACAGTCTCATGGAAAGCCACAGCAAGTGGCTTCAACCAAATACCCAGCTCAGGTCTCACTCCTTGTACCTCAACATGCCTCTCCGTATTGTGCTGGGAGTTTCTGGAACAGAGTTTAGTCTTTAATCAAAGTTTATTTTCCTCTTGCAGAACACTGAGTACTCACATATCAAAAGCCTTGACAACATTCCTAGCTTCACATTTTTCTTACTCCTAATGAAAAACAGCCTGGCTGGAGTTGAGAGTATTGTCCTTGTTGCTGTGATTTCCACGTCTCGGGATATGGGATTGCTGCTCCTGGTGCCCTCGGGAGCATCAGGGCTGGGGCTGCTCAGGCACTCGGGAACGTTCCTGTGGCAGGAGCAGAGCTCAGCCCCGCTCCCTGCACACGAAATCGGACGTTTGCTGACTAATGCTGACCAGCTGGAGAAGCAAGGGAGCAGCCTGGGCTGAGCTGGAGCCCTGGGACGGAGGCTGGACTGCAGGAGGGCAGGGTGGGAGCAGCCGTGCCTAGCCAGGTCCGGCGGGAGTGCAGGAATCCTTGGCAGACCGGGGAGCCAAACACGCCCTGCCTGGCACCTGCAGCTCTCCAAACAACCCAGAGCCAGCCTTGGGCTGCGAGTACAATGGGCAGAGCGTGAGCACAAGGAAGGACATGCTGACTGACACAAGCAGATCCTGGAGCAGGCTCCAAAGAGAAGATCCAGGATAGAAAAATGACACCTTAAAGAGAAAGCTTCTTACTGAACACCAACAACTAGAATATGCCTTCACTTCATTCCTGTTCCAGCAGGGAGGGGTGTTAATCAATTACCTCCCCCATGCTTCACTTTTCCTCTGTTCTTCTCAGATATTTTCAGTAAGTATAGAATACTATATAAAGAGACAGGAGCTCTGCTGGAGCTTATAATTACATCTAAAATAACGATACTGCCTTAAATTTTGAGTTAAAACATCGTAACACAGAAAATACAAGTCCAATTTTTAAGTGACAAGTATTTTGCATTACAGAACCTTTTTAACACACTCCCAGCTCTCAAATAAACTAATCACCACACAAAGCCCAGCGAGGCAGCTGGAAGCAGTTTCAGCCCTTGCCAGGGCCATGCAAGGGCTGCAGGCACCTACACAGCAGCAGCCTCTCCTGAGCAGGAGCTGAGCAGTTTTCTGGGAATAAGAGATCAAAATCCATCACTAGGATTTATTTACCTGTGCCAGGGGGACAAGAGGCTGCTGTGTGCAACTGCCCAGTGGTTTTATGCATTAATCTGTTCATGAGAAAGATTATATTTAACAGTAGAAAACAGCAATATCTGCACATCCCCCTGCCGACTTTCAGTCTTGAAATTCCACTGCTCGGGCCAGAGCCTCTGGACTGGTCAGAGGAAGAGGGGAGCTCATACCCTGAAGCAGCTCAGAATAGATCACAGTTTTGAGTGGGAATCACAGAATCATTTGGGCTGGAAAAGATCTCCCAGACCTTCGAGTTCAACCTGTGCCAGATCCCCACCTTGTCACCAGCCCAGAGCACTGAGTGCCACATCCAGGCCTTTCCTGGACACTTCCAGGGACAGGGACTCCACCACCACCCTGAGCAGCCCTTTCCAATGCCTGATGACCCTTTCCAGGAAGAAATTCCTCCTGATGTCCAACCTGACCATCTCCTGGCATGGCTTGAGGCTGTTTCCTCTTGTCCCACAGCAAGTTACCGGGGAGAAATCCCAACAAGCAGGAGCCATCCTTGGTCTAACGAGAATAAAAAGATGCTCGAGTATTTGCCATCACAGCAAAAATAAATAGCTGCTGAGGCCACAAACCACAGCTGCAAGAGTTACTGAGATATTTATTAACAATGATTTTCCTGGAAAGGTGTGCACTAGTGAAGAATGTAACAGCTTTTATACATTCTCACATGCAAGACAGACTTAACAGTCTGAGCATGCAAGTGCTCACGGTACCATTTAAGCATCGTTCTCTATAAAACAGCTTCACTACAGACTCTCTGGTGTTTAAGAGCAGAAGAGCTGTGAAGTAAAATCTTCCCCACGCAGTAAGAATGCAGATATCACAGAATCTCTCTCCCATATGGATTCTGAACTGTCTAATAAAGAAATTAAAAACTACCCATTAAAGCTTTTCTTCTTTGCTTTCAGAGAAACTGGAACAGAAGCAGGGGACTGGCTCTACCCAACAGCTCCCAAAACTGCTGGGGAAAGGTGAACATATAGCTTTAGGATATTTGGCAAGACAAGAGCAGGAAATAAAAGCAATTTATTTCAAGAATGATCACAAGCACTTTCAGCCATAAGAAATCATCCTCCCAATGGCAGCATCCCAATCACGTGCTCGGTGCTTCCTGCAGGAGACAAATTCCCGCTGTATGGAAGAGAGGAGAATCGTAACATCGAGTGAATGGAGTTTAATCAGTGCTGGGAATTGTCAGGAGTTTTGGCTCTCAGGGAGGAGGTTGTTAATTCAGTTCACTGCTAACTTCAGCAGCCCAACACATCATGTACCCCACTCCCAATTCCACAGTAAAGCTCCTTGTGGAAAAGGGAGATCTAACAGGACACACAGGTACAATTCACCCCCGCGGAAACAACTGCTATGAAGGGAGGCCATGTTCTGTTACATCTCCTGAGAATTCTGTCTCCCAGGACTTGTAACAAAAAACTTCACAAAACCAAAAAACTTCACAAAAACCACTCAACTGCCACCGACACCCTCCTCCCAAACTTCCCCAAACACACAGGATCCCCCAACACCCTGATCTTTCTCAACTACCAACTGCGCCCAGATCCAGAGATTCCCAAGAAAGGAACGGAAAATACCAAGTTCAGCTGAACACTCTCCAGGAAATAAAACCTTTGCCAGGGTCTTATGAACTTATTTTGACAGGCAGTATTTCTTGCATCAAGATCTTTGCTTTTATCTCCTAGGAATTAAAGGCATGTCCAGTCTTTATGCCCAAAGTTAGAGCCCAGGTATTTGAAAGAGATGGCATCTGAGACCAAGAAGATGACCAACTAGAAGAATTCTTGGGTTTGTTGTGTGTCTCCCAGAAGGATAGAGAAGAACTAGTAGCTCTCTCCCAAACATCAAAACAGTAACAGAAAGAGGATTTAAAAATGGATAGAATTTTAATAGAAGAAATTTTAGTAGAAGAACGTGTTACTAACTGGAGCACATTCCAATGAATCCAAGAAAGAACTGCAGAGCTGCAGTCTAGATGGTCTCATTTTAAAAAGCCACAACTTCAAAGCACCGAGATGTGTTCTGCCATGAAGCAGCACTGAACTTGGCTGGCTTCCCTCCTGTCTCCAAACAGCAACAAAGGAACACTGTTCTTCCCCAGCAGACAGCAAACACTGGCACATATTTTCAGGGAGACACCTGTTAGGGCTGAAGAGCTCAGGGACTACAGCAGAGGTGGCCACAGCGACCCAGTGAACCACCATGGCTCTTTTTGATCCCAGCTCTTTGCTGCTCCTCCCCAGCTCAGTGCAGACAGATGCTTCATGTTCACCACGGAAGAGTTACAAGAGGATGTTTAGGCACATTCCATAGATAAAGTCTTACCTCCCAGAGTAGCACTTTCCCCTTATTTCTCTAAGGAAAAAACCAAAATGCTGCAAAACCCACTTGGGCTTCGGTCAAGGATTATTTATACTTATTCTACTTAAAAAAAAAAATCTTTGCATGCAAACTATGCCAACTATTCCTTCCAAGAGCCTGTGAAAGTCTCATCCTTGAAGATCTGGGGCAATAGGCAATGCTGTTACAACTGCAGCTTGAGACACAGAACACGCACAGGCAGTATTTTCTCTTCGGTATATCCTCTTCCATTTAAAAGTGTGACAGCAGATACCTTCAGAGTCTCCAGTTTGGAGGAAAAAAGGGGAGAGTAAGGCCCATGAGAGCTAAAAAGCAGCAGTTACTGGGCAAAGCTCTCCTTCCCAGAGCCACCAGCCCAGACTGATACAGGAGGATCCTGATGTTGACCTTCATAAGGCAGCAAAGAACTCATGATTTGTGTCCTTTGATATAAAAACAGAACTTTCAACAAGAAAGCTATTAAGAAGTCTATTGGACCTTATAAGGGAAGTCCTGTACAAACTGGTAACTGTATTCAGTTTCGTTTATTAAGAACAAATTAATTCCCAACCACTTAATTCCATCTGAAGGCTGACTGAGCAAGGCTTACAGGCTGTTTTCTTATTGACAAGTCTCATCTTTAAAAGCTCCTTATCTAACAGCTTTCTGCTTTTGCACAGCAAGTTAGAAAACTAAGATAAAACACTGGTGGTGCAGAAGCCAGAAACAAGGCACCAAGCTACAGGAATTTAACCGTATTTAAGTATTTTGCATTCAACTACCCACATTAAGGTACAAGTTTTAGAAGATATGTTAAACCTCGTGTTTCAAAATTTAGAACAACCTCTAACCAACATGAATGAACTCTGCCACGAAGAGCAGATCCTCCTCCTTAGTTTTTATGTTTTCTTTCGAAGCACGCAGAAGCGGTTTCAGGAACAGAGTTATGTGATGCAGCTTATATCCTCTGTGCAATAAAATTATTGACGTGTAGAGAAAGACAGAGTTCAGGCAGGTTCTTAGGTATCAGGAAGAAATTCCCCCCTGTGAGGGTGGGCAGGCCCTGGCACAGGGTGCCCAGAGAAGCTGTGGCTGCCCCTGGATCCCTGCAAGTGTCCACGGCCAGGTTGGACAGGGCTTGGAACAACCTGGGCTAGTGGAAGCTGTCGCTGTCCATGGCAGGGATAGGACTGGATGGGCTTTAAGGTCCCTTCCCTCCCAAACCATTCTGTGATTCCACGAAATAAAGCAGGTGGTATTTCTGATGACATGGTTGTACCACGAGAAACTTGTCACACACATCAAGATTGCAAATTCAAGCTCTCAAAACATGCTTGCTTTTAACTAGTGACCTACACCTCATCTCCTGCTTGTCCTAAAACCTCCTTTAATAAAATTATATTGAGATTGCATCGAAAAATAGACTTTCGATTTCCTCCTTGCAGCCAACAAACTTAACCATACCTGTAACTACAGAGATGAGAGCAAGGGCCTCAAACTGCTGGGATCTAAATAAACACAGAGGCTTCTTTAAAATAGCTGGTTGCATACCACGCACACAGCGTGTACCTACATACACACTCCAAAATGCTCTCAAGCCTCTCAAAACTCACTATAAATTCACACAAGTCATTCACAATTCCTTACAGTTTAAAAAACACGAGCAGCTAAAAAAGGGACTGTACGTCACATGTGAAAGAGAAAACAAAACCATTTTTACTTTAGAACAGTCAGATTCAACTGCTGTTTGGGAAACGTACAGTCAATTACATTTATTTCTGTGACTTAGGGTTCCTGCAGCCTGCTTCTCTTTCCAGAGATACCTGAATTCTCCTTCAGCACTTTCCAGCTTTTTGCTGGCCTGTTACACAGCTTTATGTGGCCATAGTCCTTCAACTCGTGTCTGATGATCAACACAATACTGCAGAAGAGCAGAACGCTGCTGATTCTTTATAAAAGAGCTCCCCAGAATGCAGTATTAATTTAATCTCATTTAGATACAGAAAGATTCAGCATTTCATTCTGCAAGGGAGAGATGCTTTCTACTATGTCAAGGCAGCAAGCAAGAAATCAAAATAATGAGTTCGTAGCCACATTGCTGGGTTCACACAGACTGAAATTCCATAATGTGAAAGAATAAACTGCTGTCTTGAGCAATTAAGCAGCATTTTCTATTCACAAAAGTACATCCTCCTTGGGTGTTACTAAACACTGCACTGATTCCAAGAAACTCAGCTGCTCTTAATAAAAAAATTTTTAGATAAATCCTATTTCTTGCTGGCAAGGTGAGTTACTGGAAGGCTCTTTCCTTGTCAAGGACAATGCGGGTCTGTATCAAGCAGACGTGGCAGGTTTGCCACTGCTACACGGCTCCTCCCTGTTGTAAGCACAAACAGGGGAGCTCCTGACCCACAACTGCAGGAGCGAGGGGCTGGATGGGGAGAGGAGGCAACCACAGACAAGCTGGGAAAGCCAGAAAGGACAGACAGCACCCAGGGAAACGTGCCCTTAGGGAACTCTTCTCCCTCCCTGAATAAAACAGCCCTGTGAGGTACCTCCACAAACTAGTAACTCCAGAGTTTGGGCAACTCCAGGAACCCCACACCAGCAGCTCCGTGAGGTTCGTGTCACTGCTGGAGCTTTGGGGGATGAGGTCCCTCACGGGCAGTGCCAGTACCACAGCAGGAGAAACGATCCCTGGCACCAGAGTCGGCAGATACAGAATCCCAGAACGGTTTGGGTTGGAAAGGACCTTAAAAACCATCTTGTTCCGCTCCCTGCCATGGGCAGGGACACCTTCCAAGCCCCATCCAACTTGGCCTTGGACACTTCCAGGGATGGGATATGGTTCCCTTCTGCTCCACCCCAAAACAACTGAGACCTCAACCTAGAAAGTTAAATTTAAACCAATGCATCAAACTCCTGCTGGGATGAAAGCCAACACTACCTTATCTGAGATACCCAGCTCCATGGTCCACAGAGCAGGAGAAAAGGAAGATGCTCTTCTGCAAGATCTAGAGAAGATCAGAAAGTTCAGGATACAAGGTGGAAAGGGAAGCCATGGGAAGAAGTGGTGAGGAAACACCAAGAACGGAATTATTTTAGGCTATAAAGAGATGGTTATATTTTAACTGGGTCTGTAAGGACACAGAAAAAGGGTCTTCATCCCCCCATTTCATCCATATTTTCCAGAGCCAAATCAAAACCACCTCTCTGTACCACCCCCATCCCTCCAGAAGTGATTCATGTCACACACTCTACTGGCCACTTCACCAAAAATTTATTTTTCTTGGATAGATCTTCCTCAGCCCGTTCAATCAGGTTCAGCCAAGACACACACTCTACTCCAGGACTTTTCACAAGGACTAGATAATGTTTGTTTCATGCCAAGACACATGGCAGGAGGCAGAATAAAAGTAACTGTAGAGAAATCAGGCCACTTTCCACCTTCTGAACAAACTCCACTGCAGTTCAAGTGCCATAGTTTGAAGCATCTCAGACTAATTTTATTTTCATCCTGTGTAAAGCCTGCAACAAATATCCAGCAATTCTATAAGGAGTTGGAAAGGGAGAAAAGACAGAGGAATATTGGTCTGTTTCTTTAATTCGGACCCTCTGCAATCAACAGTATGTTCTTTAATACTGGGCTCCAAATTGCAAGAATAGATTCTTCTTGAAGATGGGATATTTTTAGATGTTTTGATTGGTGGCATTGAAACATCTCATCCAAGAAGCAGAGCTTCCATCATTATCCCAAATCTCCTCAGTCTCTCAAAAAATCAAGACATCAATCTCATCAGGAGGATTTTTTAATCAAAGATGTGTTCAGGAGGGTTTTCCTGTTCTTTTGGGGGAAGAGGGAGTGGGAGTGAATGGAGCATTACTCACCCTGCAGTCACCACTTTCTAGGAGTTGGGCTTTTCTAGAGAAGTGAATACTAGACCATTTATTTTATTTAATTTTTTTGTTTACAAGCTGAAGCAAAGCATGTCACATTCACATATCTAAAAGCCGGGACAAGAGCCAAGAACCTGAGCTGGGGCAACTTTCAGTCAAGTAATCCACGAGGAAAGGCAGCAAATGAGAATAGTTTGGAGTATTACAGTATCTTCCAGACCTTAATGCTCGGTAAAACTTAAAAAGGTTCACACAAAGAACAGAGGTTCTCAGTCCACTGGGACTTCTAACAAGTGCTGCAAACAGCGTGGTCAGGCTGAGCCCTCCCCAAGTCCAGGGCTGATGCAGAACCTCGCGGTGAACGGCACCGTGCCCCATCGCGGGGTACCCTGGGCTGAGCTGGACACTTCCCTGCTTTGGGACTGCGTTCTTCTCCCAACTCATCCAGCATTACTGCACATGTCACAAGAAAGCGTAGAACACATGGGAGGTTTTCAAACACATTCACAAACTCTGAAGCCGAGAGTTTCACAACAAAAGCCAACACAAAAGTCATTGTACCAGAAACAAAGAGCCGTGGCTGCGAGTCCATTACTGCACAGCCTCCAAGGGTCCAGAGGGCCAAGTGGGACCTGCAGCCAAACCATTACACATCTGCACCTCCCCAGACCTAGAGGATTCCCAGCTCTGGAAGAGATACGACAAATTTTTTTCATTAGAGGAGCTGGAACGAGCTGTGGTAAGAACTAGAACTGTAATGCAGCCAGGGTAGCTCTGCAGTGTCAGCTTGCTCGAAGGGCCAGGGAGTTCATGACTACTAGAGAGGGTGAGACGTTTTCATCTAAATAAAAAAGAAAAAAACCTTGGCAAAAGGGAAAACATCCCTCTGAAATTATCATACAATCTTGTGCAATAAATGCAACTTTAGAAGTGACATTACCCAGCTCTGAGCTAACAGGCAATTACAGGGACTGGAAAAGGGAGATTTTTGCATGGATTTTTACATTCTCCAAGACATCTCTGTGAAGGAAGACAACACTTTTCCATTCAGCTCTCTGCCCTAATGTGTGTCAAAAACCAATCAGAGGTTCGATGGAGATGATTAATCCTGGAGGGAGTCAGGCAGCTGCTGCTCTCCGTGGCAGGGAGGAGGAGGAGGGGAGCTACCTGTCTGCTCCCTGGCATTCTGAGACAGCAAGCATGAGCCACAGCTAAGAAGATAATCACAAATTCTCAGAACCCCCTTTATCTCACCAAGCATCAGCTAAATAAATAAACCAAGATGCCTTTGGACAAGCAACTCTCAGAAATGAAGTGAAACACAGGAGAGCTCCATTACTTCAATTAATACTCCGATTTGTACCAGGTCAGCAGTTCCCAAGGGCAGTGAGGACAGGCACATCCCACTACTCCTCATCCAACAAAATCCCCAATTGCTGGGCAATGAGCATCCACCTTGCTTTAAAACTCCAGCAGATCTCTGCAGGACCCAAGAGTTTAAAAAAAAAAAAAAAATAAAAAAAGGAGAAAAGGCTTCCCTCTTCATATTTTCTTGAAAATTTTGGTTGCAGTCTCTCAAACTGGAAGGAAAATTACACAGTTCTACAGAATCACAGACCGGCTTGAATTGGGAGGGACATTAAAGCCCATCCGGTCCCACTCCCTGCCATGGGCAGGGACACCTCCCACTATCCCAGGTCGCTCCAAAGCCTGTCCAACCCGGCCTTGGACATTTCCAGGGATGGGGCAGCCACAACTGCTCTGGGCAACAAAGTTTTCTCCCAGGCCTAATAAATTTAAGTAAAACCAAATTAATTTTTTTCCCCAGTACAACAGCTGCAGCAAGCCCAGAACAGGAAGATCACTGTATGTTCTAGTTTTACTAGCTGAAAAATTCAAACACCTACATCAGAGAGGAAAAAAAATCCTACCAGAAAGCTCCAAAAGGAGGGGGGAAAATTTCAATTATATAAGGCAAAGATTGAAAGTAGCCAAGTGCTCTGCATGCAGATGGTTGTTAACAAGCAGACAAGAAGCAGATGAAAGGGATTTTGAGGAATGCTGCAACATCAGAGAAAAACAAAGAGAGGATTCCTCCAGCAGATTCACCCAGTAACACTCAGCTCCAGCAACAGACCCTCATTAGTGGGGACCACCTCGTTAGTGCTATGAGGGGCTGCAGAGGTTCCCTTCCCGCTGGAGTCCTGCAGTCATTCCTTGTTCCATGCAGCACCACTGAAAGCACCTGGGAATTTACGACCAAAATCTTCACACACTTAACAACAATGAAGAAAACACCCACAACATTTTCTCCTCGTCCTCCTCTTTCAAGGAGCTGCATCACAGAGCCTCACAAAGTTTTCACAGAGCATCTTTTTAAATTGTGGGAGGGAAACAGGCACAGGGTGGGATTGTTGGGGTGTCTGCGCAGGGCCAGGAGCTGGACCGGGTGATCCTTGTGGGTCTTTTCCAACTCTGGATATTCTGTGATAATTTTCACTAGTTCTTCATAAAGCCACCAAAACGTTTAATCAAGTCATTTTTCCTTTTATTTTTCAGAGAGGAGCACCTTGTCCTAGCACAAAAATTCATTGCTCATGCACAAAAAAACATTGGTACAATAACCACCTCAGTTTGCAGAGCAGCTAATCTGATCAGGGCTTACCTGTACCCAGCCTGGAGGGCGTTTGGTTTCAGGAGTTTAACATAACCAAAGCACGCCCGGTACAGAGAGCAACGGGGGGAAAAACAAAGGCAGAGCTGTGCCATGACAACTAGGATGGGTTATGAAAATTTTCTCTCCTCAGAGGATACTATTTTGAAAATAAATACCATCTCAAGAGCGAGCACGCAGGAGAATGAGCTGCAAAAAGAACTAGAACTCTTTCCATTAAAAAGACCTGGCCATGAATACCCCAGGAGACGTGATGCAGAGGGAGAGAAGGGGCACTAGGGCAGGTCTGACAAGTAAAAGATGCACACAAAAGAGTGAACCAGCACAGAACCACCGCAACTGGAGACACATGTAATTCCAGCCTGTTAAGAAAGAATTCAAAGAATAGCTCACATTCAGGAAAAAAGCAGCTAAAACAGAAAAAACAGCAGTTACACACTTCATACACCAGGTTAACATCTAATACACAACGCAAGGTCAGTCAGAGCCTTCAGGTAAGATTTTTTACAAGTATCACTTATTAAAAGTAGGTTTAAATAACTAAGAGTTAAGCTGGTTCGGGCTTCCTGCCCATTTCCAGAGGCAGGGAGAGGGGGATGGTAGGGGGGATCGAGTGAGGGCTGAATATGGAAAGCTGTCTTTAGGCACAATATGAATCATCACACTGAGGAATCTTCTTTAAGTAGCTGGCTACTACTCAAACAGATTTATTTTATTTAAAAGGGGATGGTTTTGACCAATATATGCACAACGAACCTTGGAGAAGTCATTACATGACACTCTGCTGTGTCTGTTACAATGAAAAATACTTGAAAATTAATCTGTATCAATTTAATCCATCCTGACATAGGAAAAGTGGTTAATGCCTTGGGAGATTTCCTAATGTGCTTCGTTTCTTCACATTATTTTCTGCTATCTCAGTATAAACAGCACCTTGCCTTTCACTTTCAGAAATCTCTGCTAATGGCAGAAGAGCTACCTACGACATGAAAGGAGCAGAAAATAATTTTCTTGGTTTAGCCTGAGACAGTAAAAAGCCAACACCACAAAATGTTGCATACATGGAGCAAGAGCCCTGCAAGTGTTCTGCATTCAAAATGCAGATCTACAGAAGGCTGATTGTCTCATTTTTTTGAAATAGCCAGCACTGGAATAGCAGAAGTCACATGGAGAAGAGCTCCAATTCACACAAAAATAGGCAGATTTAGCTGCTGCGATTTTTATTCATTCAACTGTCCCAGCCTAGGAATAGCAACAGCTGCTAAACAGAAATATTCTCCCCCTGGCCACTGGGATGTGGGACTTCAGTGGAGAAAAAAGCCACTAGGAACAGGAAGAGCCATTACCTCCTCCCATCAGACCATACGGAGCAGGAGCTGGGACCACAGCAGTGAAATTTTGTCAGAGCAGAGCCAGGATCACTGAGCACTGAAGCACCTTCAAACCCACCCGTCCCTTGCTCAGGTCTCCCCTCTGACCACAGATCCCTGCCCGGCTCCATGGGCACACAGAGGGCATGCTCTGCGTTTTCCACCTCCTTTCCAGGCTGCAGGAAAGCACACGAGGCACACACAGGCCAGCTCTGAGCACAGGAACCTCCTGCTCAAGCACTGCTCAGGCGATTTCTGTCTATGGCACCTACATAAAACCATGAACGCCAATGGCGTTAACAGCTCCAAAGCTTCAATATCATGGAAAGAGATGAGCTCCAACCACACACAGGCTGGGATGAGAAGCACTTTGGAGATAGAATATTCTTTACCTGGACCAGGAGAATGAGCGACAGCAGAATATTCCCAAGCTTCACCTACAGCACCAGAGAGGAAAGATTCCATGGCAAACATTCCCAAGATGACTGGAGCTCTCTTATTTTCCTGTTTGCTGGCCAAGACCAGTTCAATCTACGGACGGCTGCTCGCTCTGGGCACTACATCAACCCGTTCCCTCTGCCTCCCATCACACACATTTCCCTCCAATTCACGCTGCTTTCCATTAATATTTGAAAGTCCTCCCTTAGACAAATAAAATTCTTGCAACATTTCTTACAACATCGTTATGTGTTACTATGGAAACTGCTAAAATGTCACAAAATACAAAAGCCTAAAGCTCTGCTGCATGAGGAGAACCCTGATCATCCTTAGTTCCCTCTTTGGGTAGTATGATGATCAAATGTTTCGAGCCTAATATAAAAAAAGTCACTATTATAGTGGGGGGGTGTATTTTCTTTCTTTTTTTTTTTTTTTTTTTGGCATTGCTTTACATTACTGAGTATTTCATTAAGCCAGCAGCCAAATGAAGTCACTTTTCACAAATCCACCCTGTCAAGAGGGACTTTTGAGGCAGTAAAATGATATTCAAAACTCTCTGGAATTCCATGCTGAGCAGAGAAGCTGTGGCTACCCCTGGATCCCTGCAAGTGTCCGAGGCCAGGTTGGACAGGGCTTGGAGCAGCCTGGGACAGTGGAAGGTGTCCCTGCCCATGGCAGGGGTGGCACTGGATGGGCCTAAAGGTCCTTTCCCACCTAAACCATTCTGTGATTCTGTGAGTGTATTTTACACAGGCAGGATGCACAGATTTAACAGATACGGGAGCTCTAATTCTTTAAAACTGAGGCTGTTTGAGAAGCACAGAGTTGTGGAGAGAGCACCCTGTGCTCATTCATAAGGCAGCAGGAATTACTGTGCCTCAGAAGCAGGAGCGTCACGAGATGTGCCAGCCGAGCTGTGCCACCACTATCGCAGGGAACATCTCGTTTTGCAGTGGAGCCATCGTGGCTGCACATGAGCACCAGGGAGAGAGCAGCCATCTGCCGAGGAGCTCACCTCACTAACCTGGCAGCTCCCAGCCAAGGCGGCAGCTCGAAATGCACCCCCGGGGTGACCTCCCTGCTCGGCACAGCCACGGACACGGCAGGGCTTGGCACAGAGCTCGGGCTGGGTTTGGGAGGGGCAGGCAAAAGGGAAAACACCCTCGACACGACCAATTTGCCACAGAATTTTTGAGCCACTCCATCATCATAACAAAAGCAGTGAACTGAAGGTCTCAACAGCACGAGACTCTGACTGCCCCTTTTAAGCATTCTCTTTCAGCAAAGCATCATCCCCCTCACTGCTGATGCAATGCAATGAAACAGCACGTTTTACAGGAAAATCCCAGGCATCGTTAGCAAATCCTTAACTCGGCATGCCTGTGCCAGGTACCCTTCCCATAAATAGCTTGTTCAGTGCTGAGGTCAAACCTGGAGCAGGCATTCCAGAAAGTAACCCAATCCCAGGGAAGGTCAGAGGGTGGTGAAAAGAAAAGAAATAGGACAGGAAAAAAATGTAAAAATAAGATAAAAGAAAAGAAGGAACTGGATGCTACTTAAGCAAACCACTTCAGTACTCCAAGTGAAAGCAAATCTTTCAAATGCAGAGAGCCACAACCAGAGACAACTCCGAGTGCACTGGAGAGTTGAATCATTCCCAGCTGGCTCCAGAGATGTGAAGGGCAACTGCAATAAACCCAAGGCAATTCAAGCTTCTCTTCCCGCTTCCCATCTGAATTCCTAGTCAATACACAGGCCCTCACCTATTTATATTTTTAAGCCCTTCCTTTCATTCGAAATCCAGCATATAAAACCTAAGCCAATTTTTTCCGTTCTCTCCTACCTAAAGCGTTTTATCTGAGGGCGGCCCAGCAAAGACCCGACCTCTCCAAGCCTTTGAAAGGAGACACTTGCAAAACGCCCCATATCCAGGGTGTGCCCAAAACACACTCCGTGGAAAAATCTCTTGGGGTAGTGCCAGTTTAGCAAGAAAAACATTTTCCCCCAGCTGGAAGTCTAGCACTGCTGAGCAAGTGCAACCAGAATGGATCTGCAGGAGGAGAGAACAAAGGAGGGGGGGAGCCCATGTCACTGCAGAATGAAACCCCCAGTCTTTGAGGAAGACACCTGGGAGTACCTTTACAATCTCTTCCTTAAGGAATTCCATGTTCACCGTTGCTCCACTTGTAATCTCAGCCATGCAGTAATTCTAATCTCAGCCATACAGTCATTTTTTGTCTTCTGTCAGTACCAGCATGAATAAAAATGCAGCTCTGAGCCGTGGCTGCTCGCAGATGCTGGTGCAACACAGTGTAAAAGTCTTTTCCCATCCCCCACAGAGGTATATTAGACTTCAATATTGGAGATCAGCTCTAAACAGGGCCCCTTTCCCTCGCTCAAACACCAACTTCAAATTTCAGAGGCGACTGCAGCAAAGCAGAAAAGTACCACACTGGGTTTTTAACACCAGTTCACATTCACAGACTTCTCAAAAAAATTTTTCTGCTGCTTCAGATGTTGTGACAGGCTTTTTCCAATGAAAAGTAAAGTAAATATTTATACAACCCTATCCACAGTGTCACCCACAACTCCTAAAAATTCTGAGCTACAGCCTGTTCTTACTTGCTGCCCCACTGGGTAAGGGCTACAGAGACAAAGAGCAGCTTACTGGCAGTACCAGCCACCAAATCATTCCCAGTCCTCTGCGTTATCTTCCATACACCAGCCCAGCACAGCCTGAGAGACAGGGACAGAAGACCTGACTGAACAGAAGAACCCAAAATGCTGCAGGGGCAGTAAAGGCATCTGCCAGAAAGATGCTTTGTCTGCATTCAACACACCAAATTCAAATGTTTTCCTGAACCACAGCATTGATCCGAACCTTATTCCTTGCACATGTGACCCAACACCGAGTGCTGGTTCACAGAGTCCCAGACTGGTTTGGGGGGGGAAGGGGCTTTCAGCCTAGAAAGATAAATTTCAACCAAAGCACCAAACTCCCTCTCGGATGAAAGACACTCACACTGCCTTACGTGAGGTCTGTGGATGGCCATCGACCTACACCAAACGCACAAAACCTCCCTGCCATTCACCAGTGAGGTCTGCACGAGGATCAAGGCTCTAATAGAAGTCAGGAACAACTTATTAGACACCCATAATATCTATAAAAGGTGTACTAGGACCAGCATCTCTGAGAAATAACTGACTATTCTCATTTGCCCTCTTTCCTTAAAAGCAAGAGGGACTTGGAGTGTCCTACTTACTCCGGATACCTGATTAAGCATTTTTGAACAATCAACCACTCTATTGTTCTGCTTTCAAATGCTAAGCAAGAACACTTCAGAATCTGCTCTCTCTTCCCGACTGAAAGAGCTTGCAGGACTTCTGACCAACACATCGCTGCTGAGACTAACAACAACTCAGACAACACATACGAAAGTTCTCATAAACAGCTGAAAAATACAGTTAACCACTGTGCTGTCATCAGTACATACAAGCACAGCTAAAATTCAACAAAAAACAACACCCAAAGTGTCAAGCAGGGGACTGAAAAAGTGATAAAGAGTAAGAGGCAAACTTTTAGGATTGCTCTGCATAAATAATTTAGTGAAATATGTTTGTGACCAGTAGGAAAAGCTTCCTTAGTCCCCATGGCATGGGATTTGATATCTGAATTACATGTGGGATCTGCCATCTGAATTATGGTTCCATGAAGTCACAGATTTGAGAAATATTATTTAATGGCCCTTGAGATACAGGCTTCATTATCGTGTTCTCACTTGAAAAACATAATCGAGGGAGAAAAACCAGAATGTCTAAATCACATTTCTCAGTCAGCTTGCGCCAACTGCGACCACTCCTCAAGCAACCCCCAACCCAAGTGCCCCATGCGTTCATCTCCAACACAGGACTTGGAAATTAGTGCTGGGAAAAGCAGTTCTTTGTGAGAAATCTTAATTACTACTCCAAGCCCAGCAACTCTGAAATCCCGGCAGTACAACGTGACGCAGTGCAGGGAGGAGACAACACACGGGCTGTGAAATGATTCACCGCAACACCAAAGCGCAGAAGGTGCTTGGATTTCCCATCAGTAAATGGGAATAATTAAAGTGTGCTCAGGCATCGTGGCCACAGGCATCGTAACAACCACAACTGAACACTGTAGGGACTGTCTGACCCTTGGAAAGGTTCTGTGGGAAGCCAGTGGTGTGAGAAGTTGGTCACTAGGAACTGCAGTTCCCTCTCAGCAGCTTGATGCAACTGTCAGCCAAACAGTGACTTTCCAGATAAGAAAACCTGAGCTAAAAGATAAGTCCCAGTTAAATATTTGGTTTCATTACCTTTTCAGAAAATTTTTCCACTGTACAGACTGAAGTTGAGGTTTAGAGAGACTAAATCACCTACCACTCACCAGTTCATGCCTACATCGCTACTTAGCATAGGTCACTAACCAGCCAAAAATAATTGACAAATTCTGATTAAACTTGTCTACAGGCAAATCCAACACAACCAAAGAAACCACCACTCTGCAAAAAGCAACTACTATAAAGATGCACAAGCCACATGAAATATTTCCTATTTATATGTATTAGCACAGGGACACAGAAACAACAGGACTTTGGTGACTTTCTAAACCATCACTCAGCAACACAAACCAGATTTCAGCCAGCAGCCCTCCAGCACTGGGAGAAATTCCATGCCCTTCTCTGAACCACGTCTCACAAGCAGTTCCTGATCCCAGCATGCTGATAGCAACATGAAACCATGGAATGGTTTGGGTTGGAAGGGACCTTAAAGCCCATCCAGTGCCACCCCCTGCCATGGGCAGGGACACCTCCCACTGTCCCAGGGCGCCCCAAGCCCTGTCCAACCTGGCCTTGGACACTTGCAGGGATCCAGGGGCAGCCACAGCTTCTCTGGGAATCCATACCAGTACTTCCCCACCCCCAAAGGGCAGCTGGGCCCTTTCACAGTCACACAGGTTTCTCAGGCGCTGCTGCCGCCAGTCACACCCAGCCAAGGAAGCTGGGATTCTCCACAGGGAAGGCTCCAACCTGCCTTCCTCACCTCCTGGCAAAGGCAAAGCTGCTCTCTCCTGATCCTCTCTCTGCACCGCTCACACCTTTAGAGGATCTCAGCTGTAAGGCAGAGCTGTGTATTGTTAACCAGGGAGCAGACACAGTCCAACACAGTGGTCCTCGATGCACACAAAACTAAGGATGCAGCACAACCCAACCCTGCCTGCACACACCTGCCCTCCCCATCAGCTGCCTGAGAAGCAGGAGTACCTCGTTAAACCAAGCCCATGGCTGGCAGGGCTTCCCAAAGGTGTAACGAATCCCTCCCTGCTTTGTTTATGCATTACCTGATGACCTGGTTATGCACCTGAATGACAGCACCTTCCTGGGCAGCAGGTCTGGGGGTGCTTTAAAAGGATCTACCAAGTTCTGATACATCCCTAACACTACTGGAAAGAAGAATTTCTCAGGGAGATGGTGCTCCATAGCTGAGATCAGGCAGGTCAGAACAGTACAAACGCTTCAAAGTCCATCCTTGACCAGATACTGATTCTGGAATGCCACCACACCAGAAAAACTCAAAGGTCAGCTCTTATCTAAGCATGATGTAAACATGTCTTTGTCTCTTCTGGATGCTCCTACTTGAATCCCAGAGGTGGTCGGTGACGTGGTCACTCACTACCAGCAGGCTCCAAGACACTGTTTGTGGCACAACTCTCACTACAGGTCTAAAGCAAACAGCAATTTTTTGGGGGGAAGGCAGGGGCACCCAGAAGCAATGCAGAACCAAGGGATGGTGACCGAGCACTGAAAAGTTTACAGAATCACGGAACTGCTAGGGGTTGGAAGGGACCTCTGCAGATCATCCAGTCCCAGCCCCTGCCAAGGCAGGGTCTCCTAAAGCAGGTTACATAGGAACGTGTCCAGGGTTTGGAATGTCTCCATTACACAATTAAGATACTCCATCTCACTATCAAAATTAAAATAATCAGGGCACACATCTTCCTTCTAATAAGTAAATTCATAAAGACAAAAAATCCAGCCCTCCCTGAGCAGCCTCTGCACTCACACTAATGTACAACAATGGCTCTGTATCATCAGCTGGCCCAAGGCAGCTTCCCAGTGGAAAACTCGGCTCTTCCCCTTCCGGCCTCCTAGCACTGCTGGAAAAGAATAGTATTAGATGTGCTCAGAAGCTTGTACCAGCTCTTAAGGTTGACTTGAGCAGTTCCACTAACAAGCACCAACACGCACTGAGCCTTGGCAATGCCAGAGCTCAGGGCCGATGTCACAGCACTCATCCAACAGGACGGTCAATGCTGGGACGGCTCATTACTGAATACCCACAGGCACCAACTTTAAACGAGGTTTGGTGGGCCTGGCCTAGATGCCAGTGTGCATACACACCAACTTCTGAACCCAGAGACAACAGAGGGATCAGTCTTTTTATTAGCTTTCAAATCTTTGGCTTTTTAAGAGTACTCAGAATGTGAAGGCATGACTAACGCAAAGGGCGGAAAAGTCAGCAAAGAATTTCACGCATCATGTCTCTGAATGCTGAACTTCCTCTTGGGATTAGAGGAGTGGCAAAGAAATTTCACTTTGCTAGACAACACGTGAAGCCATGAAACCCATAACATGGGAAATTTAGTATTATTTTGTACAGATTTTTAATCAAATGTCTCCTCCAATAAGTACTACAAGACCTATAAATGCAATTCTACTACTAATCCCAACAGTAAGTTTGTGGATGCTATAAAACAGGAATAAAGATACTGAACTCTTGTTTAAACAGCACAAGAACCTCTTTATGTCCACCCAGGAGAGATCACATGATCAGCTAGCTACCAGCTTTGCACTGGGAGAAACCAAACTCAAGCTACATTTAAGACTTCACATGCAGAAATTCATCCTGCGCCACCATCCCAAAACACAACGTGACATTTAGCTGGAATTTGATATTCAAAAGCTGTAACATCTGCCTATCAGCACTCATCCACGGGAGTGTGTTCTCAGAGGATGCTGAAGTCACCACATGCCCACTGTTCATATCCACCCAGCTCAGTAAAATCTGTTTCACATAGCCCTTGGCCAGTCACTAACACACTCTGGACAACAGGTATCCAAATCCACTCAGTTATTTCTCCAGAGAGAGCTGAACAATCCCAGGACAGTGCAGGAATGCAAAAGTCCTGGTGACTTTTTCCAGCCTGGATGGGAAAGCCATCGGCATTCCAGCCAGGACCCCTGTGCCTGCTGCACGGAGCTTTTTGTCGACCGTAGCGATACTTCACAGACTGAGGTCTCGGTTCAATAGGTCCATCAGGGTGGAAGAGATCATCTACTGATGCAAGCAAGATTTCACACAGCCTAGACACAGAATATGGCCTTTTAAGAGATTTTTACAAGATACTGTGGTGTGCACTCCCAGGGAAAATTCTGGGTTTGGAACAAAAATTTCCCTTCCTCCCTGACCTGTCTCAAGACCTTTTGCCTTGAGAAGGATCTTCCTCCTCCACACACAAACTGACACCTAATACTTATGCAAACAGGATCTAGTTAACAACATAATTATGAAGCTGTTGTCATCATTTAATGCAACTCACAGACAAGAAAAAAATTCCCAGCAGTAATTTCCCAGATTCAAGAAGAGAACACACTCGCTTCACACTTCGGCTGGCACTTGAACCAAATCCTTTCAAGAGTATTTTTTTTCCAGGCAGCTCACTTAACAAATAAAATGACTTCCCAATCATAAATATGCTGTCAGCTACACAGATTCATACTGGCCTTACTTTACACAACAGGTTTACAACAAGTATTCCCATTGTAAAAAACCAAACATTTCATTTCAGGAGACAGGACCAAAGTATCCTGGAGACAACTGCTAATGGCATTCCAGGTTTCTATCTGCAGCTCACACCACTCCAGCCAGCCAATATTTTCATGACTTGCTGCTCCATGAACCAAAGACTATTTTCAGTATGCATGAGGAATTTTATCTTCAGTGCTGCACATGCTGCAAATCACACCAAACTAGTTTTAACAATTCTTTGACCCAAGACCTTCCAAAATTTAGGGTTCCTACAAAAACTGTATTTCTATCTGCCACCTTCCACTTTGCTCCCCACCACCAGAAGGAAACAAGCGAGTGCTACTTACAGTGGTACATGGGGTTGTTCTGGGTCTGCTTTGGTCAGTTCCTCTTCTTCAACATCCGACTCTCCCCCCGAGCTGCTGTCAGTGACATCCGAGTCAAACGCCTGCTCGCTGGATCTCAAGTTGGCCATGCCACTGGCCGTGAATCTCTCCAGCTCCTCCGATATTGAATCACTCTTCAGGAAGTTACTCAGGCCTTCTGAAGTAACTGTCTCACTCGCAGCTTTCCTCAAGGCTGCTTCTGCTTTTCTGGTCAACATCAGCTGGCTCCGATGCCTCAGGGGGTCCAAAGCTGGAAGCTTGCTCAGCGTTTTCTCCAAGAAGCCGCCCAACTGCTGCTGGATGTGTCTCTCCACCTGCTTCGCTTGCACCACCTGCAAGCGCTTCTGCAGCCGTCGGGCTCGGCTCTCAATGTCTGCCTGGCGCCGCAGCAGGGCCCTCGTCCTCATCTCGGAGTCCAGAGCGCTGTGGTGACCAGCCAGCAGAGAAGGTTTCTGCTCCTCCAACTTACTGCTCCCGAAGTCGGAGTGACTCGCGACACCGGGCACCCGCGTCTCCCCACTGCCGCCCTCGAGCACCCACTGCTGCTCTGTGGAGTTAAGGGAAGATTTATTTGCAGTGCTATTATTGCTAAAGGGAGTTGCGTGCTCTGCATCAAGGCTTCTGTGTGGAAGAGTGCAATTGGTCAACCCGGTCTTCAAGTCCCCCAATTCAGAACCTCCTGTATTATAATCAACAGTCTGGAGGGCAGCAGAAGGAGGAGCACACTTCCCACCATTCAGAGAACTAGAGTTTTCATGGTCTGAATTGGTACTTTTGGCCAATTTCTTGGCCAAGCCATTCACAGGCGCTTGTGGGAGAGGTGGCTGGCTATTAGCACTCATTGTTTTTAGATTCTCCAAAGTGAATTCCAACACTGGTTGCCTCCCCAACAGATCACTTGTTTTCAAGAAGGACTGAGATAAGAGAGAGTGAGATTTAAGGACTGTCTGCTTGTTGAAGACTCCTTGCAGCTTCAGAGGCTCTTTTGAAGAGACAGATGTTACATCCGAGCAGAGATAAGAGGCCACTAGCGGCTGCAGCTTGCCCAGCTCTTCCTTTGTAGGGTTGTTTCGGAAATCTAGACTGGGATCCTCTGGAGCAATGGCTTTCCTTTTGGTGCCGTTGGCAGCCAGGAGGATGTTGTTGGCGTTGCCGTTGCTCTCGGCACTGCCAGGCGACAAGGTGGAGGACGGGGGAGCCAGCTTGAATCGGATGTGGTGAGCTTCAGCTGCTGCGTCAGTGAGAGCGGGCGCCATCGCAGCCATTCAGCACAGAGACACGGGAAGTCCAGCCTCTCCCGCTGCCGAGGCCAGCTCCACTGCCTCCCACTGCCGCTCCCGAGGGCAGCCTGCACAAGGAAGGCAAAAGACACAGTCAGGCACTGCATTTGGAGGAAATAAATCAAACACTTTGGACAACGGCAGCGAGACTTGGATGTGACGCTTGCGCTTCGTCACATTGAGCGCAGCCTCCTCCCCCTGGGAGCCCCAGCCATGCTCAGCAGAGCCAGGCAGGCACAAGGCAGCTGGGAACAGAAACAGGAATACACAACCCAGCCCTCAGGACCTCCCAAAGTTAATGCCTGTCTGTAACTGCGATTCCCATCTTTCAGTTTATCCATGAGCACACCAGAACCCTTCCAGGCCTCCAGGAAAGCTCCAATCCTGGATGCTCCTATTCCTCAATGCCAGCAGCTCACCAACTTCATCATTAAAATCCCTGAGCTACACCTATGAAATAGTTTTCAGTGCTTCTACTGCCAGCTCAGGGGTCTTAAAAATGACAAATTTGACTATAACATGTAACACAGACAGGGCTTGAGGGGAACAAATCTCCATATGCTTAAACTCCCAGAGGCTGAAGAAACCCCACCGCTTCCCTGAAACCTGGATTTCAAGAAAGTTGCTTCCCTGGTGTATACGAAACCCACTTTCTCAGAAGTACATTTCCGAATGAGCCAGGTGATTTCCAGTGTTAGCAATTCCCATTTCTCTTTCAAGAGCATGGATAAAGATTAACCCACACACGCACAGAGCAGTTCTACACTGACTGTCAGAGCAAGCCTGGGTTTAACTCAACTAGTGCAAATAAATTAAGAGAAATAACTAAAGACTCTTCCTTTCTCTACACTGCAGCCTTTTCCCACCCACCTTCAAGTTTCTGGTCATTCACCCACTTTCCTCACCACTAAAACTGTCAGTGTTTTTAAATGCCTTTTTAAATTGCATTCAAATAACCCACAGCACAGGCTGTGCCACCAGTGAAACAGTTACTTGATTTTCCTTTTACTGAAGTTATTTAGCATCTTCATAAGATATTTCAACATCAACTTAATAATAAAAAGTTGCCCTGATCTCTTGCCTGATATGCCAGTCCTCTAATTTCACATAAATTTGCATAAGCTTGTTGTAGCTGTTCATTAACACACCCCGATGACCAAATTAATACACCACTTTACAGGAAAAGCAAGGACTATCTAAAGTTTTAATATGTTTAACAAGGAAAATTTCACAGCCAGTTTTGTTTCTGGGCTCATCCAGCTGTACCACAGTTACTCCCAAGCATCAGATTCAGGTGATTCTCCGTAACAGGGACCAGAAAGACATCAAGGCTGAAAAGCAAAGTACTAGAACCTGAATTTTTGTGAGAAATCAGAGATGAGTTAGAGAAACAAACCCACATTCCCATGGAGGGAAGGGTCAGAATTATTTGCTCTGTGTGGTTTCCAGTGAGTACATATATTGGTCAATTGGCCAGCCCCTCGCCAGGTCCAAAATACAAACCCTCCAGAGTCCTAGAATCCCAAAATGATTTGGGTTGGAAGGGACCTTAAAGCTCATCCAGTTCCAGCCCCCTCCCCGGGGGACCAGCCCAGGGCACGGGGGATTCTGGGATTGGTCATGTCCAGCCTCTCACCCACCAGTCCTTCTCCCCAGGGCTGCTGTCCATCTGTTCATTCTCCAGCCTGAATTGATCCCAAGGGTTCTCCCTACCCAGCTACAGCACCTTGCTAACAGTCATTCTAACTCACTCTCCATAAAATCCACTTTGGTGACACAGGAGGAGACAAGGAAGGAAGAACAGACTCCCAGAGGAACAGACTTTAAAAAAGCTGTTGTAACTGAGATGCTGGAGATGGGTTCAGGCTTCCCAAGTCCCCTACTCACAGAACTTATGGTATTCTGTCATGAACTACACCTTATCCTTACTAAAAAAGGATCTGTATGTCTAAAAGTTTTGGCCACACTCACTGAAAACGGATTTCAGTCACCATTTGAGTCCATAAATAAAAACTGAACATGCCTATTCAGGGAAGAAAGAAAAAAAAAGGAACTTGCAGGGAACTTTCCACTTGTAGCTAAGACACCCTTGGGAGAGGAGGGAGGAAGACCGTCAGAACAAAGACTTCCTCCACTCCAGCCTCCTTCCAAGACCTTCACTAGAGACACACACACTGGGAATGACTGTCCCTAACAGGTTCCCAGTTCTGCAGAAACATACAGGTTTCCCTTCCAGGGGGAACTCTGGCTCAGGGCTCTCCACCACAGTTACCACGAGACATCAGCAGCAGCTTCAGGAACACCCAACTGCAAAAAGAGCAGAAAACCCTCCCCTTGGTGCTAAATGACTCTTCATGAACATATCTGCACTGCAGCCAGTCAGGAGTTTGCCCAGGCTGGAGAGAGTTTTAATCTGTAGGACAGTCATCAAATTAACAGAAGTAGGAGATGGAAGCAAAACTTTGACACTGCCATTTTCTCCAGGTTAGCAAACCCACTTGAAAACAAAAAATCCTCCTGGTAAGCTACTGCAAACCTCCTTGGCTCCACTTTTCATGGGGTGGACACCATTTAGAATACTTTGGAAGCCTGGAAAGCCTCCGCTAAGAATAAGGCTTTGTTCTAGTAGCTTAAAGATGACCTCCAAAAGTTATTTGGTCTATTTTTTTTTATTTTAAGTCCTTATCAACTCTCTGTGTGCTGGACAGCACTGGCTTCTCTAACATTGAAATAGATCTCTACTTTTATGACCAACCCCTGGAAAAGACATTAAGGAACATTTGTAAGCATGTTCCCTCCCTCTGTTTGTAAGTCTGGGTTGTTATTAAAGCCGCATTACACTTATCAGGAATTTCTTCCTAACAGGGAATTGGAGGGGAGAAGGTGTTAAGGCATCTCTGAGGAAGGAGAACAAAGAAAAGGAAAGGTCATAGAATGGGAAGGGAAGGTCATTCACACAGTCTGAGGAACTTTCAGAGCATTCTGGTAAGTCTGACAATAAGGCCAAGAATTATCCCCCAATCTTTTGCCTGCTCCTGGGACCCAAACCATGCTGGCAAGTTTTACTCAAACTGCTGTCACCCATCTGTATTAGCAGATCCATGTGAGCACCCTTTTTTCACCATTTTCCTGCCAAGGGTCTTTAATTCCCACACTCAAGGTAACACATGTGGGACCAAGGGGCTTCTGCTCTGGCACAAGCCCTGCTGGTAGAGAACGGCCAGAGCAACTGGACACTGCTCCAGTTCCACCACCACAGCTCAACTCCAGCCCAACCTGCAGCAGCCGTGGCGCAACCCCTGTGCTGGACTTCACCTGGGAAAATCCAAGAGGAGCTGTTTCTGGAAGGCCAGCGTGGTGTTTACGGCGTGTCTTAAGCTAATACTGAATGAACGTTCTTCGTTTTCCATTTAGAAGTAGAGCACTGCCAGAGCAGTTAGCAGTAATTAACAGAGCAAAGATGAAAGGCTGCAGCAAGCAGGTAAAACCAGGGTAACCGTAACTCATCCATCTTCCCTCGGTCCCCAGGAGTGCACGGGAGGCCACCGAGGCAGCAGAGGCACCAGGGCTTCTCAGGGGGCTTCACCTACAACTCCACATCAGCAGCACCAATGCTCAAACTTCTTAAACACAGAGCAGAGGGAAGAGTGGGAATAAGGCCGAGGCAGCAATGGGAAGTCAGAGGGGGCAGGAGGAACACACCCAGTCACCCTACACCTGGAGCAGCATCAGGTCATGACACCCCTGAAAACAATCTTCCAGCATGCTGACTTATTCAATACCCTCTGCTTCTAAAACCCAATTTTACAATCAGACCTTGAAAGGAGAACTGGGTTTCCAAGCACATGACTTTGTGCAATACCTCAAAAATAAGCCCAAAACAAACACAGGAAGTTTTGAGTTTTCTTGGGGAGAAACCAGGCACTGTGCTTCCAGTGAGGCTCATGAGAAGATATGGGGAGCTCCATGAACTGGACACAGGAGGCACCTGTCTAAACTCACTCCAGTTTGCCTCTAGAAGGGCTGTCCATGCTCTCCCACCAGCTGGTCTCCTCCCAGACATCAATCCCACCATGGCACCCACCTGGCTCCATCACCTCTGCCCTCCATCCCTCCTGCACCGCTTGGTCACACCCACCTCCCATATTTCTGTTCCCTGGATTACGGTCTCAATCCCTGAAATTATCCCGAATTCCAGCACCCTGAAACCCCTTCATCCCAAAGCTCTGTCCTCCCCAACACCCATTTCCTGACATACACAAAGGTGCTGTTAGAAGCAATAAAAGCAAAGTTACCCTGAAGGAAGTGAGTATTATATCAATTCCCACTTCCCCTCTCCTCCCCCACTACAGATCAACAGTGCAGCCAACTCTTGAATTCGTGTGGTTACAAACATGTTTCAGTCAGAAAACCAAAACAAAGCACACAAAAAACCCCCAAACTTGCTAAAATAAAATCCCTCTACACTTCATTTTGCAAGTAAAACACATCATCTGTGCTTCTAACCTCAGCAGGTAACAACATACAACAACTCCCTGAGCCCTACAAATGTTTTCCATATCCACAACGTCCATCTACCAAAGTTACAACTATTGTGCAAAACAGATTCTCAATGTGCCTTTTGTTATCGCTTTTCAACATTTTACAGTTGTAAGACAGGCGTTTACCAATTTAGAAAGGGATTTACATGAGAAGCAACTCTCAAAGCTTTAATTAAGGAAACGTGACAGGCAAGTACAGGACGATCACCTTATTGATAAGCCAGTTATCACGTGCAGACTGTGTGCTTGCAATGACCCACATTTGGGAAACAGTTTTTTTTTTTTTAATGTTAACTAAAAAAAGGTTAAGAACATACACAAGAACCACAGATTTTTACAATACATACACGAGTACCTTGCACAGCTATTAACACTACAGACTTGCGCCTAATCTCCCCGGGAAAAATAAGAATTTTAATAGTAAGAACAACCCAGAAATATTACTGAGCTCTACTTTTGTTTCCAAAGAGAAACCCTCAAGATTAAACTAAAAGCTGCTGTTTCCACTTCCTTGTCCACATGAATAGCAGAGTCTGGTCAACTCTGAGATCTCTTTTTGCAAGAGTAATTCACTCTTACGCCTGTGAATTTTCGCTGGATATAAATAAACCAAATCAATTGCATCATCTGAGGTAAAGGAGGTTTCATCAATATGATGTCAGAAAGAAAAACAGAAGCCACAAAGCAAGATTAACTGTCATCTCTGCCAAAAAAACCTGGAAAAGTGAATAACAAAAGCAAGAATGCCTTCACCTGGAAAATTAAGTGGCTGGAGACAAAAATACCCATTGCTGTTAAGCTACACTTCAGAACAAAGTTGCAGTTCAGAGTCAAATCACAAGAAATGTGGTTCAAAAAATAATAATGGGTCAGCTGCAGACAGCAGCAGCCTGTCAGAGACAAAAAGTAAAAAATAAAGTAAAATTTAGAAAAGCTTTAATTGTGAAATCCAGGTCCTCCCCATCCAGTATCAGAAAGATTTTGTTTTTCTTTCACATAATCTGGGCAAGTTGCCCAGGAAATATGAAAAACTGAACTCAGGACTCAGGGAGCAAGTTAAACAAAAAACAGAATTGCCTTTTAATTTTAAAGACACATTTTCATTCACTAGGTGCAGTCATACCCAGCTTTGCTCAAAAGCATACAACTACTCCCAAAACTCTTAACACCCCCTGCCCCATAAAGTGGCACCACCTTAATACTTCATATTTTATACTTAATAGTTTAGAACAAGGCATTGACTGTCACTACAAAAAGTCCTTTGGAGTGCCTTGCGATAACTGGCCATGTCCTCAAGAGGAAGTAACAGCCCAGAGAGGAGCAGAATTAAGTGTCCCAAATCACCAGATCCCTGCCCAATCTGGCAGCCAAGTTCAAATACTTCAATCTGACTGGAGTTCAGAACTCGGTTCCTCATGACACGAGTGCACAGCTGACTGCAGATCCCAGCTTTTCCTGCTCCTCGGATCTCAGAGAGCACAGCCCACCGTGGCTGCCACCGTGACAAGAACTGCAGAGCAGAGACACTCGTTTAATAAAAAGTGATGGTCACTCACACATCACAGGTTCTTTTTCACGGGCCGTAATTACAGCCTGAGCTGGGCTTGCTCTTCCTCATTTAGTGCAAAGCAACTTCACAGTAACCTTCCCATCACATCCTCTGTCGCTGCAGACCTTGACAGGAAGTTATAAAGATTTCAGAGAGATGTTTCCCAACGTCTGAGAGCTGAAAATGAGAAATCTTTAAGGTCCACCTTCTGCTAAGGCCTCTGAGGCCTGAAGCAGCTCCCAACACAGAAATATATATTTCAATTAAATTTCTCTTTCCACCAAATCTGAAAAAAGTAAGTTTGCAACAAGAGATTAACTCAGGCACAGATGAGGACGAGGCCTGTTCAAGGCTGACAGCTACTCCCATTTCCCCTCTTGAGATGTGATTTTGTTACCTTCTTCCCTCATTTTATCAGATAAAGAGCACAGTTTCATCACCATATTCAGATACTGCACTGTCAAAACCGTACTCTCCAGAATTAGGTCTTCCCAACTATTCACATCTCCCATTTCTCCATTTGTCTCACTCTCCAAACTCCAGCAGTAACCTGCTGGCTGTGCCTCGTGGCAGGGGAGATCCAGACTGATCTTCTAACTTCAAAAAACCTGAACGAGACCTTATCCAAACTCTCCTCTTCCAAAAACACAGCTCTGAACTCTGGCTGATGAGGACATGCACAGGGTTTAATGGAATTATGTTTACTCAAGTCCTGCATCACCCAGACTCTTGCTGATTTGGGTATGACAACTCCTGGCCCAGCTGAGAAAGAACAGAAAGCTTTTATTCCAATTTAAACGATTTGTCACAGAAAACTGCATCCTCAAACACGCAGCCAAACTCCTGTTTACAGGGAAGGATTTTCAAACCGAGTCTCTGCTGCTTTTCATTCCAGATAGACATTGTATTCCTGGAAGTCATGAGCAGGGACATGGTATTTATAAAATGCAGCAACGGAAACGGTGCTTCTCAGATCACCTGCCATTGCTACTGCCCAGTGCTCAGAGCTCTTTTTAATGGAAGGATAAACACTGGGAAGAGAGGCAGGCGTGCAAAACTTACTCATTATTTGGTCTCATCACTATGTGATCCACCTGAGACCCTTCCAGGAATTAAATTCCCATTTAGGCCTAAGTTGGCCCACCTGTTTCTCTCACAGTCCAGTAAAAAAACAAACAGAAAAAATGCAAAATCAGGTGCTGTTTGGGTATGGGCCTGAGATAGCACTGACCTACTCTCAAAAAATGGTCCCAGAAAAAAGTAGTTTTCCAGAAAAGGAAAATTATATGGAAGGGGGCGGGGGGAAGGCGCATAAATCAAAATATGTGCTGCTTGCCCTTTCTCCCACTCCCCAAGCTTTACTCTTTCCCTCGGGTTGGGCCTAAGAATCCTCAGGCCTTATCTTTACCTCGCTATCCACTGCATCTCATCCTCCATGGAAAAGCCTTTTGAGGCTCCTAAGGACAGGCAGCAAGTGGAGCCTGAGCAGGGAAGGGTGGAGTGCTGGAACTCCAGAGACAGTCTTTGTTCTGGGCGTTCATTAGATAATGGCAGTGGCCTTCACCAAAACACAAGTTATAAACAGGGCAAAAAGAAGTGACTTTGGTCACAGAACCGCTCAGTTTTCACCCCTGCCTTGCACGATGTCAGAATCTCACCAGCTCTCCGGTTACCGGATGATCTCCGAGAGCAAATGAGGCTGAAATACAGCATTAAAAAATAAATAAATAAAAGGCAAAAGAGGGGAAAAAAGGCATAAGAGAAACCCACAGCCACATCTGCCTGGTCATCTGCTGCTTTATCACCTCTGACGAGGGAACACAAGTCATTCCTCATTGCTAAATCATTACAAATCAGCTATAACAGTACCACAACCAAGTTCCACAATTAACTGCTCCTGCAGCATATCAATCCATTAAGCCCCACACAGCTGTGCTACCTTGGCAGTGTGGCTACAGGGAAAAACACACCATCCCCATCCCTCCCGCGCCAAAAGCCAGGCCGCCCGTATCTGGCGTGCGGGGGCGGGCGGAGGCCGGCACCTCGGCCAGGGAAACCGAGCTCCGAGCCGGTCCCAGCGCCAGCCCGGGCTTTCCCCAGGCTCTTCTTCGCTGCCCCCGGGCCCCCTCTGTTCCACCGCCCCCTTCGCAGATTTAAAAGGCTGCTGACTTCTCAATTAAAGAAAAAAAAAAAAATATAATCAGCTTGAACAGCATCGCTGTTCCCGTGCCAGAATGGAAATCCAAGAGGATACGCTGAAGCAGGGAAGAGCATCAGAGGTTCCTCCATGAAAACAAAGGCTATAAAAAGGACAAATATGGTTTTAAAGAGAAAACGCTGGTACACAAACAGATGCCTGGACTGCCAGCCGCGGCAGAGGTTCGGTGGCACACACAGCCACGCGTCACACCTCAACCACCCCCAGAATGTTTTATCCCCCGCAGGCAGCAGGACCGACCCGCACCGGAGTCCTTCCCGACTTTCCCACCCCGGAGAAACGGGCTTTTTCCTCACCTTATTTTTACACAACACATGACATGATGTAACCATCAACACGGCCGTGGCCCAAACCAGTTCAAAATATAATGGTCAGTCAAAACAAATAAAAAACCTGCAGTTCCTCCCATATCCTGACCGGTTTCATGGAAAACTACAGTTTGTCATTCAAGTGCATTTTACATAACAGGGAACAAAATCTATGGAGTGCCTGCCTTCCGCTCCACCTGGACACAAATTTAAGGAGAGGAGAGATGACACCTCGGTTTGGAAGGTGGGTCTAATTTTTGGGGAGAAAATAACTTTAGTTCCCAATATATTTAGCTGCTTTATTTTTCCTCCTACATGACTCCCATTTATACCCCAAATGATGGAAATTTCTCTGTAATCAAGCACTAGAAGATGCTAATCCCGTGATGGAAGTAAACACGCGTAGGGATCACAGAAAACATTTCAGGATAGCCCGACTCTTCCAGCTTGTTTTGGGGAAAATTATTCTGGATCGGCAGGGCCGATTTGAAATAAATAAAATACAAAATATGCGGCTGGAAAGTAAATAGAGGGAAACGGTTTTGGAGCTCGAAGCCACCTGGAAAATAACGCTATTGTGCACCCCGGGAGCAGGGAGAGCACCCGGTGACACGGCTCCCGCCGGTGACAGCCCACCGGGATTACCGGCACCGCTCCGCTCCTATTTTCCAGGCGGATTTGGGGCCGCGGGACCTGCTCCCTCCACGCGTTTTGCAAGCTTTGAGGTTATGCAATTAAATTTTTTTTTTCTGTTTACTTTTAAAACTTCGCGTGTGCCCCCCCACCCCAGCCCCCCTTTCCCACCAGGTTAGGGAATAGTGGCCCCCCCCCTTCCTCCCTCCCCTCCCGTCCCTTCCCCTCCCCGGGGGCAGCGGCCACGTGAGAGGCCCCGACCCGACCCTGCGGGACCCCCGGGGACGGAATTTCAATTTAAAGTGGCGCCACCGCCCCCCGCCCGCGCCGCCTCCCCCCCCGCCCCGGGGAGCCGCAGCACCGGGGGCGGCGGGCGGGGGGGTGCGGGGCGGCTCTCCCGCCGCGACCCCCGCACTTTCCGCCGCACCGGGGAGGGGAAGGGCAGGCAAGGGGGGGCTCAGAGAAGTTGGGGCGCGGCGGCGGCGGGGCCCGGCGGGGCGCGGCGGCTCTAACAAAGGGGCGGCGGGGGAGGCGCGGCGGGCGCGGGGCGGCGGGCGCGGGGCGAGCGGCACCTACCACGTGACGAGCGGCGAGCGCGGTCCGGGCGGGCTCGGCCGCGGCGAAACGGGCGCAGTTCGCAAACAAACCAAGCGGGCCCCCCCGGGACGAGGGGCGGCAGCCGCGGCGCCGCCACCCCCGGCGCCCCCCCCGCCCGCCCCGGCGGAACGGGGGATGGGCTCGCCCGTCTCCCTCGGCGGCCGCAGTGCTGGGGGTGGGGGGGGAGGGGGGGAGCGGGGCCCCCCCGCCCCCGGGTCGGAGCGCTGGGGCGGAGCGGGCGCTGCGGCGCTTCTCGTCGGCGCGCCCGGTCCCCCCCTGCTCCGGGCGAGCGCGGCGGCGGCGCGGCTCGAAAATGGCGGCCGGGCTCCTTCCCTGCCCTCCCCCTCCCGTCAGCCGGAGAATGCACCGGGGGGAAGGAGGAGGAGGACGGGGAGGAGGCGGGGGGGCGGGGGGGCGCCGCCGCAGCGCCCCCGGCGGCCGCGCCGCGCAGCGCAACCCGCGCCCGCCCGCAGCCGGGGGGCCCCCGCCGAGCGCCCGCCGCGGCCGCGCGGAGGAGCTGCAGTGCGGGAGGGGAGGGGAAGGGGAGGGAGGGGAGGGGCGGGCACCGGCACCGCCGCCGCCGCCGGGGAAGGAGGGAGGGAGGGGAAGGGGAGGGAGGGGCGGACCCGCCGCCTTTTGTCCGCCCGCCGCGGCCCCGCCGTTGCGGAAGGCTGCGCTCCCCGCCGGACACCGCCAGGGGGAGCCCGCGGCGGGGCGCGGGGCACGGCGGGAGTTGGAGTCCGCCCGCCCCCGCGCCCGGGGGACACGCAGGACACGGCGCTGCAGGAACGCCTCTGTTTTAACCGTTTCCCGCCCAAAATGCACAGCGCTGCCCGCTCTTCCACCGCAAGCCCGCTCCCGGGAAAAATGAAAAAAAAAACCCAACTTTCGCCGTTTAAGTGTTTCCCCCCAAAACCGCACGTCACGCTCTCCCGTCTCCACCCGCAGCCCCGGGAGCTCCCTGCTGGCTCGTCTCGCATCGCTCCTGCCACAGTCCCCAGCTTTATTCCCAGAAAATCTGCCCAAAGGCTCCACGACCCCCAGCGCCCCGCCGGGCTCCGGGGCTCGCCCTGCTCCCGCAGCTCCGAGGCTCCGAACAGGGTTTGGGGACGGTGTCCCGGGGAGACGCAGGGCTGGCAGCCTCGGGAGCGCGCCTGCAGCCCGGCAAAGAGGGTTCCTCCTACTGTCCCCCGGATCCTTCCCCCTCCTCACAAGCTCCGTCACGCAGCGCACACCAAGACCAGGAAAGGATTCGTTTGGGACTGCAGGAACCATGTCACCTCTTTGACCTTCACTTTGGCCACCTGCAGGCGGGTGACACTGACTGTCCCCCAGCACAGACAGAGCCCACGCCTCCACCTGCCCCCGGCACTCTCGGAGTGCCTCAACCCGGCTCGAAATTCCTGCCAGGCAGAGGCACTTCCCTGCTCTGGCGGCAGTTTGGGGCTGGATCTCTCTCAGCCAGAACACTGCTCTGCTGCCTCTACAGCAGGAATGCAGCTCTGCCAAGAAGAAAGTGCTTTAGACCATCACTTGCCTGCATAGGGAAAAAGGTACAGCAGTGCCAGCTGTGTTCACCGTCACAGAGGAGAACCTGCCCCTGCACTTAGAGAAAAACAAAACCTGTCCTGCTCGACTGCAGAGTTAGATAAGCAGGAATCCTCTTTCCATATGGACAATCCTGGCCTGGATTATGCAGTGCACACAGACAAGTTTATTTCCTCCTCTTGCTTCAATCCCAGCACCACACAAGGTGGTACAATACCACACAAGCAATTGCAGAACACCCCGAGCTGGAAGGAACCCATAACGATCAGAGTCCAACTCCCAGCCCTGCTCAGGAATCCCACCACGTGCCTGAGCAACGCTCTCTTCCTCTAAAAAGCATTTGGAGATACAGAGTCAAGACACTACCATTGCTCTTTAAAATCCAACATATTGCTTAACAAATCACACCATGGCACCGTCATTACAGCTGCGTTTTTTGGGTCAGGAAATTTACATTTCATCATTTTTCTACGGGTGTGTGCGACCACCTGGGCTTGCAGTAAGAGCCACCCCAGAGGTCTCTGCTGACAACACAAATGCTCAAAACGTAGCTCATACCTAAGCGTTTTTCCAAGAAAAATATCCAACTAAGGACAGCAGTGAGACCAATGCTGGTTTTTATGCCCTAGCAGGGAGCTGCAGACAACCAGCTCCGCTCCTGTGCTGTCCCTTGCAGTCCCAGCTGTCCCCTTCCTGATGGCCATTCCATCCCCACACGCCAGTTACCCCAGGCTCAGCACTCTCATGCAGTACCTTAAAAAAAAAAAGAGCGTAGAGACCTTGAACAGTCAGCGATGAAACAGTGCCAAGCAGGACAGCAGGGCAGTGTGTTATCAGCAGCCCCACATGCAGCACCGAACGGGGTCACACAGTGAACACAATCTATTCTTAAGGGTAACAAAATTACCATTTCTGAAAGACAATTGCATGGAATTCAGCAGCTTCACACTTCTCCTGATCTCCTCAGAACCAGAAAGCAGAAGTAGCAACAAATGTGGTTTTGTACTGGAACAGAAGAGTGAGGACAATCTGCTGTGGAGGAAGTTAAAAGAAATTCCTGTGCAATAACGTTTCTGAAATTTTCATTCTGCAGTGCAGGATTTTTTGCTGAGGCACAGACCAAGAGCCCAGATTTCCACCTTCCATTCCAGAACAGGTCTGGATCTTCCTGCAGCACAGACACAGCTGCAGCTTCCATCATCCAGCCTGATCTGGAGATGATGTAGCAAAAATTGCCACGCAGTCTAAAATAACACAACTTTGGCCTCTGACATGTACCTCCCATGGCCCTGCCAGTCCCAAGTTTCCCACTCAAAACTGTGCCACAGCTGGTCACCTGGCCACTCCTGGACCAGCCACCTGTCCTCACACAGGACGCTCCTGATCTTGAGATGCCCCACGTGAACAAGAGCAGCTCTCCCCAGTGAATCCCCATTTTTACAGCATCATCCTTTGAATTGTCCTCTTCTGCAGAGCATCCAGAACACTCAAACCACAGTATCTGGTGAGGACTGTGTACCCAGCTACTCACACTTAATTGTTACCTCATCTTTCCACCTATTCATCCTCATTACTTGCTCTGATTGAACCTGCCTCAGAAATTTAACTCTCTATACAATAAGTATATGCACATCTGCACATAAAATAACTTTTAAGTGCTATTATTTATGACTTTTGAGCCTAAAAACATGCTATTCCAGTTTGGGAAACATCCTGAATGCGGGAAAGGTGGATGGCCACTGAGTAACAGTGATGAGACTCCCTACAGATACAACCACAACTTTTGCATCTTCATTTGCAACTTCACCCTAACAAAAAGCAGTGAACTCAACTGTCAGTGGCCCCAAAAGCTTCAGATGATGCAAAACATTTCTGGTTTAAAGCTAAATATGGGTAAGCTGTAGCAACAAGAGATCTTTGCAGTAATCATTGCTCTCCTGACAATCTTCTTCACCAGAATGATGGCAAGGAAGGCCCTCCTGAGCTACGACACACACAGCATGTCCCAGGCAGCTCACTGAAAATGCCCACTAAATCGGAAAGAAAAAGGGCAAAGTCCTTAAAAAGCAGAAAATAGAAGCACATGAAGGCAAACAGCACAGAGGTTGGTAAGACTCAGCAACCCCTCCCTGATGAGGCAGGTATCTGTTCAACTAATGTATCCTAAGGTGAGCTACAAACCTGGATCTTCCTCAGGGGATTTCTGGATCAGTGGAGTTTTAGTTTGCTTGATAAGAACAGGAAATGAATGTGCTACTCGCAAAGAGCTGAGTGATCAGTGTAAGTTCAAATGCTTGTCTGAAAACCCCCTTGATGATTTAGGTGGAGCCATTTGATACAGACATTCAGAATTCCAAAGACAACATGGAATCCCAGAATGGTTTGGGTGGGAAGGGACCTTCAAGACCATCCATAGGCAGGGACACCTTCCACTATCCCAGGCTGCTCCAAGCCCTGTCCCACCTGGCCTTGGACCCTTGCAGGGATCCAGGGGCAGCCACAGCTTCTCTGGGCACCCTGTGCCAGGGCCTTCCCACCCTCCCAGGGAACAACTTCTTCCTAATACCCAATTTAAACCTACTCTCTGTTAGTTTAAAGCCATTCCCTTTCCCTGTCATTCCAAGCCCTTGTTGTTTGTTTTCATACTGGAGTATCTACTCCACAGACCATGGGTACCTCTCAAAGTCACCCAGGTCACTCAAGGATAGCCAGGTGAGGGGGAAAATTATTTAAAATACTGTGAAGTCAAGGGGCTTTGTTACTGTGACACATTATTAAGATACTTTGAATTAATTAAGATTTCTATGTACACTTTCCACTGTGAAATGTAGTTCTATGGCTTCCATAGGGATGTGAGCCCAGGGAATGTTGGACTACTTCACATAGGTAACAAACTTCACCCCAGTGTGTTTGAGCCCCTGCCAAAGGCATTGGTCCCATCGTGCCAAAAAGTTCTCAAATCCTCCCTGCTGTTGCATCAGACCAAAGCACATTGGACAGAAGAAGAAGCAGCTTCACAGAGTCCTGGTGGGAACTTCTCCTTGTTCCAGCTTGGGGAGCACAGAGAAGCGGTTCCTGAAGAATCATGTCTGGCTGAGCACTCACGATAAACCACCCTGAATTTTTAAGCTGTTACTCCAGCTGGGGACTGATAGCTGGATACCAGCACAGGCTGAGAGGGAAGCTGGGTTTATACCTGCTGCACAACTCAACCCTTTCTCCCTCTTCCAGTTGGAAAGTCTTGATCTACTTTCCTTTATCCACAAGCCATGGCTAAGTCACACAGAACATCTTCATAGATTCAATCTGCACCAAATCCTGCACCTCACGCGCCCTGTGTGAATCAACAGTGAACCCGAGACTCCCAAATCCAGCCTCCCATCACTGCTGGCCCTAGAGGGAGAGCGGACACCCTCTGCCTCAAGCCACACTAACACCAATTTTAAAAGTCCCTGTTTGTTGATTCACATTGCAGTCCTCTTTTTCATGTGACTTTACCCATATCCACTACAAGAATTAGTTCCTATTTCTGCTGTAGGGCACTTGGAACAATTCTATTGCTGTTTGGATTTCCAGACGTGGGGGAAATATTACCATGCTATTGGTAGCTGCTTATAAATCAGTTTAATCCCAAACTGGAGCAGCATTTTAACCAGACTGAATCATAGCTAATAATCAGGATATTAGATTATTTATTCCTGTGTCCCTGGTGAAGAGTCACTCAGCATCTTGTGATCAGGGCTGTGCTCTGAGACCCTCTGTTCCAGAGATAACCCAACCTGCAGGTCTGAGCCCAGAGTGTCAGGGCTTCATGCAAATTCCTCAGTCCCAGACAGATCCACCTGCCTTCACACCCTCGGCAGCACAGCCAGAAATCAGAACTGAGAGGTGAAAAAGTCCTGTCTTTACTTGCTCTTATTAACAACACTTCCTATGACAAGTCCAGCGCAGGAGAATCGGAGCCCAGGCAACCACAGGGAAATGGCAACGGGAAGGAGAAGGCAACGAGTCCCCGTTCTGCAACCACAGCACAGCCAGGGCTGGAGCAGCACAGGCTGCATTTCCCTGGGAAGGACCAGGCAGGGCTTCCTGCTCCTCTGCTCCCACAAACCTCCCGCCCCTCTGAGGAGCTCCAGGTAATGAGCTTTATAAAACTTAAGGGCTATAATTGAGTTGGTCTCTTCTATGACAATAAAACATTGCAAACTGTGACAATACCAGGTGCTAGAGCTTGAGCACAAGTGGGGGATACCGGTGAGAACAGCCCTCAGGTCCTAGCAGAGCTGTAAAGCAATTCAACTTGTGACACACTCAACACACTCCAAAAAACAAGATCCAGCAAGATCCTCACCACCAGAAGCAAACGCCCCTCAGCAATGGCCGGACACCCCCTCTGTGCCCCACCAGCACACACAGGCAGTGCTCCTTCCAGCTCATGGGAGGCAGAAACAATCCAGTGTCATCCTCCCATGCGCCCTTCCCTGCTCCATCAGGGACACCCTGCAGTGCCCTCCCGAAGCTGGGGCACCTCCCGCAGCTTCCCCAGCCAGGACACCAAACCAGCACCATCTCCCCATCCCACAAGGGCTGCAGCTCTCTTAAATTTTACTGGGTTTTCTCCTCCCAAGTTTTCCAGGCTGCAGCATGAGCCTAAGGAGCTGGCACTTGGGATCAGGACAAATGTCCTGTTAGGTGGGACACTCATGGGGCTGACAACACCCCAGTGCCTACGTGAGTGACTGGCTCCACACAGCCACGCATCAAACCCCAACACATCAGCATGTGGCACTTTGGAAATAAAGACCAGTCTGCAGAGAAGTTATCTCCGAATTCCCACCTGTGTCAGCAGGAGCTGTAGGAGCACAGATTTCCAAGGTATTTCGGGATAACCTCCAAAACCCACAACAGGGAGTTTTAATTCCATTTTTTAAAGCCCACAAAACAACTCACTGTTATTCTGTGTACAAAGACCAAGAGCTCTGCTACTGTGTTGGCCAACTGGAGATCAAATACCACAGCAGATTTGTATAAGGTCAGTGTGAAGGGATTGAGATGAGATTTTTGGTTTTCCCATTACAAGAGAATTTGTCTAAATTCAGCCTCAATAATTGGCCTAAAGTTAGGTTCCTTTGGCTCACAGATTTATGAAGAGAAGGAAATATCCTTCACTTTAGCAATTCCCTTCAGGTTTTATGCAGCTGCACAGAATTCAATTCCTGTACCTGAGTGTTTAGGACACAATTTTAATGTGTAATAACTTTAGCAAGGCAAGAGGTCACTTTTCTAAAGAAGCACCAGCAAAACCCTGCCAGGCTCCACTCCAGACCCAGAAGCACCACGGCCACCTCACACATGGGGAAACCAGAGGGACATTAATGTGAGCAGGAAACTCCAGTTTTAGACCTTTGGTTTTCACAGGACAAAGCCAAGACCCCTCTGACAGGTGTACACAAAACTCTTTGGATACTATAAATACATCTATAAACCAGATCATATCAGCAAATTAAAAAGACCTTATAGTGCAAACCTGGGGTTTAAGGATGAACACAAAAAAGGGAGGAAAAAAAATAGATCTTTCTTTTTCTGGGCAAGTCATGCCTTGACGTCTTGATGCTGCTGCACACAAGGGTTCACCTGTAAATACACACACGTGCTCCCGAAAGGAGCCTCCACGTCTCTTCACGACATGCATTGGAATAGCTTTGGAGAGAGAAACACCCTGTACACACGGGATGAATCCACACTTCCAGCCATAATCCCAAACCTCCATTTTAAAGTTCTGCATGAGCCAAGAAACTACGTGCAGGGCTCCAGCCTCATCCTGCACGGCCAGGAACCAACCCAGCACCTGCCAAGGCACCTAAGCACACCCGACCCGGCCGGCGCTGGGGGCGGAGGGCCCCGGGCGCCCTGGCCAGTGGGGCAGACGGGACCTACCTTGCTGGGCATCTTGGCCAGGCCCATCCTCACACCTGCGCTCCAGGTGGGCAGCCGGCAGCACGGGGACGGCCTCCGGATCCTACCAGCCTCCGCCGACGCCGGGCGGGATGGAAGTTTCTTATTTATTTACTCGAGGAGGTAGGAAAATCCAGGAGCTGGAGAGAGAAAGGGCTGTCACAAGGGGGCTCTGCCACCCCCTCCCACCGTTACCTCCATCCCGCCCCGGGCGGGCCGGCGGGGCCGGGCCCGGCAGCGCTCGCAGCGCGGCCCGGGGGCGCGGGGGCCGCCCCCCACCCCCGATCCTGCTCGAAGCCCCCCGGGCCCGGCCTCGCTTCCCCGGGCTAAAATGGAGGCGCGGGGCGGCGGGCGGGCGGGGGGGGGGGGGGTCCCCGCTCTGCACGGAGCCGGCCGGGCCCGGCCCTCCGGGGCAGCGCGGCGGGGCGGAGCTCTCCCGGAGCCCCGGGCCCGGCGTCCACTGCGACCCTGCCCTCGACCCCCAACTCCCGGGCGGGAGGAGCCGCCCGCCCCCCCCCCCCCCCCCCCCAGCCCCGCTGCGGCCCGGCCCCCGCAGCCAAGTTGCGGAACGGCGGGGCCGCGGGGCCGGGGCCGGCGCTGCCCGCGGACAGCGGGGGCGGCGACCCCCGGGCCGTGCGCGGCCCCCCCCGCGCCCCCCGCCCGCACCGCGCCCGCTTCTACCTGCGCCGCTCCGCCGCCTTCAAGCGGGGACCTTCCGCCCTCCCCCGCGCCCATTGGCTGGGCGCGGGGCATGGGCGCGCCCCATTGGCTGCGGGCGCGTCAATCAGCGCCGGGGGGGCGGGGCGGGCGGTGATTGATGCGGTGCCGCCGCTCGGCCCCTGCCCCGCGCCCCCCGCGCCGCCCCCCCCCGCGCCCCCCGCCCGCCGCCCCCCGCCCCGGGCCCCCTCCCGCCCCCGGCACGGGCCCTACTGGGGGGTCCCGGGAGAGCCGCCGCCCCCCCGGGGCAGCCGCGGGTCCGGCCGGGCCGCGGGAGCGGCGGGCGGGGGGCGGCGGGGGCGGCCCCGGGTGCGGGGCGGAGGACGGGCGGGGGGGGGACACGGGGCGTCGGTGTCCCGCAGGTGGCACCGGGGCGGGAGCCGGGGGACGCGCGGGGCGTCCCGCGGGCCGCAGGCCACTCCTGCCCCGTGCGGGGCGCGGGTCCCGCAGCGGGGAGGGACCTGCCGGGGGACCGGGAGGTGCCGCCGGGACACCGAGCCCCGGCCCGGGTGCCGGGGGCTGCGGTCCCGCGGGGGACACCGGGCCCTGCCCCACGGATGGCACCAAGCCCATGTCCCACAGGTGAGGCAGGGCCCGTGTCCCCCGCGTGGCCCTGGGCCTGTGTCCCGTGGCTGCCGCCGGTCCCTGTCCCACGGGGGACGCTGGGGCAGGGGCAGGGCGAGCAGTGCTGCCCCGTGTCCTCACAGCCGTGGCCGTGCCGGGCTGGCCCCAAGCTCTACTGTGGTCCCCAAGGAGCCCAACCCACAGGACTCACCAGCAGCTCCCTCGGTCCCTTGTGAGCCACACACTGCTGAAGTCAGGGTCACCCCAGTGTCATCTTCTGCTCCTAGACACAGAAGACTCTTCCACTGGCTTCTCCTGCCCACTGATGTGAGGCATGGCCACGGAGCTCTTCATCTGCTGCCACTCTTTCTTTTTTTAATTGTCTTTTAGTTCTTATCCCACTCACAGGACAAGTTTAATTCAAATAAAAGACTCAACTCCCTGTCTCACAGGCCAAAAAGCAGGGGAGCTCCCTCACTTCTCCCTGATGGTCCTCCTGTGCAATGAGAGTTGCGGTTTCCCTTTGGGACAGCGGAGCTGGGGAGAGGATCACAGAATCATGGAATGGTTTGTGCAGGAAAGGACCTCAAAGCCCATCTTGTTCTACTCCCTCCCATGGGCAGGGACACATTTCCACCATCCCAGGTTGCTCCCAGCCCCGTCCAGCCTTGGACACTTGCAGGGATGGAGTAACCACAGCTTCTCTGGGCGACCTATGCCAGGGCCTCACCAAACTCTGAGTAAAGAATTTCCTCCTAACATCTAATCTGAATCTCTCTCAGCTTAACATGGTTCCCCCTCTTGTTATGTCACTATCTGCCTGCGTAAGACATTACTCTCCCTCTTTTTTTCTAAGCCCCTTTCAGCACTGGAAAGATGTTTGAGATGCTCCAAATACACTGCCAGAGATGGATCAGGATGGCCCACGCAGAGCAGCTGCACTCCCTGTCCTCACACAGACACTGTCCCTGCTCTCCTTGCCCAGGGAAGGTGAAACAACCAGGTTGTTTTTCCTGGTTATCCAGGAAAATCCAGACTACGACCTTATTCTGCAGGTGACAAAGTGTTTAAAAGCACTGAGTGCATGAGCTGCTCACCCAGCACAATGGGACTGAGGAGAAACACCTGCCAGAGAGAGACTTTCCTAAATCTCTTGAGACACAGGAGAATCCAAAAGAGGCAGAAAGTAGTGATTAATCCTCTTCTCTCTCTAAGCTCGTTTCCCAAATGTCCTGGCAACAAAGGATTTCTGTTGTTTCACACACATGTGGACACAAAGTGCTGGATTTGGGAATGGGAGATTTTTAACTAAACAAAGATTTCAAGAAAGGAACACATGGCTCCTTTCTGGATGTGGTTTTCTGGAGTAGTTTGGATGGAACTGATCTTTGAAACTGTTTCTGGTACTTCCCTTCTTGGTACCATCAGGATTTTTGAAAGCCTTCCCTCCTTTAAGGCTGAGTAAAACAGTCTGGGCCAGGAGAACAGGTCCCAGTTGAGAACAGGTCAGAACATGATGGGGGGCAGGACTCCCAAACACTGATGGATGGACCAGAAATGCAGCCAGAGCCATAGAAGGGGCATTTGGGCACCTCTCCTCTGCCCCATTTCCTCCTCCATGGATTGTTCTGGTCCAGCATTGCTGATCCATGGAACTGCTCCAGGACTGCCCAGCTGGAGGTAAGGACACAGAGGCTGGGGAGGCGTTTGCTGTGGGGGTCCAGGGAAGGGTCTGAGTCCTCTCCTGTCCCTGCTCACCCAAGAACATCTCCCAGCAGTTCTACAGCAGCTGGACCCAAACTAACTGGGAAATCTGGTGCTCCGCAAACACAGATTTGAAAAGAAGATGGGCAAAAGCAAGGAAAGTTTTCTTTTCTGTGTTAATGGAATTTTAAACCCTGCTCCCTGGAGGATCAGGAATACAGGGCTCCCTGCCTTATAAAAACCCTGTTCTTCTCCATTAAAAATGAAAAGCAGCTCCTGCTCACGGACCAGCTCTCACTCAAAACAAAGTCACAGGCTTGGACAGAGGGACAGAAAATAAGAAGATGGTGCAGTAACAAAGTCAGTGGTGAGCAACAGAACGGAGTGCAAACCTCAGTAAGATGCAGGTATTCATAAACAGCTCCTGGTGTTCATTACACAGCTGCAATTCAGCCCTAGAACAATGGATAAATCCAACTTCATCACTGCTTTGCCTTTCTCTGGAGGCATCTAAAGCTCAGCCTGCCCTGAACAAAGCCCGGGTTCACCACTAGGCAGAGCCCAGCTCCGTGCAGCTTCATCACCCAGTTCCAGCCCACACGGAGAGACCACAATGAGACACAGGAAGAACAACTCAGCTCTCACTGCAGGGCAGGAACTCAGTGACCAAGAGTTGAACTACGAGACACAGGAATAAATGTCCAGGAGTAAAAGAACCATGGGAGAAAATAGGGGGAAGCAACTAGGAAAGGGTTAATCTCAGTGTCACTTGTACAGCCAAACTTGGCTCTCAAAAATTACTGGATTAGGTTGGGCAAAAATGAGTGGTAAAAGGTTCAATCCAAGATGACCACATGCAGCAGGAGGAATTCCTGCACAGCCACGAGCCTTCCTGGAAAGCTTTTCCGCCAGGCCTGGAAGTACAAGAGACTAATAATTAATTTCTCTGCTGAGCAACAACAGCTGCAGCCACAGGGTGGGGACCTGCTATGGAAAGCAGGAAAAAATGAAAATAAAACTCACCTGCTCTATACCCAAAAACTTCTTGAATCTCCTGTCACTGCAGGATGGAACGTGAGGATGAGCAGCAACAGCTTCTCTGGGCAGCCTGTGCCAGGGCCTCACCAGGAAGGTTTCTCCCCACTATCCCATCCATTCCTGCCCTCTGGCAGTGGGAAGCCATGCACCCTCTGTCCTGTCCCTCCAGCCCTTGTCCCCAGTCCCTCTCCAGCTCTCCTGGAGCCCCTTTAGGCCCTGCAAGAGGCTCTGAGCTCTCCCTGGAGCTTCTCCTCTCCAGCTGAGCACCCCCAGCTCTCCCAGCCTGGCTCCAGAGGGGCTCCAGCCCTGGAACAGCTCCGTGGCCTCGTCAGCTCCACATCCTTACACCTGGTGTCACACCAGTGTCACACCTCCCACCTCACCCAGAATTCCAGCCAGGATCTTGCAGCCCACTTGGAAAGCTGTGGTAGATTTACAGGCGACACGTGGAGCCCTGGGAAGGACAGGACAGAACCCCAAGGTGTCCCTAAACCTTTCCCAACCTCTGTCACTTGCCCAACTCCTGAAGGACAAATCCCACCCCTGACCCAAAGCACCCAGGGGTAAGCCTGCTTTTAAAAGTAATTTATTTGGATTTTCCACATCCTTTCATGAATTGCAAATATATTAACAGAAAAGACTTTTTTTTCCCCTAGGACTGTACAATTTTTGAAATTAAAAAAAAAAAAATCAAGAAAAGGAAAAAAAAGACAAATTACATTGTTTCAATGCAAATAGTAACACCACACCCACACTTTGCATTCTTCCATAGTTTTGTTGTAACAAAATGACAGTTCCCTAATTCTCGTCAGTGAACACTTGCTCTCACCTGCCTGCCAGTGCCTCCATGCTTGGCCTCCTCCTCTCTGTCCTTCCTCAAAGAGCCAAATTTTAGTCCTCCAATACTAATTTTGTGTTTCTCCTTAGAACGTAAAATAGCAGCATGGGCTAAATGTGACCCTGGATTCTTGGGAAAAAAAGAAAACACCTTTAAGGTAGGATGAACATATAAAGCCAGGAATGCTTTTATGTATTAAGTCTCCCAAATAGCACAAACATCCTTTGAACAGCCCAGCTGAGTTAAGAGCTTTTTCCCAGGGGCTGAGAGTTTTACTGTGGTTTTCAGGGAACAAAGGAAAAGGAAAAAAGTCCCTTCAATTCCTGGATCTCTGGTCCCCACATGAACAACATTTGTTATGGAAAAATAAATAGCACCTGCTTCCTCCTGCTTTTGTTTAGAAAAAATGCTGGGAACCAAAAGGAAGCCAATTAACACGGCAATTAGTGGCATTCCACAAGTGCTGCCTGCAGACCTTACCAGGAGGTGCTGCTCAGAGACTCCTCCATGCGAGGGATGTGCTGGGAAGCTGCCACAAGCTGGAGCTAGATGGGAAAACCACACCAGGAGAGACACAGCAACCTCAGGAGCAGGGCCTGGGAGCTCTGCCCGAGGTGCAGATCAGTCCCAGGGAAGACTCTCCAGGAAAGGGGAATCACCCCAGAACACCTCAGCCACAGGAATCCGTGTGAGATCCCCCAATCCAGCCCCAACGTGCCATGATCTCCCAGTCAATCCATCACCTTCCAGACCCAGCTGATCACAAGTGCGTAGCAGAGGCAAAAATTTCATCCCTTTTAATTCCTCAGATTTTAGAGGGTTTTTTTTACCCTATGAGGGGAATTGAAGCCTATTCTTCACTGCCCATCCTCCTACTTCAAAAAAACCCACCGAGCCACAGAATTCTATTTTCACTCAGAACTCGGGGATGATTTTTCAAAGGATAAAGGTGTCCCTGTGGCTCTTGACCAGAGAGAAGCCGGGACAGGGGAGGTGCCAAGTGGACAAGGACAGAATTCAAAAGAAATTGAAGTGTAAAGGAAACTAAGAGACCCCTAAAAACCAATAGATTAAAAAAAAAAGAAAAAAAAAACCAAAACATTAAGACTGACCACAACAAATACATTGCTATGAAATTTGTATCATTCCCAATTTATTAGGCATAAATTGCGCTTTAAAACTGCTTGTATCATACACTTGCTTTATCATCACTGCACAAAGGGCACCAATTGCTGCTGCAGAATGCTACAGAGAGCAGTTTGGACTCACTAATGTGGCACAGCTTTCTCCTCTCAGAAACAGACCCTGGAGGAAAATGTTCCTAGAATGGGAAACTGAAAGAACAGCTTAAAAAAATAAGGAAAAAGACAGATAATTGCACATTTTTGCATCCTGCTTGGACCACACTTTACAATATAGTTTTCAAAGTGATCACAGACCTAAGGAGATACTGATCTGAGACAATTATTTGATGCATTTGACCAAGGTTCTGATTGTATTAAGGCTTCCAGTCTTCCCACTCTCACAGGATTAAGGGTTTGATGTTTCACATTACACTTGTATCTACATTTCTCTCTTGATTTTGCCCTTTATTAATTTTTATTCTTCAAAGGGGAAAAACAAGTCAAGGGGTGCATGAATAATGAAGCAAGGTGGTGCTGACTGAAATACAAAGTAAACACTGACCTTTCCAAAACCAGGTGAATAAATTAATTCATGGTTAGAACATGAAAGCGTTTGATGAAAGCTCTGATCCTGCAATGTGATTCTCCTGCAGCTGCACTCTAGGCAGGGACAGGGGTGTTTCACGTGGCCTGACACGCACCCAGTCCTGGTTGCTCACTGGAGACACTGGAGCTTTAAGGTCATTGACACTCCCTGGCATTTAAGTTACACTACAATATGCAAAAGTCTTGAACAGCCTGTTTGTCAACACTGTCCTTGGAGAACTGGGAAATGAGGTTCAGCACTCTGCTTACCAAGGGAGACCCAAACTAAGACACATTTCTGGAAAAAGAACAAGACACCTCGTCATTAGTACTATCCCCACATCTACTGGCTTCCATACAGCAAACCAAGTCTGTCTTCCATGATATTTTTTTCCAGCAAGGGGGGAGTCCAAAACCAGCATTTTCTCCTCAGTCATTTCCATAAGTGTGTAAGAGCCAACTAGTCAGACTCAGCAGCAGCTGAATATTGCACTGCCATGAACTCTGGTACAGTTCAGGTCTGAGGTGCACTCGTGGTGTCAGTGGAGAACAACAACAGTGCTGGCTCAGAGATGTGGAACCCAGGATGCCAAGGAAGGGGAGAACACGACAGTACCAGTCACACACACTTAAGCTCAGACACTGGCTCTTGGAGGTTAAAATTCATCGCTTTCCACGGCATGGAGCTGCGTGTCATCCGCGTCCGTCATGCTGCTCTCCTGGGACTCATCCGTGCCCACTGCGGAGGGAAAGAGACCTCGGGGTCAGAGACCACAGAGCTGTTCCACTGCAAAGCTTCTCCCACGACCCAGCCCGGCCCATCAAAGGCAGGGCAGCCAAAGTATTAAAAAAAAAATTCCATTTTCCTCCCAAATTACCTTGAATTGCTTGAGTTTGTTCCATGTACACTGAGGGTCATTCAGCTGAGGCTGTGGAACTCTTCCACACTTTCTCTGCACAGCCAGGGAAGCTGAACTGTGACACACAGCCCAACACTTATTTTGTTTATGCTTATTGGACAGATTAAGCTTTTGGTTTTTTCCTGTTTAAATTTTTTTTTCTTGTTTGGTTGGGCTTTGGGGTTTTCTTCCTGTACTGCTCAGGTGTTGCTCAGCAGTTCCAGTCTCTGTCTCCATCTCCTGGTCAGAACAGGCTCAGCTCAGGGAGCCAGGGCTCAAAATTACCCCAATTCCAACAGCAGGGAGGGAAAAACTCTGGATATTTCCAGAAGTACAGTGCAGGGTAAAGTTCCCATATTAAAAAGCACACAGGACCAATAAAAACCAATGTGATATACAGCTGCCACCTTTCCCTACTTTTTCAGTTGAGAATTTCAGGACACAGCATTTGTCTATTAATAAGAATCCAAATCCTGCTATATTTTCTTCTTTGCCACCTTTTACGTTTAGCACACCAAGTATTTTTATCCAACATCCAGTTTAACTTCTGAAAAAGCCTCTACAGACAACGTCAGTTGCCATTCATTTACTCTGAAATTATTTGATGCTTTATGACAGAATGCTTGCAGCCCTGGGAATGTCTTGCTCTCCTGGGATACTCTTACAGCCACCCCTGATATGTGTAAATTCAGAGTTACCATGATCTCTGTCCTACTACATCTAAAGAAATTTCACAACCCTTCACGCCATGCTTTCTGTAGAGAAAATGAATGAATTCTGCTGAATGAAGAGCCTCCAGAGTTCTTACTTGCTGAGCAGAATGTTTCACTTATTAAACCTGGCATTCTTCCCACACCCAAGTGGCAGAAGCCCCTGACCTGCCCCAGGGCTGGGAGCACAGACCTGACTCATAGGGGTAACATTCACTGATCTGCTCCTCGCGGGTGATGGGCTCCTCGTCGTCGGGGAGGTAACGCTTGTCAATGGCCTCCTTGATCTGGTTGTTGGCTCCTTTGGGATCCAGGTCCATTGCCCAGGAGAAATTCATTAGGGCCAGATGTGTCTGACCCAGTTTTTTATAAACCTAAAAATAAAAAAGCAGAAAAGGCTACATTTACACAAAGCTGCTCCTTGAAGGTTTGGGCAACAAATGTTCCAAGCCGCAGTTCAGTGATGTTTTATGGAAAACAACAGAGGGTGGATATGAAAAATTTATTGTGTGAGCCCCAAGGGAAATAACAAATATGTGTAGAAAGACTAATGTGTTTCTATTTAAAAATAAAACAATTTAAACTAGCAGCTAAGACATTCTTTATCATTAAGGGCAGACAAGGAAGTTATTTATCTGTGTTGAGCATTTAAACAGTGAAAATATTTCAGTTTATCAAGACATGGCCACTCTCATGTCAATTTAGAGGTCCAGCTACTCCTGGAAAAATACCAGTGAATTTCAGCACAAATCTTTTTACCCCTCTCCAGTTTAAACAAAATAAAGAAATCTTGCTGAGAGAGAGTTCTCCAGCATTGCGTTAGAGGGAAGTTTGTCTTGGTGCTTCCAAGTGACCAGACACCCCCCAGCAGAAAGTTGCAGAAGTTATTTAAAGCTTATCAGCAGAGGAGGTGGTGGGAAGGAGGATTTCTGTCACCAGATCCCTTCTCCCTGGCATTTCACACAAGAAAGGTTGGAACGCAGTTGCTTCTTATTCAGTATTTCTGACACAATGCAGGAGAATGTGATTCAGTATTTTAATAGTTATGTGTGCAAATAACCAGCCCTGCTGACTGAGGGATGGACTAGCACCTCCAGCTCTCTTTAACTGTCCTTTGCGTTTAAAAGCTGGCACATCATAAAGCTGTGAGCACTAAGCCTTATTTAAAAAGCTTGGGAATTTTTAGAATACTGCTCCAAGTGGAAGCAGCTTAGTGACAGGCATCAAATTTTCTCATTAAGCAGCAAATGAAACCAAAGAACTTACAATCACAATGAAGTTTTACCTACCTTTCCTATTAAAAAGTAAACAAGAGACTCTTTGGGAACAATCTGTTTCAGTTCTTCAAGTTCTTGTAAAGCCGACTGAAAGGTTGGAAAGAGTGTTTATATTAGGCATTTGAAACAAAAAACTTTTTGTGAAACTTCTACTTTACACTTAAACTAGTTGTTGATGCTGCAGCTATTCATTCTGCTGTGACAGTCACCTGGCATCATTAAGAAATTCAACTGAAAAATATTTGGTCTGCAGTTAGAAATAAAGTTTGAAGTAAAGTTTTCCCTTTCAATGTGCACATGTTTCTGAGGCAAGTTTCAACATAGACCTGGCTTGTCTTCTGGAGCCAAAAAACACTGGCCAGAGGAAAAGCTGCTGGATAAACACTGTGGGAAGATCTCTTATTCTAAACAGGGTTCAGGTCAGCAAGGGATCAGCCCGAAACTGCTTCACTTCTGCCTTTTCACTCCACAACACGACCTTGGAAACAGCTGGTTCCTATTGCTGTAATTGGATATGGGGCAGTTTGCTGTGGTTTTTTAGTAACTTAGTATGAACTCATGATAGTGGGTCAGACTAAAATAACAATTAAAAACCAACACCTGTTGGCCCCAGATTTTATTACGATCAAAACATTTAACACAGTTCCCTGGTGAGGGTGGCACTTGCCAAAGCAAATGCTTCCCATGTCCCAGGCTCTTCCTGCAAGGCCTGGTGCTCCCCAGGGTGACCTGTACACATTCAGCTTCCAAGGCATCCCCATTCCCAGCTGCAGGAATTTCAAGGTTGCCACGAGCACCCAGACTGACCTTGTACTTCTCATTTGCAAATAACACCGAGGCTCTATGGAATTTGCATAGTGGGTTCTTGGGGTCGATGTTGATCGCTTTGTTCAAAGTGTCCAAAGCCTTCTCAGATTTTTTCAGTGCATGTTGGACCTGACACACAAAGAGAGAACAATTCCAAAAGGGGAAAAATAGCAGCTCATCTGCCAGGCAAGGACAAACCCTTTCGACCATGCTTACTTGCAATCTGCTCCTTTAGAAAAATATTTGCTCGATTCTAGACCAAGTCTGAACAAGCTTTCCCACAGGAAGAAAAATCCTCCTCACCGCGTCTCCACCCCAAACCCTTCTCCCCACCCAAGTTAAGTGCCATGTACTTACTACTCCAATGTGACACAGTAAGACTGAGCTCTGAGGGTTGATATCAAGTGCTTTCTGGAAATGCATTTCTGCCAGACTGAATTTCTCCTGTTTGTAATAAATCATTCCCAACCCATACCTGCAGCAGAGAAACAATTCTGGTAAGTAGCAATGGATTTTAATCAAATTAGTTTCTGTCAGTGAATGTGACATGGAAGGAATGGTTGGGAGCCTTGCCAACCCCATCTAGGGGGGGAACGGATTTCTTGGGGGAAAAAGTTGTATAAAGTTTTCTTTCTTTTTTTATCCATTGGGTAGCTGAAGAACTGATGTGTGATACACAGGGAGACTGGCTAAATAGCTACTAAATAAAAAGCACACAAAAGTTATTAACACTAAGGGATCACACTCACAGATCTAACTTTTACTGCTTTATATATTAAAAAACTGTAAGAAACTAAGTGTGTCCTAAGGTACGAAGGGGCTGAGATCTCATCTCTCCAACTGCAAGTGAGAAAACATAATGCATGAAGAATGCTGCCCAGCAGAGCAAAATAGCTGGGGTAATACAGCCTAGGCAATCTGTGAAAACAAAACAAAAAAAAAATCCAATTTTTTGCCTTCCTTGTTAAAGTAGCCCCCCCATCTTCTGAAGGAAAGGCTTTGCTCTCTTCCAGGAGGGAAGAGTGGTAGGTAGATTGTGGCTGCCCCATCCCTGGCACTGTCCCAGGCCAGGCTGGACGGGGCTTGGAGCACCCTGGGACAGTGGAAGGTGTCCCTGCTCATGGCAGGGGGTGGCACTGGATGGACTTTAAGGTCCCTTCCAACCCAAACCAGTCTGTGACTCCATGAAATTACAGCAGTGGCAGCATCCAGAAGATGCTCCTCGGGAAGGAATTCTGCACTACTGCAGCAGCGGGGATACAGCCAAACTTACCAGGCGTTGTAGTGCCGGGGGTTGACCCTGATGGCATTTCTAAAACAGGCCAATGCTTTGTCCAGTTCTTCTGTCAGCACAAACTCGTGGCCCAGCAGGGTGTAAGCATAGGCATAGTTTGGATCCACCTGGATGGCCCTCTGGAAGAACTTGATGGCAATGTCGTGCTCCCTTTGCAAGCTGAAGCAGTTTCCTGCAGCACACCAGGCCTGGAGCAACAGCAGGGCAAGAACAGAACCCTTTTTACAACCCTGAGTGACTAAGCTGAGCTGAACTGCTTTAAATAATTATAAATAACTTATTCCTAGATTTAAAAGTAAAAACAGGAATAAATCAACAGTTAGTTCAGGTTCATTCCTGTGAGGCAAGCAGGGCTAAACACACCTTCTAAAATAAATAAATAAATATACACACTGAAATATAGAAATGGAGAATCCATGGACACCCAACAAGTCTGTACCAATTAGAACCTTTGATGACTAAGGACTAAAGCTTTTGAAGCTGTTGAAAAGGCCAGAAATAAAACATTTTTGATATTTAAGACTAACAAAAGGAGAGATGGTACTTTATTTCTTCAGCTCCCTCCAATTGACAAATCTGGAAATCTGCAGAGGAAGAATTTTAGCAACAACCTCCTCTTTCCCTGCTGCGCAGGGCCCATCGAGACTGCAAATACCACAGCCTGGCATCCCTCACTTCTCCAAATTTTTAGCATCACTGCCAAAGCACAGAACTGTTTTCCATTCCTTGGATTAGAATCTGCATTTCCCTCTATCCTGACTAATCTTACTACAACCACCAACTGCTTCACTGGGTTTGAGTTTTCCACTCTTAGACAAACTAACAGGACAACATGAATTGGATTTCCTCCTCCACCAAAAAGATTTCCAATATCCTCTAGAGTTTTCTCAATTCTTAAGAGCACGTCTATAAACTCACATCTGTTATTTTTACTGCGGCACTCATTGAAAGATTCTTGGTTTTTGGCACATTGTGACTTTACATTACCACACACCCTGCAGTTTAATGGACTTTGGTATAAACGTCATGTCTGCAAATAAATTCTACAACAAATATTTTAAGTGGCAGTGAATTAGCTACAGCAATTAAACAGTGGTACAGGAAAAAGATATTCCTTATCTCTGCACACTAGCAGCAGCAGGAGTGACTGACTAACCCATGATCTTCCTGGTTGAATGGTGCCAAGGCAAATTTAAATAACCATGATGAGATAAAAGGTTTCAACCTGTTCCACATAAGCTAATATTCAAATTTTAAGAAGCCATTTCAGGCATCAGCAGTTGATCAGACAACCCTGCCACCTCCTCTCCAGTTTTGCCATGTTCAGGTGTATTCCTACTGGAGAGTACACCGGATTAGAGCTCAAAGCTCTGTTCTGAATCACTGATTTTACCACGTAGTTTCCCTCTTCTCACTCAAGCCCACAGCATTTTATACCTCCGGTGAGTTTTTATCCATGTCTGTCAAATCCTTGGAAAGAACTGAAAGGGCAACATCTTTCTGCAGATGCCAGAGTGTGGTTGAATAGATCTCCATGCCTTCTACTCTGTAGTTCTCAATCCTTCTCACTTCTGAAAAAATTCTCTCAGCCTGAGAACAGAAATGAAACTTAAAATAAAATTCTGCCCACCGAGGCAGAGCACAGAGGTCAAGGTCCAAGGCCTCATGTCCATCCTGAGCATCCTCTTTGCTTTTTAAGTGTTCTACAGAGAGCTGCAAGTCCTGGAACTTTCCTTTCAAGGGAAGGAAGTGACTGTATCCCAGGATACTTATGCCAGCAGGAATGCAGCCAGCTCTCCCTCCTGCTGACTCAGCTGCATTCCTGTTTCTGTCTGTGCTCCAGCAAGGCAAAAACGTTATCCACAAAATCGGGAGGAGTGTAACAGACTTTTATGGGCCAGTTATCACTGTTAACCATCCCAACAGTGACAGGATAAGGGGCAATGGTTTCACACTGCCAGAGGGCAGGGATAGATGAGATACTAGGAAGGAATTCCTCCCTGGGAGGGTGGGCAGGCCCTGGCACAGGGTGCCCAGAGAAGCTGTGGCTGCCCCTGGATCCCTGGAAGGGTCCAAGTCCAGGCTGGACACTGGGGCTTGGAGCAGCCTGGGACAGTGGGAGGTGTCCCTGCCTGTGGCAGGGGTGGGAATGGATGGGCTTTGAGATCTCTTTCAATCCAAACCGCCTGGGAATTCTGTGATTAAAATCCATACCCTCACCTTTCATAAGTTATCTATAAAAGCAGCCAATGCATTCCATCCCTGAACAGACTGCGCACAGCTCAAGACCCCCCTCTCCTTTGTCTCCTGCACACGTTCTGCCAAGGAGTGTTTTAAAAACTTAGCAAATGGGCACATCAACTGTCAGGACAACAGTGCCAAGGAGAGGTGAACTGTGGGATTACCCTTAACTGCTCACTTCTGATTCTGGAGCAGTTTGGCATCACCTCAGCTGTGCCAACGCTTCATTTGTGAGGCTGGAAGGGAAACTGGGTCACTGATGTGATCAGAATTAACTAGAATGGAGAGAAGTTTTTTGGTTTAGAGCTCAAATTGTTCAGTGATCTAATCTAAAACAGTGCAGTGCAAACAATTCCATCAGCACAGCTGGAGGCAGAGACAGGACAGACAAGGAAGAAACCCCAACAGATGGATACAAATAACATTAAAAAAAGTTTTTAGGAAAGCGCAGTGATAAAGCTCTAAGGAAGCAGATTCAAGATCTAAATCCATTCCAGTGTAACTTTTATATTTATCCATTTACCACAACTGCAAACTTCCCACAGATTTTACAGGAAATCTGCAGGTTTTGTGTAAAACTGCCAAAGGAAAGTGAGAAGAGGAAGGCCCAGCCCCAGTTCCTACCTGCATGTACTCTGCCAGCTCAAAGTAAGCTCTCCCAATTTGGCACAGCACCCAGCCTGTGTTGTAGTGATGGGATGGCAAATGGCTCAAAATATTGATGGCTTCTTTGCAGTTGTATGAGCACAAGGCTAAATAACCTTTCCCCATGTCCCGGAGAAGGCTCATCAAACCTTCTAGGAGAAAAACACAATAAATAAAAGTGGGAGGGGAAAAAAAAAAAGAAAAGAAGACAGCTGAGACTTATTTACTTGGAAGTGCTAATCCCAAATGCTCTCCCTTGTGCACTGCCCCTGAACTTGCCTATGAAAACCTTTCAGGAGTTTCCAAACAAGGTTTATACACTCTTAATTAACATGAACATGATATTCTGAATATCAGACTCTGTAAGGGAAGCCAGAAAATAATGAGTCTTTAAACTCTGGGGCTCAGGGCGAGTGGAGTTCTGCACTTCCAGCAGCTATTCAAACACTTCTCTAGATCTGAGCAGTTTCCACAAGCCTGGTAGCCATGGATACATCCTCTTACTGCCTGGAAACATTACTGAGCCAAAAGAGAGGAATTCAGCATTTTGCTTAGGATTTTCTGACAATCTGAATAAAGACTTGTTTTTAAACAAGTGGGAAATATCAAGGGAGAACAGACTACATAAAGCCCATGTTGAGGGAAGATGCTGGGTTACGAGTAACTCCTTTGAATCAGTTCCCAAGGGTAATATCTCACCTTACATACTTTAAAGTAATTTATATTATTTTAAAGTTATAAATTATAACAACATAACACTTATAGGCATAATATTAATTATTCTATTATCATAATTAATACATTGCATAATAATTTATAATACTTTATGTATCAATACTTTGAAAATATTTTAATCATTAATACGGACCAGAACTTGCAAGATGTATCTGCTGGTAATTACCACTTTCAATATTTCTTCACATGTTTCTAAGTTAACAAGAAGGTTGAATTGAATTAAATCAGTTTTTATCACTATACAAAGGTGAGAGCTGCAGGTTAAAATGAAATGGGGAAGAAGCAAATACTGAAGCAACACTAAAACCCAGATATAGCAGATTTTACTCTACTACAGTCCAGTAGTGCTCAAACAGACCTGCTGCTGCTTTCTGTAGCGTGAAAGCTTGGATTTGTGGTGCAACAGTGGAAATTTTCCCTTCTGAAATGATGGAAGAGTCCAGTTTGGTAATTTCCAAACTATCATTTAAGTTTGGTTGTGTTATTCCTCCCTTATTTGTTTTACTTTTTGTTTTTCTGTTTGGAATCTTAGGTGGAAACTTCATTTTTAATTTTTTGCTATTTTCCTGCAAATAAGAAAAGTAAGAGTTACATATAAAAGAATTTTTTAAATTCAGAAATCTGAACTTGAGAGCGAATTGTGTAAAATTATGTGTAACAAGCATGCCCAGCCATGCCCTGCTCACCACAGAATCTGTTCTTAGGCTGCTAAAACTGCTATGAATATGTGGAAATTAACAGTTGGTACAGTGGCACGGGTAACAAAGGAACAAATTTCCAGCACTGGGAGGTTTGGTACCTTGGTTGTAGAACTATCACTGGTAAACAGGCGAGAGCTTCGTCGAGGCAGCGCGTTGGGTGGAGCAGCAATGGTTGGGCTCAATACCTGAGGTGTTGTACTGAAAACAAAAATTTAAAAGTTACACACGGAAAAGTAAACTTCTTTGCTCCACTTCTACTAGTAACAGTTTTTAGCTTTGTTTTAAACAAAAATGCTCCAACACTATGGTTTTTTTACCTTGTCTGTGGACCAGAGCTCTGTGTCTGTGCAACAAGAATTGGAGTGACTTCCCGGCTATTCCCACTCTGCGAGAAGACGGATTTTGTTCCAGCCTGGCTGATCCTGCTGACAGTCTGCACAACACAGAGTTTCTACAGGTTTGTTATTATGTCACTCAGGAGTCTCCATCTCTGCTGCACCAAACCCAACCCATTCCACCCACCAAACACTGCACAAGGAGAAACAATTATTTTAATTAAGGGGAGGGTTCCCCCATCCCAAGGGGAAACCCATCAGAAGTGTTTCTCATTCTACCTGTTAACAACACCAGGTCCACAAAGCTTATGCACATTATTTGAAGATATAGAATCTCCATCTAGTGGCAAGAAACTATATGATAAAGTGCTTGTGCAAGAACAAAAGGGAATTAAAAGACGTCATATTTAAAGGCTTTTTCCTGCATAAAGTTGAAAACAAACCACACACAAAAAAAGAAGAAAGAAAAATATTTTTGAATTATCCTATTACAATCCCATTCAGAAGCCATTCACAAACTGCACAGCCTGTTTTCAGAACAGATCCTCCTCTTCCTACTTTTTTAAAAAAAACCTTAAAATTATCCTTCTGCCCACTCCAAGGACACCAACATGGAATTCCGTGATGGCTGTTTGGAAGGGACAAGTGGGATCAACACCAGCACAAGCAATGCCAGTTTATGCATTATCCAACCTCTAAAGCTCTGTCCTTCCCTTCCTTTCCCAGATTCTGTTACCAGAGGATGGTTTAGGTGGCCAGCAAGGACACTTGCCCACTCAGAAAGGAAGCCTTTGGATCCATCCTAATGCTTCATTCACTTATGTAAGTGTTTCCTAGGAAACTGCCTCTGTTCAGCCACAGCTCCACCAAACCTTGTCTGACACAGAACTGGAAGAGCAAAGTGGAACTGGCACAGTCATTATTTGCACTGGACAAAGCATGAACCAGAATTTAAGCTGTTTGTATTCAAAGGTATTAAATACTTGTGTTTTGGTAGTGGCACAGCTCTGTCTGTGCAGTGCCTAAGTGTGGAGTAGTGAAATTCAGACCTTAGTTGTGTCACACTCAGCAAAGCAACAAAACGGAAGCAAATCCGACTTGATTCCCCAAAGCTTTTCAGCTCTCAGAAGAGCTGCACTTTACTAACTTTATTTCCATTTTCAGACTCATGGAAATTTACCTTCCTACATGTGCACAGTCCACCACAAGCCATTGTTTTCAAATGTACCATGGAAAATTCCTTGGTCCTGAGCAGGTACAGGATGGGAACTGGATCAGCCACACAAAGCACATCCCTAACAGACCGTTTTAGCACAGTTCCCAAATTTCCCTTTCAGAATGGCACAGCAAGGTGAGTACCAAGATTTGTCCAGAGCAAACGTGGCAATTAAAGTTCTACTGTTTGAGGGATTCAACACTATTACTTGCATCGAGTTTTCACTTCAAAATACTGCCCCCCGTAAAACACTAACACCCCTCATGCAACTTACAGATTTACTAAAAATACAGGGAAAAATCCTCAGGTTTTTTGTTTTTAGAAAGGAACAAATAGTTCTTCAACTGTCACCAACATTCCACCTCTCATTTATCACTATGGCAACTATGGCAGTTTCTTCCTGAGTAAAACAGACAATTTTTAGTTTCCCCTACCCAAGACTCTGCTGAGTGAAACAGCACCATTCTCTCAGTCCTTTACAGACCAGCAGCAGGATTTTTATTACTCTGGCCTGTAAACTACAATTCAAGAACTACTTGCAGGAGAGCAGTAGCTTCAGCTCACTTGAGGCTTCAGAAAATACATTAAACAAGCAAAGCGAAAACTCCAAGTCTCCCCACTCTGCCCAGCAAACTGAGAAGTTTGCATCTGCTGTTGTTTGGAAGCATCAGTGTTTGTACCCTCTGTGATGGGAGGTGGACAGAACACAGAGACCTTCCCTAGGTTACTCCAGCAACACCAGCCTGGGCATTTGGGTGGGAAAACTCAGCTCACATGTCTTTTTCGCTGTATTATGGATTCTTCTTTAAAGTGCACTGCAATGTCAAGCTCTCAGAAGAGCAGCTGTGTTCCAGAATGCAAGGTACCTTCTTTGAAGGTGCTCCGGTGGATGGCACATCGATTACAGAGGAAGAGTTGGTGTAATTCTGTAAATAGGACCCATCTCCAGGGCTTGGGGTTTCTAGTGGCAAAATTCCAAAGCTGAGAACAAACCAGAGAGGAAGGGTCAGTGTCTGAGTGTTACACCTGGAGAGTTGCTCTGATGCTGGGGTTAAAACAGAGACCCAGATCATGGAATATTCTGAGCTGGACCCACAGGATCATCAAGAGTTGTTCTTCAAGAAAAGCTCTTTACAGTAGCCTTTCACAATAAAGTTTATTCCAGAAGAGTAACGCATTCCTTTAGAGATTTTTCAAGTGAGAACGTGGCAATAAGCAATATCCTCAATCTACAATTCCCCTCCAAACCAGCAACTGTTTGTTTAAAAACCAGAAGAGACCAACACTAGGACCAAGAGCAGTTCCTGAAGTTGTTTGGGTTTCCCTTGTGCAGCACTGTTTCCAGAATTCCACCAACACGTGTGGCTGAGTGCGCTGTGCAGCACCAGCCCTCCTGTTCCAAATCCCAGCCATTAGCAGCAGCTCAGCCCTGGGCAGAGCTTGGCCATCCCAAGGACTTACCTTGGAGTTAGTGGGCTCAAAGCTGCAGGTCCCCCCAGTAAACTCCGTCCAGTTTTTGGTTTATTTTGAGCCTGTTTGGACAATATGGCAGTTCCTGACCCCAGAGGGACAGAATCCGAGGAAATCACAGCAGAGTCAATGTAAGACATGGAGGAATCCGAATTCAAAGAGGAATACTTTGAATTGGAGGATTCTAGGTTGATTCTGTTCAACTCCTGAAGAGTAAAAGGCAGCTGTTAGGTACTCAGGGTATAGTTTAATTAGCATTTTTCAGTTAAGCTGGAAAAATTAACTGATTTTACCAGGTGATTTTACAGTGATTTCAGCAAAACTCACAATTGTGTCCTGGGGTGTCTCCATGAGGACAGTCTCAGGCTGTCTGTGGGATATGTTGTGATTAGACACCAACGTTGTGCAAGTGTTGGGCAGACAGCTGCTGAAGTTCTGTAAGGATGTTAATTTAAATGTTTGGTCAGGGTCTGGCTTTTCACCTGTAAGAGTGGAAGGAGATTTAATACTTATTCCTGAGTCTATACACTGAATATTCAGTCTGAAACAAGGACAGGAGACAAAGGATTTTAGAAGTGTTTTAAAACATTTCACAGAATCATAGAACGTTTGGGCTGGGTTGGAAGGGACCTAAAATCATCTCATTCCCACCCTCCACTAGACTAGGTCACTCTGGGCCCTTTATACTAAAGCAGAAGTGTTCTTCCATTCTTCTGCTACAAAACCCTGGACAATCAATATTTTTAATAATTGTTATTTATTGTTTGTTTAAGCTATTCTCAGAAACAGTTTCTAAGTGTCTACTAAATGTAGGCTGGAAAGCACAGGGTATTGTTAAATCCAAAAATGTATAAATAATGAAAATGAAAGAAAACAAGACAGAAGTTTTTAAAAATGGCAAAGTATTTTAAATTAATTGTTGCTCACAAAAATCTCTCCAAAGAATTACTGAGTAAAACAGTTCAGCAGACTCACCTATTTCACATAGTGATTCAAAAGGGGACCAAAGGAAAGGATTTAAACTAAGGCTCTTTTGGTAACATTCTGATCCTTTGGCAAGCCGGTCTGTCTTGCTGCAAAAAGAATGAAACAGTTCACAGGGAAACTTCAGAACAGCACTTTTGTTCAAGAGAGTTCTCCAGAAGAGGAATTGAAAAACAAAAACATGTTGAGAGGCATAGAAACATTCCTCATTTTTCAAGCCAGAAGAATACTGAGTTCTTTTGAAGTTATTTGACATATTTAGACACAGTTGTCAAAAAAAGTTACATAAGCACTAGAATAGCTTGAGAATTTTCATTTTTAGGAGGATGCTGTTCTTTGCAACAGCTTGTTTCTTTTCTGCCAACAGTAACCTGATTGCCAGCCTTCCAGCCATCTTAAGTATCTATGGATAATATTTTTGCAAATAAATTAGGGACTAAACTGAACACTTAAGTATTTGCCTACAAAGAAATAATTTTGAAAATAATTGAGAACAGCTATAGTAGAGAAGAATCCACGAGCCAAACTACTCCTATTCAATCAAATCATTCACATTTACCGAAACCTTTCTTGCATCTTGGCAAAGTCAAAACACTTAAATTTGTCAAGTTATTCTGCCTGGCACCCTCAGAACTTTGATTTGAAGGTTAGAGCTACACATGTATAGAACAGATAAAAAAAAAATCTAAATGGTAACACTGAGAAACAAGCTGAGATTTTTTCTTAGGGAAGAATACAGAGCAAATGCAAAGGTATATAAAAAAACAGACTCTTGGATTTCATTCGTATCCACCTGGGAAAGAGGAATTTGTGTTTTCAGCCTTTGGGAGAAAATTAAACCATTCTTGTATTCCCAAATTAGACTGATTCCACAACTACCCACCTGAACTTATCGTGCTCCAAAATTGTGTAACCCAGAGATAGATGTCTCCTGTAATGACTAAGGATATGTTTGACTAAATCTAGGCTTGGTCAAATAAAAACCCTCCAGCTTTATTGGGCAAAATGAAAAAGCAACTTTACCAGTAGACATGTCCCAGTAAGGAGAGTGTAAAGCATGCAGAGTCACCAAACTCCATAACAATGTCATCATGGCTTTTCTGTTTATTCAACACTCCACCAGACAAGATCTGCTCTCCTTCTGCAAGCCTTTTTAAAAAACAAGAGGTTTAAAGGGGTTACAAGGCTCACAGTACTGGCAGTCCAGTGTTTTCACCCTGCTGCAAACAAAAACAGAAATCCATTGTCAGTGTTCACAGGTTTTAAACCACAAACCAATTCCTGCAAATGAATGTTTAGTAACCAATGGATTCCTCTACAACAGGGAGGTTCAGGACTCTGAAGTCAAACAGCTCTACTGGGAGGGAAGAAAAACAAAACAAACCCAAAAGCAAAGGTACAAAATAGAGCATGACTTTTCCAAAAGTGATCAATCCTAGGATGAAGGACAAGAAAATCTTCCACACACTTGATCTTTGAAGGTGCTTTATCTAAGCTAAGACAGTGCTTAATTTGGCTTTGTTTTCTGAAGAAATACAATCTGTAAGGCCCCATACACTGAGTTAAGACCCAATATTGGGATATGGCAGAGATTTTGGATTTTAATGCCTTCCTTTCTTCCAAGAAGGGCTCAAAAGGAGAACAAAGGCTCAATTTGCACCTCCTCCACCTGCAGGAGCAGCACCACTCACACAAATGGGCCACTGGCTGTCAGCCTTCAAAATGACTTTATACAACTGCTGGGGTGGGAGGCATTTTTCAGGCATCTGAGCCCAAACACCTGAACAAACAAATCACCTTTTCTTGCCACCACTTGAAATGTCGCTTGTAGGTGGATGCTTCTATCAGCACAGACCATGCCCACAAGAAAATAAGGCACGGCTGTATAAATGAGCTCATGCAGCAGCAACAGTTAAATTTAACAAATTCTAAACAATGTGTTTAAGAAATCTGACACCAGTTCAGGAGCTGATGTGCTATATGCACACCCCAGACTTTGTAAAAGCAAGGGAGAGAACAATCAGCTTTGAATTTATTCCACTGGGACCTCTCCAGTAGAACATTAGCACCATTTCCCTTTCAATGGAAGATGCAAAGAAAGCTGAATCCTAATGGCTCCACAGCAGTTAAGAGCCAGAAGAACCAGACCAAGTCAAAACATCCTGGGACATCAAAGGACTTCCCTACTAAAGAGGGCAGCAAAGACCAAGGAGCTTTCCCCACACACTCTGGAGAGGTCTGTTTTCTCCCCACACAGCTCCACAATTCCTGTCTAAGTTACTCAACAACTTTTAGAGGTTTCTGTAACATGGGATAATGCTCATTAGATCCATATCTGAAAGCAAAATAAATTGAACTTATAATCTTTTGTGCTGAAGGACCAATGAATTTCTAGTTTATACAAGATGATAGCTTCTAAAGAGAAATCCAAGCAAAAAAATGAATCCATTTGTAACCCTGGACAAAACATGAAGGATTTACTTACTTGCTGAGGTCCACACAACATTTTGCAAGCAGGTATTTACACTGTGGGGTGGTACAGCTGTGTCCCTTTAGGAGCCTGTAAGCTTTATAGGCCTTTCCTGAGCGGTAGTAACACGTTGCCAGTAAAAACAGTGCTTCTTCTGAGTGTACTGGAAAACAAAATGTAAGAAAAAAAATCATCAGTTAGTTGTTAATCGTTTTAGTACAAAGAATTTGGGGGCAGGGAGTAAAAGCCAGCTATGGACAAGATGGAAGAAAGTAGGTATTGGTATTGGAAATTAATTCCTGAATGAAGTGCATTTATCTGTTGGTGATTACCAAACTTCCTATGCCATTTCCTTGGCTAGTCAGATCAACTCGTAACATCTCCAGCTGTAAAGGAACTTTGATCCTTCTGGCTACCCAACCTAAATAAGTCATCAGCCAGCTGCTGCTAGAACAGCAGCAAGCCAAGCACAGCAGCCAGGCCCGAGCTACTTTAACAACCTGTTGGCCACACCAAGACTGACTTGGCTCAGAGTATCACCACACCTGCCACCAACACTTTGCACTACTTTAAGGAGTGCATAAACACTGGCACAACACAAAAGACAACAACTTTCAGAAGGAAAGTCTATTCCAGCCCAAGCAGCCAGTTTTAATCCCAATTTCAAGTGGTCTTTTTCCATTTGCAATTTTACTTCTGTTCTTGTTCTAAAGCATTTGATGCTTTACCTTCACGTGACTCAGTGGAGAAGATTTTCTGATTTTAATGACTATTAAAGTTGGTCATTTACCACTCACCTCTTCACCAACATTGAGTCCTGTCGTTTTTGCTGCCTACTCCCATTATTTCATTGGGAACGTGGCTTGACAGCACCATTCAGATGCTTTAGTTGCTTTATGTTGGGATCTATTGATAGGGACAAGTTCTCCTAAAACCAGGATGGGGCTCAGAGCACCCTGGGATAGTGGAAGATGTCCCTGCCCATGGCAGGGGGTGGAACAGGATGGGCTTTAAGGTCCCTTCCAACCCAAACCATTCTGGGATTCTGTAATTCCATAAATCCTTTTCCCAAGCTGAGATCTCACAAGTTTCTAAATTCTGGAAGAAGTAGTCAAGCATCAGGAAAAGTCATCTCTATCTAAACAGAGAACAAAAGGGATCAGGGCAGAGACTGGAATTATTTAGATTTGATGTTTGCTTGCACATTTTCTTCCACTGCAGAGATGAATTATGCACCACACTGAGGATGTTCTACTCAAAGAGTTTGACTTGGCATCCAGGTTTGAGACTGAGGTCAGACCCACCTGTGATTACAGCATAAAGGACAGAGTTAACTCCTGAAGTAACTTTAATCCTTCCTGTAAACTCAACAGATTTTGTTCATCCGTGGTGGCTTAACCCACTCTCTGTACTTCCCCAAACGTTACACTCAAATCACCCTCACACAGTGATATTTTAAATCAAAAGCTGTGTATGAACACGAGCAACTTCAAACTCCAAGCAATTAATAAGCCCACATTACCTTTATACTTTTCAAAACACATTATCCTGCAAATGGAACTCAGCATTAAAAGAAACAATTTTGATGTTTGTTCACCCACCTACAGGGAACTCTTTAGAAAAATCAATATGAGCACTGTACAAAAACCTCTTTGGGAATCTGCCCAAATCCTTTGCTTCACTGAAAACTGACTATTTTAAGTTTTTGTTATCACCTGAACATTGACAATGGAAACAGAAGATCCAAACAGAGGACACCTCATTAGCCTTATCCTAAAAACACCAGAAGACCTTTCCGAAAATTCAGGTTAAATCAATTTTTATCTGCTACAGACTTGGAGAGTTCTGGGAAACGACCAAGCCACAGATGTCCCATCAAGGACAGTAATTGCAGGTAGACTTAAAAGAAGTTCTTCTCAGGGTGAAACCACTCCTGCCAATGTGGAGCCACTGTATTCAAGTTCTGCAGCTTCCACTCTGCAATGTAACCACTTATTTTAACCAGGAGCCAGATGTTTTGTTAGCAGTTAATTGCTTGCACCAAGTGTCAGCATTCATGCTGCTTTCTCTCAGCACTGCTGGTCACTGAAAAAGGCTGTTTGAAGTATTCTTGCAGAGAATTATTCTGTGAAGACGTGTCACTATCAAGCCAGGTATTTTTCTCCTGGCTGCTGCAAAAAGTAGATTTGCTTTGCTCCTAAATCCTTGGCAATTACCTTCAATCTACCATTTCCCTGCACCTCACAGTGTGTTGTGTTCAGGGGAGCTCTGTCATCCCTAAAATACTATTTCCTTCATGCACACCTGGATTACCAGGTTCCATAATATTCTGCACAACAGTTCTCATTTAAACACCAGATCAAACACCCCAGATTTCATTTGTAACCCTGACACAAGGAAAAAGAAGTCTTTATTTCTCAAAACTTAGGTTTGTGCTTCCATTGTTAAGAACTGCATTGTGGGCAAGGCAGGCAAAATATTTCATTACAAAACAGAGCATGAAATAGCTTATACAGTTTAATTCAAACTGTAAGTTCAGGTTGTTTAGCATGAGAAATTGTATGATGCTTGTATTTTAGCTTAAGGGTTGGGGTGTTTTTTATGTTAGTGGTTAGGGAACAATACCTTTCAAAACAGAGAAGGAAAGCTGACCACCAGTTTTGAGGAGAAAGAAGTACAGAAGAACGAAAAGCTTATCTGAGATCATGGAGAAAAGGTTAAAGAAATAAAAGGTGCTAGAACACACCAAAAAAAGTGTTCAAAGGACCCAGAGAAAGTACAGATTTATGTTACTGCTGCCTGCTCACTATCCAAGACACCCCAGACCTGACAGCTTTAGAATGAAGTAACAATTAGCAGGGATTCAGCAGGAGACACCTGTTCCATATGTTCTGATTCTCACTGTCTCAATTTCACAGTGCTTTTCTCTCACCATCACAAGACTCTCTTTGAGCCAATCAACATATCTGAACAGCATTATTAGCAAAGACAGCTTTCAATGTCAAGCCAATTTGTAGAATTTGTGTGCTGCATCTACCCTCAAGTGCCCTTGGAAGACATGCAATGCTTGAGGGTTATTAAAAAACCCCAGCACTCTCCCATTTGATACCATAAACCGTAAACACTGCACTTAAACACACAAATCTGAGTTTAATTTTAAGGAGATTTTACTGTAAAATAACATTGCTACTGTTACACGATTTGATTTTCCAACCTAATTGCGAGGCATTCCTCTGCTTTCCCCAAGCAGAAAGTTAAACTTCATTACCAGAACAGAAGGAAAACGAAGCAGGAACAGAGGCTCAAAAAACCTAAATTAAAAATTGAAACAAAAAAAGCATCAACTTTATAATTGCAAAGTACACACCTTCTGCATATAACCTTTCTGCGAGGAACACAGCATCACGATACGCGTAGTGGTTCAGTGCTTGCCAGATAGCAGCCTGCAAGGCAAGAAAATCATCTTAATTTAGTGGGGAGCTTTAAAAATGCAAAAAACTCCTTACCTCTTACTGTCAAAAGGCAAAGTTCAGCTTGGTTTTATAGAGCCATAAAAAGAAAGGCGAGGATAAACACGCTGGCCAAGCTGTATTTGTTTCAACTATTAGTAAGGAGGCTTAAAAAACCCCACCAAACTCTGCACCAAAGTCAGGAATCAACCTTGGAATGTTTCTCACTAGTTACCAGACACAACCATCCAAACCCCTCAGAAATCACCGAGTTTTAGCCTGGTGCACAACTCGGCAGGAATTACCGCAAACTACCACCAAACAACAACACCTTCAGTAACGATCAAAACAAAATCCAACCCCAACTGGTCAGAGTATCCCACTAAAGCATCTCCCCAAGATGCCAAACCAAAACCCAACAGGCCCAGAAGCCTCTCAGTGTCCAAGATGGTCAAGATGAGACTTGTGTTGATTAAACATCTTAGCATAAAGGATCTTCCCCGAAGAGGCATCAGTGCTCCCTTGAGGGCCAAGGTGAACAGAATCCACTGCTCTTTGTGCAGCATTTTGTTGGGTCTTCAGCCACCTCTCCACTGTCACCAGCTGTGAAGTAGCACCCAAGAACGTGTGCAATGCAAATTAAATGGACAAATGGTATTCTACAGCCATAGATGAACACAACCTATTTCTGATTTTGCTCACACACTCACACTTGGCCAAGTCCAGCTCACAGGTACTGTTTCCTTTTTCATGAACACCAAGTTTGAGTTTGTGACTGCCAATATTCATGCAGACGGGAAGGATGGCACGATTCCAGTGGAACAGACACACACAGAGGTGTACAACCTGCACACCAGCAAGGCAGCAGTCATTTACTTGGACTGCTGTCACCAGTAGCTGACACACAAGAGCTGTCCAGGGCTGGGGTAAGAGGATTTCACACAAACTACTCGGCCAACTTTTTCAGATTGCATTAAAAGTCATCTGTTATCTGTAAAAGAGGCTGGGATTCAAAAAATAATTTAAGATCTGTTCAGCCTTTCCTCCCCACCTACTCCAAGGGTGCTGTGCATGCTCATCAGGGTTTGTGCTCCAAGGTGGGCAGGGTTGGGTTCAGGACAGCAGTTCCTTCCCACCTGGGATCTTTGCTCCAGTTCCAAAGCCCTTTTCCATCAGCAGCAAAGAGCCATTTTGCAGTAGTTTTGTTATTACGGATCCCAAACGAGATCTGAACTTATGAATTCAAGGCACTGTGACCTAGAATTTTTCTAATACTCATCAGCAACCAAAGACAAATAAAATTTGCTTCTAAAACCTATGATACACTCCGAAATGAAAAGAAATCTTGCACAGGGAAAGCAATACTGCCCTGCAGTGCTATTCCCAGTGGGAAAGGCAGGCGCCAACTTCATCTTAAAAAAAAAAAATCCAAACATCACAGAGTTACATGTACCATATGCTACTTCTTCCAACACAAACTTGACAAACACAGGGTGTGAAAACTGTGCAAGTTCTCTTCACAAGAAGCCCACACAGCCGTCATGAACAGTACACACCAGGGCTCCCAAGTACTACAGGGAATATTATACACAAGTCTCTACAGAGAGTCTGTTTTCTCCTATTAGTAGATCCCAAAAATACACTTAAGAAATCAACAGGTGCTTTTAAGCTTGTGTGAAAGTATTTGGAAGTATTTAAAAGTGAGTTCTCTTAGTTTCATCATTGCAATACAAATACGTTGTTTCTCTCTGGTTGTATTTCATATTTCAGTAACTGAGCCTCAGAGCCTCCTGAAGTGATTCCTCCCCGCTGCCTTGAAAAGCTCCCAGGCTGAAGGTGGTTCCATGCCGGGCAGACAGAGCGGGACAAACAGGGAGATAGAAGGTCAGGGATACAATCTTTCAAGCCATCCCCAAGCCAGAGCAGCCCAAGGTCTCCTGTTTCTCTTGCTCCCAAAAGCAGCTCTTCTTCACCAAATCACAAGTGACATTTAGATGAATCCAGTCAAGTTGTGGCGCCTTCAGGTTAAAAATCCTGTCGTTGCAGGGCTGTAACTCAGCCAGCTCACAAAACAAAGGTGTGGGAGTGAGGAAATCAGGGTCATCTGACTGCTCAAACAAGAGCAAGTTGCCAGGAAGAATCCTGCCAAAGGCCAAGAGGGGACACGAGGGATTTGGGGCTATGTCACAGCCACTTTTTAAGAGTTACACTACACACTGGCTCAAATAACAATTGTTATGGAGCAGAGGGAAAGCAAGAAATGGGCTGGTAGAATCCCTGATCTGCAGCAATTATCACTTTGCAACTCAAAATGTGCCTCCTGCCCTGATCTCACTGATGCTGGAGCCTGGATCCTCACACACTCTCTCCTAAAAGAGCAGGAAGAGGAAAGGAAGGCAGCAGGGCATCAGCCATATCTATGCAGCAACAATTTTCCATGAGAACAGATGTCTAAACTATGACTGTGCCTCAGAAAAGAGGATTTCTTACCCACCTTTTAGGACAGGAACATTGACCTCAATACAGCACAGTAATTCAGTTTGTTCTAGAAGAAGCACAACGCATGTACACAGCACTAGTGGTACACAATTGCTAAACCACACCAGAGTAGTGTTCTCAGCCCTGTTCTCAGGGCTGCATCACAGGAAGGAGAAAAGTTGGAAGCGTTTCCACATTTTATTCACGCATGCTTGCAAAGCAGACGAACATCCAGGTCCTAGCCACTCATATTAAAAATAATTAATTTGAAATGCAAAATGAACAGGGAATTCCAAAACTACCATACACAGCCCTGCAGAGAGGCATCCTCAGAGAGGAGAGCAGGAAAATAAAATCAGATTCAGACAGGTCCATCTTCTATCCAGAAAATCCTGTGCATTGTCCAAGTGTCAGTTCATATCTAAGCCAAAGAGCACTTAAGAGATGGTCTCTTCTGACAGCTGTATTGCCTTGGAAATTGTTTTCCAAGCTGTTTAGCCTATATTGCCATGCTAAGCAGATTCTACCATGATTTCAGAGTCTTCAGGGTGGTCAGGGAGGAGGAGAGCTCCGGGATGGGCTGTGCTGCATTCCCCAGTTACACACACTCTGCCCACTGAACAGGCACACGTTGGTCCTGCAGTTTGCAGCCAAGTTCAAGCACCATTCCAGTGAGTCACAGCAGATGATCACCTTGAACAGCTAAATTCCAAGCAAAGCACTCATTTTCTTTCCAAGATGTTTTTCAGAAGTATTTGGAAGGCATCCAGCTTGTTTCTCAGCACATGGGACACAGAGTTTTATGTTGGAGCTGAAGGGTTTTAAATCGACCATATCAGGAAGTACAGCAGAGGGCTGTAAACTCTGGCACTTTGTTCAACTTAAAAGAACTTCAAAAGTTAGCAAAAACCTAACCAGTGACCAAGATGCCTTCTGGGACATGAATTTCATGTAATTAAAGCACAACATTTATAAGGCTACATACAAACACAAATTCTGTTGTTTATCTGTCAGGCTGTGACAGATAAGTAACATCACAGCTGTGAGGATGTAAGGATGACAGTTTTTTCCTGGAATGCTGAGCCCTGAAGACATCTGAAAGGCTGGGAGAGAACAAATAGACAGGAAAAATCTCTTCAATGACAAAAATGAGAACTAGTGTCAACTTTCCCAAACATTTAAGAAAATTATAAAAACAGAGTTAAGTCCGTGGACTTCAACTAAACTGGGAATTCAGAAACACAATGGACTTTACCCAGTCCCAAATAATTCCTAAACTTACCAGCACTCCTTTGAGCAAGGAACAGCAGCAAAGCTGACAGCAGCAGAACTACTGCTAAAGGAATGATTTGTCATTTGAAAGAACAATCTAAATAGATATACTCAATCTAAATAGATATAGTCAACATAGCAAAGCCTCATCAAAACATTCAAGCTAGGAAGAGGTTAAGAATGGAGAACAGCATTAGGGAGGTCTTTACCTTGCTGAAATACCACCAGAGCCCACATTTCTATCAGGGAGCTCTCAGAATAGCAGATATTTCCATTTGGTCAAGCCTAGTTAGCACAGCACCGGAAACATTTGGTATTGTTTCCTGTCAGTTTCACTCATTCACACTGCAGTGCATTCTTGCTTCCTTTTCTATTGTAATCCCATGTTTTCCTGGAATATCCAACTGGTGCAAAACAACCAGCCCAGCTCCACGGGTAACACCAATGGTGCAGGATGGCCTCTGCAGGAGGGGGACCAGGTGGCCAAAAGCATTTCCAGCACCGTGCTGACCCTTGCTCTCAGAGGGGATGAGCAGAGCAGTGCCATCAAGGACACTAACCCTGGTTTACAAGAATGCCCTCACTGTCACCATCTTCCACAGACAGGATCAAGTCAGCAGGGTGGTTTTCCACAGGAGACTTTCTTCCCCTTCCACCTTTTCTTTAGGAAGAAAAGAGCCAAGAGCAAGAATTCTATGTTCACAACAGAACACAATCGTGTTCCACCAAGACACTGCTGCCAGGAACCTCTTGCTGTAATTACCAAAAAAAAAACCAACCCCAAAACATCCTGTTAAAAAGCTAAAAATATATTTTTTAAAAGAATGGGAACATGAATAAGATGACTGATTAACGAAAACTGTGAATAGTTAGAGAATGGGCATACAAGAACTGTGGAAAAAAAAAAGCAGCTCCTAATTCTGTGAATCGCGACTTTTGGATGGGAAGGCTGAGCACAAGAACAGGAAGCCCATCAGAGTAACTGCAGTGAGACTAAAACACGAGAGAAAAAGGAGATCGACATTATTTTCTCTCCTAGGTCTCCCATCAACCCGAAGGGACCAACTCCTTGGGAAAAAGGAACGTCCTTCACTCGCACGACACGGAGGGATCCGAGCACGCTGCGAGCATTTAAACACGACACGGCAGCGAACGCAGAAAGGTGAGCGAAGTAGCAACAGGTCTCCCGGGGGATCTGCGGGGGGCCCCTTCCTGGGAGCCGGATCGGCTGAGGAGCTGCGGGGAGACCGACACCTCCCTCGGGGGCTCGGGGGGCAAAGGGGCGAGCGCGGCCGGTCCCGGGGGCGCGGGGATGGGGACGGGAGGCTGGAAGGGGAAGCCCGGCGGGCTCCGGCGGGAGGGAGGGCGGAGGAGCTGGAGGTCCTGCGGGCCCACCGGCCGAGAGGCCGCCGGGAGCGGCCCGCAGCCCCGGCCCCGGAGCGGGCGGGGCGGCCTAACCCGGGCCGGGCCGGGCTTTGGGGCCTGAGCCGCCCGGGGGTCGGTACCTGGACGGGTTCCTGCAGCACCGTCATCCTGCTCTCCCCTGCCTCCGCCTCCTGGTCGCCGAGCCCGAGCGGGGCGGCCCCAGTCCCGGCCCGGCTCAGAGCGAGTCCCGGCGGGGCCCGGCCCGGCCGCGGCTCATTTGAACCCGCACCGACCGTTACCGGAGCGAGCGAGGCCGGCGGGCGCCGAGTCCGCCCGAACCGGCGGCGGAAATACCCGAACCGTCCGGCGGAAATACCCGAAGGCGCAGGCGGAAAGAGCCGAGCGTCGACGGAAAACAGCTGGGAAAGCCTCACTCGGCAGCCGGGAGGAAACTACTCGGCGACGGAGATGGCCGAGTCAGGACGAAGATAGCCGAGCTGGGACGGAGATGGCCGAGCGACGGGGCGGAGATGTCCGAGCTGGAACGGAGCCGCCCGAGCAGAGACGGAGATGATCGAGCGAGAACGGAGATGGACGAGCGTGAGGAGGCCAGTGAACCCCCGGCAGGGCAGGGCGCCTTTGCGCCCGTGGAATGTAGAAATTGCAGTTTGTGCCACAGACCGGGCTCTGGAGATCCCCAGGTCTGTCGGGAGCCCCCGCGTCTCCCGGGATGCTGGTCCGAGAGCTGCCTCCTGCCATCACCAGTGCGTCCTGAGCCAACCCGGCCCCTGCGCTGGGTTTTGCTGGTGATTCCCGTGTCCCCGTTCCCAGAGTCGGATCAGCACGGGTCCCAGGGTCAGCACGGTCCAGGTCCTGTCCCCGTCACTGAGGGGTCCCTGCGGATGGTTCTCCCCAGGTAGGTTCAGTCACGATATCACAAAATCACAGGAGCCTGTGGGTTGAAAAAGACCTCCCAGATTATCGAGTCCGACCTGTGACTGATCCCCACCTTCTCAATAGACCAGAGCACTGAGTGCCACGTCCAGTCATTCCTTGGACATCTCCAGGGACAGGGACTCCACCACCTCCCTGCACAGCCCCTTCCAATGTTTAACAACCCATTCTGTGAAGAAATTCCTCCTGATGTCCTCATATCCAGGACTAAAACTGGCAGACTGGGGTATTAGGGACGAGGCAGGTAATTTGCCAGTTACAGCTTGGATGTGTTTGAAAGTACAGTATCTGGCACACAGAGCTTTAGCAAAAGAATGGAGTAAAGATGCACAAGTAAACCTCGATTTATTAAAAATACTGACCTATCAATAGCCATCTGCAGCTAGCAGAGGCCTTCCTTCTCCAAATCCTTCTGTGGGCTTGCTGAATCAGCCACAACACCACCCTGATGCACACACACCTACACGGACTCTGTGCTCCATCCTGCTCTGTTCAGTGCTTTGCACTTGGACTCAGGCCCGAAGGTCAGATTCTGATGTGCTGCTGAGCAAACGTGAGCAGGGGCTGTATCTTTACATGAGAGTAAAAGCTGTGTGTGGAGCAGGAGGGCACAACCTACCTCCTTCCCCTCTTTCTCTGCACTTCTGAAAGGTGTAGTTACAAATTTGTTACTGGCAGCAAATCTGCAGGTGTTTGCTTTCAGGGTGTGAGCAGGCAAAGCTTTCTTCAATCCCTCACCTGAGACAAATAACAAATGGGGCCCAGAGCAGTGCTGTCCCCTGGGAGGGACACCTGGTTTCCTAATCACATCGATCCAAGTAATTTTGCCGGGGTGTGAGTAACATGACAGTGAAGTGTCTCCTCCCCTGAAGGCCTTTGGCCTCGCTCACTGATGGTGATGACAGTGGTGTGTGTACGTGGTCTAGGGCTCCAATGAGCCTTTAAAGGTGCACAGTCCATGTTCATCCTCCTCCTGATCTCCTGCACTGCAGATAACTCCTGGGGATGAAAGCTGGCTCCATGTCTCTCCCATTCCCCAGGGCACAGAACTCCTGACATCCAGACCTTCTTTGGTATGAGACTCTGTCTTATCACAGCCTGAGGAGATACAGGCTCTCCAGAGCGTGGGGGCTCCTTGTACCTCTCCTCAGAGTCCCCTGGAATTAACGTAAAACATCCAAACTGTAAAAGGTCAGTGTTTACTGTTGTCTTTGGAGATCTGGATTTACAGAGACTCCTCAGTCCTACAGTGCATTTCTGCCTGTGGGGTCACTCACTGGCACCCACAGATGCTTTTATAAATGTCTCTGGGACTAAAACTGCTTTCTCTGTGGAATCCTCAGCTTTTCCAGAGGAGGAGGGGAGCAGCCTTGCCAGGGGAAGAGACATGGAGGCACAAGTAGAGGTACAGACATACACACTGTGCCCGTTCAAGTGCATCATTCCAACCTGCTTTGCTACAAACAAGCTCTGCTTTATCCTAAAGAGACATAACAGGTCCCCAAAGTAAAATGTGTCTGGCTCTTCCCCCAAGGGTGCTTCAAGGGCTGGATTTTTCACATGGAAAATTGTTTTCCTCTAGTTCTGTCATTTCCCACTGTTTGCTTTCTGTCTGTCTCTGCAGGTCTCACTTTGGTTTTAATTTAGTGTTGCTCCTTTCAGCATGGAAGCTGGAGGCTCAAACACAAGGCTTGTGCTCTGCACAGAGGAGTGAGAGTGCAGCCTCTTGGCTTGCAGGGCAGGGATATCACAGCTATAGCAGGAATATCACGGCTAGCAGAGATATCATGGCTATAGCACAGATATGGCTATAGCAGGAATATCATGGCTTCAGGGCCCCCAGTCCCTGCTATGGATTTCCTCTGTGAGTTGAGGCAGGTCCCCACCTCTCCTCTGCTTCGTTCCTCTCTGCCACAGCATGTTCTGCTGCAGGAGTCGGTGCCACAGCGGTGACAAGGACAAACGTGACCCCGGAGCGAGTGTGCAGCAAGCAGAGTCTCTTCTGACCTCGTCACTGTGGTCCTCTAGGAGGTTAAAGCACAGATAGTACATTAAAAACACGAGGTGCCCACATCCTGCCCAATGGAAGCTGTAGGAATAGCACAGAGAAGAGCTCAAATCTAATCTTGCATCTATAAACAGCTTACGTTGCTTTTTATGAGCAGTTGAATCAAACAGTGGGAATTGAAAGCAGCTGTTACTCAGTCACTGCACAGGAAGGAGCGAGTGGCAGCCGAAGTCAACACATTGGGGCAAAATGCCTTCAATTTCTAGTCAAAGTCAGAGTGAGGACATTGGAATAAGGAACAAATCAAAGGAAAGTGTTTTCTGCTCCCAGTGTTCTGCTGATGGGAAGGTTGAGTTACATGTCATGAATTATTCACTGCTTGTGGCGATGCTCTGATGATTGCTTTGCAGGTAGGAAGAAGGGGAGAGTCGCCAGTTTGTATCACAGCCCCCAGACAGCTCCTGGCTGGAACACACCATCTGCCTGGAGAAGAACCATCCAGGAGCCCATCCTGGCTGTGCTCCATCCCAGGCAGGACACTACCCACACCCCAGGGACCCAGCAACCCATGCTGTGAGGGTGGACCTGGCCCAGAAATACCTGTTCTTTTCCCATTTTTCTTCTCCCTTGCTTATTCAGCAGGAGTCAACTTTCTAGAAACCTTCAAAACTAGACTTTTGGATCTCTCATTGATACAGATCAAAGAATGTTTTTGATGCTTTATCTGACATTTTGGGGTTTTTAAGGGTGTTTGCTGATGGGACAAGCAGCGCATTGATGAAGGAGCCGTGCCTGCGGGTCCCTCTGTGACAGGGACAGTGGCAGGGCCAAGCAGGTCCCTCTTTGCTCCATGGTGCTGTTCAGCCTGGACCTGGAGGGAATGCTCATGGGACAGTGTGATGAAGAATGGATGGGTTTCAGGTTTGTAAAAGGATTGATTTTAGGGCAGAGAGGAAATTAAGAACCTCCCAAAACTGAAGGATGTCTCTTTGATGCAATCTGTCCCTTGTGCTCTCCTTGCTCCACGTCTGCATCAGCAAGAGGTGACCAGACTGCAGCCCAGCTCCTGCCCAATGCCAAGGGAAGGGCAATGATCCTCACTTACAAGTCTGAACTCTTGCTTTGCATTCCTTGCCTTTTCCCCCTCTCCCTGTGGGGAATGGGAATACCCTGTTACCTCTGAGACCTGGTGAAGACTGAGGGGTCTCCTCCATCCACTGTGTCCGTAAGTAGTCCTAAGCCAAACCAGACAAACCATGTAAGGGAGGAAGGAATGAAATTTAATGAGCCAAATGTCACAGGGAAAACCTGAAAAGAGTAACTTGAGGTTTAAAACCTAGTTGCAGATATGTCCCAGAATACCAGGTTTAGGCACACACACGTGGTGGCCAACGCTTCGCGACGGCTTAGGCAAAACATCTCGTGGAAAGCACATGGATGGAGGAGTCTTGCTTTTCCTGGTGCTCAGGCAGGTTCAAGCATTTCTGAGAGCCTGGGAGAAGCAGGAGAGGACTCAATACAAAGAATCTTTGGGATGAGAGAATTCAGGGTATTCCTTCTCAGATGAACCCAAAATGTCAAGAGCTGTAAGTCCACACCATTTAGAAAAGAGTTTTATATGCAAATAGTTATGTGAAGAATTAAACCTCCTGGCAGCATATGCCACCCAACCATCTATATTGCTGAGCTGATGAACAAGAACTGGAGAGAAATGGATTAAAAAGAAGATTAAAAGGATGCTGAACATTCGAAGTTCAGACTTCTGTCTGTCTGCATTTTAACCTTCTGATGTTTAAGAGATTTTGGGAGGGGAGAGATTTTTAAATGTTTAATTTGTATATTTAGCAGTATCTGAAGGTCATTTTTACTTTTTTTTTTCTGGCCTCCTGGCTTTTACATAGCTGAGGGAAGAAGAAGTGTTTAAAAAAGTAAATAGATAATGAAACCATAAGAAATTGGCAGGGGAAGCTGGGGCCAGGCAGCAATGTGGATTTTCTTTTCAATTGAATAGATTTTAGAGGGATAATTCACCCTCAAAGGGGATGAATTTAGGGGATAATTCATCCCCTCAGCAATGTTTCTCTGTTTTCCTCAAGCAGATCTCTAGGAACACAAAAAAGCTTAACAAACATCCATGGTACATTTTCCATATTCTTTCTAACATTAATGGGAATGTTGATATTTCTCAGTTTGGAAATTTCTTCTCTAAGTACTTAATATTTTCTTAGCGTCAAGTCATTCACTGATGCAGGTTTAAAAACATTTATTTCCACTGGCTGCTGTTGACCCCCTCAGCTCCATAAACCACCCCTTTCTTTCCGAGCAGACTCCACACAATTACCCAGCCCACAAATGACCATGATAGGGGTGATGCTGTCCTGATAAATTTTAATTGGTAGGAGTTACAAATGAAATTGCTTATCATCAATGTAACTTTTGTGCCTTCAGAGCTGGGATTATTCCTGTGGCATTAATCCACTGCAGGTCTGGGTTTTGGCTTCTCTGCCCCTGGCTGTTACTTGCAGGATTTCCAATTTTGGAGTGAGCAGCAGGGGATGCTGCTGAACTCACCTGAAGTTTCTCCTTTCAGCCAGACATGATGTGCTTGACAAAAGCTGAGGAGAAATGAGAGCGTGAGAGGTCAGGACATGCTGTGAGCTGGGGCGTGCAGGTGGAGAGGCAGGAGGGGGACCCCCAGCCCAGATACCCCAGGGATGAAGGGGATGCTCTGCCAGGACTGATATTCCTCTTTCTGTTCCCACTTTTTGCATGGTATCCCCAACCTGGTCAGAGTGATGCCAACCCTTGGAGATAAGGCAGTACCATTATCCCCAGTTTTCTGAGGCCAAGAGAAATGGGTCCCCTCTTTTCCTCTCTCTGCTCTCCAATTTTAGGCATTCCCAAATTTAACCACCTCCTATTCCAGATTTTCACCCTCTTGGAGCTGCAAGTGATCCAGGTCTCCAAATGTTCCCAATTAGCCTCTGCTGTGAAAGATGCTGGCTTTGTTTATTTTTGTTTATTTTCAATAGCTTGCAACAAAATGGTGCCAAAACAGCCCTGAACTCCTTGGAAACATGCTGTCTTCAGCTGCTTTTCCTGGAAATCACTGGTACAACCACCTTGTTCCCACCCCGGCTGACATGTCTCAGTGCTTTTTTGGAAAGGCTTTGGAGGGTGGTCCACACCTCCCTTCCAGTGATCATCAATGTCATAGAATCATGGAATCATTAAGGTTAGAAAAGACCATTAAGATCATTGAGTCCAACCAGAGCCCTTGCAAAGGATGGATTTTGCACCCTAAGACACGACAGTCATATCTGAGATGGCCCCAATGGGAATCTCTTGCTCCTACCTTCATAGTTGATACAGCCATTGGCATCTTCCTGCCCTGCCATGAGCTGCTCCACCTCGCTTTCCGTCATCTTCTCTCCTGGAAGAGGAGGATGGAGAGGTGAGGGGAAGGGTTTTCAGCCTGCCAGGACCTTCCTGTCTTTCTTCCAGGTAACCAAAGACACCAGAGGAAGAAGGGGATTAAAGAAGAGCTGTGTGCCACTACTGAGGAATGCTGGTGGGACATTGTGGAGAGACCACACTGCAGCTGTTGTCTGATAACTGAGGATGTTCTGGAGTCTCCATTTTGCCGGGATCATGCATGAAGCTGTGGCATAAGATGGAAAAGGCCACACATTCAGGAGTCATTGACTCCTAAAAGAGACAATGAGCAGCAGAGTGAAAAGGGTCTCTGCGGTATGTGAGGCCAGCCTGCTACCTGAGCCACTTGTCCAGAAAGAGCCTGGGGCCCATGCCCTGCTCCCCCCTGGAGCCAGCCCGTACCCAGCGTGACCAGCACATGGCGCAGCTCAGCCCCCATGACCATCCCGTTGCCCTCCTTGTCGAAGACACGCAGCCCTTCCACAAAGTCCTCGAAGGTGCCCTGCTCCTTGTTGCGGGTGAAGTGCTGCAGGATGGGGAGGAAGGTCTCAAAGTCCAGCATCTTTGTGTTCATTTCTGGAAGGGGAGGAGATGAGGTCAGAGACGAACCTCATGGGGCTGAATTCAGCCTCTGAGGGCCTCCTGATTAACTTTCTTGCTCTCTTTTCCATCAGAGTACAGGGGAGAAGCCCCATGAGGAGATGGAACCATTATATTAGACTTGAGATTGGAAGATCCATATGAGGAATAGAGTATTAACATCAGGGGACTGCACAGAGACCCCTGATATCAGCCCAAAATTAAACCATCAGGTGGGCTGTCTGTCACCGTGGTAATATGGCCACACTGGGACTGGTTGGGTTATACTGGTTTGCACCAGTTCAGGATAAGGTCTGCTAAGCATCACTTGCCACCATTCCTGTGTGAGGACTGCCTCTCCCGTATGTCATCATCCATGGTATGGGGGAGTGAAGGAATTACACAGGAATGAAGCTTATCTGCATAATTTCCTTTCCAGTTCCTTCACCTTGCAGGGTTCTTCCTACAGGGAATGTAACCCTCTACTTGCTGCCAGGGAGAACAGGAATTGCTTGTCCCACCCTGTCCCCAGCTTGCCGTCACCTTCTGGTTTGGGCTTGCCCAGCACCTTGAGGACCTCTGCATTGGTGGGGTTGTGGCCGAGTGCCCGCAGGACGTCCCCGCACTGTCCGTAGCTGATCTGCATCGTCCCCGCGGGCGTCCGGTCAAACAGCCCGAAGGCTTCTCTGAACTCTGCAGGGAAGAAGAGCTCAGAGCGGCCCCATTCCCACTCCAGCAAAGCACGTCGTGCCTGGCCAGCAGGGAAGGGACGGACACGTGCGCGCTGTGCCCTCTGAACACGTCGCAGCCCTGAGTGAGCTTGAGCAATGCGGGCTGACTGTTGCCAGACTCCTTGGACGAGTGGCTTGGCTGCTCGGGCAGGTTTTGTCACCTCTGCAGAGCTGGCTGGGTGACCTGCTGGATCCCTGCACTCTCAGCAGCTGGCTTTGCTGCAGGACATCTCTACTTATCCCCTTTTCCACTCGGATCTCCACTCTCTGGGGGTGTTCCTCCCACCAGAATCCCTGACTTTGACCCAGGCTGCATCTCGCACCATGAAGGAAAAATATCTTTTCCCTGCCAGGCTCTGGATCCTGCTGGTCTTTCCCCAAAGAGGGGATTTGATGTGTGGGGCCTCGTCTCTCATGTCTGTGGTGAAAAACTAGCTGGAAAAACGATTCCCCATTTCTAAAGCCATCTCTGAGAGAATCTGAACTCAGCACTTACCTTCAATCTGCTCTGCTGTGAATTCAATCTGTAGAGAGAAGAGAGCAGAGCTGGGCATGAGAGGTGTGCTACTGCTGGGGGGAGCAAAGGGACTCTTCCCCTCTGGAACTCTCCCTCCTTGGGCTCGGGGCAGGCACCGTATCCATGCCATGTCCCATACCTATGCCATGTCTGGCTGTGCTGTGTCCCCGACTGCTGCTGTGGAGCCCTTGCTGTGGAGCTGAGATCCCTGTGGAGAGCACAGCTGGCAGCAGCGGGATGGGCAGGCAGGAGGGATGCTCAGACCACAGTCAGGACTATTTTGGGTGGAAAGGATGTTATTTTAAGGCCTGATCCCAAGTTCAAGTGATTAAACAGTCTCCATGCTGAGCCTGCTCTTAATAACTCTCCTGCCACAGCTCTGGCTTAAAAATGTGCGTATCCCGAGGAATCACGGAAAAAGCGAGCTCCTGTTGTGGAGCCATTGGATAAAGGATGGTCTTACGTGGAGGAGGCAACAAAGGCAACAAAATACTTCAGGATGGAGACAGTGGGTGGCAGAGAAGCCTTTTATTGCTGCTGGCCCCGACACGGGCTCTCAGCAGGAGCTGGGGGGTTCGACTCTGCAGCCGGAGCTCCGCGAGCAGCATCCTGGTTCCCTCCAGTGAGTGCTGGGCAGGGCTGGGTGGGGAAGACTGAGACATCCCCCCAGCGAGGACAGCATCACTCCCAGCCTGCTGCATCCACACAATCAGATAATTTTCCCCTCCCAAGGCTGGCTTCCAGCCTGGCTAATGCCATTTGCACAGCGCTTTGCATCGCCTGTGTCTGGCAGATGACAGGCACGGAGAAACACGGTGACATCTTCATTCCTCACTCACCTTCACGCTCTTGGGATCGAAAGCAGGCTCCGATCCTGGAGCTGCTTTGGCTGCTTCCTTCTTCGGGTCGGGTTTCTTGAGCGGCATCGTGCCGGGATTTGCGGAGGTGCGGGATGAGTCCTGCCGCCCAGCGAGGGAAGCGAATGAGGGATGAAAGGCAAAGGCTGCTCCTTCCCTTATATACAGAGCCCAGTGCTCACCCTGGAGGGCAGGCCAGCTGCTGAAGCAACTGCTACTTACTATAAAAGGAAGAAAACTCAAACGAGAGGGGCCCCAATTTGACAATTGCCCATTGTCATCAGCTCCTGGCTCCACGGAGCCACCAGCTGCCCCCCCCAGCTGCAAAAGGGGGGACGTGTCCCCCTCCAGCACCTGCACCGGGTGGGCTGCATGGGGGCTGCTTGCTAAACGATCACTGAAACCTAAACGCAAATGGCCACGGGGGCCCGGCAAGAAAATAGCAACAGGATGGCTGATAAACCTGCCCTGATACCCACAGGGAAATGTGCCTGGTTGCAGGCAGCCCGGCAAGGGCCAGCACTGCAGAGCCCTTTTAAGACCAGGATTTATGAAGAGCTGCTTCAAAGGAGCTCAGAACTCTCTGAACACTCCCTTGGCCTCATGCTCAGGGTCTGCTTTGCCCCAGTCTCTCCCCAGGGCTGAGCTTGTGCCCTGGAAAAGACCAGTGTAGGTGCTCACCTCCCTCAGGATGGCTAATGAGGAAACACAAATGATGGCCAAAGGCACAACTGAATCCATCAGCGCAGATCTTTCCCAGCCTAGCACCACCCATCCCAAGCACCTACAAAACGTGCAGGGCCGATGGGGTCTCCTTTTGGCTCCTCTCCAGGTGCTGGGCAGGCTCTGGTGGGAGATGCCCCTGCTCTCACCCTCCTTCCAACTGTTTGAAGACCCACAAAAGGCACAGAACTCACTGAAGTTCAGCATCCCAGAAAATGGGGCTTGAGGGTTATACTGAGACATTCTAAACCAGTAACTTAAACGATGTGTGGGGCACCAGGGCACAGGAGGAGTTACGGGGGTCATTCAGGAGGAGGGAGCAGCCACAAACTGCTGGGAATTTGCTATATGCCATCATCTCCTGATTGCTAGCGGGGACTGGGGAGCTGAGGGGGCTGGATGGCTGTCATTTGCAATCACTGTTTTCCAGAGCTCTCTAGAATACTAGTCATTTGGCAAAAAAACCCAACATGTTTTGCTAAGTGTGAACTCGGAGCCTGGGTCAGGTTTCGCCTGGGAAATCAAGGGAATCAAATTGCCCCTGAGCTGCCTCCCCCTCAGCATCCATCTGACACCAAAATAACCTCACCTTAACTCCATCCTCACTCCCCAGAAGCTTCTGGGTCAGAAATCAGACCCAGCAGAGCCTTCAGAAAACATTCATGGTGCAGTTGGACTGTTTATCCCTCGGTTGCCCTCCGTGCCCATGCAGCATCCCGAGGAGCTGCTGACAGAGCTCGTGTCACACCCACGCCACGGCCCGGGCGGTGCAGACAGGCAGCTGCCCCCGATGTCCCCAAACCCTCCTTGATTTTCAGCTGATGGCCACTGCAGGGCTTGTGTTGCTGTCTGATTCTATCAGCAGGAGCAGCAGCCCCTCCTGAGCCCTGTCCTTGGGATTTGTGGTGCTCCCTCGGCCTTCCCTCGCTGCAGGAGCCCAGCAGGACTCTGACCCTCATCATGCAGTCATGGGGGCTCATGGCTGGGGCCAGAATGAGCTGCCTTGCCAGGAAAACCCCAAGGGAGGCTCCAGGGGCTCTGCTGCTCTGTGCAGGATTGGGGCACTCATGGAGGCAGCAAGAGCTGTGTCTGGCCATGGATTACATGGGCCAAGGGAGGGGCCCAGGCTGGGAGCTGCTGTTCCAGGGATTTGGCACTGCGCTGTTGAATTCCATCCTCATCCCACTAATGACAACCTGCTTGGGGAAAGAGGGCTCCCCTCTTTGTGCCCCAGGGGGACACAAGGTGTTGGAACTGGCTGGGTGGTGGGAGCAAGCTGGGCATCGGCATGATCCTGAAAGGCAGGGGGCAGCCCTGGGGCCGCCACAGGGGGATGCAGGGGGATGGTGACAGCTGCAGTGGGACCAGCTCTGACCTGATGCCCAACGACAGCGTGGGACCCCGTGCGGGTGGCTGCTCCCTCCACCCCCCTGCCCCAGGATGGAGCCTCCAGCCCCTCTCCACAGGAGACCGAATGCAGACATGCCCTGAGGTCACTGTGGGTGCCTGGGGGAGCAGGACAGATCCCAGCACATGTCCCCAAAACACATCCCAGCCCCCGGAGAAGGAAAAGGGTTAAACTGGTGTCTGCTTGAAAGACATCCTAACGCAGGAGCATCAGCTCGAGGTGCTGCTCACGTGCTTGCACCCTCTGCCTCCCTGCTTCTAGCCACCTCGCTGGGACTTTCCCCACCTTCCTCCGGCTCCTTGGGACCAGTCTGGGGCTGGAGGGGACTTGGGGGCAGTGGGGGAATGCTGTGACAGCTGAAAAATGAGCCACCAGGCAGTGAGAGAAGTTTCTGAAAAGAGAAGAGGAATCTGCCTTGAATGAAGAGGATTTTAGCACCTTGGGCTAAGCCAATAAACCTCTGCCATCGCCATCCGAACGGGAATTGTTTGCACACGCTCCCAGAGCTGCTTAAAGCAGGCAAGACACAAAGAGAGAATAGGATCAAGCATGATGGGGGGAGAAACCGCCCTGCCTGGAGAGCCTGTGAGCAGATCCCTATAGCCGTGCCGGGGCAGTGCCCGCAGGGACAGGGGGTTCACCCAGCCCTGATCTCCCAGGGACGGGCTGTGCCCCCACTGCCGCCTCACCTCAGCGGGGCTGGCAGCCAGGACGGTGCTCCCAGAAGATGCTCTGTCCTGCTGAACGCACCAGCCCTCTCCACCGCTGGCAGCAATTCTGGTCCCTGAAGTCCCCATCCGAGTGACACGGTGGCACCATGGAGGCATCTGGTCCCGTGGGAGGTATCATGGTGACTCTCTTCTGCTGCTGCCTCCTCAGCTCGGCGTGGGCTCTGGTAAGTCTGCGTGGCCCCGGGGCTCCTCCGGTCCCTCTCCTGGCTTTAAATGTTGTGCCACCCGCCCGGTCGGGGCTGGGCGTGCTCCCGACTCACGGTCCCGCTCTGCAGAGCTGCTGGGCAGGAGGGAGAGCATCTCCACTCTCTCCACTCCTGCTAAAAGCTTCCCAGCAGCCATGGAGGCACTGCAGCGTGATGGCTTTTCCATTTCTTGGACACACTGAGGGCAGGGCTCACTGCCTCGGAAGAGTCGGGGGAACGGAGCGGGCGGTTTACGAGCAGTGCAGGAGGGGCTGGAGGCATGTGGGGAGAGCAGAGCTGGGCACAGCCAGTGAGACTCCCACAGCCAGGCCCCCACCCTGCTGATGAACCCCCAGCATCCCACGCCTGCCCCACATCCCTCACCAGCCCCCCATCCAGCCACCCAGATGCTGGTTTGGGGAAGAGCATGGACGGGAGTCCTGGATCTCTCTGGAGCCAGGTTTGGCTGCGCTCACTGCAGTCAGTCTGGGGAGAGTGACCCCTCTACATCCCAGCTCCTTTTCACTTCCAAAGCTGTGTCCTCATCCTGGCTCTAGACTCCTTCAAGCATCTTAGCCCAAAACACCCCAAAAGACATTTGCACATGTGGTGTGATGGGGAGGCTGAAGGTGCCATGGGTTGCACTGTCTACTCCGGGAACTGGACACTGGCTGGTTCGCTGAGCCCTGGTCAGGCATTTTACCCAGAGGTTGCCAGACCTGGCCTGGAGAGCTCAGTGTGGGCAACAGGGACACCCAGCACTGCTCGTGGGGTGGGTGACAGAGAGCTGGGGCAGGAGCCCGACAGGCCACTGATTTCTGCACAGAAACATGAGCAGAAATGACCATGGAGAGGGTGGGAGGGGGCTTGGGGTCAGCATCAGCCTTGGAAGAGGGAAAAATGAGAGCAGGTAGGCAGGAAGAGCTTTTTTCCTTCCCTGTGTTGTTGAATCTACCCAAAGCCACCTAAACCTGACTCTCCTGGAGAGGGTTGGGAGAGCATGGCCATGCTGTGACTTGAGCCGAGGGGTTGTCACTTGGGTTTTGTCTGGGCAGGTTGATCCCGATGATGTTCTCACGAAAGAAGAGCAGATCTATCTCCTGGTGGAGGCCAAGGAAAAGTGTCAGAGAGACATAAAGGCCCAGCTGGAGAAGATCAAAGGTATTGTCCCTCCCCTGTGCTTGGGCCAGCCAGCCCTGGTGGAGCTCGTTACACTGTGGGGAATACTGTCCCCTCTGACGGGAGCGGGATGGGGCTGAGGACACCCAGCTCCTGGGGGTTTGTGGAGCTCATGGCACCCTGTGTGCTCTGGGTGCAACCATCACCCTGAGGAGCCAGCACTGGCTCCAGCAGTTTCCAGACAGCTCCATGTACACCACAAACGAGAGCTGTGGAGGGGCCTTGCCCCATCTGGAAGAGGTGGGATGTGTCCCTATCCCTGGCCCCCTGCAGCTTCTCCCTCTCTGCAGCCCAGGGGAATCTGTGGCAGCGTTTTCCTCCCCCTGGTCCAGCATACACCTGGGGAAGCCAGAGGTTATGCTGAGGCCCTGACTGGAGATGTGAGATGTGTCTTTGCTCTTTGGCCAGACCCCAGCTGCCCTCCAGAGTGGGATGGGATCATCTGCTGGCCAAGGGGCTCCCCCAGCCAGGAGGTGTCAGTGCCTTGCCCCGACTACATCTATGACTTCAACCACAAAGGCAAGTCTTGTACCTGGGCAGAGAGCGACCTCTCCCTGGTGACAATCCATGCAGCAGGGACATGTCTGGGCTTCCCGCGGGTCCTTCTGCTGCCACAGTGCCCGTTGCTGTTCCCAGGTCATGCCTACAGGTACTGCAGTGCCTACGGGACCTGGGCCATGGCTCTCAGCATCAACAAGACCTGGGCCAACTACACGGAGTGTGCCCTGCTCTTCTCCTCCGAGAGCCGGAGCCGCGAGAAGGTGATCGTGTGTGTCAGAGGTGCTGGGAAAGGGGTGTGGATGGGGGCCAGGGAAGGATGAAGCAAAGGCCAGAGAAGTGCTGGGGGTGGGGTGCTCTTCCCTCTCTGCTCCTCAAACCAGCCCTGCTCCCCCTGTGCTCCGGCAGGGAGGTGGAGCTCAGTCCTTCTCTTCCAGGAGGTGTTTGACCGCCTGCACCTGATGTACACCGTGGGCTACTCCATCTCACTGGCCTCCCTCATCGTCGCTGTCTGCATCCTCTCCTACTTCAAGTAAGGGGAGGCCAAAGCCCCTCCTGTGTGGGAGAACCCTCCTCATCCCATCGCCCACACATACGAGCCCTGAGGGGGGGCAGCCCCCAAAGGAATAGGAACAACCCCAGACCCAACACAAACATCCACCAATTTCCCAAAGCCCCAAACACCCCAGTGTGACCAGCTCCTGGTCTGCTCCACCTCGCTCTTGGACAGTGTGGACACGCCACTTGCTCCTAGGTCTGCTTTCTGTGTCCATGGGAAGGCTGACACCCCAGAGCTCCCTCTGGGACCCCCCCATTCCCTCAGCCCAGGTGTGATGAGTTGGCTGGGCAGCGGGGCTGGGTTCGTGTGACATCCCTTCTCCGCAGGCGCCTGCACTGCACACGGAACTACATCCACGTCCACCTCTTCACCTCCTTCATCTGCCGGGCCCTCAGCATCTTCGTGAAGGACATGGTGCTCTACTCAGGCACGGTGCCCAGCGACACCGACAGGATGCGGGAGGAGGATTTCAGGGGTCCCTTGCCAGGACAACGGGGCCACTTGGCAAGTGGTGGATGGGGGAAAAGGGGAATTTAGGAGCCCTGATGCAATGGGATGTGCTCAGGATCCTCCCAGTCCAGGGCTGTGCTGCTCAGGGGAAGGGGATGAAGGTCCACCTTTGGCTCTACCCAGCTCCTCCCTGTCCTGGTGCCACACTAGAGACGAGAGCGACAGAGTACCTTGGCCTGTGTACAGGCAATACCTGTCCTGTGGGAAAGAAGATGCTGGAATATCCCAGGGAAGATGTAGGTCTCTGCAAGAGGAACACGGGGCACAGCTGGGTTTTGGTGACCAGAAAGCAAAAAGTTTTGCTTTTGGGGACCAGCCTGACATGGGCATCTCCCTGTGCCCACAGGTTGGCTGCAAGGTGGTGGTGACTCTCTTCCTCTATTTTCTGGCCACCAACCACTACTGGATCCTGGTGGAAGGTCTCTACCTGCACAGCCTGATCTTCATGGCCTTCCTCTCCAACAAGAACTACTTGTGGGTCCTCATCATCATCGGCTGGGGTGAGCACAGACCCGGCCGTGGGCCCGGAGAGCAGCCTGGAGCTGTGGCATCGGCCACGGCTGAGCAGCACCGAGTGCCCAGGGAAGGGCAGTGGGATGCAGGAACTGATTTGATCTGCAAAGGTGATGCTTCAACCCTGCTCCTCACTCTGGCTCTGCCCTTCCAGGTCTCCCTGCTGTGTTTGTGTCTGTCTGGGCCAGCGTCAGAGCCTCGCTGGCGGATACGCAGTGCGTACACCCACCTTTGGGAGGGGAAGAGTGGTTGCAAATGCCAGCAAAGTATCTGTGGGCACCAGAGCTTTTTGGAAATGAAAATTTTCCAAAAAGAACAAGAGGAGGAAACACACATTCAAGGCTTGTTCATAGAATTGTCAGTAATGCAGAGCGATAATGGTTTTGTTCTGCATTTGGGAGGATGGTGGATGCAGGTTTGCAGCATAAATTGATCAATAAACAGCACAGAGATGGATGCTAAAGGGCACATTCTGGAGTGAGGCATTTTAAAAGGAGAAAGGCCACCACTTGAACAGCAGGAGTTTGGGATGAGGTGGCCAAGGAGCCCTCAGGAACATTAATGCTTATTTAAACCTGCTTTGCCCCACCATGACAGTTACAAATGCTTGTAGCTAGGGCTCAAGATTTACACAAAGCCCACCAAAGGGGTGAAGGGTAGGAGATGGTGGCTGGGGGTACAGGGAGCCATCAGCTGGCAATTTACCTTCCCAGTGACATCAGGTTTCTCCAAGGAGTTTCTTTACTGGTCTTCTCAGGTGCTGGGACCTCAGTGCGGGGAACATGAAGTGGATTTATCAGGTCCCCATCCTGGCTGCTGTTGTGGTAAGAATCCTGTGGATAAGCCTCCCAATTCCTTTTGGGGAAAGAGGATTGATAGAGACCAGAGCTGTTTGCTTGTGGTCACTGGAGTTTTGTCCTGGCCACTTGGGCACCCAGGGAGGGCCCAGAGGGATCCAGGGGCTCTGGTCCCTCCTGCTCTGACCACAGCATCGCTGCCATGTCCCTGCCTGCACCAGAGTTGCCTGTCTGTGTCCCTGATGGCTCCTCAGGCAGACCCCAGGTCACTGTGAGCACCATCACCACAGTGGGTGTCTGTTGGCAGGTGAACTTTTTCCTCTTCCTCAACATCGTCCGGGTGTTGGCCTCCAAGCTCTGGGAGACCACCACGGGCAAGCTGGACCCCCGGCAGCAGTACAGGCAAGTGCTGGCAGCCCCACACCCTCATGTCCTGCCTGTTCAGCCAGGATGGCTCCCAGAGGTTGTGAATAAGGAGCAGAGGTGTGGGTAGGGCTGAAGGAGTGAGGAAGGGTGGCAGGACACTGGCAGCCAGTGCTTCTGGCAGCTCCGCTGGATTGAAGCCTGGCTCTGGAGTTCCGAGCTCTTCCTGCTCCCACCTCCAGCCTGGACACTGCAGGGGCCGGGGGCTGCCCAGCGGGTCCTGGGTAACAGCTCCAGGATTTCTCCTTTCAGGAAGCTGCTCAAGTCCACGCTGGTGCTGATGCCGCTTTTCGGAGTCCACTACGTGGTGTTCATGGCCATGCCCTACACCGAGGTCTCCGGGCTCCTGTGGCAGATTCAGATGCACTACGAGATGCTCTTTAACTCCTCCCAGGTGTGTTGACACGGGACTGCTCTGAGCATTGAGGGATGTTCATCCAGGGAGGCTCCGGGACCTCAAACTCCACCTCTTTTGGTCTCTTGGCAGGGTTTCTTTGTGGCTTTTATCTACTGCTTTTGCAATGGGGAGGTAAGTGGGAAGAGCGAGGGGCTGAGCTCCCTGTTCCAGTCCCTTCAGGGTCAGGGAAGGCAAACCTGCAGCCCCAGGCTGTGATAACCAGAGCAAAAAGCTTGGATTCATCCCTCTCAGTAGGATATGGAGGGAAAAAAAGAAAGGGAAAGGAAAAAGGGAGGTAAGGGAAAAGGGCAGGGGAAAGGGAAGGGAAAGCAGGAAGGGGAGGGAAGGTTGTTTTGCTGTCTCTGGGAACAGCAGCCCCTCTGCTCACTCAGGTGCAGGCCGAGATCAAGAAGGCCCATTTCCGGAGGCTCCTGGCGCTGGACTTGGGGCAGCAGGCGCGCCCCGGGAGCTGCTGCTGCGCCGGGCCGGGGTCCCAGGCCCCCCAAAGCTGCAGCACGAGCCTGGCGGGGCGGGGAGCGGGGGGCACCCGGGGGCTGCTGCTCCCGGCCCGGCCCCGCCCGCCCGGATACATCCCCAGCTCCGGCGCCTCGGACCAGCTCCTGCCCTGCCCCGCCCAGGAAATGAGCCAGAAACCCCGGGGGGAAAACACGATGGATCTGACAGACCCGACTCAGTGTCACCCCAAGCCCGACAAGGAGCTGGAAACGGTGCTGTGAAAAGGAGGGTGCATCTCCCACCTCGGCATCCAGATGTGCCCGGAAAGATGCTGATCCTCACGCTTCGGGCTCTGCTGACACTTGCATGGAGGGCCAGGGTTGGTACAGCAGCTGGAACAGCCCAGCTCCCTTTCCGTCAGAGCCAGTGTACAAAAGGATCAGGTGCTCTCGCTCCTCCTTTCCCCTGGCCCAAAAACAAGCCATAAAACCTCATTCTCCTCCACGTGCAAGTGACTGATATGATGTCTGTGCATGCAAAGCCTTGAGTCTTCACCAGGAAACACCTCCGTGCTCACTCCTACCCCACAAGTGGGAGGTGACTTCTCCAGGGCATTAAAGCCCATCCCCTCGGACTCCCCTACCCAGAACCAGCTCCGGCCTTGTCCGGCCTGGGGGAGCACTGAGTGCCCGTGGAGCTGCTCTGCAGCTCACCCTGCCCTCCCTTGCATCCTCTGCAGCTCACGGGTGGCATGAACAGCAACACACAACCACAAATCAGAGCAGGAGGCACTGGGACAGGGTGGGCTGAGGGAGGCAGGACAAACTTTGTGGCCTGGAAGGGTGCAGGGAATACCTGGACCCCTAACACTTCATCCATTAACACACAGGCCCCTGCATGCAACAGTCGTGGCCGTGTCATCTCATTGCAGGCTAAGAAGTGAATAGTCTGTCTGGCTTGTGTCCATCCTTGTATTCTATCACGGAGCCAGCGGCCAGTGGCTGGAGAGCAGCAGTGGGGGGAAAGGCTGGAACCCCGGCCCCGTTCCCAGCCAGGTCTGCTCTCCCTGCCAGCGACAGGCAGCCCCAGCATCCCCCTGCCCACTGCTCTGCACTGGCTGGGAAAGCTCCTCGCCTGAGGGAAAAGGCATTCCCAAGGAGCTGGTGTAGATGGCAAATGAATTAAACAGCATGTTGGTGGTAGCATGGAGCATCTTTTTCCTACACAGTTCCTCAAGGCAGCAATTTCATGCTAAAGACAGTGTCAGGGAACAGGTAAATAATTCTGTGAAACACTAAGGTGGAAAGGGAGTCACAGGGAACTGGAGGGACAAACAACCAGGAGCCATGTCAGAGGAGGGAAGGGCTCCAGGATTCACATTTTTTTAATCATCTCCTGGAAGGAATTTGTCTCTTTGGAAGACACCAGCACAGCTGCCACTACAGGGACAGATCCCCTCTCAGGGCAGCTGGAATGCTGCTCACACTGCTCCCTTGTTCCATGGGGATGGAACCAACCCTCCCATGGACCTCGCACAGCCCTGCAAGCTGACATTTGTGGCTCCCTGTCACTTATCAGTATTTACTCACTCTCTGCCCAAGAGGCTCCCGGTAGCTGGGAGAGGGGTGAGGAATTTCAATAATTCTACAAAGAGCAGAGGGAAGTGTTAAAAAGGGGAGAACCCCCAGCATATGCCTCACATGGGGCTGGTTCCCAGTGGCAGCGAGCTGGGATCCGGGAAGGGAGGGAGCAGATGGCAGCTCAGACTGTGGGGATATTTTTACAATTTGTTTTGAAACTCCAATCTTTAATTGCAGACTGATGAACCTTCAGGGTGAGAAGGGGAACACAACAGCTTGTGAAGCCCTGCCAGTCTGCCCTGAACCACCCCTGTCTTCACACCAAACGTGCAGAGCTCAAGCCAGGGCAATGATTCCTGCCCAGACTGTGGGGAGCGAATTCTGGAAACTCTTTTTAAAAACTCCAACAGATTAGAGCTGATTTCTGAGGGGGCCCAAATAATCACTTGGTGTCTTAACTGAAGCCAGTTCAGGTGTCAGTCAGATCTCGGGACTGTTGCTGAGTTCTCTTTCCAGGTCTGCCCATGACCCCACAAAAAGCTGGGATGAGTCCTATGCCCTGGGCTCTATCCTTTCCTCTTATAAAGCAGAGGAAAATCTATTTCCCAGGAGGCCTTGAAGCTAAAGCAGGGTTCGTGAAACATTTTGGGGTGAAAGATACTAAGAAAAACCACAGGAAGTCTTTTATCAACTACAATCCACAACCTCTGGTGAGAGAGACACAGTCAAATCTCCAGTCAGTCAGTTCTCCATCTGCACACCAGGGCAGCCAAAGGAAGTGGAGAATAAAAAGCACACACTGAATATATTTGTACCAGTAATAAAACATTTACTAGAGCAAGCAGAAAGTAAATGCACAGCTGATAAAGAAAACATCACAATGTCACAAAACCCTGACAGCTTCTGGTACTTCTTCCAGTGGAAACAAGCCAGCGGTGGGTGCTGACATGTTCCAACTGAAAAGTTCTTCTCTACCTTGTGGCAAGAAAAAAAAAAAGTTAAAAAATGGGTAATACACATGACGAGTTAAAAATGGGCAAGCAAGATTTTATAGATTTACTACATGTGTCCAATACAGGGCCAGATTGGAGCTGTTTTTCATTAATTTTTTCTGGGTTCTCCCTAAAGGCTTCTGAGTAACAGATCCCTGAATTTCTGAGTGAAGCCTCTTCCTTTAACCACACTTGCTGGGGGCTCCAACCTCTGATTGTTGTGGTGATTGTTTTCCCTTTTTTGTTTTTAATTTGAAGAAAGCACTCAACCCTCTCAGAACAGAGGGTGCATAGGCACAGCAGAGAGACAGGTTTGCTATGCAGGCTTCCACCAGAATGAGGGATATTAGGAAATAGGAGGTTCTTCAAAAGAAAAGAAATATCTGGGCAATGGGGTTGGAATTAAAAGTACTGACCACAAACAAGCCAGGGAGTCCAACCTACACTACAAGTGAATTTGTGATTTGCTGAGCTGGAGAAGGATCCCTTGAACAGCTCCACACACACCAAAAAAAAAAAAAAAAAAAAAAAAAAAAAAAAAATAAGAAAAAAAATCAACTTGCTCTGCCCCACCTTCAGCAAAGCAAATTGATGCATTCTTAGGTGATGGGGACAGAGGTAAGGGCAACGTGGAGGCCAAATTATTTAGGGAGAATATGTGAAAAGGAGAGGGGGGAAGAACTCACCATACTGACCAAACTGCTGCAAGATTAATGTCTAACAGGCAGGTCCTGAGCATCTCTAGGTGGACTGGACTGGTTTGTAAATGTGAACGCTGGTTAAGAAAAGACTAATTTATACTTCTATGGACAACAGTTTCTTAACGTTCCAAGGATGTGGAACAGCTTCTTTTTGTCAAGAAGATCTGTTTAAATCCAGCAGAGTCACTCGAGCACTGAATATTTCAAACCCAGAACCCAGGGAACTTTATCAAAATGATTTCTTTCACTAGATGTTGTGTGCATTTCATTCAGGTGAATCTGTCCGCAGATGAACTTGCATGGGGGTTCTCATGGTTTCCTTCTCCTGCCCCAGCTGCTCAACAACCAGTTACCAGAAACCCCAAGAAATCCTCTGGAAAAAGACAACACTACCTGCAGAGATTCCAGGCTGTGAACCCCCAGCTTTTAACTGTCCCACCGGCTCTTCTTCCGTTTTGGGGGCTCTGGGACAGCAAAACCATCTGTCTTGTCCCGGCTGTTGGCATCCTTCCTGTTCTCTCCATTCCTGCTCTCGCTGTTCCTCCCTTCAGTGCTGTTCCTGCTGTCGCCGTTGTTGCGGTTCCCGCCGCCCGGGAAGTCGGTGAAGTGCCGGCCCTCGCTGTGGCGATGGACGTCCCCGTGGCGGCCGTCACCGTGCCGGGAGGGGTCACTGTGGCGGCCGCCACCTTCACCGTGGCGTTGGACGTCGTTGTAGCGCTGGACGTCGTTGTAGCGGCCGCCACCCTCTGCGCGGCCACCGCCCTCCCCACGCCGCGGGGCCTCGCCGTGGCGACTGGGCCGGTTGTCGTTGTACCGTTCTCTGACAACGCCACCAACGCCGCCGCCGCCTTCTCGACTGTTGGTGCTGGTGTTTGTGTTGTTGAAGCCCTGTGCTCCGGCACTCGGGAAGGTGGGAACGCTGCTCAGATTGCCGGTGCTGGTGAAGCCCGGGACACCCTTTGCTGCCACCATGGCCGCGATGGGGCTCTCGGGGTTGGCAGCGTTTTGCTGCGCTGAACTCGTCGGGACGGAGTTCAGGCTCCCAGCGCTGGTCCAGCCGCTGGCACCAGCAGCAGAGCTCCCAGTCTTTTGGTTATTTAAACTTGCAGCAACAAAGTGACTCTTGTACTGGGACTGCAGGAAAGGGAGAGACAAAAGAGAGCAGGTTTGGCTCTGTGCTGCCCCACAGAACACGGAGTCACGGTGCGTTCACAAGCCCACCTTGGATTTTGGGAAACAGAGTTCCTAGAAAAAGTCAGTCTTGGAGTGATTACATTCTTGCTGTGCTTATGGACACCCAGTAACGGGCACCTCCTCCCAGACCACAGGGACAAGGGAATTCTTACATTGAGGGGTTAATTTTTACACTGAAGAGACAAAGCTTCTGTTTCCCCTTTCGCTTGCAATTACATTATTGCTGCTAAGCAACCTCAACAGAATCAAGCCCAGGTGCAGAATCCAGAAAGGAAAAAGAACAAAGAGGCAGCAGAAAACAAAGAAAGTTTGGCAAATTTGTGCAAACGTGTTCGGTCCAGCCTGCACCTAATTCCACCACTCAGGACTGCAATGCTGAGTGTGCTCCAAGTGACACAGCCACAACCACCACACTCAACTTCCCTGAAATAACAGGGCTGCTGCATTTTCAGGGCAGAGAAGAATCCAAGCATGGAACCAACCTGGAAAGCTGCTTTCATTGCTGTCAGCCTGTCCCCCATGGCCCCCGTGGATGGCTTGTAGGCCTCGTAGTTGCTCATCACACTGTTGTTGTTTCCACGGTCCTGCGCAAAACCACAAAGGGCAACTGCAGAGGTTTATCCCACACAGGCACGCTCAATTCAACCACTCCCCAAATCTATCCTGTCCCTGCACTCAAGGAAATACATCCACTAAGGATGACAGACTTCTGGAGAGCCCTGAGCAGTGGAACAGTTTGCTCCATTTTTTTTCTGCCAAGAATCAGCCTGGAAATGGCTTTTGAAGTAATTTATTAGTATTTATTTTACAGTGACAGTCTATGAGGAATCTCCAAACCTTCTGGATCACGCTGGCTCTAAAAAAAAGCAGCTCTTGACAAGAGAACAGCACAGGAGACTTTCATTTGACATATCTGATCCTAACTCTGAAAGATGCTGAGCTATGAGAACTTTTAAAGCAGACACTGTAATCCAGTACCAAGATTTTTTAAATTAAAGAATCATCTTTAATCACTAAGTGAAAAAGTTCCAAGAATCTGTGAACAACCTCCTCAGCATCTCTACTTACGGTATTTTCTGAGCCCAGCCCGGGGCGTTCGCGGTATCCCAAGCCTCCACCACCAATATTCAGCTTCTTGCCTTTCCCTCCTTTAAAACGGGACTTCCGGAACCACGGATTCTGTAACAAAAGGATAAATGTTTCTCAACACAGGGAATAAAAAGCTTCATAAATGCATGTAATGAGAATGAGAAAAAAAGGACACTGAGCATTTCGAAAGACAAACATTTTTCCATTCAACCACACAGCTGCTGTAGACAGTTGTGCCATGTGGGTCTGATGCTTTGGGTTACAAATGCTTTCTATGAAAACTAATTTTATGCCTTCAACTCTCATCCATGTTAAGGTTTTGGGGGTTTGAATTCTAACAAACCCAGGAATAAACACAATTTGCAATGCCATCACTTAGGAGTTCTGCTCTTGCTCATACTTTGGTCACTGATTTAGCCCAGTGCTTGGCTAAGGAGAAATGAGGGTCTGTCACCAAAACTTTCTGTACCAAGCAGTGGCCAGGGAATGTCAGCCCAACCAGACCTCCTGTTTCCAGGTGTTTAAGTATTAGCTGGCTGCACCTCTTTTTATGCCCTACAGTCTCTCCAAATGTAAATAAGTCAGCTGACTTCTACATGCTCCTCTCAAGGCAGCCAGGGAAGCTCTGCCTCACTAATTCTGTTCCTTCTGAAAATGCTGCCTCTCTATGTCAGAGAAAGTATTGTTCTATGTCAGAGAAAGCTGTTCAAGCTGCTTGCTAATGTAGCCACAGGCCTGCTAATCCATCTCTGAATTTGGGAGTTGGGCTCTCTTGCAGCTACACAGGCAGCAAAAGACAAGAAATTAAAGAGTTGATGAGTTCAGTGGCACAAGCACAATTGCTGCAGCTACCTGTCATACCTATATATAGCAAACCTGCCAGAGAGCACTGCCAAGCAGGTGGAATGATCAAGCAACAACCCTTTCACAGAGGGAATGTCCCTGTAATTGTTTTCTAGTTTAGCTTTCAACTAAGCTGCATCTCCCAGGTGCCTGCTATAAATCTGACTGCAATGAGACACTGGAATGCTCTGCTGGCATCAGCAGATTACAGCTCCTAATTTCCTAGGCAGTGCCTGGCCCCAAAATAGATCACATACTGTGCCGGTTTGGCCAAAGGCACAGAAAGGCACAAATTGATTTCTGGACATAGAGCGGTGATAGGGGATACACATCATAAAGTCACCCCAAGACACATACTGTGTTCCAAAATCTTCATGGATTCTTTCAAAGGCCATTAAAAACACTAGGAAACCTACTTTAAACCACAACAGGTCCCCAAAAGGTCACCGCTAACACATGATGGAGCCTGTGACATGAGCTGGCTGATTTTGTGCTGAATCTGGAGTGAAACTTCCTCATCTCAAGTAGTTTTGCTGGTTCATACCTGCATTGCCAGATCCAGCAGCTCTTTGGAGACGTGTTGGTTGGCACCCTCCAGGTTTCTGACGAGGTCACCAGCGAAGTTGCTGTCCTTGGGGGTCAGCAGAGTGTAAGCGACGCCCTTCTCCCCTGCGCGGCCGGTGCGGCCGATCCGGTGGGTGTGGGTGTCTATGTCCCGAGCCACGTCATAGTTGATGACAGTCTTGATGGAAGGGATATCCAACCCTCGAGCTGGAAGAAAGAGCAGTGTGGTGGGAAGTGTCGTTATCCCCAACTAACTCAAAGCAATCCCTCTGGTACCAGGGTACCACCCTACTCTGGTCCAGCAGGCAAAAGGAATGTCAGCTGATGAATGAACAGCAACCACTTCCTTAAGACACAGCTTTCCTTTCTGCATATTAAAAAATATGTCAGACTGTAATTTAGGCATCATTAAGAGACTAAAAATAACCTCCCTTCCCAATGCCATGTACTGCACAGGCACACAGTGTGACGACTCTTGGGGGTGTTTGTGCAGGGCCAGGAGCTGGGCTCCATGATCCCTGTGGGTCCCTTCCAGCTCAGGATATTCCATGGTTCTGAAAAGCACCTGGAACACAGTGTCCTAGAGGTGCAGAAGCCAACCTGGTTGCCTTCCACTGCAACATGTTTGCCTTTCTGTGATACCCACAGCTTGTCTGAGCTGCTTTCCAGAAGGTCACGTACCTGCCACGTCAGTAGCTACCAGTATGGGGATGCCCTTTTTCTTGAACTCCGAAATGACTTTATTTCTCTCACTCTGGTCCATGTCCCCATGAAGCAGCCCCAGGTTATGATCCTCCTGCTTGAGGTTATTGGCCAGTTCCTCTGCGTTGGCTTTCTTGGTGACAAAGAGGAGGACGCTCCCGGAGGACGTGAACTCCACGAGGCGCCGTGTCAGCCAGTTCCACTTGCTGGGCCCAGAGGGGAAGATCTCCACAATCTGAGTGACATCTTCATTTGCCTAAGGGGAGAAATGTCCTCAGTGAGGAAGGTGGGAGGAATAAACAGACTCCTAAATTAATACAGTGCAGCACAGCTCACAGCACTACCTGCAAGTTTCTTTGAAAGACAGGATTTTTACATATTTTAATATTACTTCAAGGATGATGCTCCCACTATACAGTAACAGTTTACATCAATGAATGGAGGCCCTGTGACTGAGCTGGGAAAGCTGCTGCTTTTCTTAAGCAAAATTAAGGAAAAATTTTCCCAGAAAGAAGAGCTTCATGCAGACATTTTTTTTGTTATAAGGGGACCTGATGTAAAAAATAAAAAATACAGAGAACTGGTTAAAAGAAGAATGTTCTGAAGGCATCTTGTGAAATTTCTCAAATGTTTCAATATATTATTAGCAAAGTTTCTTCCCAGCGAATTTACATCTGGCCACTTCATCAGCTTTCTACCAGATCCCAGCCTGCCAATAGTTCAGCTGTCACTGTCAAGCAAGTCCAGCATCAACATTCCCATGTAAAACATACAAAAGAGCTTTTAAGTCTCAAATCCTTCATTGCAGAAGTTGCAACGGCTTTGTTCATGCTTTTGAGACAAAACTAAAAGATACATCCATTGATTCAGCCTAATAACAAAAATAAACCACTCCATTAAAGTTTTACTCCTTGATGAAACCTCCCACCACTTCAGGAATATTTGTTGGCAGGAAGAAGGTCAGTAAGATAAAAATAAAAACGCACAAAACTTTCTATTTTTGCTAAGCACAAATTATTTAAAACTAAATATAAATGATGATTTTTGCAGTTTAACTTCAATTTCAGAGAACAGAAACACAACAATTCCTTGCTCTGAGTGTCTCACAAGTATCATGGAATCACCTCTCCAATGTCTCCTTGCACAACCCGAATTGGGTCGATCAGAATATCCCGGGCCAATTTCTCAATCTTCTTACGGAACGTGGCACTGAACAAGAGGGCTGGAAGAGAAACAGGGTTCAAACTCCTTGAAGTAGAAACTTTCTTTCAGAACTGTGAAAACACTGCACGGATGTTGTGAAGGAGGACTTGGATTCCTGAGTGTCAGTGAGCTGAAGCTGAGGTTTTATGGATTCTAATGGAAATTACCAACCACTGTTAGAATACCACAAAGTGGAAACACATTTCATGGCATCTGAAATGTTGATAATATGGGACCCTGCTGTGAACTTTCTCTCATGGCAGCTCAGAACACTGAATTTCAAGGCATATGAACATGAACTCAGCTAATCATCTTTGCTCTGAGTGCAGTCAGTGGAGGGATTACAGGGAGATAAGCTGAATGCCCACATCACAACTACGCCCTCCCAACAGCCCACGCTGAGAACAACACCAGTGGACTTTGGCACAAGTCTCCTGGTGTGGCTGTGTCCAGAACTGGAAATCCAAGCTCTGCTCCAGACTCACTGTTTACTCACTCTGTCTGTCAGGACGTACGTGGCTTGCGATTGATCTGACCTGATACTCTGCAAAGGAGAAGAAATGCTCTAATCAACCCTGTATGCTCATTATTTAGTAGAAGTAAGTCAAAATGAAGTTTCACTGCTTTATTTGACACATAATCACAGAATGAATGAATGCTTCTCACTCACTATTTAATTTTACAGACCCACAAAGCTGGGACTGGGCACCACTGCTTTCCAAAACAGTGACTTTGGTTCAATACGTACCAAACCCCATATCAAACATTCTGTCAGCTTCATCAAACACAAGGTAAGTGACTCTCTGAAGGTTCGTAGCTTTCTTTTTCACATGATCAATCAAACGACCCTAGTAAGAGAAAGCTCCAAGTTTTTAAAGCATATTTAAAAACATGTTAATATATACAACCACCTAGCTGCTTTTTATCCTGACTTACCAGAGACTTAGAACAGAAAACATCTCAGGGCTTCAGTCTAGAATTAGCGTCAATATTCACAACATAGGAACAGATTCTTGTAACCTTTTTCAAGTCCAACAGTGCAAACCCCTGTACTTGGTGCACACAGGTACTTACTGGAGTGCAGACCACGATCTCTGCCCCCTCCTGCAGGGCCTTGGCTTGCTCCCACATGCTCCCTCCTCCGTACACAGCCACGGAGCGCAGGTTATACGCCTTGCCAAAGCGCTTGCACTCGGAGTGGATCTGAGGGTGTGACACAAACACAGCACAGCTCACGTCAGACAGCTCTGAGACAACACACCGACCTTGCAAATTCAGCTCGGCTTTTGAAATGCCCTTTTCAGCTACTAACTTAATGAAATTATTCCAAACTCCTCAGGGATGAATACTTTGACACATGTGGGTAATTTCCAGTAACTTGAGAAACCTATTTAGGTATCCAACAATAATTTAACCTGCAGGCTCTATCCTTTTGCACATAACAATTTGTTGCAATGCATCCACAGCATTCTTATGCCTAAAAGTAATACAGGAGCACTGTGCAAAAATTTAAAATTTTAGATTTGTCATGATCTTTCAAGAAAACAAGGGTAGATAAGAGGTGTGAGCTGGAGCCAGGCTACTCATGCACAGAGTAGTTTTTTCAAATACTTTCCTGAGGTTCTCTGATAATTTTTGCCAAGAGTTTTGCCTTCTTCTCCAAGAAGACTGGCTGGCACACACAGGAATGCTCCACACCTACCTGCTGGCAGAGCTCCCTGGTCGGGCAGACGATCACTGCAATGGGACCATCCCCTGGTTCAAGCTCCTTCTGATCCATGATGTGGATCAGCATTGGCCAGATGAAGGCGGCTGTTTTCCCACTTCCAGTCTTAGCAATCCCAATCATGTCTCTGCCACTTAGGGCCACTGGAACACCCTGAAAAGAAGGAGATTCTAACCCCACATTATGCCCACCATAGTGTATCCTTGTGCTAGACAGTACAGGAACACTCAGGTAACGAGGAAAGCCCACCACAGAGGACTCGCAGCAACAATTTGCCAATGCTCACACGGTTTTATTGCCAAGTTCAGCTCTGAATTAGTTTATTTTAAGGGCTGGAAACCATTACTGTGTTGGAGTACTGGTGGCCCGTATGAAATCAATGTTTGGGCACGGTACAGCACCCCAAGGATATGTTTATATGTACACAAATGTATCTTGTCCAGCTCTAAGAATGCTAAAAACATTGCAGTAGAATCCCTTTAGTTTGCATGGCTCTTCAAGGAATAAAGCTGTCAATATACAGCTCTTTATTCAGCTACTGCTATGGTTATTTTTAATACAACCTCTAAAAAAAAACCACAAACCCTGAACTTCTCATACATTTCTTTAAGCAAGAGACATCACTTGAATGTTCTTCATTTGCCAAAAAATACAATGAAAAAGGAATATGGATATATTTACAGCAGTCATTTAACAAGGAAAAAAAAAGTGGGTAAACTTCTATTTAAAAAATATCAAAGGTATTTTTCTAGAAAAACCCATGGCTCTCTGCAAGCAACTAGAATTTGTCACATCCTCATGTGGATGAGGGAGCTTCGCATGCATTCTTTCAGTTCTCTTTAGAAGTTTGAGAATGAACAACACTCACCTGACACTGTATTGGAGTGGGTTGGGTATACTCAGATTTCCTAATCTGATGCATAAGTTGCTCATCAAACCCAAAATGAGCAAAACTACTGCCAGGCCTTGGAGGAGCAGCCCCGGAGACCTTGGAAAGACAAAAAGATCTTTGTTCATGAACAGTGAGAGAAAAACAAAGAGCAATCTGTTAAAAAAAAAAAAAAAAGCGTCAAAGGTCTCTCTGCCTCTGAAAAATAACTTTACTTTTTGAGTGGATGTTAAATGTAACTGGGTGCAAATTCAAATGTGTTGTGTAAACAAGACTTTCAGGTATAAAAATTTAATTATCTGTCAATCAACATGAGATACTCAACATCATTTTTACCTCCTTGTGTATAACTGGTGTTCTACCCCAAATAATTCCCTTCACAGAAGGTCACCCCACCAACATGTTACAAATGGCAAAGAACTAATTTCTGCATATCTAACTCCTAGCTTTAAACTCCTAGCTTCTGCTTTAACTCCTAGGTCTCAAGTGTCAATCCTCACTGTCCACTTTCACAAATCCATAGGAGACTTTCAAGAAAACAAGATCACTGGAAGTGTCCGAGAGGCCTGGATTCAAAAGCAGGAGTTCCCTGTGAAAATCTTCATTAAAACTAAGATAGTCTGAAAATAAAAGGGAGTTAAAAGCTGCTGGGAGGACAGTTCTGTGACCAGCTTACCCGGAGATTCAGCTTGTGCCGTAACTCCACCACTTGCTGCGGGGTCAAGCTGGTGATCTCCTCGTGCTCATCGTAGAAATTTTTCTCAAATGGTGGGTATTCAATCTGCAAGATAATTAATTAATTAATTACTCAGTTAGTCCAGACTCAAGATTCCATTTTTTCTGAAGTTCTTAATTGTCTGCCAGAACATTTGCTTAAATGATGCCATTTCTCAAGGACCTTTGATATGACTTACCTAAGAAAGCATTGAAATATTACAGGGGCCTTCTCAGCTCCTCCTCTCTGGAATGCCTCAAACAGAACAGAACAGAATTCCCTCCTACCTCTGAATGGTCAATAGGTGGAAGAGGATCAATGATTTTTTTGGACGGTGCAATCGGATTCCCATCACTATCATACTCCAGGTTATCCTCTTCCTCCTCTTGCACCACACCAGCAGTGGGGTTCTCAGCCATGTAGCGAAAATATGCTTCCTGCAGCAAAACAGATCAGCAAACTCACATACAATAGGATGCAAAATTACTACTGTTTGTTGAAGTGATGTCTGTGCTAAGTGGCTGTTTGCTTTCACACCTACCATTGAGGAAAAAGTAACTACATTCGCTAGAACTGATTCTTCTAATAAATACCAACAGATACATCCCGAAGGACAAGAAGTACAAATAAAGAAAACAACTCCAGTTTCAGCTACACCACAAAATGCTCCTAAAAACCAAACTCCTCTTATGTGTCTGCTTAACAACTCCTTCTACCAAGTCTTGTTACATTTAACAAGGATCTATTCTTATTTCCATATGAACAAAGCACAAACGCTGTAGGTTTCTAACCAGAAAGTACATTGTTACTAAGCATATGATGTTTATTTTTTTAAACATGCTATGCCAAAGATAGTTTCTTTCACATCTGTTGTTGACTCTCTCAATGAAAAATAGATACAGTTTCATTTCTCAAAGTCTAGTTAGGGGAAGTAAAGAAACTATTTAGGAAGAGTCCTTCAAGACAAGCCCAAATTAAAACACTGCCACCCTGTCACACGCAATCCTCACAGCTCACAAAGATGTTTGTGTCTCTCAGATTCTCACTGGCACACCAAGACTTTCTCATAGAGAAAACACCAGTCTCGCTTGACTTGAAGCAAATATTTAAGATCAGATTTGTCAAACTCAATTACAAATATATATGTATATACTCATCTGGCTTTTCCATTCTCCTGGCCAATTATCCCTCAGTCACAGAGCTATGCACACAATACACTTGAACAACAGCTGTCCCCAAGCATAAAGTCATCTCTGCTCAAACTTTGGCACAGCTACACACACCACTGGCAGCAGAGCCCTCACGGCCAGACAACCCTGCCAAGCTCTGCATTAATGCAAGTAACACAAGAGTTAGTAACTACAACTCAGTAGTAAGGTACATTTTGAAATTAAGTCTTTTCTCTTTATTATTTTGGCTACAGTGATGCTTATAAACCTCAATGAGAACTGGAGCTTCTCTGAAAACAGGGATCAAAAAAGCCTGATTCTTGCCCTGAACATACCCCCCATTCCACTGCAAGGAGCCTCCACAGTCCAACAGCTCCTCCCTGGTGTCCCCTGGAGCTGACTGTGCTAATTACAATTTGTAAGATCCTTGGACACTGAACAACCTATACAGGAATCCGAAGTTCAAACTGACTGAAAAAAAATCTTCTTCAATGAATGCAACTGTCTAATATTCTTCTTAAAACACCTAGAAGGGTAGAGACCACAGAGTAACCACTACAGCTTCCTGCTGAATTGTCCGGATACTGTGCATGATACTGGAATTTTGTTTGTCCCTAGTAGTTATGTGTTTGGAGAGGAAAGGTAAAAAAAACCAAAACAACAAGAAAGAAGATAGAAAGACTGCATAGGAACTCACTTGGTCATCTTCCTCTTCAATGTCATCTCGAATACCCCTGGAAAAACAAGCGGAGAAAAAACTTCCCTGCAAGTGTTCCACAGACTCAGCTCAACAGTTTCATTTGATTAGTGCTGAGCTTCAGATTTTGTGGAAGAGACAACGCTATCAACTCGGCAACATTCATATTCCCAACCCATGGAGTTTTCATATCTGGTGCCAACCATGGCAGTGACCCTGCAAAGACTTCTCTTTACTTCTAGTACTGAGACTGAAAGATTAGGACTCCATCTTCCCAGCAGAAGCCACATCAAAGATCATTCTGGTCTAAGCTCTCGATGCTACAGAAGAGCCACAACTGAAGAGGAATATGAGCCAGGAAGTGCAAATCCAGTTCAGAACTTCCCCAGGTGGTGATTTGGATCCGGTGTTCTGTTTCAGGACCATGTATATCTGATCAACCCCATGCAATGTAACTTCTACAAATATATCTGACATTTCTATCAAGAATCAACAGCATAACTATTTTCCTTGGTCAAAACAAATAGATAAGCTGCACAAATTTAAACTGTTTTTAAACTCCAAACCCCAAGTGTCACATGCTACCTAATCTATCAGCTTCAATGTCTAAAAACTAAGTGCAAGTTTGGAAGAGTCTCCAGTAGTCCAGGTACAGCAGCACTGAGTTATTTTGCTCACATAAATGCAATTTTAAGCTAAACCATCCTGATCTCTCCAAGGGTGTGGGAAGCAGAAAAACTATCCAGGCTGATCTGGAAGGTGGCAGGAGTACAACGTGCTGCCCCAATTTCTGTGGCCTGGAAAGGCTTCTCACGTGGGATAACTCTCCGTGTTGTTGCCGTTTCCCACAGGATGGTGCCATGGATTCTTCCCTATTATTGCATTTTCACAGCACAAATTGTTATCCACAGGATATCATGCACTGGTTAATGATGTTTATTAGGTATATACTATACTGTCTAATGAACAACCATCATCAACAGAATGCACTGGAATTCTCTGAGCACCATACAAGACACTGGTAGGAATGGGAATGATAAAAAAGAACTTACTTAACATTCTTTTTTTCTTTGTCTTTATCTTCGAGTCTCTTCATGTCTCGAGCAGCTTGATCCTAACAGGTCATAAAATTGTCACATGTTAAAAAGACCAAGATGGTACAACATGTAAGGGAAAAATGTTCCTGCATAATTAGACCATTATGTCACAGAGACAACACTTCTTGGACTAAGCTTTGTCTTGTTCCGTATCTGATTATGTTAAATAAATTCTCCTACCAATACCTTTGAATTTACATACTCTAAGCTTGTGACGATGCTGTTGAAAAAATAAATTACCCATATTTCTCCTGAACCCAACTAATAACAGAACTGTAGCTAAGAAACAGCTCATGATAAATACAAACAATTTCCATTTAGGTAGTGAAAAATGCAGGAAACCTTAGTTTGATGTTTAGAGACAAGCAGAGCTCTATGTTGTATTGTTCTGACATCCTAAAAGCAGTTAAATAGTTAAGTTATTGTAAGTCATATCCACTCTCTGCCGATCTAATTCATTTTTGAGTTCTAACTAACACCATTCTACACAAAACCCAAAGTCAAGTGGCATTTTGACCGCAGCTGCCAAAGCCCTGAGTGATATTTGCTGCCCCTGACAGCACACAGGTACAGCCACATCAACGAATAAACATTTCCCGAGCCTGGTCTTGCCTCCACTTCAGCCATGAATGCCTCCAGAGGATCATCATCACTGTCAGAGTCTGCAGATTTGGAATGGAACTGCTGCCGAGTGGGGGAATTCTCTGCGGGAATGTAGGGCAATTCCACATTGCTGGAATCTTCCTCTTCATCCTCAAAGTACCTGAAAAGAGATGAACAACAGTCCAGTCAGCACATAGTTTACAGCACTGCGCTGTCTTTCATGGCTTCTGGTTGAGTCAAGGTACCCACACAGACAATAAAAGTCAGTATGGACACAAGAGAAGATGTTGAGATTTATTTATTTACAATTATTCATGTTATAAGTTCAAAGTGATGGCAGGGCAAGTAGAAAATATGAAACTCAGCCCCTCTCCATCTTTCTTGTAGGCTCCCTTCAGCAGGTCAGCCCCAAACTTCTCCAGGTTTAACAATCCCAACCTTCTCAGCCTTACTTACACATTTATGCAGCCAATAGAAGGGTTAGTAAAGAATTGTGGAGATCAATGTTTTCCTGTGCAAAAGACACCCAAATTTATCCTGCTTGGCTCCAACTTTGAGAGCACCATAGAGTGAATAAAATACGTTCTAGAGAGGGGAAAGCTGGAGGAGGAAAGCTTCCATGGGCTACTGTAGTATCTCACAGTCTTTTAAGTATATTATTATGTATTTATATATACAAACATCACAGATACTTCCCCTGACCTCGGAAACATAAAACCATTAAAATCTAGAGCTACAGAAACACGAGAAATAACGGTACTTACGCATTCTCCTCATCAAAATTTGCTCTCTTTGACCCGATTTTGTAGAAGGAAGGCAGCTGAGGAGGCCCCGATTTTGCGAATGCTGCCGAGGAGCCGGCTGTGCCAAAAGCACTGTGGGACTGCTGAGATAGCTTGGGCTCCTCTTTCTTCCCAGGTGTTATGGCAAATCCACCAAACCCGAAGCCTCTCTTCGTACCAGGTCCGCCTTTATTCCAATTCATGATGTCCCCAATATACCTGTTAACATGAGAAAAGACAAATTAATGCCCTTTCTGCTTCAGGCAGTTATAGATAATTGCCATTATTTTTCTTGTTACTTGATCCCTTCAGTCATGACACAGGGACTTGTGGAACTCTGAGAGACAAGAGTTTAATCTGTTTCCCAAAAAGGATGGGGCTCTGCTCTTTTGTCAGTGTGAACATATCCACAATTCCAGAGAAGAATAAAACAAAGTGGCTGTCTTCCAGAACAGGTTGTGTCCTTCAAGGATTACTCAAGCATATTTAAGATGTTACCTGTCCTGTTTGCAGTCTAAGACAAACAAACCCAAGGCCAGAACTTTGAACATCAGGAGGAACAAGAGACGAAAAGGCAGCTCGGTGCATATTTTGCATGTCCACATCGTCCCATCTGGAAGTGTTTCACGGCTTGTCAATATCTCACTCCTGCAACCCAGCAACCTCCAGAGAAATGGGCCCAGGGCAGCACAAGGCTTGTGTGAGCCCAGGCACATCTCTGCCAAAAGCCAACTCCCTTTGCCTCTTAAGACAGCACCTTCAGCCACATACATGATCTCTCTATATTATGCACACATATTTATATGCTCTCCAACCTCTATTTTTCAAACAATATTTTAAACACTCCACATAGCATGTCTGCCCAGAACTTGATTTTCTAAGATGAAGACTGAACTGATATATTAATATTTACAGTTTCCATTCTTGAGTCATTTCATTATCTGCATGGTCAAGCAAATCATACCTGTAAGGCAGGAAAGAGAGGAAGACACCCACTGCTTTCCAATGCATTATAATTAGCTGTCCAAAGGCTACAAGTCTTATTAAACAAATCCTCACACTAGGAATCTTCAATGAGATCAGAACTCACTGGCAAAAAAACAGCTTCCAAACAATCGGAAGGTAAATACTGCAGCCGGTCCCTGTGCTGAACATTTACCAGCTTGGGGCTTGCTCAATAAATCTCGAGTCAAGACCAAAGCTCAGTAGCACGTTTTGGGGGAAACTCTGCTCTTCAGCTCTTCATGGCAGCAGCTGACCCTGGAGTCCTGTTTTCCCTCTTGTCCTGACACACCTTGTAGCTTTTACACCCGCGGATCCGTGGCACTGGGAGATCAAAATGTACAATACAGGAATAAGAGGCGGAACCGCATTTCTGCCGTGACAGCACAGTGGGAATCTTTGAAAACTGTTAACTTAAAATCTGATTGTAAGGACTCTTCCTCACTGTACTTACCTACCTTTTTCCTCCCTTCGGCTATCTCAAAAAATAAGAAGGGCCACTTTTTTATAGTCATACATCAGCAAAAGTACAAAATGTGGTCAGATCGCCCACTCGCCAGCAGCGAGTGAACAGGGACTGGTTCCCACAGGACGCAGAGACCACAGGAAAACTCCCGAGGCTTCGCTGCCCTGTGGCCGCCGTTCCGTGGGAGGAAACGCGCGGGGCACGGACCCTTCCGGCGGCCGCCGGGATCCGCGGGCACGGCCGCGATGCGCCTCAGCCGCTCCCGTTCCAGGAGGGAAGGGCGGAGGAACCCCCGCGCGCCGGGATCGCCCTCCCCAGGGCACGGCAGGGACCAGGGCCGGGGCGGGGACGGGAGCCCCGGACAGGCGCTGTCCCGGCACACCGGGCCCTGCGCGGGGCCCTTCCCGCCCGCGGAACCGCGGTGCGGGGCGGGCCCTTTGTGCGGGGCAGGCCCGGGCTGCCCGCGCCCGCTCCAGGCCGCGGCTACGGCGGGTCCCGCCCGCGAGAGGTCCCGCAGGCCGGCGGGGGAAGATACGCCGCGGCGCTCGGCCCGGCCTCGCTGCCCTCCCTTGCCCCTCAGCCCCCCTCACTCACCCTCAGCCCCGCAGCCGTCGCCGCCACTTCCCCGGTTACCGGGGCGGGGGGGTGGAGACGCGACGCACCGACGTGCCCACGCTCCGTACGTGATGACGCGCGGCGGCCGCGCGCCCCCCCGGCGCACGCGCACCGCCCGCAATTGAAGCAGCGGGGAGTGAGGGCGGTGGGACCGGGCAAAGGCGGGAGCGGGAAAACCGGGAGCGAAACCTGGAGAGGGTAACGTCACCGGCAGCCCCGGGACCGCGCTGGGTCCTGGGTGGTTCCCGGTTGTGGCGCGGGTGGTTCCCGCGCCGCAGGGCTGGGCTCGCCCACGCGTGTGTACCCGCGCACCCCCGCACATGCGGCGGGGCCGGCACTGCGCATGCGCCCCGGCACGGCGGGCGCGGAGCGGAGGGCGGGGGCCGGGCCCGTGACTCAGGTAACGCGACCCCGGCCCCTGCGGCCCCGCCGGGACGGGACACCCCGCTCCCACCTCCCCCGGGCGCCCGGGCGGGGCTCGCCGCCTCCGGGGAGCTCGGTACCGGCGGTGCCCCCTGGAGGGGCAGCCTCGCGCGGAGGGCACCGGGCGTGCGGGGCCTGTGCTGCGCCCCGCGGGGCGGGAGGAGCTGGCGGTGGGGCCGGGGGGTCTGGGCACCGCCCCGGGGGCGGCAGATCCCTGATTTTATCTTGTTGACCTTGACTCGTGTTCCGGGAAGGAACTGAGAACGTCCCTGGAGCGGCGGGGTAACAAACACCGCCGGTGGCGTTCCCGCTTCGGGCGGGGATCACGGTGAGGGCCCGACCTGCTGGGGACGGGCGCTTCTCCAAAATCTGCCACTGAGCTCGGGTCTAGGCTCGAGATCTACTGAGCAAGCCGGAAGCTGCTGAATGTTCAGCACAGGGAGCGGCAGCAGCAGCGTTTGCCTTCGGATTGTTTGAAGTAGTTTCTCTTGCCAGTGGGGTCTGGGCAGCCGGTGTGGAGATCGGAGAATGAATCGGTTGCAAAGGACAGTCGGTAGCGTGTGGGTCGTGGAGGGCCTGCTGAGGATAGTCTGCTTCCTGGAGTTTGTACTTGGAACCCATTCTGACAGACTGCTGAGTTAAGGGGCTGCTCCAGCTCTCACCCACCTCCGGTTCAACTGTATCCTTCGAATTGGCTGCAGAGTTTTATTTTGCATGAAGCTGTTTGGAGTTGTCAATTCTGAAATTGTCTTCAATTCTGAAAGTGGATGTTCTCAAATAGTCTTGGCATTCTTACTGTGAAACTGTTAGAGAATGGTCAAGCAGGTGGCTCTGTTGTCCTGTCGTTTTTAACCTCTGAGTGCAAATTCTGTCCTATCTAAATAGTATTTTGGGGTTTTTTCTGCTTAAATTCACATAAAATTGTGAGGTTCTCACACAGTGTTCCAAATTCCTGGGCTCGGCCTTGCTGAACTTTCCGTCCTGATTAAGGTTCTGTAAACACATTCTGTGCAGGTTTTTGCTGAAGTGAGGAGTCTTTGACAAAGGTGTTTATTTTAGTCATCCTTGTCATCCATAGCAGTGGGTTCCCTGCATGAGGCACTCAGAGGAATGCTGGTCAAATTTAGAAACAAATCATTTCTATTCTAAGTTTGTAAGAGAACACTCTGATTAACATTCAGGTTCCCACTCAGATCTGGTTGCGGGAGGGGGTAAAATGAGCCTGACAGCAGAGCCCGATGCAGCTGATCCTCTGTGTCTGCTTGTGGAGTGCAGCTGGGGGGTTATTGCTGCCTTTTTTGGACCTTGAAGAAGGTCCCCCCAACCTAAATGGGAGGTTGGGACTGTTTTGAACTCAAGCAGAAGAGGCAGGAAGCTGAGGGCAAAAAAAGGTGAACTGACAAACTCTGCAGGTTTCTGGCTGATGTGGGGAGAGCTCTGGGCTCGTGAGCCCGCTTACTCTCTTGTTCTGGGGAGTAGTGCAATATCTACTGCTGCTGTTACACACTAAATGCTCTGACTGTGCCTAATTGCTAATTAATAACAACTGTAGACACAGTTGTGGTCTTAGAAGTGAGCTGGCACAGCTAGCTGAGAGATGCTATTGGAGAGTCAGTTTTGTAGCAGAGCATCCCTGCTTTCCTTCTCAGCTCATTTGAACAGTGTGGCCAGATGTGAATTTGCTGCTGCCACAAGCAACAGAGTTCAGAACCTCCGGAGTTATTTTGTTCTTGTAGCAGTAGTCACTTCCTTTATAGAGAAGGTGGCAGGATCGGGCAGGGGTTTATTTCTCTCTCTGGTCTGACTCTTGTAGTGTTTTCAAATTGTGCATTGTGTGTTGGGGATTACTGGAGGTGTGATGTAACGGAATGGACAAGGCCTTTTTGCAATGATTGATTTAATTCTTTTTTCCAGTGAAAATGAAGCACTTACATATTTTTATCGCTGTCCTGTTCATTCCATGGAGCTTTTCTTTGGCAAAGTATGATGAATTTGAGGATGGAGATGACATTTTGGAATACGATGATAATGACTTCGCTGAATTTGAAGATGTGAATGAAGATACAGTCACAGAGTCTCCTCAGAGGATCATCACTACAGAAGACGATGAAGAAGAAGCCACTGTAGAGCTTGAAGGTCAGGATGAAAATCAGGAAGACTTTGATGATGCAGACACACAGGTATGGCCTTGTCCCCTTCCTCTATGTGTTTTCTAATAGTGTCTCTGCACCTTTCTTTCTCTTTTAGGATTTTACTTGCTGGGCTTTGGATTTTCATACTGTTTGTAATTTTGTCCTTTAGGAAGGTGACACTGAAAGTGAACCATATGATGATGAGGAGTTTGAAGGGTATGAAGAGAAACCAGATGCATCTCATAGCAAAAATAAAGACCCCATAACAATAGTTAATGTACGTATAACTATTGATCCAGTTTCTATTTGGAGTTTCATCACTTATTTTCTTAAGACAGTACACCAGGAATGTCACTGAAGTACTAATATGCACTTACAATGAACACAGTGTGTTTTTAGCTTATTTATGGCTTAAGTGTCAGACTAGAACTTGTCAGCTCTGTTGGTTTTTAAAGCCAGTCTCTCTGCCCATGCTGCATCACCTTTTTGCCTCCCAAAATAGTCTTTCACAGAACAATCAGGTACTCAAGGTCTGCATTTTTGTTACCCCTGAGATCTCTTTTTAGGTATTATAGCTGACCTTGGCAGTGAAAATTAAGATTTGGGTACTTTTGTGACTCAAGGGTGGTACAGTGATAGCAGAATGGCTAATTAGCCTTTGAAGTGGCAAGGTCAGGAAGGCTTCCCTGCTCCCCCGTGGAGTCTGTGGCTCTGTGTGGCATGCTGAGAATGTTCCTGGGCACTGGGTGTTAGTTTGGATTTCCAAAGAAGTTACGATCACATAATGCTGTGATGGGCAGGGCATCAAGCCCAAATGCTTGGTGAATTGAAGTGCTGGGCTGCTTACTCTGAGGGATGTGTGCTAGCCCAGGCTCACTTGGAAGTGAGTGCTGTGTTTGTATTAAGGAGGTATTTTGGGAATGCTGTTATCAGTTGTTTCCTGTATGATTACTGTGCGCCAGTAACCCAAGTGCCTTACGTAGGCTTAGCTCTCTCGTTAGCTTATTGCTGTGTTGGGGATGGAGCTTCTCCGGTACTCTGTGTTTCCCAAATTTTCATGTGTATAAAATCCACTCGTTCAATATGTAAATCACAGTTTCTGTTCCCTTACACAGGTCCCTGCTCACCTTCAAAACAGCTGGGAGAGTTACTACATGGAGATCCTGATGGTAACAGGTCTCCTGGCTTACATCATGAACTACATCATTGGGAAGAACAAAAACAACCGCCTGGCTCATGCTTGGTTCAACACTCACAGGGAGCTGCTAGAAAGTAACTTTGCTCTTGTTGGTGAGTTCCATAATGACACGGATCCAGTTTTAGTATTTGAATAAAGCTGGGTTTAGACTGGCATTTAGGCTGTAGAGAATCCTTCTCTGTGCTGGGGTATCGTGAGCTCTAAGCCTTCTGCTGAGCTGTGGTGTCTCAGTTTGTGAGTTTAAATTGCAGTTCTCTGTCGCTGTTGTTTTTCCTCAGGGGATGATGGCACTAATAAAGAAGCTACAAGCACTGGGAAACTAAATCAAGAAAATGAACACATATATAACTTGTGGTGCTCTGGAAGGGTGTGCTGTGAAGGAATGCTCATCCAGTTAAAGGTAAGAATGAGGGAGTTCGTGATGCTGTTTACGTGTCACCAGTTGTCAGGTTCTAGAGGCTTTTCCATTGCTGTGTGAGCAGCAAGGAATCCCAGCTTGGCATTTGTGCTCACATGCAGATACAGAGTTCTGAATACACACACAGAGGAGGGAAAACTGGTCATCTGAAGGTCTGTACAGACCTGTATTCTGGCCCGTAAAGCTGGCACCAAAGAGCAAGTGCTTGCAGAAAGAGTATAGAAACCAGAGGTGTAGTGTGAACAGAGGTAACTGTAGGCTGAAGAGCCCATCTGCCACTTACAGGGATAAATGGACCAACAGGAATTCCAATGAGGTACAGCAAAGACAAATACTCTGCACCTCGGATGGAACAGTCCCACAGTTCATCTTCTGACTTGAGGGAACAAAACCCTGAGAAACTCTTCCAGTGCAGAAAGTGGGCCTGCTTTTGAGCTGTACTGGTCACAGAGGGAAAACTCAGCTTAGATATTAGGAAAGAATTTTTTACTGTTGTCTATTCAGCTGTTTTCTGTGTTTACCACCTCGTGTTTTTAGTTTCTCAAGAGACAGGACCTGCTGAACGTCCTGGCGCGCATGATGAGGCCGGCGTCGGACCAAGTGGTGAGTACTCAGCCCTTCAGGTTAGCTCTGATAAACTGTTGTATTCCTTTGCTTCTGCTCTGCTGCTTTTGATTGTTCCAGGTGATTTCTGTAGTATTCCATATCTTCCAGTTCAGTAACTGTTAAAACAACCTCAAAGAATTGTTTGTATTTCTTTCCTGCCTGTGAAATGCAAACTGCTGATGACTGGAAGTTGCTTTATCTGTGGATTTTATCGTTTGAATGGTTTCGTGAGCAGTCTATCATGATTCAAGACCTCATCTTGATAAAAAGTGGTTTTACAATCTGAAATACTTAGTGATTGTTTGTCTGTCTGTTCAGTCTGCCGGAACAGGACTGCTTAACCCATATGTTGGTCTGGATATTATATTCTTAATGTTACTTTTTGCCTTCCTACTTGGTCTTAGAGAGCATAAGTGCCAAGAGAGGTTACATTTGAAGAACACTATGTGCACTGTGAATACTCTTTCCATGCATCTATAATTGTATTTACTTATTCTATTAAAAATAATTAATTGCAAATTAGAGTTGTCTCTGATGTTCTAATCACCATCATTACAGCACAATACTGAATTGTGTGCTCAGTCTAATTAAAAAGCTCCCTTACTTTAAGACACACTGAAAAGCTTTAAATCAACCACCTTTTTCTTAGGTGTGTCTCTCCTTGCTTAGTCCTTGTTCTTAGGAATCAAAGTGTCAGACAAACATTGAAATCTGACCAGGGCTAATAACTTTGTTTCACAGCAAATAAAAGTGACAATGAATGATGAAGATATGGACACGTATGTGTTTGCTGTTGGAACCAGAAAAGCACTGGTGAGACTTCAGAAAGAGATGCAGGACCTGGTATGTACATGCACATTGATAAATAATAGCATATAAGAATTTAATCTGCATATTCATTGTTTTCTTGGGAACAGCTGAAAACCTGTGACTGACCTGTTGGAATTTGTGGGGAAAAGACATTTTCATCTACAGATAAAAGTCTAATGGAATCAAACATCAGAAGTGCTCCCTGTGTCAGATCTGCAGGGAAAGAGGCGGTGGAAAGCAGCTTACACCTTTCTTTTGGGGTACAGTTGGTTTAGGAGAGGCTGCAGTATTTTGTCAGCATACATGAGTGTTACTTCACCTCATTTAATTTGCACAAAAGACTTCTTCAAGGATTGAAAAGTAAACTTAATTAGTGATATGTGATGTGGAAAATTTAGGTTTAAATAATCTGTTTTTACATGATCTGAAATTAAAACGTCCCATATGTTCAAGCCCTGAAAAGAATTGCAGAGCTTGCTAAGAATCCAGTGATAACAAGCACTGCTTTGCAAATCTTTTCTCTCAAGTAACAGCATGAAGTGTGGTTGGTAGGATGCCAGTTTTTGTTCTGTTATCAGACAATGTAAGCAAAATGTCTTAATCCAATTTGAACACTCCAGCATGGATGTATTAGAATTGTTTTATCTTCTTCCTTAAAGTGCTGCCTTCTGAAGGAAAATAGTAACTTAAAGACTGTTGATGCTGTGTGCTTTACTTGTTTGAAATGTCCTCAGCCAGGCTGAGTGACTAAGTATATTTTTTGTTGTTTCTTTTCAGGTTCTTTTAGGGGTCCCACTGTTGCAGAACAGTTCAGTCTGATAAGATACTTACAGGCTTGTGTTTATTTTTCTTTCTCATTGCTCTCTTTGAAACAGAGTGAATTCTGCAGTGATAAACCTAAGTCTGGTGCAAAATATGGGCTTCCAGATTCGCTGGCTATCTTGTCAGAGATGGGAGAGGTCACAGAGGGAATGATGGACGCTAAGGTAAACTTGAATGAATTAATACAAATACTCCTTGGTAATCCTGGCATTTACAGCTTGTATGTTCTAAAAAGTTAAAAGGAAAAGTTAAAGGAAAAAGTTCACATCTTTATCAGTGTCACTGTGGCAAGCTGAGCACAGCAATTTCCTGAGTGACATACAGAACCACAGAATGGTTTCGGCTGGAAGGGGCCTTAAAAATCATCCAGTTCCAGCCCCCTGCCATGGGCAGGGAACCTGGCAAACCCATATGGAGTGGGTAGGCTGCAGCTGGATTGGTGCTGGGAAAAACTAATCCCCGTTTTTCTTTCAGATGATCCATTTCCTCACACACTACGCTGACAAGATTGAGTCTGTCCAATTCTCGGACCAGTTCTCCGGTCCAAAACTTATGCAAGAGTACGTATAAAGGCAGAGCTCTGTTCAGGCTGATTCTCAGCTGTGCTTTAGCAATACACAGAGGCAGCATCTCTGCTGTTTCCCTGAGCCTCCTAGTCCAGAGGTACTGTCAGGGGCTGCTTCAGAACTGCCAAGTGGTGGGTGATGTATCTTATCTGAATTACCATATAGGTTTTTGCAAGGGTGTATTATGCTCACAGGCGTATAAATAAATGAACATAAAGAAACATATTTTGATTTAATTATAAGACAGCTTATGTGTGTACCTTGTACTAAAATTGTGAAGGATCTGTGAAATGTAGGCCTTAGATTTTCACATTAGAATACTGTGGGATTTGGGGCAGTGAATACTTAAACTCTTGAGAAAATATTTTGTTCTCCCAAAATATTTAGAGATCTTCAGTGGTATAAACAACAAGGGGATGTGTGAAGCTGAATGTAATTAAAAATATACAGGCCTTCGTAGTGCTCAGATGCCCTCTTGACACTCAGAGGGGCTGGTGCTGTATGTTTCCACACTCATGCCTTTCCTCTGCAGGCTCTTGGGTAAAACACTTCAGGAATCCGAATAGTTTGAAACTTAACTTTGGGTTATAGCCAGGCTTTTAATGTTTATTTTATTGAAGTACTTTCCAAGAGTCTTTTGGGTTTTGATGAGGTTTTTCCAACCAATGGTAGTTACTTTGTATTTTTCTTCACTCATTCCAAAGATTTGTTTCTTTCCTCCAGGGAGGGCCAGCTTACAAAACTGCCCGAAACTAAAAAGACACTTCTGTTTACATTTAATGGTAAGAGAACTGTTGTCTGTGTGTGTCTGGGGGAGTGTTGGGCTTTATTTGTGTAAGTCACATGATCTGTCACCTGTGGAAGATAATGTGTGATAAATTACTTCAGTGCATGCAGAAGGATCATTGATTGATAAACAGAAGGCAGCAATACACTGCAGACCAAGCAGCATATTGTTGTGATAACAGGACACTCAGTCTTGCTGTTATTGACCCCAGCTCACACTCTTCTCTCTTGGGGTGGCTTTAAAAACCACAAGCCTTGCAGTTTGAACTTGCGCAGGCTCAATTGGTTTACCCTGGTTTGAAGTAGAAGTAGCATGTTGGGAATCTATTCTAGAAAAGAATAGATCATCAAATCTCTTCAAAATTCAATCCCATAGCTCCAAATGAAGCTTCCTAAAGAGTAGGATAAGAGCATCTTTATTTCATGAACAGTGTGAGCCATAAGGGAAGAGCATCACAGCAAGTAGACAAGTACTGCCAGTCTGTCTGAATGAACAAGGAACTCTTTTATTTCAGTGCCTGGTTCAGGCAACACTTCCCCAAAGGACATGGAGTCTTTGCTGCCTCTGATGAGCATGGTTATCTACTCCATTGACAAAGCAAAGAAGTTCCGGCTGAACAGAGAGGTAAGTAGTGTCTGGTTTTCTGTCTTCTGAACATTGTGTGGAATTGGAACCATTACCACTGGATCCTTCTGGATCCACTGGATCCTTCTGTTTCTTGTATGACTGGTAGAGATCCTGCGTCCTGCTCATGGGGAAATCAGTACAAACTGCATTTGCTTTTCTCTGTGCAAAGGGTAAACAAAAAGCTGACAAGAACAGGGCTCGGGTAGAAGAGAACTTCCTCAAGCTGACTCACGTGCAGAGACAGGAGGCTGCCCAGTCCCGCCGAGAGGAGAAGAAACGGGCGGAGAAGGAGCGAATCATGAATGAGGAAGATCCTGAGAAGCAGCGTCGGCTGGAGGTGAGGTGGATGTTCACAGTGGTACAGGCTGCTGGCAGATCCCTCCTAGGAGATCTCCAGGGCTGCCCGTAGGCATTGTAGCAGTGGCAACTTTGATTTCTATTTGCTGGAGGGCAGACAACTGTCAGGGTCTTTGCTGCTGCTTTCTGAAATACATGAAGGCTCCCGGTGAGATGTGAACCCAGTGCTGGAGGGCTTTGTTGTTTGGCTCTGAAATGATCTGCTTGCTCTTTGAAGAGATCACCCGTGTTTATTCAGATCCCTATCCTTGCCTACAGGAAGCTGCTCTGCGGCGTGAGCAGAAGAAGCTTGAGAAGAAGCAGATGAAGATGAAGCAAATCAAAGTGAAAGCCATGTGACTGTCATGAGAAGCATCTCGGTGCCACCTGTGGAATTGTTATTCACGGGTACAAAGACCTACATAACTCCATAATCCTCTGATTCCTTGAACACTAGTAACCATTAAGAGAGAAGTTCTTGCATTGGTGTAACTTATTTAAGTATTACAGCAAAATGTGTGGAGAGCTTTGTCTTGGCAGTTCTGTTCCAGATGGTACAAAGTTTCGCTACTTGTCTGTTAAAAAAAAAATTGCAATATTCTTGAATGCTTTTTGTCATTTTTTCTTTAAAAACAGAAGATTGTAAACCTGTCCATGTGTGCTGGTAACATATTCATGCTTTGGTTTTAAACTTTGATTTTAGTCATTGTGAGGGAAAGGGGAAAAACTTAGGGGGAGGAAAACTGCACAATAAACATTTACTTGCATTTATTTGCATCAAGGCACAATACTTAGAGCCTTCCATACCCAGTATGGATTCTTCAGGGATTTAAGCCCAGCAGAATAGAAGTTCTAATAGAAGTAGAAGATTTTTTATCTTCATTTTTTTTTAGAAAGGCCTGAAGCAGTATTAGGTCACCTGTGGGCATGACTGGCTTATGTGTGTAACACAGAGATGGTTAGAACCAAGGGAATGGAATACATGGACAGTTTCCTACTTGTGTGTTTGGATGCTGCAAACTTAACACAGTGTGAAGTCTGTGATGTCAGCATAGTGTTCCTTCAGGAGTGAGTGCATGGTGAGTTAGCAACTCAACCAGCTTTCCTTCAGTATATTTAACTGTTCAAATTTGCCTCAACCCCTTCTCTCCTGATCTCAGCAGCTGCTGCCCAGTTCACTTCAGCCAGGAGCCAGATCTAGTGGAGTACCTGCAACTGCCAATCTCCCCAAGCCAGTGAAAACGTTTCAGAGGATACTTGTCCTCTTCATCTGGTCAGTGATCACTTCAGGGTTTTTGAATCTAAATGGGAAGAATGAAGTGAATGCCCTGTGCAAGCACTTCGCTGGGAGAGCTCTGCATTTTATAAATGCTTCCTGTCCAGAAGGCATTTTATTGTTGCTTGTAACAGACTTTTAACAGTTTTGTGGGGAAACAGTGTCCTGTGTGTTCTTGTTCAATACTTTGTGGAAACTTGGTTCTGAGGCAATAAGAATTAGCTGCTGTTGAAACAGCAATTGCTTAAACTTCTTGTTCCAGCATAGGATACTTCACCCTGATTGAAATGCAAATGTCTGTAACCTGGTACATGCAAATACATTAATTTTATAATGGTAAAATTATTTAAAACCAAAACTAATGTAGATTATGTGAAATTTTAGCACTATTTAGCTTTAAAGATTAATATGTTATTGTTTCACAGAGTTCTTTGAAAGGAAATACTAGTTTGTGCTCTTTTAAGTAAGTGGACAGCTTTCCTGAAGTCCCATCCAGTTGTGGGCCATGGCAGCTAATTTTGTAATACGAACATTCAAATGAACAATCTAATGAATAGTAAAATATAATTGAAACACTCCTGCTTTACTTGGCTCGTTTCAGCGTTCCTTTCATTTACTAGAATCTCAAAGCCTCCTTTGTCCTGGGTGAGTTTTGGTGTAGGTTTTAAACGCAAGGAGGAGCTGGTGCTACCTGTGCTGTACTGTGCTGGAAGTGGTTCCTGCTGGGCGAGGGCTGGAGGAAGGTGTCTCTCCCCTTGTGCAGGCTGGGTTGGGGGGAGATGGAGAATCTGCCCCCAGATGGACAGAGCAGGGTCCCTGTTGAGGGCACAGCCTTGGCCACTCTCTGAGGGATCCAACCAATCACAGGATTGATTAGTTTGGACAAGACCTCCCAGATGATTCAACCTGTGCCTGATCCCCACCTTGTCACCCAACCCAGAGCACTGAGTGCCATGTCCAGTCGCTCCTTGGACACCTCCAGCGATGGGGACTCCACCGCCTCCCTGGGCAGCCCCTTCCAATGTTTAAGAACCCTTTATGTGAAGAAATTCCTCTTGATGTCCAACCTGAACCTCTCCTGGCACAGCTTGAGGCCTTTTCCTCTCATCCTGTACCCCGTTCCCTGGGAGCAGAGCCTGATCCCCCCCTGGCTGCTCCCTCCTGTCAGGGAGTTGTGCAGAGCCACAAGGTCCCCCCTGAGCTTCCTTTGCTCCAGGCTGAGCAGCTGCTCCTGGTGCTCCAGGCCCTTCCCCAGTTCTGTTCCCTTCTCTGGACACACTCCAGCCCCTCAGTCTCTTTTTAAAGTGAGGGGACCAGAAGTGGACACAGCACTTGGGCTGTGGCCTCACCAGTGCCCGGCACAGGGGCACAATCCCTGCCCTGGCCCTGCTGACCACACGTTTTGACAAGCCAGGTGCCATAGGCCTTCTTGCCCACCTGGACTCACGTTCAGCTGCCTGTCAATCAGCGCTGCCAGCTCTTTTCCACTGGACCTCTTTCCAGCCCCTGCCTCGGCCCGCAGTGCTGGGCGGGTTGATGTGGCCGAAGTACAGGACGTGGTGCTGCGGTCCCTCGGCCCCCTGAGGGACCCAACATGGCGCCGCCTCCTTTCCCGCCGCTCGCGGGAGCTTCGGCGCTGACGTCACGCGAGCGCGCCCGCGCCTCAGGTGTCGGCGCGCTGACGTCACGCGCAGCGTCTCCCGCCGGTGAACGGCGGCCGCAGCCTGAGGGGTCCGTGAGGGGCCGGGGGGGGGGAACCGGGGCTTTGCGGGGGCAGCGAGGGGCCCCGAGGGTGTTCGGGGGTATCGCTGCTTTGGGGGGGGGGCTCCGGGCAGTTCTCGCCGGAGTTACCGCTCTTCTGGGGCCCTTCTGGGACTGCCGGGCCCGGCGGGAGTTCGGGGGTGTCGGTGCTTTGTGGGGGCACCGGGTGGTGCTTACCGGGGTTACTGCTTTCCTGGGCCGCGACTGCCGGGCCGCGGGTGGGTGAGGGCCGTGGGGGTGCCGGGGGATGCGGGCGGCGCTCGCCGAGGGGGTGACGCGCCCCTGTGCCCGCAGGTGTCCTGCCCTTTCTGCTGCGTGTGTCCCACAGCGGCGGATCCATGTCTTTCCTTGTAAGTAAACCCGAGCGCATTAGGGTGAGTGTTGAAGACCTTTCAGCTTCCCTCGTGTTTCGATAGAACGGGCCTTGCGCTTGTGCAGGGTGGCCGGGCCTGGAGAGCATTATAAGGGAAAACTGATTATAGGGCTGAGTACAGGACCTGGGTCGGTGTGCAACCAGCGCCGGTCAAAAACCCTGCAGTAAAGCCTCTGTTACACGTGTATCTCCTTGGGGTGTGGTGCAGAGGGGCTGTAGTAGGCTTTGTAGTGAAGAAAAAGCACCATAATGTTGGTTTTATTTTCAGCCTTTCTTTAAGAAGTAGCCTCCTCACCCGTGTCACAATTTATGGGGTTTTTTTCCTTCGCTTTGCTTGCAAAGCTAAACACAACAGCTTTGTTTGATCTTTGCATTTTTAAATGAGGAAGTTTCCTACAACAGAACTACTTTTAATGCTTTCAAATGGTATTCTTGCATACAACTTTTGAGTCATCATTGCCTAAAGACTCATTGGTGCTTTCTAGGACCGGCTTCTCGTGCACTGAGCAACATTAGCTGTTTATTAAATTATTTTGCTAACCAGCAAATTCTACCATGGGAGTGTTTGTGATTGATTAACTTCGTGAGCAACACTCTGCAAGCTTAAAATTGCCTATTCTATTGTATACTATGTGTTTATATATATGTATATTTAAACTGCAGTATTAGATCACGATAGAAATACTCCTCTGCACAGCCTAATGCTTGCTGTGAATTTCAAACATGAGTTCTGGAAGAGAATGACAACTTTAGACTATTTATGTTCTAGTTTTGCATTCAGTCAATAGATAGATAACCAAAATATTTGAATGCTCAAAGATACCACCTCTTTGTAAATAGTGAAAGCTTTGTTTTTAAACTTATTGCGCCTAAACCCCCAACATTTATTTGGCTGTATGAGGGGGTTGTGGCATGCTGATTATTTTTGCTGTATATGCATGTATAAAAGCTTGTTTGAATGATTTAAAATGATATTAACTTTATTGCGAGTGCATGTTGATTGGGAATAACAGCAGCACCTGTGTGGTTGCTGGGTGCATGTCATTGTCACAAAAAGGGAATATCCTTGTCCAAAGTAAGGATGTCACTGGTGATGCAGCAAATCAATTTCAGACCACAGTAGAATCATTGAAGTTTTGGATTTTTTTTCTCGTGGGGAAGGGGAAAAGAAACTTTTCTCTAGATGGAGTAACCGATTATGTGGAGAATTTTTTTTCTTTCAGCGGTGGGTGTCTGAGAAGTTCATTGTTGAGGGGTTAAGAGAGTTCGAGCTGTTTGGAGGTAAGTTTTCCCCTTGTTAAATGACATTGCTAGAAATGTTTTATTTTAGCTGTAAAGCTTGGCAATTCGGTAGTAAGGACATATCTTAACACTAAAAGAGATTATTAAATCTCAGTGTAAATCTGGGTATTCAAACTGGCTAAGCCCAGAAATTTAATGTGGAAGTGTCCAAGATCTAGCAACTTATTTGGAAGTCATTTCCATATTGATAACAGTACTAAATTAGTTCTGTATTAGCTTAGCATAACCACTTTTTTTTTTTCCTATGCAAAAGATGGATTTGGGGTTTGGGAAGGTTAATTATAATTTTCTGAGTGAAAATGGATTTTGAAGCTGCTGATGGCTCCCCAGGAGCAGGAGCTGACGTATTTGTGCTCTGCGTCTGCATAACAAAGTTGCCCACTAGGATGCAGAATTCCTGATCAATGATGTGGAAAATAAATAGAGCATAGGAAATATGTCTAGGTCTTGAGCTTCCAGGTGGAGTAAAAGAATTTTTATTACTTTGAATAATATTAGATAGTTTCTTCTGTATTTAAGAGTCATCTTTGAATGTGTTTATAATCACAGAATTGTTCGAGTTGGAAGGGACCTTTAAAGATCAAGTCCAACCCCCCTGCAATAAGCAGGGACATGACAGAAGGTTAATGTTTAGAGTTATAGTAAAAAATTTTGTCACCTTACATTTATGTCAAATATACAAACAGTAGCACTGTCTGAATCTCTTTGATCCCGTACATGTACTGCAATATGATTAGTGCTGCAATTTTGTGTGTAAATTAAATGTCTTTGTATAGAACAAAAAAAATCATGTCTATTTGGTATCAAAAAGTGTCATCTAGGGTTATTTACTTAGTTTTCCAACTTTATTTTAATGGGTATCTGTTGAACACAACATGGTGAACAATTAATTTCTTTACTCCAGAGCAGCCTCCGGGTGACTCTCGGAGAAAAGTAAGTGACTTGTGCAGGCTGTGGTGCTGTGGTTCATTGCATGGAGATTATTCCTTGTGGAAGTTTGATTTTTCTTTTTATCTTAGTTATATATCTCATCTCTATATTTAGCTCTACAAGTGTGGAAACGGGTTTCACCCTGGAGTGGAGATTTTGGTGTGTGGTTTTCAAACTAGATGTGATAATTCAAAAATTTAAACTTAATCTCTTGGATTTACATTTGTTTGTCATTCCCCTCCCCTCAGCTCCTCAAGGGTCTCTTTTTGAGGTGATTTAGTTCTGATCCTTCAGAGAATGAAGGAAGAGTGTAGTTTTATGGAATGTCTGAAAAGTGTTTGTTCTGCAGGCCCTGATTGCTCACTGGCTGGTTCATAATGAGCACATAACACATAAAATACCACAATTTACAATAGAGTATCTTAATCTAAATGATTCCCCATGTCCCCCCACCACAGGTGTGCAGGTGTTGCTTGCTCTAGTTTAAGCTAATTACAAACATGAATTAAGTGTGATTTAATCATAACTGTGTCAGTTCAAGCTGCTTATAATTGATTTTTGTGCCAGTGTCTGTAATTTACTGGCACAAACAAAGCTCAAAATAGGAGATGTATATGGAATGTTTTGTATAAAATCGAGTAAATTCACACCTTTTTTAAAATTGCTGAGTGTTAGACATGCTTGGCTGGAAGAAATTGAGATTAGCATCTGTTTTGTTTTTTTTCAAGCGTTTACTTGGGGTTTTGACACTTTTGCTGATTCTCATTTGGGTCTTTTTATGTCTAAATAAAAGCCTATTTTTTCCCACCAAGGCTGTAGAGAAAGATACATAATTTGGGGAGGGGGGTGGGAGGGAAAATTTTTGTTGCTCATGCTGAAGTGAGGGAGGGAATGAGGAGGTGGAGGGAATGAGGAGGTGGAGGGGAAGACAGCAGAACAAAACTGATATTCCTTCCTCCTAACTCAGATGAATGTCATTTGGCAAATGCAGATCCTTGCAAGCATCGCATAACTGATTGTGTTATGGTATTTATACCAATAGTTGCCTTTCAAAGATTAATTTCCTTTAAATGTATCTCAAATTAAACTGGGCTCCCGAGCCAAAAGCCAGCTCTAAATGAATGTCATGCCATAAAACTGGTCATGTGGGACTTCATTTTGCAGCTGCTTTTGACCATACACCAAAAATGGTCCCGTGTGAAACCACTGAGGAGCTTTTTTTCAGTATCTCATAAATAACATTTCAGTTTAACTTTCTTTTTTAAACTGTTGTATGATGTTGATAAGTTTCTGGTCGGGCTCCTTTTGCATTAACTCTGTTATTGGGCACTGCTAACGTGACAAGAGGTGAGTGAAGACCTCATACTGGAAGACTTTTCAATAGGGAATTCACAGTATTTTTCCATTACTGCACAGCCTACACCATTAATAAGATTAAATTTATTTAATTCTTTGCATCTGTTTTGTTGGCTTATGCTCTATCTGGAGTGGACTTTAATAAAGCAAACCACTTACATGTTGCTCAGTGTCTCACCAGCTGTCACCGCTCCATGACTGCTTCCCAGCCTTCTGCTTCCATCTCCTTGGTGGTGCCTTTCTGCTTCAGAGGCTTCTATCTGCCTGTGTGTCTCTGCTGGCAGTCTTGCTGTTGACAGGACTGTGTGAAATTCCTGGAAGAAGTAATGAATGATACACCTGAGATCAGAATTGACAGGCCTCTTTAGCAGAAGTTTGAAATCCTGAGTGGAAAGTTGCTGCCTGTCCTGAGCCAATGAACAGCACTGCAGTGTTCACTAAAAGAAAGTATTTGGGAATGCTGCTCCCGGGGGTTTTAGCTATGCTGACATGGGACTGAGTTGTTTGAGTTGAAATTATACCAAAGCACCACAAATCTTAATTTTTGCCTTTTCCCTTAATGGAAAATACACCTATTTTAAAAGTAGGCAGTGTGCTGTTCAAAGGCAGTTGAAAAGGTGGAGCTTGCGAAGTGTGGTTCTAATTTACTCCCAAAGTACGCTTAGGCACCCAGAGGTAATTTACAGCAAACTCCTGTCTGTGCTCTTTGCACTGCATTTACCCTGGGCTGAGGGTAGAACAGCAAGTTCCTTGTTTTTCAGCTGTCACTGTGTTGTTTCCATCTTTCAGTGATGGAAATAAAAAACGGAGTCTGCTGTCATGGTAGGAAAAGGCACAAACCTTTTCTGCTTCATGTACCATGAGAAAAGGTCTGATAAAGGGCATTTGCAGTTGATGAAGGGTGAGGTGGAAAAATTGAGCTGGACTTCCAAATGCCAGGAGGAGTTAAAGTGCTGGAAATTTGAGATAACTGAAGACAGTTTTAGACACCAAATAAACTTTAATCCCTGTTAGGATGCTCTCCTTGTGACTTTGGACATTTGAAGGAGTTGGAAGGTACAAAAGAACTTGCAAGAACATTGAAGTTTATCATCTGCAAAATCCTGCTGGGGAAGATTTCAGTGTATGTAAATAAGGCAGGAAGCTTTATGTCAGATGGAGTGAGGGAAAGCTGACAGGCTTGGGAATGCTGCTTCCCTGTGTGGTGTGGGGGTGCTTTTTTCCCCTTTTTTTTTTTTTTTTTTAATAAGCACTTATGCTTTGCAGTTTTTGCTTTCATTTGGAGCTTCTCTTTTCATGTGTGTCTGATTTTCTTCATCACTTGTACCATTCAGCTAAGCAGCTTCAGCTGTGCTGGGCTTATCCCAGGTGAGCAGCTGAAAACCAGGAGCCCCAGCATCCGCCCAGGAACGCCAACTGTTATGGTGCAGAGAAGGGCTTTGAGCAGCTTCCCTTTGGCTCTTGCTCAGGCAACAGGATGGTGGCACAGAAGTTTGTAATTATAAGAGAAAGGCAGTTACTGTACAGCAGAGTTTAGGCTGTCCTGGGGAATAACAATTGGCTTTATCCAAATATTCCTAAATAAATTCTAGCTTACAGTGATTAACAACCTACTTGTTACGTGTTTTGTAACATAGATGTCTGGATCTTCTGAAATGAGGCATCTCCTGAATTTCAATTGATAAATGATTATTTAAAATTACTTTGACATCAATTAAATCCTCTTCTGTATTCCTATTATTTTGAAGTGTATGATAATATGAGGCGCAGATGATTTTTCCAGCAAGTGATCTTTATTTCCTTTGACTTGACTTCACTTTTTTCCCCTCAGACAAATGAGGCGAGCTCCGAGTCGATAGCTTCTTCCCCTAAAAGGGACACCATGAGCAACTTCCTGCCAGACAGCAGCTGCTATGAGTTGCTCACTATCATAGGTAATTCTGGAGGGCTGGAGGATCAGAGTCTGCTTTGTAAAGAAAATAATTTCTGCACATTTTTTGGCCTTTTCTTGATTGATTGCTTATTTTTGATATTGGATGACTGTCATCTTTGATTTTAAAATCATTTGAATAAAAAATGAGATGCCAGTCCCAAAGGTTTTCACCTGGGAGAGGCATGTGGTGGGTCAATGATGCTGGGTGTGCAGTACAGTCAGCTGAAGCAGCCTGCAACCTGTCCTTAGTGCTCCTCATCACTATTTCTGCCTCAGTCCTGCATTTGAAGGACAGGATAATTCTACTGGCTGGGAGGATTCCTCTCAGTGGGATACCTGCCAAGGAAGGTGGTATCTGATGGAACAATTACTCTTTTTTACAAGGCCAAAAGTACTTTCAGTGAGTGAGGGTAAAGATTATTGAAGGGTCAGGGACCAGAGGAGTTCTCCACAGTGCTTCCAAAAGTATTACTGAAGCTTCAATGCTTTCTCTTTCAGGCAAAGGCTTTGAAGACTTGATGGTTGTGAACTTGGCCAGATACAAACCCACAGGAGAGTATGTCACAGTCAGAAGAGTGAACCTGGAGGCCTGCACAAATGAAATGGTCACATTCTTGCAGGTAACAGCAGTCATCATGCAAGCTTAGAAGAGGACAGACAATAAGAGCAGTGCTTATCAATATTGCAGTCATGTTTCTGTATTTACTAAATTTAATAAAAATATATTTTAGGGAGAACTTCATGTTTCCAAGCTCTTCAACCACCCTAACATCGTTCCATACAAAGCAACTTTCATAGCTGACAATGAGCTGTGGGTAGTGACTTCTTTCATGGCCTATGGTGAGTGGAGAGGGGGTACCTTTAGCTGACCATCATATTCTGTGAAATGAAATGGAAGAGCTGAAGTGTCCTTGGGGCTTTTGTTCTAACAGGTGGTGTTTTGTTTCTTTCTAGGTTCTGCAAAAGATTTAATCTGTACCCATTTTACAGATGGGATGACTGAACTAGCCATTGCTTACATTCTCCAAGGTGTCTTGAAAGCACTTGACTACATCCACCACATGGGCTATGTACATAGGTATTAAAAAATACATTGATCATTTTCCTTCTGGTGGAAGTTCTTGGAAATAATACTCAGAGTAGAGCAGAGAATGAATCAGGAGACACAGAACACATTAAATTTTGCATTACTTTGCTGTTAGAGCAAATCAGTTTGATACTCATGGGAAGTGATATCACTGATCTTACTAAGCTGCATGAAAGTGTCATTGTGGAGCAGACTTGCCCCAAGGACCACTGTGTATCTAAAATCATGATCCATAACATTTAGTCCTGCATTTCTCCTCACCACAGAAACATTCTTTGGGAACTTGCAAAGGCAATGAATAGAATCCTGTTAATCGATTTTACCCAGCATCCAAAGATGGTTGTTAGGAGTCAGCCTCCTGGTAGGAAGCTGATCGGGTATTGTCCTGTGCATTGAGCTGTTCAGTAAAGGCCAGGAAACCTGACTGTTTCTCCCTTTTTTCCTCAGGAGTGTTAAAGCCAGCCACATCCTGATCTCTGTAGATGGGAAGGTGTACCTCTCTGGCCTGCGGAGTAACCTGAGTATGATCAACCACGGGCAGCGACTCAAAGTTGTTCATGACTTCCCCAAATACAGCATCAAAGTGCTGCCTTGGCTCAGTCCTGAAGTTTTGCAGCAGGTGTGTTTAAAAGAAACTGCTTGTGTTTAGTGATGAACACATCTGTATCTGTATAATTTTCTGAGCTCTTAGGGCAAGTTCAGGGGGTGTAGGGTGGGAGATATGAGAGAACATGCAGAGTTGCTTTCTTGTGATGAGCTCTGTTCCTTTTTTCTTTTTGTCTTAAAACCAGTGACCCCTAGCAAGGAGAAGGGTACATGAATGCAAGGAAAAACAAAGGGAGAGGCTAAAGGAAACAGATTTGGGGTAGATGCAGGGCAAGTGGGTGGAATTTGATCTAGTTGACTCAATAGTTTAATTGGAGGCATCTCTACAGGTTGTCTCATTAACAAGGTGTTACATCAGATGTGAGTTACCCAGGGTAGATGCCATCCCTACAGGCTGGCTGATTTCAGTTACATAAATGTTGCCCTTAACTGTGTGTTTTAACAAACCAAAAATCCCTCACCACAATAAATCATTCTATCTGTGGGCTGTACTGTTACTGTTCTAACCATCTGGGTTTGCTGACTTGCAGTCGAATCATGGGTATTGCCCAATCAATCACATCCAAGTCCCTGAAGCTAACTTTCCATTTCCTTTTCACGTAGAATCTGCAGGGTTACGATGCAAAATCTGACATTTACAGCGTGGGGATAACGGCCTGTGAGCTGGCAAATGGACACGTCCCATTTAAAGACATGCCTTCTACTCAGGTAGGGTTTGCAAGCTCCTTTCCTGTCCTTCGTCCTGGCACCTTGAACTGCTTTGCTGCACTGGGATGTGAACGCAGGAGGATGTCCTGCCTACATGAACGGGAAACCTTAACTGTGTGTGATGTTGCTTGTGCCCCTGCTTTTCCAGATGCTCTTGGAAAAGCTGAATGGAACTGTTCCGTGCCTGCTGGACACCACCACAATTCCTGCTGACGAGCTGACTATGAAGATGTCCCGTTCCAGTGCAAACTATGGGATGGGGGAGAGCACGGCCATGAGCAACGTGCGCGCGGCCAACGGGGAGCCAGCCCTGCACCCCTATCTCCGCACCTTCTCCACCTACTTCCATAACTTTGTGGAGCAGTGCCTCCAGAGGAACCCCGATTTCAGGTAAAGCCAGGTGAAAGCTGCTCTCCCCACCTGCGCTATTCTAGGGCTGGTTAAACTATGGGAGCCAGCAGAGGTTGTTTACAGTTTCTGTTCCAAAAGTGTAGTGGAGTGAGGATGTGCCCCATCTGTTGAGGAGAGCAGTCCAAATGTGTAGAATGAGCAGTGTTAACACTTGAGCACTTCCTACGTGACAGCCCGAAGAATTCCTTTGCAGCCTTCCTTGGGGGATGAGTGATGCTGCACATAGAGAAAATAAACAACTTGAGTTTCTGGCCCCTCTGAGACCGTGTTTACCCAGTTCCCATCACTGCAAATGGCTGCTTTTCAGCCAGCAGAGAGCAATGGTGGAAAGTGATCAAAGCTGCATTTTTCTTTGTGGTGAGGGTAATCTGTAGCCATGACAGACTTTCCAGGGGTGCCCCACTGCTCAGGAGCTGTCCTTGGCCAGATGTAGGGGATGCAAGTATGTAATGTAAAGGTTAGAAGAAGGAGGTTGAACTCCTTGCATAAAATATTATGTGATTGTAAATGCTTAGTAACAGTGCTACCGCTGGAAAAAGGGAGATACCCAATAACTGAGAAATGGGAGAGGCAGGAAGGACCTCAGTCTTATTCCCACTATCTGACTTCAAGCACTGACTCATTTTCTTGTGTGCTTCCCTCATTCTACCTCCCTCCCACAGGCCAAGCGCCGGCACTCTGCTCAGTCACCCCTTTTTTAAGCAGGTAAGGAACTAATTTCTCTACAGGTAAAGCACAGTGGCTTTGCTGTAGTTGTCTTGCTGGGAGGGTGGGGATGTTGAGTGGCTGAATTTTCTGTGATTGGAAGGATTAAGTCAGTTTTTTGACTAACTGTAGTGTGGTGTGGTGATCATCACATCCTCTGGGGAGGTGCTTGGGCTGCTCTTGAAGTATCTCTTATCTAAGAGAGGTTTTAAATCTGCCTGTCCTGGGGGCCACAACAGCTCAACAGCCGCCCAGTTGAGTTCTGGGGTAAAGCAGTTCTAATCTGCTCCTTAATGAGACCAAAGGGTGCCCCGTGTGTTTCCTGCCTGTTGTTTCTGGCTGCAGTGCTGGGTGGAGCAGCACCTGAGCAGCCCCGAGTGCTCATTCTGCCCTTCCTGTGCAGATCAAGCGCCGAGCTTCTGAAGCACTCCCTGAACTTCTGCGCCCTGTCACCCCCATCACCAATTTGGAAGGGACACTGCCCCAGGATCCCAGTGGCATTTTTGGGTTGGTATCAAATCTGGAGCAGCTGGATGTGGATGACTGGGAATTCTAGAAAAATAGGGACTACACTGAGTTCTGGAGGAGCTTTCTGGACATTGTAATTTATTGGTCCTGTTCATAAAAGCTGATGAATGTTATACACAGAAGAGTTTATAGGTCCTTGGGAAGGAACTTCAACTGCCTCTTTACTTAAGAAGTAGCCTGGATACAAATTGACAGACCTGAGCTGGAAAAGGATCAACCCAAGGATCTGTGGAGTTTTCCAGAAGGTGCAGTGTTCAGAGCCCCCGTTCTTGCAGCTGAGCACTGGTAGAGCACTTGAGGGGGCTGAGTGAGTCCGTGTAGTTATGGTCTTTATTTATGTGTTTCTAAAAGTCACTGGCTTCCTCACAGTTGAGGCTGCATGTCCCTGCCCTCTTTGGTTCTTTCTCTTTTAAGGGTGCCTTAGAGTTGACGGGAGGTGGGCAGCTTTTAGTTTTGGGCATTCTCTTAGAACTAGTCAGGTTCCTGTAACAGTGTTGTCACAGGGCAAGTTTTAATGGGGAGAAAAAAGGGATTATATTCTTAGTTACTGCTTTGTGATGGAAAATGGCAGATCAAAGACAAGCAGATGCCATTCCAGGCACTCCTGCTGCACTGGGCATTCCTCTGCAGCACTGGATTCTTCCAGTCTGGAGAGGGCTTTTGAAGACTTCTCACTCCGTGCTGAGCACTCTGAACTCCAGGTCAGACAGGGCCTTCCAGCCTCTCCTTCCAGCTTCCTGGGTCACCAGAGCAGTGTGGATGCCTGTACAATGTACCAGCTTTTTTATCCCCTTCCAGATGAACTTTGTTAGCTGGGCTGGTTTCACAGCACAAAACATTTTACCTGCCTGTTCTCAGTGACTTACCCTGGCACAGAGGAAAAGTAAATTGATTTTCATGCTGATCTTCTTCCTCACGACTCCTGTACAGAACTGAACTTTAACCTTTCCATTACCACTGCTGTTCTGCCTTCCCTCACTGACGGGTAAAAGCTGCTCACGTGTGATTCATGGCTGTGTGATTGCCCTGCTGCTGTGGCAGCTCTCCCCCAGTCCGTGGTGTTTGGTTTTTCTGGAGGTGTATTTAAGGCTTTTAGTTTGACTTTTCCAAGGGCCATGGGTGCTGGAGGTTGTCTACTCTTTACTGAAGCACTGAGAAACCTTGTGTAGGTGCATTTGATGGAGTAGTGGTGCTGGAAACAGGTCCTTGTGTTTATAAACTGTACTTGAACCCAGATAAAGTTTGTTACTCTAGTTTTTTTCCAAAACAAATAAAATATTTCTGAAGTTGTTTTTTAAGTCTGCTGTTTGTGCAGGATGATGGGAGTGAATCACAGAGGGTGACAGGCTGGCTGTGCATGCTTGCTTTTACCTCCTTATTTTCATACAGCTCAGCAGTTTATGGCAGCTGCCTTCATGCTTCAGAAATGTACTTCAACTAAAGCAACAAGCTGCAAACACCTGGACTTGCTCTTTTCTGAAAGGTTCAGTAAAATTCTCCCAGTTGCAGTGGTGTTTGTTAAGGGCAGGCCCAGTTCTACTTCCTCACTATGATCAGGTTTGGGTCCTGATTTCATCTTACTGTTTGTAAGAAGATACTAATTTCCTGGTTTGTTACGAAGTTTTACAAACAGGGCTGATTCAAGAAGTGTGTTGCCCACTGAAGTTCTATCCCTGTCTTGAGTTCTAGGAACCAGGACAAGAGGGAATAAATGCCCAGTACATGCCGTCCTCCAGCCTGCTTTCCCATGCATTAGCATTTTTAGGGTGAAGGATGAACTTAGTGCAAGCTCATATTTCTCATCCCTGCCCATGCCTGCAGCTTGCTCCATGCTCAAAGATTAGGGGCTTAAATTAACTTTGTTCCGTGCAGGATCGGTGCAGAGTTAGGAGTGAAACAGCAGCACTGTGGTCAGAAGCAGCAGTTATGAAGTAACTGAACAGTCACCCTCCTTCCCCAGGTGCACCTGGGGGTCCTGGGGGGAGCAGATGACTCAGCCACAGCCCTTGAGTCTTACCTGTCCTGCCTTGTGCCCCCACAGGGCAGCAAAGATGGAGTCCAGCACAGGTGGACGCTGTTCAGTAGCTGCTGGTTGGATACGTAACCCCTGGCTAACAGCTGTGCGCTTTTTTTTTTTTTAATGCTACAAAAGCTTTATTCAGTTATGTACAAAACGTGTTCTGCTACTGTGGATCCTCTCCATGGTCTGACTGCTGCTCCTCTTCTTCCTCTCCTTTGTGTTTTTCCAATTTTGCCATGAGCTCTGAAAAACAGGAACAGGCAGGATGAGGCTCCAGGTGCAGGGGCTGCCCCCCGCCCCCAGAGCCAGGGGCCCAGGTCCTGCGAACACCCAGGAGCAGGGCAGCTACCAACCATCCCTTGCCTGCAGAGGCTCAGCTTGGAGCTGCCCCTGTTTGCTGAGTCCTGGCAGGAGCTGTTACAGTCATTCCCTCAGCGCATTACTGACCACACAAGCTGCTGCCTCTGCTCCCATGGCACACCTCCCTTCCCTCTCCAGTTGCTCCCCAGGTTCCCCACCTGGGTAAGCACACATGCTCATTTTGCATCCATGATTTACTATTTCCTGACACTAACTGAGCTCTGCTGGCAGCCAAGAGCTGTGAACTGCAGCTCAGGGCCAGGCCCAACACCAGGAAGGTCCAGCAGGAGCTGGTGCCTTTGCTGCTCCAGGTGCTTCCCCAGATGCCCATTACCTTTCGCAGGGTTGAAGACCCCGTTGGTTTGCTTGTCACAGACGTAGCAGCGCTGGGATTTGCGATAGTGCTGGAGGGCACAGCTCTCACAGAAGTAGTGCCGACACCTGTACGGAGACACAGAGGTCACTGCCAGGCACCAGTCATTGTGTCCTGGAGTCAGAAACTACTGACTGCTGGTCACAGGAACATAAAGGTTGGAAAAAACCTCCAAGATAGAGTCCAGCCTTTGACTGATCCCCACCTTGTCACCCAAAGCAGAGCACTGAGTCCCACGTCCAGTTGTTCCCTGGACACCTCCAGGGGTGGGGACTCCACCAGCTCCCTGGGTAGCCCCTTCCACTGCATGACCACCCTCTCCATGGTCCCCAAGGGAGGCAAAAGTGAGCTGCAGGCAAAGCTTCCTCTGCATCCCTGTCCCCATGGAAGGTGTTTTCAGCATTGCTTCACCAATGTGCAGTGACAGCACAGAGCCACCAGTGAGCTCTTCCAGACACAGGTACCAGCAGGACAGCGTTCAGAGTGAGAAAGGCCTGTCCTCAGCCTCCTCCTCATCCTTGCCAAGCTCTTGGCTTCCCCATGCTCACATTTCTCTGCTCAGGCACTGCAGCTGCCATTCAGAGTCCAGGAGCAATGAAAACAAAATCTCAAGGTTAAGGGGGAAAGATGAGGTAATGAGGCAGCATCTGTGGAAATCTAAAAAGTCCTTGAATAAGGGTTTGAGATCCCTTCCAAGGGCGTGCTCCAGATGCAGCTATGAGACTCCCTGGCTCTCTCAGGATTTCCTCACCCACCAGAAAGCCACAGCAGACAACAAGCAGGTTCCACCCACAGCCCATGGGGTGGGTTTGTCTTTGCCTCAGCAGTGAATGAATGACTTGTGAGCTGGATTGACAGCAGACACGTGGCTCCTCGTGCCAAACCACCACTTACTTGGTGACCACGGGGTTCTTAAAGGAACCTCTGCAGATGAAGCATTTGAAAGGCATGTCCTCCTCATCGCTGCTCACCTCGTAGTTTTCGTCGTCTGCAGAAGAGAAAGTGAACCAGAGCAGAGTGAGAGGAGAGGCCAGCCCAGCCCATGTGTGGGGCATGAAATAATAAATAAGGGGAGAGCACAGCAGGTGGGATTCAATCTCTGCTGGAAACAATGGAGCTCTGGCATCTGGGTGTTGCTGATGTCAGTAACACGTGTGGGACTGTGCTATAATTAGGGCTAATGAGCCAGCAGGCCTGTTGCTCATCTCAGGAGAAAATTCTTTTCTACTTCACCCACTCACTGCTATAAAGAGAAACATTCTCCAGCCCCCTCCTGTTTTAGACTTTCTTCCAAACCAGCTGCCACCAAGCTCTGGTTCCAACTGAACAGAGAACACCCTTTTCCCCCCGTTTGTACAGCAGTGCTCATGAGCCTTGGGCCTCGCCTATGGACACTGCATGACAAATGACACCCCACCTCCTGGGCATCCGGGGGACAGACAGTCCCATCTCCCCAGCTCCACAGAGCTCGCTGCTAGGACCCACGCAACAGCAGTGCTCTCCTTCACAGAGAGCCAGGGGAAACCATCCTCACTGGGGAAGCCAGGGGTTGTGTGAAAGCAGCAGTTCTGCTCAGCACTGTCAGTGGTTACTGGCCCTAAGCTCATCCTGCAGCAGGAGCTGCACAGCTTTGGAACAGAGCCCTGTGAGAGCAGCGGGGCCGTACCGTTGACACCGTAGCGGCCTTCGTCCAGCTCCCGTTCGATCTGCCAGCCGTGTTTGTAGTCCGAGCGGTCGTGCAGGAATTTGCAGCTGTCTGAGCAGCACAAAGAAAGAGGAAGTAAGAGCCAGGCTGCAAGGGCAGAATGTTACCAGGACACCTCATTCTGGGGCAGCCTGAGCTTTGCCCAGCCAGAGAAATCTGACTGCTCCTTCTCCAGGGCAGCACCAAGCTCCTGGAGCAGGTACAGGATCCCTCAGTGCTGACAGGCTGCGAGGATCATCCTCTCAGTGCCACAGGGACAGTTCCAGCAGTTATGCACATGGAAAGTGGGATAAGGAACAGGAAAACTCATTCCTCACATGGTCTCAGTGGACACAATACCTGTAAGAATGTGGGTCACTGGAACATCCTGGGTTCCCTCCTAGGACTCCTGTCACCACTAATTAGAGGCCCTGGGCTTTCGAAGGGCCAGCATGAATGACAAGAATGTTACATAAACAGCTCTGCACAGAAGGGTCTGTGACTCAGCCTCAGCGCCACATACACGGGGTCCCAGCTGGACTGGATCCCTTTGCACACCTGGTGTTCAGCTGCAGACACAAGGCACTCACCCCCGAAGCCGCAGAACCCGGTCTCTTTGTAGTCCTTGCAGATGTCAGGCTGGTAGTCCCAGCGCACCGTGGCCCGCAGGTGCTCTGGAGCACGGATGGGGCCTTTCCTGAAAGGGGGGCAGAGGGCTCAGCCCGGCTGCACAGCAGCCCTGGAGCAGGGCCCTGGCCAGAACCAGAGACCAGACTGGTCAGACAGGCAGAAATTGGCAGTGACAGCAGTTCCAGCCCCAGACCCATGCCTTTGGGATGGTGCCTGAGCACCTCTGTGGTCCCAGACCCCCCAAGGCTCATCCCAACCCACCTGACCATTCCTGAAGAGGCGTTTCCCATCGATGTGTCCTTGGGCTTAACGTACTTCTGGTAGTTGTTAATGCCACGGTAAATTTTATCATCTTCCTTTCCTCTCAGCTCCTAGAAAAGCAAGAAGAGATGATTAAGGATCAGGAGAGCTTCATGACATGGATTAATTGTCACCACTCTGACACCAGTCTTCCTTCCCACCCTGCCTTCC